>NC_081818.1:14938750-15576666 GCF_030704535.1 Vitis vinifera
CATAAGGATGGGTTTTCAAATTACAACTGATATTAGTTCAAAAACTGAATTGGTGTTTTTTCTTTTCAAGGTTAGCTTTAAAAGAAAACATAAGTATGTGTGAAAAGGTTGGTTTTAAGTGAAATAAAAAATAAAGTAACTAAAATTACTTACAAAGAAAAGTGCTTCTTGGAGTTTTAGATCACTAGGCTCAGGTTCCTTATACAAAAAAGGAGATTCCGGTCACTTGGATCTTTTCCTCGCATTGGGGATTTAACATATAGTTATTTCCTGAACCGGTGTGGTGCAAATGCTTCCCCTTAATGGTTTCAAACACTAAATCCCTGTCACTGAATCATCTTGCAATGGTTCATACCTCTCACCTGGTATTGGCCATTCAAGGTGATCCTTAACCTTGGATTACCCATCAAAAGCTCGCAAGACATAACTAATGGATGTCTACTGGGAATCCAAAAGCTTACCAAGTGTTGGCTATTTTAGATAATCCTACCTTTAAACCACCTCCTAGAGGCTCGCAAGAGATCAACTAGCAGATCTCAATGGACGGAGTCCACTTGCCTTACCAAGTATTGGCCTTGGTGATTTTAATTAACTAAAAAGATTAAAACCATTAACGGGTCACACTTCTTTTCATTAAAAACTGAAACAACGAAACTTCGACTTTTGTATTCGGAATCTTACCTAGCTTTCTTCACTCCAAGAAACAAAAAGCCTAGTCACTCATCCTCTGGGAAAACATCCTCAGAGTTTGATTTGATGAAATAAAAATAAAAGAGAAAACAAAATGAGAAGGTAAGGCGCGAGCAGAGCTCTATGTATTACTTTCTAAAAAACTCCCCAGAGATCTCTTTTAAAAGAAAATTACAATAGATATTATATAGAGAGGCTCTTCACTCCTCCTGCTAACTTTCCAACCAAGAAAACTTGTCATTGGTGGGCTACAAGGAGAAAATAGGGATTTACACACAAATATCTGAAGATAAACATCAAACGGAGTCAGTGCGCAAATATCTCAGATTACAAGTGGATTTCGCAAGTTCAAACGCAACTTGGGAAATTTTCGCAAGTTGAAATTGTCCATTTCGCAAGTTGAAATGGTCCATTTCGCAAGTTGAAATGGTCCATTTCGCAAGTTGAAATTGTGGTTTCGCAAGTTGCGAAATTGTCCTGCAACTAATCACCTCTCTATCCTGTAGCGATTCCTTTCCTCTTCCTATTTCGCAAGTTGGATTCCACAACTTGCGAAATTGTTGGATGGTTGATTCCTTCTGTGATTTTCTTTCTTGCATCCTCGTTTGGCTTTGGAAAAGGGTTATGATGCTCCAAAGCTTAGTTTCTTCATGAATTTGAGCTTCAACTTGCTTTGCCATGAACTATACAAAGATCTCCCTTATTCTTGGATTGCTTTGGTGATCAAAAAGCTATGAAAAACACCGAAACTTAACACAATTTGATTAGAAACGATTGCAAGGGTCCTTAACATGCCAATTGAGTTAAAAGGTAATAACTACTACTCAAAAATGTTTAAAAGGGTTAATTACAAGCTATAAAATAACACTTTTTGAGTAGTAATCACTCCCCCCAACCGACATATTGCTAGTCCCTTAGCAATGAAGGAGAGAAAAATAAAAATAAACAATACTATAATTTACAACATCATGTTGATCACTCCGAAAAAATTCAAGTGACATGATGATCATTCTCTCACATGGAACATTAAAGATATCAAACTCAAACTTCAACAAGATTTATCAAATAACTTGCCTAATCACAATTCATAAAGAGAAGGCATTATGCAAATTTAAGCTTTAAAAGAATTTCCACTCCCAAAGGGTCAATCCTTACTCTTCCATAAAAATCTAAGTGTTACTTATTAGTTTCCGAATATAGTTTGCTGAACTAATCTGTCCCCCCAACCTCGCTCTTTTTCAATAGGGCTAAGAACGCACCTCATTTATTGTAGGAGTACAAAGCTTAAAGGCATTGTTTTCTAAGTTATCCATGTAACGGGGGTCCATCGATGACTCCCAACCAATTGAGGTTTAGGGCATCAAGCTTCAAGGATCTTTTGACCACTAACTCCTCAGGTTTTACCTCGGACTTTTGAGATTGGAATTCAATACCTAAGCACCTACAGTATGTTAAACTCCACATATTCACCCTTGTAACGAGCATTGAGGTCAGTGACTCCCAACCAATGAAGGCTTAGGGCACCAGGTTTTAAAAATTTTCACCATATACCCCTCACACCTTGCTCCGGTTTCAAGGCAAGTAAAACATTTTTTTTTCTTTCTTCTTTTTCTTCTCTTTTCAAAGGCTCATTGGCCTTTTCTAAGGTGTCCCAACACTATTAAAATGAGGTTAAAGGTACCAAGTCTAAAATTTCCTAAGTCAAGGGGTGAAATAGTTTTTCATCTTATAATCGGAACCTGGTGTGCATAGTGTGTGGTAAGCTTAAAGTGGAAGAAATAAGGTTGAATTCAATAGAAGTTTCAACAATTCATCAACATTAATAAGCATAATACAAACTTTAACTCAAGTAAAAAGACAAAAATTCAATTTCTCCCATTTCATTTTGAGAATTTTTCCTTGATAACCATGAAGAGTATTAAAAAAAAAATTAATTTAAAAAAAAAAGTAAATAAATTACAATTTATAACCTAACATTATAAACAATACTTCCTTCCTCAACTCCCCCCAACCATGCTAAACATTGCCCTCAATGTCTGAAGAGCAATTGAAAAAAAAAAAAGAGGAAGTGGTACCTCTTGAGTGCAATAGAGTCTGAATTGTATAGGACAAACCACATGATTCAAAAAACAACAAAAAAAATAATGAGTAGAGGAAATAAATAAAAAGATGCCAAGTATACTAAAAAATGATGGATATGTATTACTTTAAGAAAGTACAATATGAAATATGCACAAGTAATACATCCAATCCCAGTATATAAAACATTAAAAACATGGGATTAACAGTTCTAATATAATAAGTAAATACAAAAAGTAGATAGATGATCAGGTAGTGGTGGGAGGATCATGTGGAGACGATGGCTCTGTTGTGGTCTCCTGAGTGCTCTGGATAAGAGTCTCGACCTTTACTGTAGTAGTCTCCTCATGAGGCATTGATTCTGTGCTCAGTTGGTGTCTTCGAATTCAGTCCTCAGATGGGAGTAATCAACAAAATTTATAACCTATTTCACCATGTACTAGGATAGCCTCAGCTAGCATAGCATAGTGGCTCTAGGATCGTTCACTAGGATGGGTTTTCATTTCTGTTGTCCTTTGAATTTCGCATAGCACGTGAAGATTTTGCATTACCATGTGAAATTGCTTCATGATGGATTTCTTTCTCTGATCCTCTTCTTTGCATCTCTCGATTGGCTTGGAAGCTCATTCCCATGGGTTGCACAAAATTCTCCCTCATTCTTGTCTTGCTTCAATGATAAAAAAGCTACCAAAACTAGCCAAAAATTGACTAAAAACATTTGCAAGGGTCCTTAACGTGTCAATTGAGTTAAAAGGTATTAATTACTACTCAAAAGTGTTTGAAAGATTTTATAACAAGCTATAAAAGAGCACTTTTTGAGTAGTAATTAGGCATAGTCTGCTCTGTTAGATTAACCTCCTCAAATGGAGCTGTAGGCTCTGATGAGCCAAGATTATTATGCTCAGGTGGTGGCAGAATACCCAAATGCTGCTATATCTGACTAAGAATGGCAGTATGCTGGGTTTGCATGGCAATAAGCTGATCCTGATGTGCACGTATGACTGCCATCTGCTAAAAGAGAGCACCTTTAGTGGTGGTCAATGTCTGCAATGTATGACATAGGCCTCTAAACTCTAAAGTGGATATGGTGATAGAGGACTCAAATGGAGGAGGTGCTGATGTAGCTGGTACAACTGGTGGAGCTTCAAGAGTGGTAGGAGGAGCAGAAGATGTAGCCTTAGGCGTGGGCACTGTAGAAGGTGTTGTAGGGGCAGTTGGTATGATCTCTGTAGGTATCTCAGCCTACTGTGCCTATGGTGGCTGCTCATCCTATGGTGGCTCTGGAGGTGCTAGCATATCTAAGGCTCTTGGAGGTGCAATATAGGTCGTTAAATGATTCCATTTGTTGAGAGTGAATAGCTCTTGAAAAATGTGGCGACGCTCAAGCTAAGGCTCAAAAGGATAGCCCAAATGCTCTAATATCTGACAGAGCAGCCTAGGAAAAGTAATGGAATGGCATATGCTCTTTGGAGCTTCTTCCTGTGGACCTTCTCTTCAAAGTGGAGAAGAGAGGTCATAATCAAATGATGAGGGCCAAAGTAGAAACCCTCTGATATCTGGAATAAAGCCTCCAATATAGCTCATCTCCTCTGCACCATATGCTGAAGTGGAAATATGTTGAAGCGCAACACCACATCTACAAGGAGCATCCCAGGTGGAAGCTCCTTCCTAAGAAGAAATGAGCGTGTAAAGGTCCCCCTGGACAATATATGGACCATGTCCCTATGAGAAAAATGGGACCACTCTCTGAAATCTGCTGGACTTTGATTCGTTCCCAATTGGTGTCTCAGCTGATTCATGTCCTCTCAATGGTCCCTGACAGTGGTGCCATTTGATACGTGTTCAGCTAGTGTTCCTTGATTGTGGTCCTCAAAAGGGAGTAATCAACAAAATTTATAACCTATTACACCATGTACTAGGATAGCCTTATGTCACGGACTTAGTCGTTCACTAAGGTCGTGCGGCACTTAGACAAGCCAAGACGCTTGATCTTGCTAAGTCAGCCTTGCTCCCAATACTTAGCTTGCTCGGCTAAGACACTCGCGACTCAAAAGCTTAAGAAGCTTGGTAGGCAACTCCTTAAAGAATGGAAGCTCTTATTAACTCAAGAAGCTTTTACAAGTGCTTGGATGCTCACTTGCTTGGTGCCTTGGCCAAATGAGGCCCTCACCTATTTATAGGCACCAATGGAACTCTCTAGAACCTTGGAGGGTTCCTTACAATTCATGAATATTCTAGAATGTCCTACACTATTCTAGAATATTCAAGAGACTTCTAGAATGTCCTACACTATTCTAGAATATTCAAGAGACTTCTAGAATGTCCTACACTATTCTAGAATATTCAAGAGACTTCTAGATTTCTCTAGAAAGCTTTGGACCCTTCTCATGCCTTCTACCATAGTGTAGAGTTGTGTGGACTTCTCTAGGCATTTCTAGAACCTTCCACACTCTTCCCACTAGTGGCTAAGTGTGGATGTCTCCAAGGGTCTCTAGAAGCTTCTCACCTCCTATATAAGCCATGGGGAGGGTCATTTGAAGCATCTTGTGACACTCTCCCCCACCTAAGCCGTCGACGTCCTCGTCGTTGCCTCATTCTGAAACCTCTCGATGTGTTTCCAAAATTTTCTCAAGGCATCCGCATGTTCCCAGCTTACCTGTCTCTTAGGTAGTCCTTTCCATCGGACTAGATACTCTATCACAGGAGGGATCCCTTGTCTCCTGGTGACCCGTTCAGCCAGGATATTCTTCACCTCCTTCTCCCGTGAGGCTTCAAATGGATGCAGACCCGTGCGCTTTCGATGCTTAGAGTGCTGCTTCCTCTTACCCATTGAGTTCACCTTTCCCTTGGTGACCTCTTCCATGTGTGTGCGGGCTACCTCAGCTCGCTCCCCTTTTTCCTCCTTTACTTGCACCCCTGCTAGTAAAGAGGTCTTAGGCGTACTAGGCTTCGGGTTGAATTGGAGGGCACCTAGTAGCTGCATTGAGCCCATATGTGCTTCGTCCTCCTGCTCCCTCTCCTCGATCATGGCACTAAGCGCCTTCCTCTTTGGACAATCCCGTGCCCAATGTGGTCCGTCACATAGGAAGCATTTGATTTTAGGCGTGAACTCCTTCCTTTCCGCCTTACCCCTTCCTTCTTGGACGTTAGGCGTCTTGCTTGATCCCTTTTTAGGAGCATTGTGGTCCCTTGGAACCTCGTCTCCCCCACCCATGGCGTGGCTATCCTCCAAAGACTCAATCTTGGAGGAGTCTCCCTTCCTATAATCCGTTAAAGACTCTGCTACTGCCATAGCGGTGGCTAAGTCTTGAACGCCTCGGCGCCTTAATTCCTGCTCGGCCCACCCTTGTAGGTTATCCATGAAGTTGAATAGCAACTCCTCCTCAGTCATGTTAGGAATCTCAAGCATGAGTGAAGAGAATTCCTTGACATAGTCACGTATTGAGCCTGTGTGCTTAAGACGCCTCATGTTTTTCCTAGCCAGGTAAGCCACGTCCTCGGGGTAGAACTGCCTCTTAATCTCCCTCTTAAAGTCTTCCCATGTCTCTATGGTGAAAATGCCTTTCTCCATATCGGCAAACCTCCGATGCCACCATAGAGTAGCTGTGTCAGTAAGGTAGAGGGTTGCAGTTCTTACCTTAGCCGCCTCATCAGTCAATGCGATAGCCTCGAAGTATCGCTCCATATGCCATAAGAAGTTATCTAACTCCTTGGCATCCCTCTTGCCACTAAACCCATGTGGCTTCGGCACCTCCACCCTAGATGCCTCTTGTGTGGCCATGACCCGTGCCAACACAGCAGCCTTGTAGATGGCCAACTCCTCCCTAACTTCCTGGTCTCGGGACTCCATTCGAGTGGCCAAGGCCTCTATCCTTGACTCCATGCTAGCAAGCATGCTCAAGACCTTTCCTTGGAAAGACATGAACTCCTCGTGTGACATCGGCTGAACTTGCGAGACCAGCACCCCCTCGCGAAGGTCTTGGATCTGCTCCCTTAGATCCTCTAAGCCCTTCTCCATGCCTTGCTCGATCAAGTCCACCCCTTCCCGGGTGTCTGCCATGGCTAGCTCCACCTTGGCTAACCTTGCCTCCATGTTGGCAACAACATCACAAGATGTATCCTTCTTACCTCTGCCCCTGCCCCGTGCAGTAGGCTCGGCCTCCCTCCCACGGGTTTGTTCGCTAGTCTCCTCCACGTTAGAGCCCGACATGCTTCCCTTATACCCGCTTCGTAGCCACGCTCTGATACCACTTGTCACGGACTTAGTCGTTCACTAAGCTCGTGCGGCACTTAGACAAGCCAAGACGCTTGATCTTGCTAAGTCAGCCTTGCTCCCAATACTTAGCTCGCTCGGCTAAGACACTCGCGACTCAAAAGCTTAAGAAGCTTGGTAGGCAACTCCTTAAAGAATGGAAGCTCTTATTAACTCAAGAAGCTTTTACAAGTGCTTGGATGCTCACTTGCTTGGTGCCTTGGCCAAATGAGGCCCTCACCTATTTATAGGCACCAATGGAACTCTCTAGAACCTTGGAGGGTTCCTTACAATTCATGAATATTCTAGAATGTCCTACACTATTCTAGAATATTCAAGAGACTTCTAGAATGTCCTACACTATTCTAGAATATTCAAGAGACTTCTAGAATGTCCTACACTATTCTAGAATATTCAAGAGACTTCTAGATTTCTCTAGAAAGCTTTGGACCCTTCTCATGCCTTCTACCATAGTGTAGAGTTGTGTGGACTTCTCTAGGCATTTCTAGAACCTTCCACACTCTTCCCACTAGTGACTAAGTGTGGATGTCTCCAAGGGTCTCTAGAAGCTTCTCACCTCCTATATAAGCCATGGGGAGGGTCATTTGAAGCATCTTGTGACACTTAGCTAGCATAGCATAGTGGCTCTAGGGTCGTTCACTGGGATGGGTTTTCACTTCACAATTGATATTAATTCAAAGTTGAATTGGTGCCTTTTCATTTCAAGGTTAGCTTTAAAAGAAAACATAAAGATATTTGAGTGAAAAAGGTTTGGTTTTAAACTAACCAAAAATAGTAACTGATTTTACTTGCAAAGAAAAGTGTTTCTTGGAGTTTAGATCACTAGGCTCAGGTTCCTCATACAAAAAGGAGAGTTCCGGTCACTTGTTTCTTTTCCTCGCATTAGAGAATTAACATATAGTTAATTCTCTGACCGGTGTGGTACAGATGCTACCCCTTTAATGGGTTCAAACAATAAATCCCTCTCACTGATGCACCTTGCAATGGCTCATGCCTCTTACCTAGCATTTGCCATTCAAGATGATCTTTAACCTTGGATTACCCGTCAAAAGCTTGCAAGAGATAACTAATGGATGTCTCCTTAGAGTCCAAAAGCTTACCAAGTGTTGGCTATTCTAGAAAATCCTACCATCAAACCACCTCCCAAAGGCTCGCAAGAGATAAACTAGTGCATCTCAATGGATGGAGATCACTTGCCTTACCAAGTGTTAGCCCAGGTGATTTAAAGGCGTTTTAAGTTAACTAGAAAGATAAAAACCATTAACGGGTCACACTTTCTCTTCATTAAAAACTAAAACAACAAAACTTCCAATTTATGCATGAGGAAACTTACCCGACTTTCTTCACTCCAAGAGACGAAGAGCCTAGCCTCTCATCCTCTAAGGAAAAATCCTCAGAGTTTGATTGGCTAGAAAGAAAACTAACGAGAAAACAAAAAAATGAAGGAAAAACAGAGCAAGTGCTCTGTAAAATATATTTCTTACTTATACCAAAGGTTGTCTCTGAGAACAAGCTCCTGAGAGATTGTATTTTGTAAAGAAAATTACAACTATATATAAGAGGTTATTCACCCCTTTGTTCTTGCTTAAAGACTAAGGAATCCTATGATAGGTGGGTTACAAGGAGAGTTTGGGGATTTAGACATCAAATATCTAAAGCAAAAAATCTAAAAATGTTGGTCGCACATATCAGGAAGCTTCAGGAGAACACCACGGCACTGTGCAAAATGGCTGCAAAATTTTCGCAGCAAAAGGACAACATTTTCGCAGCCAAAGGCTGATTTCGCAGTTGTGCGACATTCTGTCTTCAGCTTGGAGTGATCTGCTTGAAATGACTGTAACTCCTTCATTTCAACTCCGAATCATGTACTGTTTGAAGCATTGGATTTTTAACTTCCTGATATTCGAAACGACATATAGCATTCATAAATTAGACTTCAGGAAGTGCTTCAAAAGTGGCTGAAATGACTGTCATCAAGAATGCTTCATGTCAGATTTCTCTTTGCTTCCCCTCTTTGCATTCCGGATTCGCTTATGGAAAAGGACTTTAAAGCTTCAATACTTTGGTTCTTCATGTTTCTGAGCTTTCCATTGCTTTGCCATGGATTCCAAAGAACTCTCCTCAATCTCGGATTGCTTTGGTGATCAAATTACTAACAAAAACACCAAAACTTACACAATTTGATTAGAAATTATTGCAAAGGTCCTTAATATGTTAATTGGGTTAAAAGGTAATAACTACTACTCAAAAGTGTTTAAAAGAGTTAATTACAAGCTATAAAATAGCACTTTTTGAGTAGTAATCAGACTCATAGGCTCATATGGAATATGTAGGGCCTCTACAATGTGTCTAGCTGTAAGGATACCATGGCGTCCATCAACAGTGAAGTGGATGACATTAGGATTCCGGATGCGACGAGTAGTCATAGACTAATAGAAGTCTAGTGCTACTCTGGGATAGAAGAAGCCCCTAGGAGTCATCAGGTGCTCCAAATGGTATCTCTGCAGTAGGCAGAATGAATCTCTAAGCTCCGGCTGTTGTCTGAAAGTCTCCATATCAAAACATAGCTCAGAGTGGAATGGCCTGGCTCTGAAATCCAAATTTCCCTCAATAGGTGGCTGTGTAACCATAGCTCGCCTAATAATTGCTTTTGGAGTCATCTCAAGAGGAATTTGAGACTCTATAGTAGGCGGCTAAGGCTGTAGAGGTGCAGATGACTCTCCTAAGCCTGAAACTTTGGCTTTCTTTGCAGGAGGGTGACAAACTAATCTCTTGGGGCGCAAAGTGCTTACCCCAGGTGTAGTGGGTGGTCTCCCCGTCTCATACTTGCACTGAGGAGGGTTAGATGGCACTTCACCCTCAAAAGGTGGAATGGTAGGGGCCTATGGGGCCTCAGATGTGGAATCCCGCACAGGTGAAGCTCTTGGATTTGGATTGCAAGTTGATGGAGATGCGGCATGGGCTCCTCTTGTCTTGGCCATGGCTTAAATGGAGAGGAATTGCTTGGCTTGTGTTCCACAAGGTGCATGTTTGGTGCGCGTAGGTGCTTCCTCTTCAGACGCACGACCTCAGGGCTTCTAATGGAGGAGATACTTTGGAATTTGGGGCTTCACAACTTGATAGGGATTTTTCACAACTTGGAATGGCTGTGCGAAATGAAAATAGAAGAAATTAGGGGTTTAAATATGGATTTAAACAACGGTTGGCATTTTCGCAAGTTCCCTGGAATTCGCAAGTTGCCCCATTTCGCAACTTGATTCGCAGGGTGCGAAAATGGGAAAATGAACTTGTGAAATGGCACACGTGTGCCTGGAGGTGCTTTCGTAGGCTGCGAAAATTTTCACAAGTTGAATAGTGGACTTGCGAATTTGAGCTTTGAGGATTTCGCAAATTGGCCCCCATTTTCGCAAGTTGGAATTTCAACTTAAGAAATTTTTGCAAGTTGAAATATTGCTCTGTTTTTCAAGCTTTTTCTCCTTCTTTGGTTCTTTAAGGCTTTCCTCCAATTCCTTTGAAGTTCCTCCTAATTTTGATCATCCAAAAAATCTAAGTTAAATCAAAATAAAATAAATTAAAGCTAGAATTAAAATTGAAACAAATTGAAACAAAAAAAACATGGACTTTGGTTAGTCTTGAGAAAAACTAAGTCCATCTACCCCTTTTTGGTTAAGATTGTTGTGGCTCAAGGAGACTGACTTCCTCCTTGTCTTGATTGAAAGGCTCCATGAATGGCTTGAGATGGTGGCCATTGACTTTGAAAGTGTCTATGCTATTAGAATTGAGTAGTTCCACTACTCCATTGGAATGCACTTGGTGAATAATGAAAGGGCCTATCCACCTTGATTTTAGCTTTCCTGGAAAGATGTGGAGCCTAGAGTCATAAGGTAAGACTCTTTGTCCCTTTTGAAATTCTTTGTTGGAGAATAACTGATCATGCCACCTCTTCATCCTCTGTTTTGAAATTTTGGAATTGATGTAGGCATCATTTCTCTATTCCTCCGTCTCATTAAGGTTTAAGCACCTCTTCATCCCGGCTCTGTTCAAGTCATGTTTACCTTCTTAATTGTCCACCAGGCCTTGTATTCAACTTTCACAAGGAGATGACATGCTTTGCCATAGACTAGACGATAAGGAGACATGCCAAGAATAGTCTTGTAAGCTGTTCTATATGCCCATAGTGAATCATGGAGCTTAACAGACCGATCTCTTATGCTCGTGTTCACCACCTTCATCAATATATTCTTAATTTCCCTGTTTGCTAACTCAACTTGCCCAGAAGTCTGAGGGTGGTAAGGTGTGGCTACCTTATGCTTCACCCCATACTTGGCTAAGAGAGTTTCAAAAGGTTTGTTGCAAAAATGAGTACCTCCATCACTGATTATGGCCTTGGGCACCTCAAATCTTAAGAAGATATTCTCTTTGAGAAACTTGAGAACAACTCTGTGGTCATTGTGTTTACATGGGATTGCCTCAACCCATTTAGAAACATAGTCTATCCCCACCAAAATGTAAGAGTTACCAAAAGACATAGGGAAAGGTCCCATGAAGTCAATGCCCCAAACATAAAAAATATCAACTATTAAAATAGGGTTCATAGGCATTTGGTTCCTACGTGTTAACTTCTCAAGCCTTTGGCATCTATCACAGCTCCTGCACATGGTGTGAGCATCTTTGAAAAGTGATGGCTAACTGAAACCTGATTGCAACACCTTCATGGCTATTTTCTGAGAGGCAAAGTGGCCTCCACATGCGCTTTCGTGGCAATGACTGAGAATCCCCTGTTGTTCTTGTTCAGGGACACACTTCCTTATTATTTGATCTGCACAATACTTCTAAAGAAAAGATTTTTCCCAATAGTAGGCATGAACTTTTGCAAAGAAGTGCTTCCTATCTTGTGTTTTCCACTCACTTTGAACTTCACCAGTAACTAGATAGTTAGCAATATGAGCATACCAAGGAGCATCTTCTAACAACATGAGTGACTCCTCCAGAAAATTATCATTAATAGGCAAACCATGGGAATTATGCGCTATAGCTAGCCTTGAAAGGTGGTCAGCTACCACATTCTCCACTCCTTTCTTGTCTTTGATTTGGAGATTGAACTCTTGTAGTAAGAGAATCCATCTAATTAACCTTGTTTTTGCATCTTGCTTTGTCAATAAGTACTTCAAAGTTGAGTGGTCAATGAAAACCACAATGAAAGACCCTACCAGATAAGCACGAAATTTGTCCAAGGCAAAAACTACAGCCAACAATTCTTTCTCTGTGCTTGTGCAATTTCTTTGCGCTTTGTTAAATGTTTTGCTTGCATAGTGGATCACATAGGGCTTTCCATCCTGTCTTTGACCAAGAACAACTCCTATAGCAAAGTCATTGGCATCACACATCACTTCAAAAGGTAGTTTGCCAGTTAGGAGCCCTCACTATTGGAGTGGTTGTCAAGAACTGCTTTAGTTGCTCAAAACTCTTTTGACATATCTCATCCCATACAAATTTAGCATCCTTCACCAATAGTTCACAAAGAGGCCTTGAAAGTTTAGAGAAATTTTTAATAAACCTCTTGTAGAACCCAGCATGGCCAAGGAATTACCTTACTCTTTTTACAGTTGTTGGGGATGGCAATTTGACAATAAGTTCCACCTTTGCTTTATCAACTTCAATATCTTTCTTGGTGATGATGTGGCCAAGGACAATTCCTTGATGTACCATAAAATGGCATTTCTCCCAGTTAAGCACTAAGTCCTTTTCAACGCATTAGTTCAGAATAGCTTCCAAGTTGACTGAGCATTCCTCAAATGCGCTTCCATATATGGTGATATAATCCATAAAAACTTCCATAATACACTCCACCATATCACTGAAAATGTTTAACATACGTCGTTGGAATGTTGCAGGTGCATTGCATAAACCAAAAGACATTCTTCTGTAGGCATATGTTCCAAATGGACATGTGAAAGTGGTCTTCTCCTAGTCTTCAACATCAATTTCTATTTGAAAATACCCGGAGTAGCCATCCAAGAAACAATAGAAAGGATGGCTTGAGACTCTCTCCAATACTTAATCAATAAATGGCAATGGAAAATGATCCTTCCTTGTCATAGTATTCAATTTTCTATAATCAATACACACCCTCCAACCTGAAGTGAGGCGTGTAGCAACTTCTTCTCCCTTATCATTTTGCACCACTGTGATCCCTAATTTCTTTGGCACTACTTGAGTAGGACTCACCCATTGGCTATTTGATATGAGGTAGATAATACCGGCCTAAAGTAGCTTAAGAACCTCAGCTTGCACCACCTCTTGCATATGAGGATTCAATCTTCTTTGAGGTTGACGAACTGGCTTAGCTTCTTTTTCCATGTATATATGATGTGTACAGACTAAAGGGCTGATACCTTTCGAGTCAGATATTTGCCATCCTATTGTTTTCCTACATCTCCTGAGAACTTCAAGTAAACACTCCTCCTGAGGAGTGGTAAGAGATGAAGATATAACAACAGGGCACTTCTTATTCTCTTCTAGGTATACATACTTCAACTCCTTGGGTAGTGGCTTCAGAATAAGCGTTGAGGCCTCCTCTTTAACAGCTTCTTGTGTCTCCTCCTCATTGAACAAAGGTAGAATTTCTTCTATCCTCCTCCAAGGTGGTAGAGTAGCAAGCAAATCTGAGGGTTCAGGTAACCCTTCATCAAGATCCCCAAGACTTTCATTCAACTCCTCTTGTATTTTTTTTATTACAATGCTCCTCCACTAAAGTGTCAATGATGCACACCTCTTCTGGATCTTCTTCTTCTTTTGGATTGATTGGCTTCTTGCACATATAGAAGATATTGAGCTCTAATGTCATGTTGCCAAACGTGAGTTGCATGAGTCCATTCCTACAATTGATAATTGCATTTGATGTAGCTAGGAATGGTCTTCCAAGTATGATAGGAACATAATTAGTTCCTTTGACAATTGGGTCCATATCAAGAACAATAAAATCCATTGGATAGTAGAAATTGTCAACTTGAACTAAGACATCTTCAATCATCCCTCTTGGAATCTTCATTGATCTACCTGCTAGAGATAGAGTGATTGATGTTGACTTCAATTCACCAAGTCCCAATTGCTTGTAGACAGAGTATGGTAGCAAATTCACACTTGCCCCTAAGTCCAACAAAGCTTTCTCTACTAACTTTCCCTCCAATCATCACTGAGATGGTAGGGCAGCCTGGATCTTTGTACTTCACTAGAGACTTGCACTGTATGATGGCACTTACTTGCTCAGTCAAGAAGGCTTTCTTATTCACATTCAACCCTCTTTTGATAGTGCACAAGTCCTTCAGGAATTTTGCATAAGTCGGCACTTGTTTGATCATGTCTAGCAATGGGATGTTGACCTTCACTTGCCTCAACACTTGAAGAATTTATGATGCATTGCTGATCCCCTTTTTCCCATGCAAAGCTTGAGGAAAAAGTGGAGGCATGTGTTTCTTCATCACATCTTCATTGATAACTATCTTCTCCAAATCTTCATTCACTGTTGAATCATGGTCCTCTTTCCTTCCACTACTCCCTTTCTTCTTTCCTTTGATTTCCTCCCTCTTCTCTGTCTCTTTTTCACTCTATGTTTCATCATGTGGCTTGGGTGTTGGCTGATTACTACTCAAAAAGTGCTCTTTGGTAGCTTGTATTAAACCCTTTTAAACACTTTTGAGTAGTAGTTTTGGCCTTTTAACTCAATTGGCATGTTAAGGACCCTTAAAAGCAATTTTAATCACTTTGTGTAAGTTTTGGTGTTTTTGTTAGTAATTTGATCACCAAAGCAATCCAAGATTGAGGAGAGTTATGAGGAATCTTGGGCAAAGCTTGGAAGTCATTTGCCAAGAGTAAATCCGGAGTGCAAGGAGAAGAAGTAAAGAGAATCTGCCATGAAGCATATTCTTGATGACAGTCGTGGCAGCCACTTATGGAGCACTTTCTGAAGTTCAATTGATGCATGCTATATACCATTTCAAAGCTCAGGAAGTCAACAATCCAATACTTCAAATGGTGCACAATTCGGAGTTGAAATGAAGAAGTTACAGCCATTGCAAGTCAATCACTCCAAGTTGAAGGAAACATTTTGCAAAGTGTTGCGAAATCACCCTTTTGTTGCGAAGTGATTTCGCAGCCTTTTTGTACAGTGTGGTGTATTTCCTCCTGAAGTTGCCCGATATATGCCGCAAGCTGGAAGCTAAGAACCTCAAGGTGAAAGCCAACTTCGCAGCCTTACGAGAATAACCTTTTGCTGCGAAGTGATTTTGCAGCCCTTTTGTGTGTCTACGAAATCTCGCAGACATCATTTTCTCTTGCGAAATGGTCCGTAGTGCTTCCCGATATTTGCTACCGACATTGGGAGATATTTTCCATCAGATTTTTGTTGTCTAAATCCCAAAATACTCCTTGTAAGCCACCAATTACAAGATTCCTTAGCTTTTAAGTTAGTAAAAAGAGAAAATATCTATGTAATAATTAGTTTTGTATTATGTTCATATATATACTCTCGAGAGCCTGTTCTCGAGAGAGGAGACCCTTTGTAAAGTTTTGGTAAAGCAAGTAAAGTTCAGGTCCTTTGTTTTGCCTTACCTTCTCACTTTGTATTATTTATTTCTTACTAAGTTATGCACTCTCTAAGGAATTTTCCCCAGAGAATGAGTAATTAAACCTTTAGTTCCTTGGAGCTAAGGTTGCCGGGGAAGGTTCCAAGTGCAAGAATGCAAAGCTTTGTGGTTTCATCCATCAATGAAGAGGAAGTGAAATCCTTTAGTGATTTCTATGTTTTTAGTTAACTTAAAACACCTTAGAGTCACCTGGGCCAACACTTGGTAAGGCAAGTGATCTCCAACCAAGGAGATGCACTAGTTTACCCCTTGCGAGCCTCTAGGAGGTGACTTTAAGGTAGGATTTTCTGGAATTGCCAACACTTGGTAAGCTTTTGGACTCCAAGGAGACATCCATTAGTTATCTCTTGCGAGCTTGAGAAGGGAAGTCCAAGGTTAAAGATCACCTTGAATGGTCAAGGCTTAGTGAGAGGCTTGAACCATTGCAAGTTGCATCAGTGAGAGAATTAAAGTTGAAATCTAATTAAAGGATGTATCTGTACAACACCGGTTAGAGAATTGACTATATGTTGAATCTCTAACGCGAGGAAATGAACCATCTGACCGGAGCTATGTCTTTTGCATGAGGAACCACCCCAGTGAACCTGACTCTCCAAGGAATGCTTTTCTTCCTAAGTTATTCCCATTACTTGTTTTATAGTTAGTTTAAATCTAAATCTTTGCCAATCAAAGTTTGTATTTTATTTCTTGAGCTAACCTTGAAATCAAACACTACCAATTCACTTTGAATTGATATCATTGATAATTTGGAAACCTTTCCCAGTGAACGATCCTAGAGCCGCTATACTATAGTAGCTTTTTCTTTGCTACCCTAGTATATGGTGTAATAGGTTATAAATTTTGTTGATTACTCCCTCATCCAAGGAGCAGCAGCTGGACACCAATCAGCTGAGACACCAATTGGGCACGAATCAAATGGCGCCGTTGTCGGGGAAGGTGTCAAGTCTATAGTGATACCATTTTAGAGAACTTGTGATTTTTCATCACAAGTTTGGTAACGTTTCTTTCACTTTACTAATTCTCATTCTTTCTTTATTTATTCATAATCCAAGTTTATCTTTTAAATTTAGCTTAGTTTAATTTTGTTGTAGCTCTGTTTTCTTTTGTTGTCCTTTATTTTCATTTAAGTTACAGATAGATACTAGTTGTGTATGCCAAAGTAGATACGAGACAGTGGAGGAAGGCTTGTTAAGTGTGATACACATCATAACAAGGAATTCGAATTGAGCTTGAATATCATGGAAACTACACCTGAAGATCAGCATAGTCACCAAGGTCGTCAAGACAATTTTAATGAATTCAGATCAATGAGGGACCGCATGCATCCACCTTGTATGAGTGCACCATCATGTATAGTGCCCCCTATAGAGCAGCTAGTGATCAGACCGTATCTTGTTCCACTTCTACCAACTTTCCATGGGATGGAAAGTGAGAATCCCTATGCACATATCAAGGAATTTGAAGATGTTTGTAATACATTCCAAGAGGGAGAAGCTTCAATTGATTTGATGAGGCTTAAGTTATTTCCTTTTACTTTAAAGGATAAGGACAAAATTTGGCTTAATTCTTTAAGGCCAAGGAGTATCCGCACTTGGACTGACTTACAAGCTGAATTCCTCAAGAAATTTTTTCCCACTCATAGAACAAATGGCTTGAAAAGGCAAATTTCAAACTTCTCAGCTAAAGAGAATGAGAAATTCTATGAGTGTTGGGAAAGATATATGGAAGCTATAAATGCTTGCCCTCACCATGGCTTTGATACTTGGCCATTGGTGAGCTATTTTTATGATGGGATGTCCTCCTCAATGAAGCAACTCCTCGAGACAATGTGTGGAGGAGATTTCATGAGTAAAAATCCAGAGGAAGCTATGGATTTCTTGAGCTATGTAGCTAAAGTTTCAAGGGGATGGGATGAACCAACCAAAGGAGAAGTGGGGAAGATGAAGTCTCAACTGAGTGCTTTCAATGCAAAGGCTGGGATGTATACCTTGAAAGAAGATGATGATATAAAAGCAAAGTTGGCAGCTATGACAAGAAGATTGGAGGAGCTGGAACTGAAAAGAATACATGAAGTGCAAGCTGTTACTGAAGCACCAGTGCAAGTGAAGCTTTGTCCTAATTGTCAATCATATGAACATGAACATTTGGTGGAGAATGCCCTGCAATTTCAGTTGAAAGGGAAATGTTTAGAGATCAAGCAAATGTTGTTGGACAATTCAAGCCCAATAACAATGCGCCTTATGGAAATACTTACAACTCAAGTTAGAGGAATCATCCAAATTTCTCATGGAAGGCCAAAGCAACTCAGTACCAACAGCCGGATCCACCGTCTCAGCAATCTTCAAGTCTTGAACAAGCAATAGCAAATCTCAACAAGGTAGTGGGAGATTTTGTTGGAAACCAAGAAGCCACCAATGCTCAAATCAATCAAAGAATTGACAGAGTGGAGAGTACTTTGAATAAAAGGATGGATGGAATGCAAAATGATATATCTCAAAAGTTTGATAATATCCAATACTCAATTTCAAGGCTCACAAATTTGAACAAAGTGCAAGAAAAGGGAAGATTTCCTTCTCAACCCCACCAAAACCCCAAGGGTGTCCATGAAGTGGAAAGCCAAGAGGGAGAATCATCACAGATGAAAGATGTCAAAGCCTTGATCACTCTAAGGAGTGGTAAAAAAATTGAGAAGCCAACACCCAAGCCACATGTTGAGAAAGAAGAAGAAGAGATAAAGAAAGGGGAAGAGATGGAAGATAAAGAAAGTGAGATCAGTGAAGAAAAGAAGGACTCTGATTCAACAATGAATGCAATTCCAGAGAAGGAACTTCTGAAGGAAGAAATGCTGAAGAAATCAACTTCTCCACCTTTTCCTCAAGCATTACATGGGAAAAAGGGGATTAGAAATGCAGCTGAAATCCTTGAAGTATTAAGACAAGTGAAAGTCAATATTCCACTGTTGGATATGATTAAACAAGTTCCAACGTATGCAAAATTCCTAAAGGACTTATGTACTATCAAAAGAGGGTTGATTGTAAACAAGAAAGCCTTCTTGACTGAGCAAGTAAGTGCAATCTTACAATGTAAGTCTCCATTGAAGTACAAAGACCCGAGAAGTCCTACCATTTCAGTCATGATTGGAGGAAAGGTAGTGGAGAAAGCTTTGTTAGACTTGTGAGCAAGTGTGAATTTGCTTCCATATTCCGTCTACAAGCAATTGGGACTTGGAGAATTGAAGCCAACAACAATCACTCTATCTCTAGCAGATAGATCAGTGAAAATTCCAAGGGGGGTAATTGAGGATGTCTTAGTTCAAGTGGATAATTTCTACTATCCAGTAGATTTTATTGTTCTTGATACAGATCCTACTGTAAAGGAAGCTAATTTAGTTCCTATCATCCTTGGAAGGCCATATCTTGCTACCTCAAATGCAATCATCAACTGCAGGAATGGGCTGATGCAACTCACTTTTGGCAACATGACACTTGATCTCAATATCTTTTATATGTCTAAAAAGCAAACCACTCCGGAAGAAGAAGAGGGTCTAGAAGAGCTGTGCATTATTGACACTTTAGTGGAGGAGCATTGTAATCAGAATATGCAAGACAAGTTGAATGAGAGTCTTGCGGATTTTGAGGAAGGTTTGTCTGAACCCCCTAATGTGCTTGCTACTCTACAAAGCTGGAGAAAGATAGAAGAGATTCTACCTTTGTTCAATAAAGAAGAAGAAGCAGCTGCTGAAAAAGAAATTCCAAAACTCAATCTGAAGCCTCTACCTATGGAGCTGAAATATACATATCTTGAGGAAAATAATCAATGTCCTGTTGTAATATCTTCATCTCTGACCAATCATCAAGAGAATTGTTTAATGGAAGTTCTCAAGAGGTGTAAGAAGGCAATAGGATGGCAAATATCTGACTTAAAAGGCATTAGTCCTTTAGTTTGTACTCATCATATATATATGGAGGAGGAAGCAAAGCCAATTCGTCAACTTCAAAGAAGATTGAATCCTCATTTACAAGAGGTGGTGCGAGCTGAGGTGCTGAAGCTACTTCAAGCAAGTATTATTTACCCTATATCAGATATCCCTTGGGTGAGTCCTACTCAAGTGGTACCAAAGAAGTCAGGGATCACAGTAGTTCAGAATGAAAAAGGAGAAGAAATTACTACACGCCTCACTTCAGGTTGGAAGGTATGTATTGATTATAGAAAGTTGAATGTTGTAACCAGGAAAGATCATTTTCCATTGCCATTTATTGACCAAGTGCTGGAGAGAGTCTTTGGACATCCGTTCTATTGCTTATTGGACGGGTATTCAAGGTATTTTCAGATTGAAATTGATGTGGCAGATCAGGAAAAGACCACTTTTACATGTCCATTTGGAACATATGCTTATAGGAGAATGCCTTTTGGTTTATGCAATGCACCTGCTACATTTCAAAGATGTATGTTGAGTATTTTCAGTGATATGGTGGAGCGAATTATGGAGGTTTTCATGGATGACATCACCATATATGGAGGTACATTTGAGGAATGCTTAGTCAATTTGGAAGCAGTTCTTCACAGATGCATTGAAAAAGACCTGGTGCTCAACTGGGAGAAATGCCATTTTATGGTACGTCAAGGAATTGTCCTTGGTCATATCATCTCTGAAAAAGGCATTGAAGTTGATAAAGCAAAGGTGGAGCTTATTGTTAAACTGCCATCCCCAACAACTGTAAAAGGAGTAAGACAGTTCCTTGGCCATGCAGGGTTCTATAGGAGGTTTATAAAAGGTTTTTCAAGTCTTTCAAAACCTCTTTGTGAGCTGTTAGCTAAGGATGCTAAGTTTATATGGGATGAAAGATGTCAAAATAGCTTTGATCAACTGAAGAAATTTTTAACAACTCCAATAGTAAGGGCCCCTAACTGGCAACTACCTTTTGAACTGATGTGTGATGCTAGTGACTTTGCTATAGGAGCTGTACTTGGCCAAAGAGAAGATGGGAAGCCCTATGTGATCTACTATGCGAGCAAAACACTGAATGAAGCTTAAAGGAACTACACAACTACAGAGAAAGAATTGTTAGCTGTGGTATTTGCTTTGGACAAATTTCGTGCTTATTTAGTGGGGTCTTTCATTATTGTCTTCACTGACCATTCAGCCTTGAAGTATTTATTGACAAAGCAAGATGCAAAAGCAAGGTTGATTAGATGGATTTTTTTGCTACAAGAATTAGATCTCCAAATCAAAGATAAGAAAGGAGTGGAGAATGTGGTAGCTGACCACCTTTCAAGGTTAGTTATAGCACATAATTCCCATCCCTTGCCTATTAATGATGATTTTCCTGAAGAATCACTCATGTTTCTAGTAAAAACTCCTTGGTATGCTCATATTGCTAATTATTTAGTAACTGGTGAAATTCCAAGTGAGTGGAATGCACAGGACAGGAAGCACTTCTTTGCCAAAATTCATGCTTATTATTGGGAAGAGCCCTTTCTTTTTAAGTATTGTGCAGATCAGATCATAAGGAAGTGTGTCCCTGAAGATGAGCAGCAAGGGATTCTATCTCATTGTCATGAGAATGCATGTAGAGGCCACTTTGCCTCTCAGAAAACAGCCATGAAGGTGTTGCAATCAGGATTTACTTGGCCATCTCTTTTCAAAGATGCCCACATCATGTGTAGGAGTTGTGATAGATGCCAAAGGCTTGGAAAACTAACAAAAAGAAATCAAATGCCTATGAACCCCATTCTAATAGTTGAGCTATTTGATGTATGGGGCATTGACTTCATGGGACCTTTCCCAATGTCTTTTGGTAATTCTTACATCTTGGTGGGGGTGGATTATGTTTCTAAATGGGTTGAGGCAATCCCCTGTAAACAAAATGACCACAGGGTGGTTCTCAAGTTTCTTAAAGAGAACATTTTTTCGAGATTTGGGGTGCCCAAAGCCATAATGAGTGATGGAGGTGCTCATTTTTGCAACAAACCTTTTGAAGCTCTGTTATCCAAGTATGGAGTGAAGCATAAGGTAGCTACACCTTATCATCCTCAGATTTCCAGGCAAGTTAAGCTAGCTAACAGGGAAATAAAGAATATATTGATGAAAGTGGTGAATTCCAGCAGAAAAGATTGGTCTATTAGGCTTCATGATTCATTGTGGGCATATAGAACAGCTTATAAGACTATTCTTGGCATGTCTCCCTATCGTCTTGTCTATGGCAAAGCATGTCATCTCCCTGTGGAAGTTGAATACAAAGCTTGGTGGGCAATAAAGAAGCTGAACATGGACTTGATCAGAGCCGGAGAAAAGAGATATCTAGACCTTAATGAGATGGAGGAATTAAGAAATGATGCTTATATCAATTCCAAAGTTGCAAAACAGAGGATGAAGAAGTGACATGACCAACTAATCTCGAACAAGGAATTTCAGAAATGGCAAAGAGTTTTACTGTATGACACAAGACTCCATATCTTTCTTGGGAAGCTCAAGTCAAGGTGGATAGGCCCGTTCATTATTCACCGAGTATTTGCTAATGGAGTGGTGGAATTATTGAATTCCAATGGCAAGGACACCTTTAGAGTCAATGGATATCGTCTCAAGCCATTCATGGAGCCATTCAAACCAAAAAAGGAGGAAATCAACCTCCTTGAGCCACAAAAAGCCTAAGCAAAAAGGGGTTTGGTGGACGTGGTTTTACCACAGTAAAATTTTTTTGTAAATTTTGTAAATTTCCAAGTTTTTTCCATACTTTTTATCTTAGTTTTTTATCTTAAATCATGTTTTTATATGTGTTTTAATCTTTTTGAATGATCCCAGGTGGAAGAAATTGCAAGGAAATTGAAAAAAAAAAAAATCGGAGCGAAATCAGAGCAAAAACAGGGCTCTGCGAGACTTCGCAGCCTGAGGAAAACTTCTGCGAAAAGAACACTTTGTTGCCAAACCATTCCGCAACACATTGGAATTCTCTGCGAGAATTTTCGCAGCTGCGAAGTCGACTTTGGCACACGTGTGCCACTTCGCAGCACAGGAACCCCCATTTCGCAGCTACGAAACGGCTGTGAAGCGATAAAGCGTGAAAATCCCTGATTTTGCAACCAAAGTTCCATTCCGTAGGGTATTTCGCAATTGAGAAAGCGATTTTGGCACACGTGTGCCATTTTGCAGCACAGTGACACTCAATTCGCAGTTGCGAAACGGATTGCGAAGTGGCTGCGAAATTGGCCTTTTTCTGCGAAACTCAATATGACCCTTAATCTTCCGTTATTTTTATATTTACCGGTCATTTGAGCTGCGAAAAGGGTTTCAAAATAGAGCGCGCCATTCTCGCAGACTGTTCATCTCCTTCCTTGAGCCCGACGCCGCGCAAGCCTCCGTTCATCTTCTCCGGTCATCAATTCCGGCCAAATTTCGGCAACCCGAAATGGCGCGAACCAGAGGGGCCAAGTCTTCCTCTCCTTCAAGCCGCAAAAGAGTCCCGCGAGAGAAGCCCATTCCAGATCCCATTTCTGAGCCTCCGAGCCCAAAAGCAATTTCTCCTCCGGTAAAGCCCGCGCTGCCAAAGCCTCCGGCGAGGCGTTATCTTACTAGGTCAGGGGGTCGGCCACTGCAAAAGAGAGCAAGGGTTGAAAACTCAGAGCCCATTGATTTAACGGAGCAGTCCCCAGAACCCTCGCCGGTTCCATCTCCAGTTCCATCTCCGATGCCATCTCCGGCGCCGCCAGCAGAGCCTAAAGAGCCTCAACCACCACTTCCCGAGCCCCAAATTCCATCTGAAATAGCTCCGGAAGAAATAATCAGGCGGCCGATGCTGACTCAGCCTCCAATTGAGGGAAATTTGGACTATAGAGCTCGGCCATTCCACTCCGAGCTGTGCTTTGACATAGCCACATTCCAATTGCGGCCGGAGCTTGCACAGTCATTCAACCTGCTGAGAAGATACCACATGGAGCACCTGCTGACTCTGAGAGACTTTTTCTACCCCTGAGTAGCCATGGATTTTTATCAATCCATGACTACCAAACAGGTCAGGGATCCAACTTTAATTCCTTTTACCATTGATGGGAAGCATGGCATACTGGGAGCTCGCCATATAGCTGAGGCCTTGCAAATTCCCTACGAGCCGAGCCATTTCGATGATTTTAGAGCATGGACCAGTCCTACTGAGTTGGAAATGGTGCATATCCTATCCAGAGGAGCTTCCACACGTCCGCATCTGTTGAGAGGAGAGCTTCCTCCAATCATGTTTCTGATTGATGCATTTTTGCGTCATAACCTCTACCTACTGCAGCATTGGACTCAAAGGAGAGGAGTCTTGTTAGAAGCCCTATTCAAGATGTCTGAGGGATATTTCTTCGGCCCTCACCATCTAATTATGGCATCCCTTCTCTATTTCGAAGAGATGGTACACAAAAAGAAGCTGCAGAGAGCTGATACCATTCCTCTTCTCTTTCCAAGGCTGCTGTGCCAAATTCTAGAGCACTTGGGGTATCCTTCTGAGCCTCAGTTGGAGCGCAAGCGCATTTGCTGAGAGATATTTACTCTCGACAAATGGAACAACATGACAGCCTATAAAGTTGACCATCCAGAGCGCCCACAGCCAGCTGCTAGGAGAGCATCCCCATGACACATACCTAAGGGTATACCTATTGCTGCTCCTGCCATTCCCAAAGCTTCAACAGTTGCTCCAACTTCATCTCAGCCATCCACTTCAGCTGAACCAAGGATGGACATTCCCATTTCTGAATACAGAGAGTTATGTCGTTCATTGGAGACCCTCACAGCATCTTAGAGCAGCCTTGCTCATGAGATGGCAACCATTTGAGCATGCCAAGAGCAGATGTTGACCACTCAGGCTCAGCACACTGCCATCTTAAGGCAACTCCAGCATCATTTCGACTTGCCACCAGCTGCTGAGCCCTCCACCTCCACCACAGCAGTGCCACACTCTCATCCCACAGAGCCTCAAGCCCCATCTGGAGCACCAACTGAAGGGGCAGACCCATCTGCCTAGCCCCAGCGCCACCCACTCATCAGATCATTATATATATCTACTGCTTATGTTTTTTATGTATTTCGTTTTTTAGTTTGTAAGAAATCCCATTATTTTGGTACCATATTTGGGATTGCTTGTATTGCCTTTCTTTTTCATTGTACTCAAATGGATTCAAAGTAATACAAGTCTAATATTTCTTGTTAACCGTTAGCATTAATTTATTCTTATTTCCTTTTCTCACATCTTTTATTCTTTTTGAAACATGTGGTTTCTCCAATCAGTATCCGAAATTGATATCACTCAGGAGGTACCACTTCCTCCCTTTAAATGCAATCACTCATATCACATTGAGGACAATGCTCAGTTCGATTGGGGGGGGGGGTGGAGAAATGAGGAAGGAAGTATGCTAGTTAAAGGAAGTATGCTAAGTCATTTTGGTAATGCAATTAGGTTGGTAAATCAGTTGTAGTTTTTGCTTTTTATTTTATTTTTTTTATTCTATTCTCCATGGATTTTGAGGAAAAATTTTCAAATTAAAACAGGAGAAATTGAACTGTTGCTTTTCACTTGACTTAGAGTATGGATTATGCTCGCTAAAGTGGTTCAATTGTTGAAGCTTCTATTGAAATTGAATTTAGTTCTTCCACTTTAAGCTATCCACACATTGTGCACAATAGATTCCGACTATAAGATGAAAAGCTATTTTCCCTCTTGACTGAGGATAATTTTGGGACTTGGTATATTTGACCTCATTTGATAAAGTTGAGACACCTTGTAAAAGGCCAATGAGCCTTAGAAATAAAGAAAGAAAGTGTTTGCTCACCTTGAAACCCGAGCAAGGTCTAAGGGGTATATGGTGAAAATCTTTAAAGCCTGGTGCCCTAAGCCTTAATTGGTTGGGAGTCACCGACCTCAATGCTCGTTACAAGGGTGGATAGGTGGAGTTAGCATATGGTAGGTGCTTGGGTATTAGAAATTCATTCTCAAAAGTCCGGGGAAAAATCCGAGGAGTTAGTGGTTGAAAGATCCTTAAAGCTTGATGCCCTAAACCTTAATTGGTTGGGAGTCATCGATGGACCCCCATTACATGGACAATTCAGAAAGAATACCCCATTAAGGCCCTTTGTGTAAAAAAAAAAAAAAAAAAAAAATTGTGTTCTTTTCTTATTGATTTTGGTCAGTTTGCTAAGTGTTGAAAAGAGATAGGTTGGGGGGAGAGATTAGTTTAGCATATTATTTTCGAAAGCTAAGGAACCAATACACAGATTTTTGTGGAAGATTAAAGTTGGTTCTTTGAAAGTGGAAATGATTTTAAAACTTCAGTTTGCATAATGCATTCCCTTGATTGATAGTGTTTAGTATAGTGTTATAACTCTTGTTAAAATTTGGGTTTGTATTTCTTTGGTGTCTCATGTTAGATCATCATGCCATTTGAAAATTGTTTTTTCAGCATGATGTTGTAAATTATAGTTTACTTTGCTTTTTATTTTTATTTTTCTCTCCTATATTGCTAAGGGACTAGCAATATGTCGGTTGGGGGGAGTGATTACTACTCAAAAAGTGCTCTTTGGTAGCTTGTATTAAACACTTTTGAGTAGTAGTTTTGGCCTTTTAACTCAATTGGCATGTTAAGGACCCTTGAAAGCAATTTTAATCACTTTGTGTAAGTTTTGGTGTTTTTGTTAGTAATTTGATCACCAAAGCAATCCAAGATTGAGGAGAGTTATGAGGAATCTTGGGCAAAGCTTGGAAGTCATTTGCCAAGAGTAAATCCGGAGTGCAAGGAGAAGAAGTAAAGAGAATCTGCCATGAAGCATATTCTTGATGACAGTCGTGGCAGCCACTTGTGGAGCACCTTCTAAAGTTCAATTAATGCATGTTATATACCATTTCAAAGCTCAGGAAGTCAACAATCCAATACTTCAAACGGTGCACAATTTGGAGTTGAAACGAAGAAGTTACAGCCATTGCAAGTCAATCACTCCAAGCTGAAGGAAACATTTTGCAAAGTGTTGCGAAATCACCCTTTTGTTGCGAAGTGATTTCGTAGCCTTTTTGTACAGTGTGGTCTATTTCCTCCTGAAGTTGCCCGATATATGCCACAAGCTGGAAGCTGAGAACCTCAAGGTGGAAGCCAACTTTGCAGCCCTGCGAGAATAACCTTTTGCTGCGAAGTGATTTTGCAGCCCTTTTGTGTGTCTGTGAAATCTCGCAGACATCATTTTCTCTTGCGAAATGGTCCGTAGTGCTTCCCGATATTTGCTACCGACATTGGGAGATATTTTCCATCAGATTTTTGTTGTCTAAATCCCAAAATACTCCTTGTAAGCCACCAATTACAAGATTCCTTAGCTTTTAAGTTAGTAAAAAGAGAAAATATCTATGTAATAATTAGTTTTGTATTATGTTCATATATATACTCTCGAGAGCCTGTTCTTGAGAGAGGAGACCCTTTGTAAAGTTTTGGGAAAGCAAGTAAAGTTCAGGTCCTTTGTTTTGCCTTACCTTCTCACTTTGTATTATTTATTTCTTACTAAGTTATGCACTCTCTGAGGAATTTTCCCTAGAGAATGAGTAACTAAACCTTTAGTTCCTTGGAGCTAAGGTTGCCGGGGAAGGTTCCAAGTGCAAGAATGCAAAGCTTTGTGGTTTCAGCCATCAATGAAGAGGAAGTGAAATCCTTTAGTGATTTCTATGTTTTTAGTTAACTTAAAACACCTTAGAGTCACCTGGGCCAACACTTGGTAAGGCAAGTGATCTCCAACCAAGGAGATCCACTAGTTTACCCCTTGCGAGCCTCTGGGAGGTGACTTTAAGGTAGGATTTTCTGGAATTGCCAATACTTGGTAAGGTTTTGGACTCTAAGGAGACATCCATTAGTTATCTCTTGCGAGCTTGAGAAGGGAAGTCCAAGGTTAAAGATCACCTTGAATGGTTAAGGCTTAGTGAGAGGCTTGAACCATTGCAAGTTGCATCAGTGAGAGAATTAAAGTTGAAATCTAATTAAAGGATGTATTTGTACAACACCGGTTACAGAATTGACTATATGTTGAATCTCTAACGCGAGGAAATGAACCATCTGACCGGAGCTATGTCTTTTGCATGAGGAACCACCCCAGTGAACCTGACTCTCCAAGGAATGTTTTTCTTCCTAAGTTATTCCCATTACTTGTTTTATAGTTAGTTTAAATCTAAATCTTTGCCAATCAAAGTTTGTATTTTATTTCTTGAGCTAACCTTGAAATGAAACACTACCAATTCACTTTGAATTGATATCATTGATAATTTGAAAACCCTTTCCAGTGAACGATCCTAGAGCCGCTATACTATAGTAGCTTTTTCTTTGCTACCCTAGTATATGGTGTAATAGGTTATAAATTTTGTTGATTACTCCCTCATCCAAGGAGCAGCAGCTGGACACCAATCAGCTGAGACACCAATTGGGCATGAATCATTGGCGGCTCAACCTCTTTACCACTCCTCAGAGTGATCATGGTTTTGACGTCCCTCACTTGTGAAGATTCTCCTTCATGAGCCTCCACTTCATGGATACCCTTGGGTTTTTGGTGAGGTTGAGAAGGAAACCCTTCCTTCTCTTGCATCGTGTTAAGGTTGGTGAGCCTTGAGATTGAGTATTGAAGATTATCTATCTTCTAAGATAGATCATTTTGCATTCCATCCATCTTTTTATTCAACGTATTCTTTACACTGTCGATTTTTTGACTAAGTTGAGCATTGATGGATTTCTGGTCTCCAATAAAATCTCCCACGACCTTGCTTAGATTCACTATTGCTTGCTCAAGATTTGAAGCTTGTTGAGATGCTTGGTCTGGTTGCGTGTACTGAAGTACTCTTGGTTTCCAGGAGAAATTTGGATTGTTCTTCCAATTTGAATTGTAGGTATTTCCATATGAAGCATTGTCATTGGGCTTGAATTGTCCAATAACATTTGCTTGATCTACAAACATTTCTCTAACAGCTGGAATTATAGGACACTCCTCCACCAAGTGCTCATAAGATTGACAACTGGAATAGGGCATAACTTGCACTGGTGTTTTAGAAACGGCTTGCACTTCACTTATTTTTTTCAGTTCTAGCTCCTCCAATCTTCTTGTCATAGCTGCAACTTTTGCCTTCATGTCAATATATTCGTTCAAGGTATACATCCCAACCTTAGCATTAAGACCATTTGGTTGAGACTTCATTCTTCCCACTTCTCCCCTATTCGGTTCATCCCATCCTCTTGAAACTTTAGCAACATAATTCAAGAAATCCATGGCTTCCTCCGGATTCTTACTCATGAAATCTCCTCCACACATAGTCTCTAGGAGTTGTTTCATTGAGGAAGACATACCATCATAAAAGTAACTCTCACTAATAGCCATGTATCAAAGCCATGGTGAGGATAAGCATTGGTAGCTTCCATGTATCTCTCCTAACACTCATAGAATTTCTCATTCTCCTTAGCTAAGAAGTTTGAAATTGCCTTTTCAAGCCATTGGTCCATGAGTAGGGAAAAATTTCTTGAGAAATTCAACTTGCAAATCAGTCCAAGTTTAGATACTCCTTGGCCTTAAAGAATTAAGACAAATCTTGGCCTTATCCTTCAGAGTGAAAGGAAATAGCTTTAGCCTCATCAAGTCGATTGAAGTTCCTCTCTCTTGGAATGTATTACAAATGTCTTCAAATTCTTTGATATGCGCGTAGGGATTCTCACTTTCCGTCCCATGGAAAGTAGGTAGAAGTGGTACAATATGCGGTCTGATTACTAGCCGCTCTGTAGGAGGCACTATGCATGATAGGGTACTCATATGAGGTGGATGCATGCAGTCCCTCATTGATCTGAATGCACTGGGATTGTCATGCTGACCATGGTGACTATGCTAATCTTTAGGTGTAGCTTCCATGATGTTCAAGCACAATTCCAACTCTATTTCGTGAGGTGTTTCAATTTTCACAAGTCTTCCTGCACTTTCTCGTATCTAATATGGCATACACAACTAGTAACAACTGTAACAAAAACAAAGAAAACAAAAGAAAACAATACTACAAAAAAAAAAAAACCTAAGATTAACTAAAAACTAAATTAAAAGATAGGCTAAAATATGAACAAGTAAAAGAAACAATTAAAAAGAGTTAGTAAAAGAAAATAAAAGTCACCAAACTTATGATGAAGATCACAAGTGTTTTGGAAAAGGTTATATCATTGTAAAGTTGGCACCCTCCCTGGCAACGGCGCCATTTGATTCTTGCCCAACCAGTGTATGCCCTGTTGATTGGTTTTCAATCAACTGGTGTGCTTTTATTTCAGTCCTCAAACGGGAGTAATCAACAAAATTTATAAACCTATTTCACCATATAGGGTAGCATTAGCTAGCATAGCATAATGGCTCTAGGATCGTCCACAAGGATGGGTTTTCAAATTACAACTGATATTAGTTCAAAAACTAAATTGGTGTTTTTTCTTTTCAAGGTTAGCTTTAAAAGAAAACATAAGTATGTGTGAAAATGTTGGTTTTAAGTGAAACAAAAAATAAAGTAATTGAAATTACTTACAACGAAAAGTGCTTCATGGAGGTTTAGATCACCAAGCTTAGGTCCCTTATACAAAAAGGGAGATTTCGGTCACTTGGATATTTTCCTTGCATTGGGGATTTAACATATAGTTATTTCTCGAACCGGTGTGGTACAGATGCTTCCCCTTAATGGTTTCAAACACTAAATCCCTGTCACTGAATCATCTTGCAATGGTTCATACCTCTCACCTGGTATTGGCCATTCAAGGTGATCCTTAACCTTGGATTACCCGTCAAAAGCTTGCAAGAGATAACTAATGGATGTCTCCTGGGAGTCCAAAAGCTTACTAAGTGTTGGTTATTCTAGATAATCCTACCTTTAAACCACCTCTCAGAGGCTCGCAAGAGATAAACTAGCGGATCTCAATGGACGGAGTCCACTTGCCTTACCAAGTATTGACCCAAGTGATTTTAAGGGATTTTAAGTGAACTAAAAAGATAAAAACCATTAACGGGTCACACTTTCTCTTCATTAAAAATTGAAACAACGAAACTTCCACTTTTGTATCCATAACCTTACCTAGCTTCCTTCACTCCAAGAAACAAAAATCCTAGCCACTCATCCTCTAGGAAAACATCCTCAGAGTTTGATTTGCTAGAAATAAAAACAAAAGAGGAAACAAAATGAGAAGGTAAGGCCGAGCAGAGCTCTGTGTATTACTTTCTGAAAAACTATACAAAATTCGTCTCTGCAAAAAACTCCCTAGAGATCTCTTTTAAAAGAAAATTACAATAGATATTATATAGAGAGGTTATTCACCCCTCTTGCTAACTTCCCAACCAAGAAAACTTATCATTGGTGGGCTACAAGGAGAAAATAGGGATTTACACACAAATATCTGAAGATAAACATCAAACGGAGTCGGTGCCAAATATCTCAGATTACAGGTGGATTTTGTAAGTTCAAATGCAACTTGCGAAAATTTCGCAAGTTGAAATTGCGGTTTCGCAAGTTGTGAAATTGTCTTGTAACTAATCAGCTCTCTGTCCTACAGCGATTCTTTTCCTCTTCCAATTTCGCAAGTTGTGAAAATTTTGCAAGTTGGATTCCACAACTTGCGAAATTGCTAGATGGTTGATTCCTTCTGTGATTTTCTTCCTTGCATCCTCGTTTGGCTTTGGAAAAGGGTTATGAAGCTCCAAAGCTTAGTTTCTTCATGAATTTGAGCTTCAACTTTCTTTGCCATGAACTATACAAAGATCTCTCTCATTCTTGGATTGCTTGAGTGATCAAAAAACTATGAAAAACACCAAAACTTAACACAATTTGATTAGAAACGATTGTAAGGGTCCTTAACATGCCAATTGAGTTAAAAGGTAATAACTACTACTCAAAAGTGTTTAAAAAAGTTAATTACAAGTTATAAAATAACACTTTTTGAGTAGTAATCAATGAGATTAGCTACTCCAAGTCATGAGCTTAGGGCTCTAGATGCTATGAACAACTTAGGGTTATGGATGACATGAGCTACTCAAGGTCATGAGCTCAAGACTCTGGTTGATATGAACGTCTTGGGATCCTGTGAGCAAAGTCCTTTCGAAGTTATGAACTACTCAAGTCTTTGGTTGACATGAATGACTCCAGGTCATGAGCTCAGGGTTCTAGATGCTATGAATAACTCAGAGTTGTGGATGAAATGGATGAGTTGAGATCTCCTTGATTCGTGCCCGATTGGTGTTCCAATTGATTCAACTCAATTGATGTGCTTTGATCTCAATCCTCAGACGGGAGTAATCAACAAAATTTATAAACCTATTTCACCATATACCGAGGTAGCATTTAGCTAGCATAGTATAGTGGCTATAGGATCGTCAACAAAGATGGGTTTTCACTTCGCAATTGATATTAGTTCAAAAACTCAATTGGTACTTTTTCTTTTCTTTGTTAGCTTTAAAAGAAGACATAAGTTTGAATGAAAACGGATGGTATTAAGCTAACCTAACATAAAGTAACTAAAATTAACTAGAAAGAAATTAGAAAGAAAGGTGTTTCTTGGGATTTCAGGTTACTAGGATCAGGTGCCAACTACAAAGAGGGAGATTCCGGTCACTTGAATCTTTTCCTCGCATTCGGAATTTAACCTATAGTTATTTCCCGAACTGGTGTGATACAGATGCTTGCTATTAATGGTTTCAATGCTAAATCCCTCTCACTGATACACCTTGCAATGGCTCGTACCTCTCACCTAGTATTTGTCATTCAAGGTCATCCTTACCATTGGATCATCCTTCACAAGCGAACAAGTGATAACAATTAGACCTCCATGGAGCAAGATTGCAAGCAATAAGAATCCACGGAATCCGAAAGCTTACCAAGTATTGGCTATTCATGGTAATCCTAGTTAACTAAAAATATAAAAACCAAAAACGGATCACACTTTCTCTTCATTAAAAATGGAAACAACAAAATCTCACACTTATGTAGCCGGAACCTTACTTAGCTTCCTTCACCCAAGAAACAAAAAGCCTAGCCACTCATCCTCTGAGAAAACATCTCAGAGAATGTTTGGCTAGCAAGAAAATGAAAATGAAAGAGAAGGGAAAACAGAGCAAGGCTCTGTATATTCTCTATATTGATCGATTCTACATACTTATATATCTATATCTTTTACAATGGATGCAAGGGAATATATATAGAGAAGTTTTTCCAACCTTCCTAGCTAAGAAATCTTATGGTTGGTGGATTACAAGGAGAAGAATGGAAATTTATACAAAAATATCTGAAGAAAAGATCTAAAAGAGTCGGTGCACAAATATCCCAGTTTGCATGTAGATTTCGCATGTTGCATGGTGATTTGCGAAAATCTCGCAAGTTGATTTCGCAACTTGGAATCCATTTTCGCACGTTGAGCTCCAAGTTCGCAAGTTGCAAAATCACTTTCACAAGTTGGGCTTCTCTGTGACTGTGCGGCTGTATTCCATTTCCATTTCGCAAGGAAGGCTTTAATTTCGCACGTTGGAGTTCCAAATTCGCAAGATGCGAATTTGTCCTTCAGCTGGATGCAGTTGTCTTGCGAAGGCCATATCTTCCTCATTTCAGCTCCAATTTGTACACAGTTTGAAGCATTGGATTCTTGAATTCCTGAGCTTTGAAATGGTATATAGAATGTAGAAAATAGACTTCGGAAAGTGCTCCAAAAGTGTGAAAGAAGACTGCAGCTGCAGTCCTCTATTTTCTTCACTCTGTTTTTCCTCTCTCCGTTGTTCTCTCATTGCATACTTTCAACGACTTTGGCAAAGGGCTATGGAGCTCCAAAGCTTGGTTCTTCATGAATTTGAGCTTCCAAAAGCTTTTCCATGAACTATATACAACTCTCCCTCATTCTTGGATTGCTTTGGTGTAGCTAAAAGCTATCAAAAACACCAAAACTTAACACAATTTGATTAGAAACGATTGCAAGGGTCCTTAACATGTCAATTGAGTTAAAAGGTAATAATTACTACTCAAGAGTGTTTAAAAGAGTTAATTACAAGCTACAAAATAGCACTTTTTGAGTAGTAATCACTCGTGTACTCAGGCCTCTTGATTCTATGAACAACTCAGGGTTGTGCATACTGCCATCCTGAGGCAAATTCAGCACCATCTGGGTATTCTATCAACTCCTGAGCACCCCATTCCTATCCTATCAAAGCCCACAGAGCCATCACAGGCCCCTCCTTTCGCAGAGCAGACTATGCCCTCTGAGGAGCTGACTACAAGAGAGGCAGAGGCACCAGCCCCGAGCATTCCGACCTTTGCAGCCGAGCCATCATCTTCACATCATCCTCCTGCCACTATCTGATCATTTTCATAGTTTCCTTTATGTATTTTCTTTATGTATTTCCTTACTATAGTAGCACTTGTAATCCTATGCTTTTGATATTTTATATATTGGGATTGGTTGTATTACTTCTTCTCTTTTATATTGTACTTTCATGAAGTAATACAAATCTATCAATTTTTGAGCACTCTTAGCATTATTTTATTTTAATTCCTCCACTCATATCTTTTATTGTTTTTGAAACATGTGGTTTCTCCAATCACTACTCGAAATTCATATCACTTAGGAGGTACCACTTCCTCTTTGTAATTTCAATCGCTCATGCCAGATTAAGGACAATGTTCAGCTTGGTTGGGGGGAGAGTTGAGGAAGGAAGTTTTTGTTATTAATGCTAAGTTATTTTGGTAATTTAGTTGATTTTTTCTTAATTTTAAAATTTTTTTAAGTTTTATTTTCTACTCTCCATGGTTATTAAGGAAAAATTCTCAAAATGAAATGAGAGAAATTGAATTTTTGTTTTTCACTAGACTTAGAGTTTGTATTATGCTTACTAAAGTTGATGAATTGTTGAAACTTCTATTTGAATTCAAGCTTAGTTCTTCCACTTTAAGCTTTTCACACACTATGCACAATAGGTTCCGATTATAAGATGAAAAACTATTTCCCTCTTGACTTAGGAAAATTTAGACTTGGTACCTTTGACCTTATTTTAAAAGTATTGGGACACCTTATAAAAGGCCAATGAGCCTTTGAAAAAAGAAAGAAAGAAAAAATGTTTGCTTGCCTAAAAACCCGAGCAAGGTCTGAGGGGCATATGGTGAAAATATTTAAAGTCTGGCGCCCTAAGCCTTCATTGGTTGGGAATCACCGACCTCAATGCTCGTTACAAGGGTGAATAGGTGGAGTTTAACATACTGTAGGTGCTTGGGTATTAAAATTCATTCTCAAAAGTCCGGGGTAAAATCCCAGGAGTTAGTGGTTGAAAGATCCTTAAAGCTTGATGCCTTAAGCCTTAAGTGGTTGGGAGTCATCGATGGACCCCCGTTACATGGAAAATTTAGAAAAGAATACCTTTAAGCCTTGTACTCCTACATGAAAAAAATTGTGAAACAAAAGGGTGCGTTCTTAGCCTATTGAATTTGGTCAGTTTGTTAAGTGTTGAAAAAGAACTAGGTTGGGGGAAGAGATTAGTTCAGCATACTATATTCGGAAACTATCAACTAACACTTAGATTTTTGTGGAAGAGTAAGGTTTGGTCCTTTGGAAGTGGAAATGGGTTTAAAGCTTCAATTTGCATAATGCCTTCTCTTTATGAATTGTGATTAGGCAAAGTATTTGATAACTCTTGTTGAAATTTGAGTTTTATATTTCTTTAGTGTCCCATGTGAGAGTTTGATCATCATGCCACTTAAAATTTTTTGAAGTGATCAGCATGATCTTGTAAAGTATATTACTATTTAGTTTACTTTTTCTCTCCTTTATTGCTAAGGAACTAGCAATATGTTAGTTGGGGGGAGTGATTACTACTCAAAAAGTGCTATTTGATAGCTTGTAATTAACTCTTTTAAACACTTTTGAGTAGTAGTTATTGCCTTTTAACTCAATTAGTATATTAAGTACCTTTGCAATTATTTCTAATCAAATTGTGTAAGTTTTGGTGCTTTTGATAATAATTTGATCACCAAGGCAATCCAAGATTGAGGAGAGTTCTATGGAATCCATGGAAAAACAATTGGAAGCTCATTAACATGAAGAACCTAAGCTTTGAAGCTTTATAGTCCTTTTCCATAAGCAAATCATGAATGCAAGGAAGGAAAGCAAAGAGAGAAATCTAACATGAAGAATTTAAGAGGATAGAAACTGTTGGACAATTTTGGAGCATTTCCTAGAGTTCAATTTATTTATACTATATGTCGTTTCAAATCTCAGGAAGTCAGCAATCCAACGCTTCAAACGGTGCGCGATTTGGAGTTGAAATGAAGAAGTTAAAGCGATTGGAAGCCGATCACACCAACCTGAAGGCCAATTTCGCAGGCTGCAAAATCAACCTTTGGCTGCGAAATCAGCCTTTGGCTGCGAAATGGTGTCCTTTAGGTTGTGAAATTTCGAAGCCATCTTGCACGCCTGCGAAATCCTCCTGAGTGCTTCCAGACATTTGCGACCGACATTTTTAGATTTTTTGCTTCAGATATTTGATGTCTAAATCCTCATTCTCTCCTTGTAATCCACCAATTATAGGATTCCTTAGTTATTAAGTAAGAACAAAGGGTGAAGAACCTCATATATATTTTTTGTAATTTCCATTACAGAGATATCTTGGGAGCTTGTTCTCAGAGACAACTTCTTGTATAGTTTTAAAAGGAAGTAAAATACAGAGCTTTGCTTTGCCTTACTTTCTCGTTTTGATTGTATTTATTTTTTTCTTACTAGCCAAACAAGCTCTGAGGATGTTTCCTCAAAGAATGAGTGGCTAGGCTTTTTGTTCCTTGGAGCTAAGGTAGCCGGGTAAGGTCTCGAATGCAAGAATTAATAGTTTTGTTGTTTCAGCTGTTAATGAAGAGAAAGTGTGTCCTGTTAATGATTTCTATCTTTTTAGTTAACTTTAAACGCCTTTAATTCACCTAGGCCAACACTTGGTAAGGCAAGTGATCTCCGTCCATTAAGATGCACTAGTTTACCTCTTGCGAGCCTTTCAGAGGTGCCTTGAAGGTAGGATTTTCTAGAATTGCCAACACTTGGTAAGCTTTTGGACTTTAAGGAGACATCCATTAGTTATCTCTTGCGAGCTTGAGAAGGGAAGTCCAAGGTTAATGGTCACCTTGAATGGTGAAGGTTAGGTGAGAGGCACGAGCCATTGCAAGATGCATCAGTGAGAGGGAATTAGTGCTGAAATCCATTAAAGGGAAACATTTGTACAACACCGGTTAGAGAATTAACTATATGTTAAGTCTCTAATGCGAGGAAAAGATTCAAGTGACCGGAGCTCTGTTTTTGCATGAGGAGCCTGACCCGAGTGAACCTAAAACTACAAAGAACGCTTTTCTTCATAAGTAATTCCCATTACTTTCTTTTTAGTTAGCTTAAAACAAATCCTTTTTCAACTAAAGTTTATGTTTTCTTTTGAAGCTAACCTTGAAATGAAAAAACACCAATTCAACTTTGACTTGGTATCAATTATAAGTTGAAAACCCTTCCCAGTGAACGATCCTAGAGCCACTATGCTATATTAGCTAAGGCTACCTAGTGCATGGTGATATAGGTTATAAATTTTGTTGATTACTCCTGTCTGAGGACCAAACTCAAGGTACACCAGCTAGGCACGCAATCAAATGGCGCCATTGCCGGGGAAGGTGCCAACTTCACAGTGATATTATTCCAAAGTACTTGTGATTTTCATCACAAGTTTGGTGATTCATCTTTCATTTTACTAAATTTTTTCATTGTTTCTTTTACTTGTTCATATTCTAACATATCTTTTAATTTAGTTTTAGTTAATCTAAGTTTTTTTGTAGTTTTGTTTTCTTTTGTTTTTGTTTTTGTTACAGTTGATACTAGTTGTGTATGTGTAGACCCTCACCCAATCCACCGGACCGACGCGACTCGCTTTTAAAAGAAAAGAAAGAAATGAAAAAGTTGGTGTTTTCCAGTTTTGAAAAACCCGCCCCTGGTGAGGAACAGTGTTGTTTGGAGTCGCCACTTACTTTTTATTTTTGTTTTTAAAATGGGGAAAATTAAGTAAGAACAAAAACCCCTAATGACCCTAGTATGGAAAAAGCGGTCTACGAAAACTAGATTCTGGGTCCGGGGATCAGGTTACCCGTTGGGAAGGTACCTCATGCGAGGTAGCACCCCTCTAGGCCCGAAACTCGGTCTCTACTAATGAATTGGGTATATGGGAGCATATGGGTCAAAGGTCAAATGAAACCCTAGGCTAAATAGATGTCATGAATCACACAATCCTAATTGGTATTTGGCATGCATATGAATTCAACCAAACAAAACAATGAGTGCGTACCTGTGGTCCCTAGCCAAGCGCTGCATAAAAGGTCAGCCAAACATAGATAAACACATAACAAACATTCAAGATTAAGCACCATGCATGCATATAAATTCAACAACCAAAGCCAATGATACGTACCTGTGGTCCCTAGCCAAGCGCTGCAGTAGAGGGTGAGTCAGTCACGCAACATGTATTCAAAATCAAGCATCAAAGCTTGTGCCAAAAAGGAAGATAGCTGGTTGAAATGAGGTAAGGGACTCCCCAAATGTCATACAAATCGAACTAGACTCATCTAGACCACACCACCCATAACTTCAAAATTGCCCATACTAACTGAAATCAAACACTGACTTAAACCTTCAAGATGGCTCACAAGTGCCCTATAGCAAATGGGTTTGAGCCCCCATGGATAAGGGCTCGAAAAATGCCAAAATCGAGGGCTACCTAAAGTCCTCCAGCAGAACAGGTTGAACTAGTTCTCAACTGGTACAACCTATTGAGAAGAATTCCTAAATTTTTCTAGAAAACTCCTAAATGAGTTAGGATTCAAACAAAAGAAACGACACTCAATCCCGAGCTCGGATGAGTGAGAACCAGACAAAGAAAGGCAGGTGTTCCTCATGGCTGACAGAGGCAGCCAGCTATGGTGCTGAACCGGTTGAACTGGCTCCCAACCAGTTCAGCCGATTGATAAAAAATCCCAAATTTGGTCAAAAAGTTCCTAAGTGATTAAGGAAGCAAACAAAAGAAACGGTTCTCAATTCCGAGCCCGGATGAGTGAGAACCAGACCAAGAAAGGCAGGTGTTCCTTATGGCTGACAGAGGCTGCCAGCTATGGTGCTGAACCGATTGAACCGGTTCCCAACTAGTTCAGCCGGTTGGTAAAAAATCCCAAATTCGGTCAGAAATTTCCTAAGTGATTAAGGAAGCAAACAAAAGAAACGGTTCTCAATTCCGAGCCCGAATGAGTGAGAACCAGACAAAGAAAGGCAGGTGTTCTTCATGGCTGACAGAGGCTGCCATCAATGGTGCTGAACCGGTTGAACCGGTTCCAAACTGGTCCAGCCGGTTGGTAAAAAATCCCAAATTTGGTCAAAAAGTTCCTAAGTGATTAAGGAAGCAAAAAAAAAGAAATGGTTCTCAATTTCGAGCCCGGATGAGTGGTAACCAGACAAAGAAAGGCAGGTGTTCCTCATGGCTGACAAAGGCTGCCAGCTATGGTGCTGAACCGGTTGAACCGGTTCCCAACCGGTTTAGCCGGTTGATAAAAAATCCCAAATTCATTCAGAAAGTTCCTTAGTGATTAAGAAAGCAAACAAAAAAAACGGTTCTCAATTCCGAGACTGGATGAGTGAGAACCAGACAAAGGCAGGTGTTCCTCATGGCTGACAGAGGCTGCCAGCTATGGTGCTGAACTGGTTGAACCGGTTCCCAACCGGTTCAGCCAGTTGATAAAAAATCCCAAATTCGGTCAGAAAGTTCCTAAATGATTAATAACCAATCAACAACAATCATGTGTGGCCTTTATTAACTACACCCAAGCAATACAATCTTCATATCAAAGGGAAGAAAAGATGATGAGGAAGGAGAAAAAGCATATGAAGATGAGGAAGATAAACTGTAAGTAAAGAAAATTCAGCATGCTTACCCCAGAATCTCCACCAAATATGATCCGTGTATGCAGATGATAACTTCCAAAACTGAGATGCTTTCACTCTCCTCTTGAAAAAAACCACAGTGCTGAAGCTTTCCCCCACGCTCTCAACTCAGAAGATGCTATTGACCTTTTGTTTTTCTCACCAGTAAAATTTCCCCTCTCCAAAATGCCCCTTCTAGTCCTTTTCTCTCCTATCCTCTCACTTTTTATACTCATACCCCTCTTAGCATTTGAGCCTCCTGGATTCCTACCCCTTCAGTACCGAAATCCCCTTCATCAGCATGGGAACCACACCCCTCATTACTTCTCTTAAACTTCCGAGGCCAGTTCACTCCTTCAGTTTTCAGCTTGCTTCACCACCAAGAATCCATATGGATTCGTGGTGGGCTGCAAGGAACCCAAACCAAGGCCCAAAATGGACCTACAACATTGCCCAAAACTGATCTAGAGCTTACGGGCCTGAGCCATGTAGGATTTGGGCCTCAAAATTACTAGAATTAGTGTTTTACCTCAGCTGACTCAATGAACCGGTTGAACCGGCCGAATCGGATGCCAACTGGTCGAACTGATGGAAAAAAATTCTGAAAATTTGGCAGAATGTTCCTAGTAGAGTAAGAAATCCATTAAAAAAACGGTGCATAATTCTAAGTTTGAAAGAGGGAGATATGATCAAAACAATTACCAAAAATCAGTGTTCTACACCGGCTGACTCGATGAACCAGCTGAATCGGCTGGCAACCAGCCGATCGGTTGCAAAAAATTTTGAAAATTTTACAGAATGTTCTTGGAAGAATAAAGAATGTATAAAAAGAAACGGTTCTTGATTCCGAGTTTGGATGAGGGAGATACGATCAAAACAAGTCCGAGTGCTCCGAACCTCAACATGCCCCTATAAACTCCAACTAAGCTAAAACATCGGGATGACCCCACTTCCTTCCTATAGCGTGACGTGAACGACTAGGAAAATGGCTATGGTGACCCTCCAAAATGAACCACATATGCACCACAATGGACCATAGACAAACCCTCATGAGGCTCGGACACCGACTAAGCCCAAAAGGGGCCCTAGTGGTGCCATATGCGAATGATGGGTGGATGTGACACCCGAAGGATAAATGCCAGTGTCGAGGGACAAAATTGAGGGTCTACAAATATGCCCCTCTTCAGTAGAGTGAATGAACGAGTGAATTGTGAGCGTGAATTGCATGTAATGCAAGAGGTGAAATGAACTCTAGTGAAGAACCCAAATGACCAACAATTTTGTCCCCACCCAACAATAAAGAAGGCTAAGGGAAATAAGTCATGCTGACCGAATGGACTATGGGATCTAGGCACGATGCCGGAGAAAGATAAAAGGAGACCTGATCACGATGCCGGGAAAGATTAGGGATTTGATCCGGGCAAGTACCGAAGAAGGGTTCAGGCAAGTACCGAAAAATGGTGGAATCCGGGCGAGTACCGAAAACGGGTAAAATTCGGGCGAGTACCAGAGAAGGGTCAGGGCGAGTACCGGAGAAGGTTCCGGGCAAGTACCGGAGAAGGGTTCGGGCAAGTACCGAAAAAGCTCCGGGCGAGTACCGGAGAAGGGTTTGGTTCGGTCGAGTACCGAAAAAGCTTCGAGTAAGTACCAAAAAATGGTGGAATCTGGGCGAGTACCGAAAACGGGTAAAATTCGGGCGAGTACCGGAGAAGGGTCTGGGCGAGTACCGAAGAAGGTTCCGGGCAAGTACCGGAGAAGGGTTCGGGCAAGTACCGAAAAAGCTCCGGGCGAGTACCGGAGAAGGCTTCGGGCAAGTACCAAAAAAGCTCCGGGCGAGTACCGGAGAAGGGTCCGGGCGAGTATCGAAAAAGTGTGAAATCCGGGCGAGTACCAGAGAAGGGTCCAGGCGGGTACCGGAAAATGGTGGAATCCGGGCGAGTACCGGAGAAGGGTCCGGGCGAGTATCGAAAAATGGTGGAATCCGGGCGATCGAACTCGGGCACGATGCCGAGGAACCACCGAACTAAAAGGGGGTAGGGATGCCATTACTAAGGCTCAAAACACCTAAACAGACAGGGGATGCCTTAAAACAAAACTCAGAGCAAAATAGGGGGACTCAAGATGCAACCGCTGATATACTAACCATGATAACAAAGGGGTATGCCCCAGTATGACGTCCAGGGACTGCCAACAAAGGACTCGAAGAAGCCAGAAATCAAACACCTTCATCATGACAAAAGAAAGGGGTATGCCCCGGTGTAACACCAGAAAATGCCGATAAATGACAAGCGAGAAATCACAATCACCACTAACAAATGGAAAGAAGGGGGTATGCCCCTATAGGACAAACTCACAAATGTGACCAAGGGTGAAAGGAAGGAGTTATGCCCTAGTCTAAGATATCAATATCATGTCAGAATCCCATAACCGCACATATGGTTAAAGTCAGAGAGCTGAAAATATCACAATCATCCATTTCTAAGGAAAAAACCCTCCACTCTAATCCACAACATCCAATATCCACAAAAACTGATAGGGGATATGCCCTAGTGTGTACATCTGAAACTCAAATATCTTAATGAAAACTCTAGAATACATCACTGAAGACCCACTCATTTGAACTAACGAACAAGACAATGAATGGGGTATGCACCCCTGCTGGGTCAATGAATACCGTGAATCTGATCTCAGGTCAGACCCTAGAAGCACTCTGCTATATGAAGAAACTGAGTTGAATGCGAGTCTTACTCAAACTTTGATGTCCATAACATTGCTAGGCGAAATGGAATGCCTGCGTACATGTATAAAGAGCCAAAGCCAGCATGCAAGGATGAGGGCATGCCCTAGTATAAACGTGTCAAAACATCAGGCAAAGGTGCCCTCAACGATCCCAACTCTCTATATCATCTATCTCTGATCATGGACCTGAGGCAAGTAAACTGAATGGAAAGACAATATGTGACCCTCGATATCCCCCGAAGTAATGGAGACCTGTCAACATCCCATACTCAATCAGTAGACGAAGCTTGTCTGAATGAACCGCATCGAAGCAAACACGAGATCTCATGGCCTCAGGGTGGTCTTATGACTCGGACTGTAATGTAGGCCAGGGGTAAAAGGTGAATGAAACGATGGGAAACAAAGGCCCAAATCTCCCAATAGATAATGCCAAACCCCTGTGTGCGCAATGTCAAACATCGTAGAACCATGTGAGCAAGGTGACTCAACCCTGCATCCAAATAAAAAAACAAACAATAGGTGATACGCACCAAAGAACTCATCGTTCATGAAGTGAAACGACGATCGACAAGGATAGAAGCAGATGAAAAGGGATAAGATGAATGATGAATGGGTGTAGAAGAAAATGGAGAAACCAACTGGGATACAAATATAGCAATATGTGACAACGACGAACAACTCATCCTAAGAACGCCAAATCAAAGCAAGTCACTATATGATGGGAATGGTGATGTAGACAATGATCCAAGGGCCTAGTGCCAAGGAAACCCAAACCTCACTCCCAATGTGTCGCCCAGATCCATGGTGAGAAGGATCATACAATGCTCTCATCCGACTCTTAAAGGAAAAAGAAATCTCTCAAACCCAAAACCACCTCTGATGATCCCAAGTATATCAACGAATACCAAACAAGCAAAATTTTTCATTTTTTTCATTTTTATTTTATTTTATTTTATTTTCTCCTTTTTCTTTTTTTTTTTTTTTTTTTTTTGGGCCGAATTCCATACTATCACAATCCAACAAAAAAAACCCTAAACCTCCAATCTTGACCAGCCCCTTCAACCTAAGAATCCTGGATCAAAGCCTACAAGCGGAACGAAGGGTGTGACAAACCTGACTGGTAGCTCTAGGACGAGAGCGCATCATCATCACACAAGGGAAAACAGAAGCGAAGTGAATAGAGATGATAGAAACTGGACTAACAGGTAGACGGTGTGAAGATGCAAAATGGAGATGAAAAGAAACAGGCAATGATGCAAGAAAGAACAAACGAAGAATGACACCATGCCCACAATGCTCATAGATCCAATCAATAAATACAAAGCGCACAAGGGTAGGCCCCCAACCTAGGTCAGAAAAGGTATGCAAGGCTGAATGAAAGAAAATGCCATAATAAACCACGTGAGGCTCAAAGGGCTAGCAATAGTATATATCAATGTATGGGTGTGCAATAGGGAATATGGCTACTCGAAGTGACGGCCACCCATCCTCTGACCATGATCTCACACATAAAACTTCTTCAACTGATCCACATTAACTAGCTCTATGAACTGATTTCTGTCTAGGTCTGTCAACCAGGCAGCTCCCTCTCGAGTCAGATCTCGGATGACATAAGGCCCGCTCCAACTCGGTCTAAACTTGCCTCTAGGGTCGCTGATCAATCCCCTGAGGACTTTAAAGACTAGGTCACCTCTCTGGAATTTCCTAGGCTTGACTCTCTTTCTGAATGCACGGGTCATCTTCCTCTGATAGGCCTGAACATGATTTGCCGCCCTCAATCTCTTCTCATCCAACAGGCTAAGCTGATCATAACGAGACTAGGCCCACTCGGCCTCAGATATATGCTGCTCTAGTGCTACTCTCAAAGATCTCATCTCAATCTCAACAGGTAGCATTGCCTCCATACCATACACCAAAGAATACAGGGTAGCTCCAATAGAGGTACGAAAAGATGTACGATAAGCCCACAATGCGAAAGGAAGCTTCTCTAACCAATCCCGAGAAGTCTCGACCATCTTTCTCAAAATCCTCTTGATATTCTTATTTGCGGCCTCAACTGCTCCATTAGTCTACGGCCTGTATGCAGACGATCTGTGATGCTGAATGCCATACTCTTGAATCAACGTGTCCACCTCGCCCTTGAAATGCACCCCTCTGTCTGAGATCAGCTCATGAGGGACCCCGTATCGGCAGATAATATGCGATCTGATGAACTTGGCCACTCTAGCCGCTGTCAACCTAGCATAAGAAGCAACTTCCACCCACTTGGTGAAATAGTCAATGGCAACCAAAATGTACTCATGCCCACTGGAAGACTTGGGCGAGATCTTCCCAATAATATCAATACCCCATACTGAAAATGGCCAAGGGGATGTAAGTGCATGCAACTCAGAAGGTGGCACGTGTATCAAGTCTCCATGCATCTGACACTCCTGACATCTCTGTACAAACTGGCAACAATCTGTCTCCATGGTCAACCAAAAGTAGCCAGTCCTCATGATCTTACATGCTAGCATATGACCTTCCATGTGTGGGCCATAGACCCCTGCATGAACCTCTCTCATCACTCGATCTGCAGATGCACGGTCTAAACATAATAATAACAAGCCATCAAGTGATCTCCTATACACCGCATCCCTACAAACAACAAATCTGGTGGCCAACTGTCTCAATGTTCTCCTATCCTTGGCCGAGGCTGACTCTAGGTAAGCGCCGCATGATAGAAACTGATAAATATCATGATACCATGGCAACTCAATCTGATCCTCTATCTCTCCAATCAGACAATAGTAAGCTGGTGCAGACCTAGTCTCAATCAGCAATGGCCTAACATTCATCCCCGCAGGGATCACAATTAGAGAAGCCAAGGTGGCTAATGCATCGGCAAACTGATTCTCCGCCCTAGGCAAATGTATATACCTTAACACATCGAATCTATCAATCAACAGGTCCAAGTAAGCATGGTAGGGTTTCAACTTCTCATCCCGTGTCCTCCAAATACCCTGAGTCTGCTTTATAACCAAGTTGGAATCCTCGTGGATCTCCAACTGTCTAATGCCAAGATCAAGTGCAGTCTCCAAACCTGTAATGCAAGCCTCATACTCTACAATATTATTCATCAACCTGTGATGATCAGAAAATGCTAACCGGACTGATCTGGGGATATGATCACCTTGTGGTGATATCAATAAGATACCAATGCCAAACCCCTACTGATTGGCGGCACCATCAAAGTACAACCGCCACCCCGTAATACTAGTCATTGAAATAATCTGCTCATCAGGGAAATCATCATCAATTGATCGATCATCGGATATCGGCAAATAAGCTAGATGATCTGCAACAATGCTTCCCTTTACTGACTTCTGCGTGACATAATGAATATCAAACTCTATCAACAATACCAGCCATCTCATGAGCCTACCAGTCAGAACAGGCCTGTCAAATAGATACCTCAACGGGTCTAATCGTGAGACCAAGAGCACGGAATACTCTGTCATGTAATGTCTAAGCCTCCTAGTGGCCCAAACCACTACTAAGCAAAGGCGCTCAATCATAATGTACTTGCACTCATACTCAAGTATCCTTTTACTCAAATAATAGATGGCTCGCTCCTTCCCCAAATCATCAAGTTGAGCTAACATGCATCCTAAGGCCATGTCTGAAACTGATAAGTACAGAAGCAAAGGACGCCCCGGTGTGGAAGGCACTAAAACCGGAGGAGAAAGGAGACACTCCTTAATCCTCTCAAAAGCGCACTGACAATCATCATTCCAAACTGTAGGCTAATTCTTCCTCAGAAGGCGGAAGATAGGCTCACAAATGTCTGTCAGTCTAGCAATGAAACGACTGATGTACTACAATCTACCTAGGAATCCCTTTATCTCTTTCTCAATCCTCGGGGTAGGCACGTCAAGTATGGCTCTGATTTTCTCTGGATCAACCTCTATACCTCGCTCACTAACAATGTGTCCTATTAATTTTCCAAAAGTCACCCCAAAGGTGCACTTCTTGGGATTCAATCTCATCTTGAACTGTCTGATCCTCTCAAAAAACCTTTGTAAGGCTGCTAAGTGATCTGCCCTGTCTCGGGACTTTACTATCATGTCATCCACATAGACCTCGACATCTCTATGCATCATATCATGGAACAGAGTAGTAGCAGCTCTCTGATAAGTGGCTCCTGCATTCTTCAACCCAAATGGCATAACTCGGTAGCAGTAAGTACCCCACTCAGTAATGAAAGAAGTCTTCACCATATCCTCTGGAGCCATCAAAATCTGATTATACCCAGAAAAACCATCCATGAAAGATAACATCGGATGCCCTGTAGTGCTATCAACCAACATATCAATGTGTGGAAGGGGAAAATCATCCTTAGGGCTGGCCTTATTCAGATCTCGAAAGTCAACACAAACTCTAACCTTGCCGTCCTTTTTGGGAACAGGGACGACATTAGCCAGCCACTCAGGATACTCAACCACTGACAAGAAGCCAACACTGAGTTGCTTCTGAATTTCTTCCTTAACCTGCAAACTCCATCGAGGGTGTAGTCTCCTCAATTTCTGCTTAACAGGCCTCGCATGTGGTAAAATGGGCAGGTGATGCTGCACTATGGTGGGGTCAAGGCCCGACATGTCCTCATATGACAATGCAAATACATCCAAGTATGACCTAAGCAGGTCAATCAATCTACTCCTCTCATCAGGAGATAGAGAAAAGCCAATCCTAATCTCCTTGGGCTGATCTGGTGCCCCAAAATCTATCAACTCTGTGCTACTAGGAACGGGTGTGACTTTCTTATCTTTTGTATCAGAATCACACTCTGACTGACCACCCAGTGGGTTATCTGTATCTCCCACATAATCAACATCATATATATGTGTCGTGGGTGCTGGTGGTGCAATCAAAGGAAAATGTTGTGACACATTCAAGTACTCGAAAATACTCATATCATTATTACCATCAGAAATATCATCAAAGCGGGTGACAAACCCGAACATAGTGTCAAAAGAAAGAGGTGGGTCCATAGAGTCAGACACTCCCTCAACAGAAGCAAAATCAGAAGTAACGACATCAAGGACTGACTCATCATCAAGTACGGAAACTCCAGATATGTCAAAAGCAGAAATGGGCCCGCGTGGGGCTGCATCAAGGATACGACCAATGCCTATAAAATCCATATCATCAGTGTAGGCATCAAGAATAGAGTCATCCTCATCAGTCTCGAGTACAAAAACTCCGAACATGTCGAAAACAGTATGGGGCCCGTGTGGCGCTGCATCGAAGATACGGCCTATGCCGATCATGTCCATCTCATCAGTGCCATATCCCAAATCCATAGGTAGGTCATAGTTAGGGACCTCCTCGGGGAAACACATAGAGAACATACTAGCTTGGTCCGGTGATGGGAGCGTGACTATCATGGCACTGGGTGCCTCAGTAGTCCCAGTGTCCAAATGAATCTGACCCAGGGCCTGTTCGATGTCCTAAATCTCAACTGTCTCTGGAATGTGAACAGTCCCCTCTGTGCGAGTTGTATGCTCTAAACCCCTAATGAAGTAGTCGGCCAACTAGAAGATGTATGGGCGGAGGGGATAATCAAATGGAATGCCAAACATGCGAGCCCTCACCCTATCCCTACGCAGCTGTGACATATAACGTGCATTAGCCTCTATGGGGATGTAACCTAATCCGTAGGGCATGTCGTGATCAACTGTGAAAGTAAACTCGTGGGGCCCCTGTTGGCGGCGACCTAATCCCATACCAGGCAAATAAGACATGCCTCTCATCATGCTGAGCACCAAAGTGCTGCTGTGATGGTCAAATGACATAGGTACCATATATCTGCTGCCATCCTCTAAGCTGACAACCTGAACCTCATCGAACGTAAACCCGGTCAAATGTAAGTCATCCTCACTGTGACTGATATGTAATACTGGCTCAGACGAAGTGATAGTATCTCTATCAGACTGTATCGTGATAATGCGCCCCTCGTGTATGAACTTCACCTTCTGATGAAGGGAAGATGGTATAGCACCGGCCTCATGAATCCATGGGCGGCCAAGAAGCAGGTTAAAGGATGACTGAATCCTCAAAACCTGAAATACTATGGAGTAACTAACTGGCCCAATCATGACATGTGTACTGAGTGTACCCATAACTGTCCTCTAAGTCCCATCATAAGCTCTAACAGTCTGTGTAGAAGGCCCAAAATCATCTGGTGAAAACCCAAGAGCAGTGGCAATAACCAATGGACAGACGTTTAGGGCAGAGCCGTTGTCCAATAGAATAGACGGCACCCGACGACCTAAACAAGCAACATCAATGAATAAGGGTCGGACATGATTTGATCCCTCTGGTGGCAAGTCATCATCAGAAAACACTATACATGTAGCTCTATCAGCTGTCAACATGTGAATAAGCCCCTCTGGAGTAGTAGCAGTGTCAACCCTAATATGGCCAAGGGCTCTGACTAATGCATCTCTGTGTGTACTAGATGAGGCCAAAAGGCTCCAAATGGATATGCGAGCCTGAGTAGTGCGTAGCTGGCGTAATATATCATCATCTTCTCTCTGAACCTCCTCTCTAGCAGCTATACCAGCAAATGGCCTATCAACGGGTGGAGGTTGTGCTACCCTTCCACTCCGTGTAACTATCTAAACATCTCTATGAGGGGGCCTATATTCCTCTGGGAACAGAATGAAGGGTGTCATAGGTGGCACATGCTGTAAGTATACTGGTGATATTGGAGGCGACCCATAAATCTTGTCCAGGGTCAAACTGAATGGCCTGGGGATTTGCTGTCCAAGTATATATCCAACAAAATCTGACTCCTCATATAGACTGATCGGCTGAGAAGCCTCTCCATTCTAACCCATCATAAATATCTCATTCCCTGCAAACTCAATCAAATGTACCCCTTCCGGGGGTGGATGTACTGCTCTAGTGTCATGAGTAGGTAGCGGGTCTGTGGCTACACCTGGGCGCCCCAAATCAACCAAGCCCTGATCAATCAAATCGTAAATGGCATGTCTCAGTGCTGAACAACTGTCTATATCATGGCCTGCTCTCTGATGGTAGGCACAACGAAGATCTGTCCTGAATCCTGGGATGGGGGATAGGCTGTAGTGGTAGTCTAGGCGGTAGTGGGGCAATCAGTCCCCCCTCAACCAATCTCTGAAAAGCTCGGCTCAGTGGCATCCCAAGCTGTGTGAACTGTCTAACTGGCCTCGGTGGAGGCGGTGCTCTATATTGATGATGGAACTGCATATGCGGTCTCTGGGGTGCCTGTGTAGCATATACCGGTTGTGGTGGCAGATATAGATAAGTAGGCCGTACTGGCCTAATGGGAGCAACTAGTCTGTACTGACCATGCTGTATCATCTGATAAGGAGTGCCTAAAAACTAACTCTGAAACGGAGGACGACGTGAAGACCGGTGTCCTGTCATGCCAATAGTACCAACATCTGAGGGCTTGGGGCCTGATCCCGACTTCTTCCACTTTGAGTTTGAAGGGGAAGAATCTATCTATAAACCTCTAGATATACCCTCCTCAATGCCAAAGAGGGCCTGCACTAATGAGCCAAAGTCTGTCTGAGGGAAGCCCATGAGATGCCTAGCAAAGCGGGGCTGAAGGCTGCGCATAATCATATTGATCTGATCGCGCTCTGAAGGTCTATCAATAATTTGTGCTATCTTCTCCCTCCAACGTGAGATGAATGAAGTGACTGTCTCATCCGGCCCCTGCCTAAGGGCCTCTAACTCCCTCTGGGATACATCCACTATAGTATTAAAAGAATACTGTCTAATAAACTCCTGTCCCAAATCAGCCCATGTCCTACGTCTCGAAGGGTCCAATGAGGCAAACCAACGCTGAGCAGCACCACTCAATGATAGAGGGAATAACATAATCATTTGTGCCTCATCCAGTCTATGCCCGCGCATAACAGTGCTGTATAACTGCAAGTGAATACGGGGGCACCCTATCCCCGTGTATCTCTCATTGTCTAGCATGCGGAACTCAACAGGCAAAGTTGCTACTGGAATATCATCATATCCATCCCAACCCATAATTCCATCAGAAACATGTAGTGATCTCATTCTCTACTCAATCTTATCAATACGAGCCTGGGTATCATCAACAATCTGTGCTAGTGCCACAACAGAATGCGACGTAGTCTCAGTCTGACCATGCAACACAAATGTTCTAGCCTGGGGAGCTGACTGAACCGGTGGTGGTGGAACTATGTAGTCCTGCTGTATAGTAGGTCCAGATGGCCCAGATGGTAGTGGTGGTGGTGGTGTGGTAGAGTCATGCAGGGTGCTCCCCGGAATCGGCAATGGCTGGGCCTGGTGCCCATCAATCCTCTGACCCAGTCCTAAGATAGCGTCCCTAAGTGACGCCATGGTATCGGTAATCTCAGCCAACTGGTCAACGGTAGCGTACTGAGGGTCCATATCTCTATGATCTGGTATCTGCTCTAACTGGCTGGGTGAATCCAATCCTCTAACCAGTTTATCTCCAATCCGGATCCAAGCTCGGGAACCCAGGTCAATCTCAATCAATAATCCTACAAAAGGAAAGGGGTACGTCAGTCCCCGTGACTATCAATCCTGAAATCAAACTAGGAATGTATAACTAAAATCTTCCGAGAAAATGAACTGACATGTGATGTCAATAGTTAAACTGTTATACGGTTCCACAGGCAGGAACGGGATTCTGACATGGTGATACCTCAGAGGTAATATGGCTCAAAAGTCAAAAAAAAGAGAAAAGACAAGTCCTAAAAGACTAGATGACTGTACCCACAGGGATACGCAACCTAAGGTCCTAACTAACAATCAATCAACAATCAAAGTGACATGCTGGCCACACATGTATCCATGAAATCCAGCTCAGGGCTATACAGGTCTTCATTGCTCAAATATCCATCTTTTCCATAGTGCTCCCAAACATCGATATAGCCCTTATGCTAGACCCTATTCCAAACCCCTAGCTTGGTCGAAGGCGAACAATTGGGAATGACTCCCAAGAAACACAAGCAATCCATGAGGAATAGTTGACCAAGACTAGTGATTCGGAAGTAAGGGTATACACACGTGCCCCACAAACACAAACAGCAAGCTGTCATGTAAGGGAAGGATCAGTCATACAGCAAATAGTCATGCACAAAGAGATAGCCTACCACACATTTACACACAATCTAATCATCTAAGTCTAATCCCAAATGTCATAGCTAGATACCAATCAACAATGAGCAAGCATGCTAGAATCCAACAGGTGAACACACAAGCAACAACACATCATAGGTGCAAGCCAAATACCAGCCAACTACGTGATCATCAGTCATCTATGTAGCCTAAGAGTCTACTTATCAATGAAACATGTGCTCCGATATACCCAACTCAAGTTCAAGCTTGATCCTCTTATGAAACCAGAGATTCTGGGTTCGATCCCCAGTGGAGTCGCCAATTTGTGGAACCTCACCCGATCCACCGGACCGACGCGACTCGCTTTTAAAAGAAAAGAAAGAAATGAAAAAGTTGGTGTTTTCTAGTTTTGAAAAACTCGCCCCCGGTGAGGAACGGTGTTGTTTGGAGTCGCCACTTACTTTTTATTTTTGTTTTTAAAATGGGGAAAATTAAGTAAGAACAAAAACCCCTAATGACCCTAGTATGGAAAAAGCGGTCTACGAAAACTAGATTCTGGGTCCGGGGATCAGGTTACCCGTTGGGAAGGTACCTCATGCGAGGTAGCACCCCTCTAGGCCCGAAACTCGGTCTCTACTAATGAATTGGGTATGTGGGAGCATATGGGTCAAAGGTCAAATGAAACCCTAGGCTAAATAGATGTCATGAATCACACAATCCTAATTGGTATTTGGCATGCATATGAATTCAACCAAACAAAACAATGGGTGCGTACCTGTGGTCCCTAGCCAAGTGCTGCATAAAAGGTCAGCTAAACACAGATAAACACATAACAAACATTCAAGATTAAGCACCATGCATGCATATGAATTCAACAACCAAAGCCAACGATGCGTACCTGTGGTCCCTAGCCAAGCGCTGCAGTAGAGGGTGAGTCAGTCATGCAACATGTATTCAAAATCAAGCATCAAAGCTTGTGCCAAAAAGGAAGATAGTTGGTTGAAATGAGGTAAGGGACTCCCCAAATGTCATACAAATCGAACTAGACTCATCTAGACAACACCACCCATAACTTCAAAATTGCCCATACTAATTGAAATCAAACACTGACTTAAACCTTCAAGATGGCTCACAAGTGCCCTATAGCAAATGGGTTTGAGCCCTCATGGATAAGGGCTCGAAAAATGCCAAAATCGAGGGCTACCTAAAGTCCTCCAGCAGAACAGGTTGAACTAGTTCTCAACTGGTACAACCTATTGAGAAGAATTCCCAAATTTTTCTAGAAAACTCCTAAATGAGTGAGGATTCAAACAAAAGAAACGACACTCAATCCCGAGCCCGGATGAGTGAGAACCAGACCAAGAAAGGCAGGTGTTCCTCATGGCTGATAGAGGCAGCTAGCTATGGTGCTAAATCGGTTGAACTGGTTCCCAACCAGTTCATCCGGTTTATAAAAAATCCCAAATTCGGTCAGAAAGTTCCTAAGTGATTAAGGAAGCAAACAAAAGAAACGGTTCTCAATTCCGAGCCCGGATGAGTGAGAACCAGACTAAGAAAGGCAGGTGTTCCTCATGGCTGACAGAGGCTGCCAGCTATGGTGCTGAACCGGTTGAACCGGTTCCCAACTGGTTCAGCCTATTGGTAAAAAATCCCAAATTTGTTCATAAAGTTTCTAAGTGATTAAGGAAGCAAACAAAAGAAACGGTTCTCAATTCTGTGCCCGGATGAGTGAGAACCAGACAAAGAAAGGCAAGTGTTCCTCATGGCTGACAGAGGCTGTCAGCTATGGTTCTGAACCAGTTGAACCGGTTCCCAATTGGTCCATCTGGTTGGTAAAAAATCCCAAATTCTGTCAAAAAGTTCCTAAGTGATTAAGAAAGCAAAAAAAAGAAACGGTTCTCAATTCCAAGCCTGGATGAGTGAGAACCAGACAAAGAAAGGCAGGTGTTCCTCATGGCTGACAGAGGCTGCCAGCTATGGTGCTGAACCGGTTGAACCGGTTCGAAACTGGTTCAGCCGGTTGGTAAAAAATCCCAAATTCGGTCAGAAAGTTCCTAAGTGATTAAGGAAGCAAAAAAAAGAAATGGTTCTCAATTCTGAGCCCGGATGAGTGAGAACCAGACAAAGAAAGGCAGGTGTTCCTCATGGCTGACAGAGGCTGCCAGCTATGGTGCTGAACCGGTTGAACCGGTTCCCAACCGGTTCAGCCGGTTGATAAAAAATCCCAAATTCGGTCAGAAAGTTCCTAAATGATTAATAACCAATCAACAACAATCATGTGTGGCCTTTATTATCCACACCCAAGCAATACAATCTTTATATCAAAGGGAAGAAAAGATGATGAGGAAGGAGAAAAAACATATGAAGACGAGTAAGATAAACTGTAAGTAAAGAAAATTCAGCATGCTTACCTCAGAATCTCCACCAAATATGATCCGTGTATGCAGATGATGACTTCCAAAACTAAGATGCTGTCACTCTCCTCTTCAAAAAAACCACAGTGCTGAAGCTTTCCCCCATGCTCTCAACTTAGAAGGTGCTACTGACCTTTTGTTTTTCTCACCAGCAAAATTTCCCCTCTCCAAAATGTCCCTTCTAGTCCTTTTCTCTCCTATCCTCTCACCTTTTATACTCATACCCCTCTTAGCATTTGAGCCTCTTGGATTCCTCCCCCTTCAGCACCGAAATCCCCTTCATCAGCATGGGAACCACACCCCTCATTACTTCTCTTAAACTTACGAGGCCAGCTCACTCCTTCAGTTTTCAGCTTACTTCACCACCAAGAATCCATATGGATTCGTGGTGGGCTGCAAGGAACCCAAACCAAGGCCTAAAATGGACCCACAACATTTTCCAAAACCGATCTGGAGCTTACGAACCTGAGCCATGTAGGATTTGGGCCTCAAAATTACTAGAATTAGTGTTTTACCTCAGCTGACTCAATGAACCGGCTGAACCGGCCGAACCGGATGCCAACTGGTCGAACCGATGGAAACAAATTTTGAAAATTTGACAGAATGTTCCTAGTAGAGTAAGGAATCCATTAAAAAAAATGGTGCGTGATTCCAAGTTCGGAATAGGGAGATATGATCAAAACAATTACCAAAAATCAGTGTTCTACACCGGCTGACTCAATGAACCGGTTGAACCGGCTGCCAACCAGCCGACCGGTTGTAAAAAATTTTGAAAATTTTACAGAATGTTCCTGGAAGAATAAAGAATCCATAAAAATAAACGGTTCTTGATTCCAAGTTTGGATGAGGGAGATACGATCAAAACAAGCCCGAGTGCTCTGAACCTCAACATGCCCCTATAAACTCCATTTAAGCTGAAACATCGGGATGACCCCACTTCCTTCCTATAGCGTGATGTGAACGACTAGGAAAATGGCCATGGTGACCCTCCAAAATGAACCACATATGCACCACAATGGACCATAGACAAACCCACACGAGGCTCGGACACTGACTAAGCCCAAAAGGGGCCCTAGTGGTGCAATATGCGAACGATGGGTGGATGTGACACCCGAAGGATAAATGCCAGTGTCGAGGGACAAAATTGAGGGTCTACAATATGCCAAATTGGATACGAGATAGTGGAGGAAGGCTTGTGAAATGTGAAACACCTCATAACAAGGATTTGGAATTGAGCTTGAATATCATGGAAGCTACACCTAAAGATCAGCATAGTCACCATGGTCACCAGGACAATCCCAATGAATTCAGATCAATGAGGGACCGCATGCATCCACCTCGTATGAGTGCACCATCATGTATAGTGCCCCCTACAAAGCAACTAGTGATCATACCACATATTGTTCCACTTCTACCAACTTTCCATGGGATGGAAAGTGAGAATCCCTATGCACATATCAAGGAATTTGAAGATGTTTGTAATACATTTCAAGAAGGAGGAGCTTCAATCAACTTGATGAGGCTTAAGCTATTTCCTTTTACTTTAAAGGATAAGGCCAAGATTTGGCTTAATTCTTTAACGCCAAGGAGTATCCGTACTTGGACTGATTTACAAGCTGAATTCCTCAAGAAGTTTTTTCCTACTCACAGAACAAATGGCTTGAAAAGGCAAATTTCAAACTTCTCAGCTAAAGAGAATGAGAAATTCTATGAGTGTTGGGAAAGATACATGGAAGCCATCAATGCTTCTCCTCACCATGGTTTTGATACATGGCTATTGGTGAGTTATTTTTATGATGGGATGTCTTCCTCAGTGAAGCAACTCCTCGAGACAATGTGTGGAGGAGATTTCATGAGTAAGAATCCAGAGGAAGCTATGGATTTCTTGAGTTATGTGGCTGAAGTTTCAAGGGGATGGGATGAACCGAACAAAGGAGAAGTGGGGAAGATGAAGTCTCAACCAAATGCCTTCAATGCTAAGGCTGGGATGTACACCTTGAATGGAGATGTTGATATGAAGCAAAATTTGCAGCTATGAAAAGAAGATTGGAGGAGCTAGAACTGAAAAAGATACATGAAGTGCAAGTTGTTGCTGAAACACCAATGCAAGTAAAGCCATGTCCTATTTGTCAATCTTATGAGCACTTGGTGGAGGAGTGCCCTACAATTCCAACTGCTAAAGAGATGTTTGGAGATCAAGAAAATGTCATTGGACAATTCAATCCCAATAACAATGCTTCGTATGGAAATACTTACAACTCAAGTTGGAGGAACCATCCAAATTTTTCTTGGAAGCCAAGAGCACCTCAATACCAACAGCCGGCTTAACCATCTCAACAAGCTTCAAGTCTTGAACAAGCAATAGTGAATCTCAACAAGGTTGTGGGAGATTTTGTTGGAGACCAAAAATCCATCAATGCTCAACTCAGTCAAAGAATTGACAGTGTGGAGAATACATTGAATAAAAGGATGGATGTGATGCAAAATGACTTATCTCAAAAGATAGATAATCTCCAATACTCAATCTCAAGGCTCACTAACTTGAATACAGTGCAAGAGAAGGGTAGATTTCCTTCTCAACCTCACCAAAACCCCAAGGGTATCCATAAAGTGGAAACTCATGAGGGAGAATCTTCACAGGTGAGAGATGTCAAAGCCTTGATCACTCTAAGGAGTGGTAAAAAGGTTGAGTTGCCAACACCCGAGCCACATGTTGAAGAGGAAGAAGAAGAAGAGATAGAGAAGAGGGAGTAAATCAAAGGAAAGAAGAAAGATATCAGTGAAGGTAAAGAGGACCATGATTCAACAGTGAATGCAAATCCGGAGAAAGTGCTTATTAAGGAAGAAATATTGAAGAAACACACCTCTCCATCTTTTCCTCAAGCTTTGCATGGGAAAAAGGGGATCAGAAATGCATCAAAAATTCTTGAAGTATTGAGACAAGTGAAAGTCAATATTCCATTGTTGGATATGATTAAACAAGTTCTAACATATGCAAAATTCCTAAAGGACTTGTGTACTATCAAAAGAGGGTTGAATGTGAATAAGAAAGCCTTCTTGACTGAGCAAGTAAGTGCTATCATACAATGCAAGTCTCCTTTGAAGTACAAAGATTCGGGATGTCCTACCATTTCAGTTATGATTGGAGGAAAGGTAGTACAGAAAGCTTTGTTAGACTTGGGAGCAAGTGTGAATTTACTACCATACTCTGTTTACAAGCAATTCGGACTTGGTGAATTGAAGCCAACATCAATCACTCTATCTCTAGCTGATAGATCAGTGAAAATTCCAAGGAGGATAATTGAAGATGTCTTAGTTCAAGTTGATAATTTCTACTATCCAGTAGATTTTGTTGTTCTTGATACGGACCCCATTGTCAAGGAAGCTAATTATGTTCCTATAATCCTTGGAAGGCCATTTCTTGCTACCTCAAATGCAATCATCAATTGTAGGAATGGACTCATGCAACTCACTTTTGGCAACATGACACTTGAGCTCAATATCTTTTATATGTCCAAAAAGTTAATCATTCCGGAAGAAGAAGAAGGTCCAGAAGAGGTATGCATTATTCACACTCTAGTGGAGGAGCACTGTAATCAGAATATACAAGACAAGTTGAATGAAAGTCTTGGGGATCTTGAAGAAGGGTTGTCTAAACCCTTTGATGTGCTTGCTACTCTATAAGGTTGGAGGAGAAGAGAAGAGATTCTACCTCTGTTCAATAAAGAGGAGGCACAAGAGGCTGCTAAGGAAGAGACCCCAAAGCTCAATTTGAAGCCTCTGCCCATGGAGTTGAAATACACATACCTGGAAGAAAATAAACAATGCCCTGCTGTTATATCTTCATCTCTTACTACTCATCAGGAGATTTCTCTACTTGAAGTTCTTAAGAGATGTAAGAAAGCAATAGGATGACAAATATCTGACTTGAAAGGCATCAATCCTTTGGTTTGTACACATCATATATATATGGAGGAAGAAGCTAAACCAATTCATCAACCTCAAAGAAGATTGAATCCTCATTTGCAAGAGGTGGTGCGAGCTGAGGTGCTGAAGCTACTTCAAGCAGGTATTATCTATCCCATATCTGAAAACCCTTGGGTGAGTCCTACTCAAGTGGTACCAAAGAAGTCAGGGATTACTGTGGTTCAAAATGAAAAGGGAGAAGAAATTGCTACACGCCTCACTTCGGGTTGGAGGGTGTGTATTGATTATAGAAAATTGAATGTTGTGACAAGGAAAGATCATTTTCCACTGCCATTTATTGATCAAGTGTTGGAGAGAGTCTTTGACCATCCTTTCTATTGTTTCTTGGACGGGTACTTCAGGTATTTTCAAATTAAAATTGATGTTGAAGATCAGGAGAAGACCACTTTCACATGTCCATTTGGAACATACGCTTACAGAAGAATGCCTTTTAGTTTATGCAATGCACCTGCAACATTCCAAAGATGTATGCTTAGTATCTTCAGTGATATGGTGGAGCAAATTATGGAGGTTTTCATGGATGACATCACCATATACGGAGGTACATTTGAAGAATGCTTAGTCAACTTGGAAGTGGTTCTTAACAAATGCATTGAAAAGGACTTGGTGCTTAACTGGGAGAAATGTCATTTTATGGTACATCAAGGAATTGTCCTTGGCCATATCATCTCCGAGAAAGCATTGAAGTTGATAAAACAAAGGTGGAACTTATTATCAAATTGCCATCTCCAACAACTATAAAAGGAGTAAGGCAATTCCTTGGCCATACAGGGTTCTACAGGAGATTTATAAAAGATTTCTCTAAGCTTTCAAAGCCTCTTTGTGAACTTTGGGCTAAAGATGCTAAGTTTATATGGGATGAAAGATGTCAAAGGAGTTTTGATCAATTGAAGCAATTTTTGACAACTACTCCAATAGTGAGGGTTCCCAACTGGCAACTACCCTTTGAAGTAATGTGTGATGCTAGTGACTTTGCTATAGGAGCTGTACTTGGCCAAAGAGAAGATGAAAAGCCTTATGTGACAAGAAAGGAGTGGAGAATATGGTACCTGACCACCTTTCAAGGTTGGCTATAGCACACAATTCCCATGTCTTACCTATTAATGATGACTTTCCTGAGGAATCACTTATGTTGCTAGAAAAAACTCCTTGATATGCTCATATTGCTAACTATTTAGTTACTGGTGAAGTTCCAAGTGAGTGGAAAGTACAAGACAGGAAGCACTTCTTTGCAAAGATCCATGCTTATTATTGGGAAGATCCTTTCCTTTTCAAGTATTGTGCAGATCGGATAATAAGGAAGTGTGTCCCTGAAGAAGAGCAACAAGGAATCCTTAGCCATTGCCATGAGAATGCATGTGGAGGCCACTTTGCCTCTCAGAAAACAACCATGAAGGTGTTGCAATCAGGGTTTTGTTGGCCATCACTTTTCAAAGATGCCCACACCATGTGTAGGAGCTGTGATAGATGCCAAAGGCTTGGGAAGCTTACAAGAAGAAATCAAATGCCTATGAACCCCATTCTAATAGTTGATCTCTTTGATGTTTAAGGCATTGACTTCATAGGACCTTTCCCAATGTCTTTTGGTAACTCTTATATCTTGGTGGGGGTGGACTATGTTTCTAATTGGGTTGAGGCAATCCCCTGTAAACACAATGATCACAGGGTGGTTCTCAAGTTTCTTAAAGAGAACATTTTCTGAAGATTTGGGGTGCCCAAGGCCATAATTAGTGATGAAGGTACTCATTTTTGCAACAGACCTTTTGAAACCCTATTAGCCAAGTATGGAGTGAAGCATAAGGTAGCCACACCTTATCACCCTCAGACTTCCGGGCAAGTTGAGCTAGCAAACAGGGAAATCAAGAACATATTGATGAAGGTGGTGAACATGAATAGAAGAAATTGGTCTATTAAGCTTCATGATTCACTATGGGCATATAGAACAACTTACAAGACTATTCTTGGCATGTCTCCCTATCGCCTAGTCTATGGCAAAGCATGCCATCTCCCTATGGAAGTTGAATATAAGGCTTGGTGGGCAATCAAGAGGTTAAACATGGACTTGATCAGAGTCGGGGCAAAGAGGTGCTTAGACCTTAATGAGATGGAGGAATTAAGAAATGGTGCTTACATCAATTCCAAAGTTGCAAAACAGAGGATGAAGAGGTGGCATGATCAATTAATCTCCAACAAAGAATTCTGAAAAGGACAAAGAGTCTTACTCTATGATTCAAGGCTCCATATCTTTCCTGGGAAGCTCAAGTCAAGGTGGATATGCCCTTTCATTATTCACCAAGTGCATCTCAATGGAGTGGTGGAATTACTGAATTCCAATAGAACAGACACTTTTAAAGTCAATGGTCATCGTCTTAAGCCATTCATTGAGCCATTCAAGCAAGAAAATGAGGAAATCAACCTCCTAGAGCCATAGAAAGCCTAATCAGAAAAGGGTTAGATGGACTTGGTTTCACCAAGTCCATATTTTTTGTTTAATTTTGTTAATTTAAAAGCTTTATTAATTGCTTTGATTTTAATTTTGGTCTTAAGTTGTGTTATTTATATGTAACTTAATCTTATTAAATGATCTAATTTAGGAGGAATTGCAAAGAAATTGAAGAAAGGTCTCTTGGAGTCAAGAGAAGCTCAAAGCAAGGAAAAATTCATGGTCTGCAAAATTTCGCAGCCCAAAAGAGGCCTCTACGAAAATGGCCCTTGGTTGCGAAATAATTTCACAGCCCCAAGAAGCCCGCTGCGAAATCAGGCCTTGGCTGCGAAACCACCCCTTGGCTGCGAAATGATTTCGCAGCCCCATGCACCCCCTCTGTGAAAATTTTCATAGCTGCAAAACACCCCTTTGGCACACAAGTGCCATTTCGCAGCCCCTAGCCCCATTTCGCAGCTGCGAAATGCTCTGTGAAATCCCCAAAGCTTCAAAAATCCCATTTTCGCAGCCAAAGCCCCTTTTCACAACTGGTTTCATAACTGCAAAACCACCCCTTGGCACACGAGTGCCATTTCACAGCCCCCCCCCCTCCTCATTTCGTAGCTGCGAAATGGGCTACAAAAATGCCCATCCACTGCGAAATCCACCCCTTGCTGCGAAATCGCCTATCTGCTGCGAAAGTTAAAACCGTCCCTTGGCATCCATTTTTAAACGTTATAAATTCCATATTTTGTTTTAAACCGGTCATTTGAACTTCAAATAGGTGCCAAAGAGGAGCCAAACCAGAGCAACCTTCCATGTGACCCCCATCTGGGCCTCAGCCGCGCGCACCTCCGGCTATCTTCTCTAAAATACCCATGGCCAAAACCCGAGGAGCTAAGTCCTCGTCTCCATCAAGCCGTCTGAGAGTCTCAAGAGAGACCCTTGTCCAAGGCGCCATACCTGAGCCTCCACGGCCACTGGTTGTCCCACCTCTGATTGAGGACGCACCTTTGAGTCCTCCTTCGAGGCGCTATGAGACTAAGAGGCCACCTACCACGCCCGGGGCAAGTTATTCCTGAGCTAAAAAGTCAAGTAGTCGTCCCCAAAAGAAGAAAGCCAGGGTATCAGCACCAATTGACTTATCAGAGCCGTCTTCTGAGCCTCCATCAGAGCCTCAGCCATCTCAGCCACCAGCCATAGAGTCTCAGATTCCCTCAAGCATGACTCTTGAGGTGGTTATCAGACGTCCCATGGTCACTCAGCCACCCATTGAGAGTAATTTGGATTGCAAGGCAAGGTCATTCTACTCTGAGCTCTGCTTTGATATAGCTACTTTCAGACTTCAGCCCGAGCTTAGGGATTCATTCCATCTGCTACAGAGGTACCATATGGAGCACTTGATGACTCCCAGGGAGTTTTTCTATCCCCATGTAGAATTGGACTTTTATCAGTCCATGACCACACACCAGGTTCGAGATCCTACTGTCATCCACTTTACCAAAGACGGACGCCATGGTATTCTGGGAGCCAGACACATAGCAGAGGCACTCCATATTCCCTATGAGCCAACACGTCTAGAGGATTATCAAGTCTGGACTCATCCTTCACAGAGCGACATAGTCCACATTCTGTCTAGAGGGGCATCCTCACGCCAGTATATGTTGAGGAAGGAGCTCCCTCCCAGCATGTTCTTTATTGATGCACTCCTGCGCCATAACATCTTTCCACTTCAGCATTGGATGAAGAGGAGAGGCGTTTTGCTAGAGGCATTGTTCAGAATATCCGAGGGATTCTTCTTTGGCCCTCATCATCTCATTATGGCCACTATTCTGTACTTTGAAGAGAAGGTCCATAGGAAGAAGCTGCTTAGAGCGGATGCTATTCCACTTCTCTTCCCCATATTGCTATGCTATATTTTAGACCACTTGGGATACCCAAAAGAGCCTCAGCTTGAGCGCAGATGCATTTGTCGAGAGATATTCACTCTCGAAAAATGGATGAATATGACAGCATATGGTGCAGAGCCGGGAGACTCAGCTGGACTAGAGCATCCAGATATTCCACATCCAGAGTAGCTAGAGGAGACACAGCCGGTTGAGATACCAACTGACATCAGAGTACCTGCCCCTGCAGTGCCCTCTACAGAGCCTATACCTGAGGTTGCACCCTCTACTCCTCCTACCACACCACAGACTCCCCCTATTATTCCACCCATATCAGAGCCATCTCCTTCATCTGAGCCTAGGATTGCTATATCCATTTCCGAGTATAGAGGCCTATGTCAAACTTTACAGGCATTGACCACTTCTTAGAGCATCCTCACTCAGCAGATGACAACTCTTCGTGCTCATAAGGAGCAGATTATTGCCACTCAGACCCAGCATACTGCCATCCTGAGGCAGATTTAGCACCATTTGGGTATTCTATCGACTCCTGAGCACCCCATTCCTATCCTATCAGAGCCCATAGAGCCATCACAGGCCTCTCCTTTCGCAGAGCAGACTATGCCTTCTGAGGAGCCGACTACAGGAGAGGCAGAGGCACCAACCCTGAGCATTCCGACCTTTGCAGCTGAGCCATCATCTTCACATCATCCTCCTGCCACTATCTGATCATTTGCATAGCTTCCTTTATGTATTTTCTTTATGTATTTCCTTACTATAGTAGCACTTGTAATTCCATGCTTTTGATATTTTATATATTGGGATTGGTTGTATTACTTCTTCTCTTTTATATTGTACTTTCATGAAGTAATACAAATCTATCAATTTTTTAGCACTCTTAGCATTATTTTATTTTAATACTTCTACTCATATCTTTTATTGTTTTTGAAACATGTGGTTTCTCCAATCACTACTCGAAATTCATAATACTCAGGAGGTACCACTTCCTCCCTGTAATTTCAACCGCTCATGCCACATTAAGGACAATGTTCAGCTTGGTTGGGGGGAGAGTTGAGGAAGGAAGTTTTTGTTATTAATGCTAAGTTATTTTGGTAATTAAGTTGATTTTTACTTAATTTTAAATTTTTTTAAGTTTTATTCTCTACTCTCCATGGTTATTAAGGAAAATTCTCCAAATGAAATGAGAGAAATTGAATTTTTGTTTTTCACTTGACTTAGAGTTTGTATTATGCTTACTAAAGTTGATGAATTGTTGAAAATTCTATTTGAATTCAAGCTTAGTTCTTCCACTTTAAGCTTTTCACACACTATGCACAATAGGTTCCGATTATAAGATGAAAAACTATTTCCCTATTGACTTAGGAAAATTTAGACTTGGTACCTTTGACCTTATTTTAATAGTGTTGGGACATCTTATAAAAGGCCAATGAGCCTTTGAAAAAAGAAAGAAAGAAAAAATGTTTGCTTGCCTTGAAACTCGAGCAAGGTCTGAGGGGTATATGGTGAAAATCTGTAAAGCCTGGTGCCCTAAGCCTTCATTGGTTGGGAGTCACTGACCTCAATGCTCGTTACAAGGGTGAATAGCTGGAGTTTAACATACTGTAGGTGCTTGGGTATTAAAATTCATTCTCAAAAGTCAGGGGTAAAATCCGAGGAGTTAGTGGTTGAAAGATCCTTAAAGCTTGATGCCCTAAACCTTAAGTGGTTGGGAGTCGTCGATGGACCCCCGTTACATGGAAATTTAGAAAAGAATACCTTTAAGCCTTGTACTCCTACATGAAAAAAATTGTGAAACAAAAGGGTGCGTTCTTAGCCTATTGAATTTGGTCAATTTGATAAGTGTTGAAAAAGAACTAGGTTGGGGGAAGAGATTAGTTCAGCATACTATATTCGGAAACTATCAACTAACACTTAGATTTTTGTGGAAAAGTAAGGTTTGGTCCTTTGGAAGTGGAAATGAGTTTAAAGCTTCAATTTGCATAATGTCTTCTCTTTATGAATTGTGATTAGGCAAAGTATTTGATAACTCTTGTTGAAATTTGAGTTTTATATTTCTTTAGTGTCCCATGTGAGAGTTTGATCATCATGCCACTTAAAATTTTTTGAAGTGATCAACATGATCTTGTAAAGTATATTACTATTTAGTTTACTTTTTATCTCCTTTATTGCTAAGGAACTAGCAATATGTCGGTTGGGGGGAGTGATTACTACTCAAAAAGTGCTATTTGATAGCTTGTAATTAACTCTTTTAAACAATTTTGAGTAGTAGTTATTGCCTTTTAACTCAATTAGCATATTAAGTACCTTTGCAATCATTTCTAATCAAATTGTGTAAGTTTTGGTGCTTTTGATAGTAATTTGATCACCAAGGCAATCCAAGATTGAGGAGAGTTCTATGGAATCCATGGAAAAGCAATTGAAAGGTCATTAACATGAAGAACCTAAGCTTTGAATCTTTATTGTCCTTTGCCATAAGCAAATCATGAATGCAAGGAGAGAAAGCAAAGAGAGAAATCTAACATGAAGAATTCAAGAGGACAAAAACTGTTGGACACTTTTGGATTATTTCATGGAGTTCAATTTATGCATACTATATGTTGTTTCGAAGCTCGGGAAGTCAGCAATCCAACGCTTCAAACGGTGTGCGATTCAGAGTTGAAATGAAGAAGTTAAAGCTATTGGAAGCTGATCACACCAAGCTGAAGGCCAATTTTGCAGGCTGCGAAATCAGCCTTTGGCTACGAAATCACAAGAGAAAGGCTGCGAAATCAGCCTTTGGCTGGGAAATGGTGTCCTTCAGGTTGCAAAATTTCACAGCCATCTTACACGCCTGTGAAATCCTCTTGAGTGCTTCCAGATATTTGCAACCAACATTTTCAGATTTTTTGCTTCAAATATTTGATGTCTAAATCCCCATTCTCTCCTTGTAATCCACCAATTATAGGATTCCTTAGTTATTAAGTAAGAACAAAGGGTGAAGAACCTCATATATATTGTTTGTAATTTCCATTACAGAGATATCTCGGGAGCTTGTTCTCAAAGACAACTTCTTGTATAGTTTTAAAAGGAAGTAAAATACAGAGCTTTGCTCTGCCTTACCTTCTCGTTTTGATTGTATTTATTTTTTTCTTACTAGCCAAACAAGCTCTGAGGATGTTTCCTCATAGAATGAGTGGCTAGGCTTTTTGTTCCTTGGAGTTAAGGTAGCCGGGTAAGATCCCGAATGCAAGAATTGGTAGTTTTGTTGTTTCAGCTGTTAATGAAGTGAAAGTGTGACCCGTTAATGATTTCTATCTTTTTAGTTAACTTAAAATGCCTTTAATTCACCTGGGCTAACACTTGGTAAGGCAAGTGATCTCCATCCATTGAGATGCACTAGTTTACCTCTTGCGAGCCTTTCGGAGGTGCCTTGAAGGTAGGATTTTCTAGAATTGCCAACACTTGGTAAGCTTTTGGACTCTAAGGAGGCATCCATTAGTTATCTCTTGCGAGCTTGAAAAGGAAAGTCCAAGGTTAATGATCACCTTGAATGGTGAAGGTTAGGTGAGAGGCATGAGCCATTGCAAGATGCATCAGTGAGAGAGAATTAGTGCTGAAATCCATTAAAGGGAAACATCTATACAACACCGGATAGAGAATTAACTATATGTTAAGTCTCTAATGTGAGGAAAAGATTCAAGTGACCGGAGCTCTGTTTTTGCATGAGGAGCCTGACCCCAGTGAACCTAAAACTCCAAGGAATGCTTTTCTTCATAAGTAATTCCCATTACTTTCTTTTTAGTTAGCTTAAAACAAATCCTTTTTCAACTAAAGTTTATGTTTTCTTTTGAAGCTAACCTTGAAATGAACAAGCACCAATTCAACTTTGAATTAGTATCAGTTCTAAGTTGAAAACCCTTCCCAGTGAATGATCCTAGAGCCACTATGCTATATTAGCTAAGGCTATCCTATTGCATGGTGATATAGGTTATAAATTTTGTTGATTACTCCTATCTGAGGACCAAACTCAAGGTACACCAGCTAGGCACGCAATCAGTTGACATGAATGACTCGAGGTCGTTAGCTCAAGGCTCTAAATTCTATCAACAACTTTAGGTTGTTGATTACATGAGCTACTACGGGTCGTGAGCTCAGGGCTCTAGATGCTATGAACAACTCAAAGCAGCAGATGATATGAATGACTCAGGATCCCGTGAGCTCAATTCTCTAGATGCTATGAACCACTAAGTGTTGTGGATGATATGAATGATGCTATGTCATGAACTCATGCCTCTAAATACTATAAACTTCTTAGGGATGTGGATGAGATGAACAAATCCGGGTCGTGAGCTTAAGGCTCTATATGTTATTAATAACTCAGGCTTATAGATGACATGAACAACTCTGGGTCATGAGCTCAGGCCTTTAAATTCTATGAACAACTAAGGGTCGTGGTTGACAAGAAAGACAATAATTTATGAGCTTAAGGCTCTAGATGTTATGCCTAGCTTAAGGCTGTTGATGAAATTAAAGACTTCGACTCATGAGCTCAAGGCTCTAGATGTTATGAACAACTCAGGGTTATCATTGACATGAGCGACTCCAGGTCATGAGCTAAGGTCTCTCGATGCTATTAACAACTCAAGGCTATGAATGCATGAACAACTCTGGGTTATGATCTCAGGTCTTTAGATTCTATGAAAAACTCAAGGTTGTTGTTGACATGAAAGAATATAGGACGTGAGTGCAATGCTCTACATGCAACGAACAACTCAGGGTTTTGATTGACGTGAATGACTATGGGTCGTGACCTCAAGGCTCAAGATGCTATGAAAAATTCAGGGTTGTGAACGACATGATCAACTCCGAGTCACGAGCTCAGGGCTCTAGATGCTATTACCAACTCAAGGTTGTGGATGACATGAACGACCTTGGGTCATGAGCTTCGGCCTCTAGATTCTATTAACAACTAAGGGATGTGGTTGTCATGAATGACTTCAATTTGTGAGCTTATGGCTCTAAATTCTATACATAACTTAAGGTTGTCGATGACATGAAAGACTCTGGGTCGTGAGCTTAGGTCTCTGTATGCTATACACAAGTCTAGGCTATCGATGACATGAAAGAGTATAGGTCATGAGGTTAGGGCTCTTAATATTATGAACAGTTTAGGGTTGTGGATGACATGAATTACTCTAGGTCGTGAGCTTAGGGCTCTAAATGCTATGAATAGCTCAGTGTTGTAGATGACATGCACTACTTTGAGTCGCTATCCTAGGGCTTTGGATGCTATGAATTAGAGTTATGGATTACATGAATGACTCGGGATCCTGTGAGCTTAGGCATCTAGATACAATAAATCGCTCAGGCTATGGATGATATAAATGATTTTGTGTCATGAGCTCAAGCCTCTAGATGTTATGAACTGCTCAAGGCTATGGAAGACATAAACAACTTTCAATTATGAGCTCAAGGTTTTAGATGCTATGAGCAACTCAAGATTGTAATTGACATGAATGACTATGGGTCATGAGCTTACAGATGTAGATGTTATTAACAACATAGAGTTATGGATGACATCATCAACTTTGGGTCATAAGCTTAGGCCTCGAGATTCTATTAATAGCTAAGGATTCTAGTTGACATGAAAGACTCTAAGTCGCGAGCTTAGGGCTTTAAATACTATGCACAACTTAAGGTTGTCGATTACATGAAAAAATCCTGGTCATGAGATGAGGGCTCTAGATTCTATACACAAGTATGGGCTTTTGATGGCATGAAAGGCTCTAGGTCGAGTGCTCAAGGCTGAGCGCTCAAGGCTTTAGATGCTATGAACAGCTCGGGGCTGTGGTTGACATGAACGACTTTGGGTTGTGAGCTCAAGGCTCAAGATACTATGAACAACTAAGAGTTGTGGATGTGATTCGACTCATGGTAGCTTAGCTTTAAAGGCGTATCAACAAAATTTATACCTTAAATACTATTACTAAAGTAGCCAAGCTACTATAGCATAGTGGTTCTAGGATCGTTCACTGGGAAGGGTTTTCACAAACAGTAGTGATATTCAAATTAGGAAAATAGGTGATTTTCTTATGGATGTTAGCTTTAAAAGAAGATGTAAATGTTTTAGAAAGATTTAAACTAATCTAAGCTAACATTAAAGACTAAAATGAAAGGGTGTAAAAACAAGTTTCTCAAAGATAGGATAGCTATGCTCTGGCTCTTATGCAAATTGGAATCTCAGGATAGGCTCCTCGCGTTGGGGTTGCAACTATGGTGATGCTTGCTTCCCGAACCGGTATGGATTTAGCAAATCAAGTTTTAATCCTTTAAAATGGCAAAACAGATGGTAGTGAATTTCATCAATGGTTATTCACCTTAGACTTCCTTTGAATGGCTCGTAAGAGATAACTAATGGTCTAAAGCCAAAAGCTTACCAAATATTGGCAACTCAAAGTCATTCCAAGTGATAAACTCACCTTTCAATGGCCATTGAAATTGGTTCTAATGGATTAATGCAAAACTTGGAATTGAAAACCTCACCTTCCAATAGCTCGTAGGAGATAACTAATGGATAGAAATCCAAAAGCTTATCAAGTATTAGCCGTTGGAAGTTGTCCAAAGGAAATAAAAACCAAACTTTGCCTTAATGAACCTTTAATGAAAAACGTCTACCTTACCTTCCGAGTGCGAAATTTCCATGGGATTGCATCCAAGCCATCACATAACATCCATACTTTGAGAAACTAAAAGTTTTAGCCACTCATCCTCTGAGGAAAAGCCCTTAGAGGCTGTTTGGCTACTAAGAAAATAGAAACGGGAGAGCTCTGTGAAATATTCTAAGTGTTAAACGTAATACGTATTCTATATTCTATATATGATCCAAGAGGTGATTTCCACCCCTTATATAGTCTTTACAAAAGCAAAAGCTTGTGATTGGTTAGTTACAAGGATAAGAAAGGAAATTACATCACAAAATACAAAGGAAAATATCTAAAGTGGAGTCGGCAAAAACAGAGCAAAATTCGCAACACGCATGGGTTATGCGAATTTTGAAGGTGTTATGCGAATGTTATGCGAAATTTTCGCATAACCTGGAGCAGTTGGCTTCCGAAGGCCATATCTTCCTCATTTCAGGTCCAAATCGTACACGGTTTGAAGCGTTGGATTCTTGACTTCCAGAGCTTTGAAATGGTATATAGCATGTAAAAAATGGACTTCGGAAAGTACTCCAAAAGTGTGAAATAAGACTGCAGCTGCTGTCCTCTTTGCTTCTCTTCACTTTGCTTGCTTTTCCTCTTTTCCATTGTTCTTTCCTTGCATACTTTGAACGACTTTGGCAAAGGGCTATGAAGCTCCAAATCTTGGTTCTTCATGAATTTGAGCTTCCAGAAGCTTTGCCATAACTTGTCCAAGTAGCTCCTCCATCATTTGGCATGCTTGAATTGATTCATAAGCTGATAAAAACATGTAAACTTGCCACAAAATGGTTAAAACCAATTACTAAGGACCTTAATGAATTAATTGGGTTAAATGAATATGATTACTACTCAAAGGTGCTTAAAACCATTATAATTAGGTATACAAAATAGCTCTTTTTGGTAGTAATCAGGATGGTATGATCGAGTCGGGATCCTGTGATCTCAAGCCTCTATATATTATGCACTGCTAAGGGTTATGGATGATTTGAATGATTCTGCATCATGAGCTCAAGCCCTTAGATTCTATGAACTCCTCAGTCTTATGGATGACATGAACTACTACGGTTCATGTGCTCAAGGCTTTAGATGCTATTGACAACTCAGGGTTGTGGATAACATGAACGAATTCAGGTCAGGAGCTCAGGCCTCTAGATTTTGTGAATAACTCAGGGTTGTGGTTGACATGAATGACTCCGAGTTGTAAGCATAAGGTTCTTGATGCTATACATAGCTTAAGGCTATCAATAACATCAAATGCTATGTGTCGTGAGCTTAAGCTCTAGATGCTATGAATAACTCAGGGTTGTGCATGACATGAACAACTCTAGGTCTCGAGCTTAGGGCTCTAGATACTATGTACAACTCAGGATTGTGGTTGGCGTGAATGATTCTGAGTCGTGAGCTCAAGGCTTTAGAAGCTATGAACAACTTAGGACTGTGGATGACATGAGCTACTCTGGGTCGTGAGCTTAAGGCTTTGGATGCTATGAACAACTCAGAGTTGTGGATGATATGAATGGCTTAGGATCCCATGAGCTCAATCCTCTAGATGCTATGAATCGCTTAGGTTTGTGAATGATTTGAACGATTCTACTTCCTAAGCTCAAGCCTTTAGATGCTATGAACTGCATAGGGTTATGAAAGACATGATCAACTCGTAGTCATGATCTCAAGGCTTTAGATGCTATCAAAAGCTCAAGGTTGTGGCCGACATGAATGTCTCTGGGTCGTTGATGCGACTCATGGTAGCTTAGCTTTAAAGGCGTATCAACAAAATTTATACCTTAAATACTATTACTAAAGTAGCCAAGCTACTATAGCATAATGGTTCTAGGATCATTCACTGGGAAGGGTTTTCGCAAACAGTAGTGATATTCAAATTAGGAAAATAGGTGATTTTCTTATGGATGTTAGCTTTAAAAGAAGATGTAAATGTTTTAGAAAGATTTAAACTAATCTAAGTTAACATTAAAGACTAAAATGAAAGGGTGTAAAAACAAGTTTCTCAAAGATAGGATAGCTATGCTCTGGCTCTTATGCAAATTGGAAATCTCAGGATAGGCTCCTCGCGTTGGGGTTGCAACTATGGTGATGTTTGCTTCCCGAACCGGTATGGATTTAGCAAATCAAGTTTTAATCCTTTAAAATGGAAAAACAGATGGTAGTGAATTTCATCAATGGTTATTCACCTTAGACTTCCTTTGAATGGCTCATAAGAGATAACTAATGGTCTAAAGCCAAAAGCTTACCAAATATTGGCAACTCAAAGTCATTCCAAGTGATAAACTCACCTTTCAATGGCCATTGAAATTGGTTCTAATGGATTAATGCAAAACTTGGAATTGAAAACCTCACCTTCCAATAGCTCGTAGGAGATAACTAATGGATAGAAATCCAAAAGCTTATCAAGTATTGGCCGTTGGAAGTTGTCCAAAGGAAATAAAAACCAAACTTTGCCTTAATGAACCTTTAATGAAAAACGTCTACCTTACCTTCCGAGTGCGAGAAATTTCCATGGGATTGCATCCAAGCCATCACATAACATCCATACTTTGAGAAACTAAAAGTTTTAGCCACTCATCCTCTGAGGAAAAGCCCTTAGAGGCTGTTTGGCTACTAAGAAAATAGAAATGGGGAAAAACAGGAGAAGAGAGAAAAACAGAGCTTTATATATTTCTAAGTTAATGTACAGAGGATCGATCCCCCAATATCTTTTGGAGGCGTTGTGCACCTCTATCTATAGCAAAATTACAAGATAAAGCCTTATGTCGGCTGAATACAAGGTTACAAAAGGAATTTACACGAGAAAATATCAAGCTAAAAATATCTGGGAAGTCGGTGGTGCGTGCGTGGAGAAACAGAGGAAATTTGGCAAGGTAAAAGGTTACTTGCGAAATATTGGCAAGGTGAATTACTCATGATGCGAAGTGCCATATTTTCGCATCATGAGTAAATTCACTTGCCAAATTTGGCAAGGTGCATTTTCACCTTGCGAAAATTGCATTTTGGCAAGGTACATTGCCTTGCCTTGCGAAATGGCTATCCCTTTGTTTGTGCTCGTGTTTCCACTTGAAATTCAAGGTTGTAAACTTCCAAAATCCTTGCTTTAACTTGTCCAAGTAGCTTCTCCATCATTTGGCATGCTTGAATTGATTCATAAGCTGATAAAAACATGTAAACTTGCCACAAAATGGTTAAAACCAATTACAAAGGACCTTAATGAATTAATTGGGTTAAATGAATATGATTACTACCCAAAGGTGCTTAAAACCATTATAATTAGGTCTAAAAAATAGCACTTTTTGGTAGTAATCACACCCCCCAACCGACTCATTGCTAGTCCCTTAGCAATGGAGGAGATAAAAACTAAGTAAACTATAATAATATACATAAAAGGGATCATGCAAATCACTCTAGAAAATTATATGAGTGGCATGATGGACATCCATGGATCAATAAAGATGTGAAACTCAACCTATAATAAGAGTTGTCAAAGCGTTCACTTGATCATAGAGTACAAAGAATGGATATTATGCAAGTTTAAGCATCAAAAGAATTTCCACTCTCAAAAGATCCAAATCAAATTCTTCCACTAAAAGCTAAGTGTTAATGTGATTAGCTTCCGAGTATAGTATGGATAACTATCATCTTCCCCCAACCTAAGTCTTTCTTTAAGCTTAGCAAAATTAACCATCTCTTGATAGGCTAGGAACGCACCTCTTATTCACAATTCTTTTCACTTACTAAACTTAACCAATTCACCCATGTAACAAGCAGAGGATCGGTGACTCCCAACCAATAAAGGCTTAGGGCACCAGGCTTTAAAGGCTTTCGCCACCCCTTCGGACCATGCTCAGGTTTCAAGGCAAGCCAAGAAGTTTATTCTATTTTTTTTTTTTTTTCTATTTTTTCAAAGACTCATTGGTCTTTATGAGGTGTCCCAACACTATTAAAGAGAGGTTAAAGGTGTAAAATTATGATTTCTCAAGCTTAGAGGGTGAGATAGTTTCACATCTTATAACCGGAATCTAATGTATGTGTGTGCGAATAGCTTAAGGTGGAAGAGATAAGTTTGCATGCAATGGGAGTTTCAACAATTCATCAACTTTTAGAAGAGCATAATACAAACTCTAAGACTCATGTAATCAAGTTGAAACTCGACTTCTCTTATTTAATTTTGAGAGTTAATCCTTAATATCCATGGAGTTTAAAGCAAAAATTTTAAAATTTAAACAAAAAGTAGCTAATTTAACTAAGTATGATAAAAATTTAAACTAATACTTACTTCCTCATCTCTCCCCCCAACCGAGATGAACATTGTCCTTAATGTTTGAATCGAAAATAAGGAGGAAGGAAGTGGTACCTCATGTGATGTGGACTTGGAGTTGAGAAGGTTGAACCACCTGTTTCAAAATTCAAAAATTGAATGAGAGAGGAATTTATACTAAATATTTACAAAAATGATGAGTGGGCCCCACTTTGAGCAGTTGAGGACAAGGCTCAAAGGGTCCATGCCATGATGGTATACTCATATAAGTTGCAATGACATTTGAATGTAGCTTGCAGGGGTGTTAAAATTGGAGATTTTTGGCTAAAACAGGGGAAAACAAAGGAGGAGTGAACAGTAAGTGCCAAAATTGGCACAGTCACTGTTCACCTCCTTTGAAGCCCGACTGTGTGTTTTCCAAGTTTTGGGAAAAAATTCAAAAATGATTTTTTAAAAGGTATGGTTAGGCTCTAAACAAGATTCCTAAGGTGTTTGGGTAGTTTTTAAATGATGAAAAACAAAATTAAATGATGGAAAATGAAAATCAAAGTGGACGGCCATGCATGGAATGGTTTTGAAATTTGATTTTTAAAAAGTTTTGGATGGATGGGATTTCTAAAATTTGGTTCCTAAGGCTTAGAATGGATGAAGGGAAGGTTTCTAATGGGAGAAAACTAGAAAATTGGTGAAGGGTGGAGAATTAAGAATGGTGGTGTGCGGCTATGGAGGTTGTGGAAGAAGGTGAATAGTATTTTTGGCTTAGAATGGTGATTGTTTTTAGAAGAAATTGGGTTTGGATTTGAAAACAAAAGGTTTGGAAATGCATTCATGAATTTTTAAACTTGGAAAAACATGGAATTCAAGAAAAAGGCCTTCCCGAGAGCTTTGTTTTTAGAAATTAGCTTGAAAATCATTTCGCACCAGGATAAACAAGGTGCGAAAGTTTTCGCACTGGTAATTGAGGTGCGAAGATAGCATCCCGGGAGGCTTGGCTTTCCAAAATGTATAGAAATTCCTTTTCGCACCATGCACTGTCACTGTGCGAAAAATTCGCACTGAGTGTGTTCATGGTGCGAAATTCCACTAAGAGCTTTGCTTATGCATTTTGGCTCCCCTATTTCCTCTGTTTCACCTCCATTTCGATTTTTGCAAGCATCGTACCTGCATGAACACTTCAAAACTCATCTTAAAAACATATTAAAACTAAATTAAAGCTAAGAATTCAAACTAAAACATGCATAAATTTAAAGAAAGGATAGAATTTAAATGAAGTTGATAGCATGTACCCCAAAAAGAAGATGAACTATTTAGCTCATCCTCACTCACACACCCACTTCATGATGAATTCCCCCTGGATCCCAAACAAAATTGGCATCCTTCCCATTTGGTCCAAGGGAATTCGTTTCTCTTCTCTTCCCTTGAGAAGTGGATGCTTTAAAGGGTTCAGGTAACCCTTTATCATCTTGAACCTTATGATTTTCAATGGAAGGTTGGTCCATAGAGTTGTCATAGCAATCCCCCACCAAAGTGTCAATCTTCAACACTTTCCTTGATCTTTTTGCATTGGTTCCTTGAAGGTTATGGTGGGGTTGAGGAGGAAGCTTCCTTTTCCCCCTTGCTATGTCGAGATTGGTGAGCTTCTCAATGGAGTCTTGAACTTTTTCTATCCTTAGTGACAAATCATTATACCCCCTTCATTCTTACATTTATTGAACGCTTCAAATTATCAATCTTTTCATTAAGATGAGAGTTGATCTTTTGTTGCTCACCTGCAAAGTCCTCCATGACTTTGCTTATCTTCAAAATGGCTTGCTCCAATGAAGATGTACTCATTGATGGTTGAGGTTGAGGTTGGGTTGTAAGGTTGGGATGGATATTCCAACTTGAGGTGTAGGAGCTTTGGTAACCGCACATGTCTCTCAAAATTGGAATGGTAGGGCACTCCCCTACCGTATGCTCATATGAATCATCTCCATTCAAAGCATACTTACTACCCCATTGGCTTTGTTGAACTTGCCTTTTCCCTAATTCAATCTGATCCCTCATGGATAGGTATGCGAATTTGTCCTTCGGTTGATGTTGAGGTTGGCTTGTAAGGTTGGGATGGTTTATATACTCAAATGAAGTTGGCATGGCTTGTGGTTGTGCTTCAGTATGCACATTCCTCAATTCAAACTCCTCTATCCTTCTAGCCATAGATGCTAACTTTGCCTTCATGCTCATGTCTTCATTCAAAGCATACTTACTATCCCATTGGCTTTGTTGAACTTGCCTTTTCCCTAATTCAATCCGATCCCTCATGGATAAGTATGCAAATTTGTCCTTCTCATGATCATAATGAGAGCTTTGATCTTCATGTGGAATTTCCATTTCTAAAAAAAAAAAATGATATTCAACTAAGGCTCTTTTCTTCAACTTGTACCAGGGTTCCCTCTTGGTCTCGAATCCAACAAGGAATGCACAAATTGAAATTAAAACAAAAATAAAAGAAAATAGAATAAAAAATTTAACTAAATAAAAACTAAACTAAAGAAAACTCACCAAACTTGTGATGAAGATCACAAGTTACCCTTAATGGTTGCTTTACTGTGCTTGTGGCACCTTCCCCGGCAACGATGCCATTTGATGCGACTCATGGTAGCTTAGTTTTAAAGGCGTATCAACAAAATTTATACCTTAAATACTATTACTAAAGTAGTCAAGCTACTATAGCATAGTGGTTCTAGGATCGTTCACTGGGAAGGGTTTTCGCAAACACTAGTGATATTCAAATTAGGAAAATAGGTGATTTTCTTATGGATGTTAGCTTTAAAAGAAGATGTAAATGTTTAAGAAAGATTTAAACTAATCTAAGCTAACATTAAAGACTAAAATGAAAGGGTGTAAAAACAAGTTTCTCAAAGATAGAATAGCTATGCTCTGGCTCTTATGCAAATTGGAAATCTCAGGATAGGCTCCTCGCGTTGGGGTTGCAACTATGGTGATGCTTGCTTCCTGAACCGGTGTTGATTTAGCAAATCAAGTTTTAATCCTTTAAAATGGAAAAACAGATGGTAGTGAATTTCATCAATGGTTATTCACCTTAGGCTTCCTTTGAATGGCTCGTAAGAGATAACTAATGGTCTAAAGCCAAAAGCTTACCAAATATTGGCAACTCAAAGTCATTCCAGGTGATAAACTCACCTTTCAATGGCCATTGAAATTGGTTCTAATGGATTAATGTAAAACTTGGAATTGAAAACCTCACCTTCCAATAGTTCGTAGGAGATAACTAATGTATAGAAATCCAAAAGCTTATTAAGTATTGGCCGTTGGAAGTTGTCCAAAGGAAATAAAAACCAAACTTTGCATTAATGAACCATTAATGAAAAACGACTACCTTACCTTCCAGGTGCGAGAAATTTCCATGGGATTGCATCCAAGCCATCACATAACATCCATACTTTGAGAAACTAAAAGTTTTAGCCAATCATCCTCTCAGGAAAAGCCCTCAGAGGCTGTTTGGCTACTAAGAAAATAGAAATGGGGAAGAACAAGAGAAGAGAGAAAAACAGAGCTTTATATATTTCTAAGTTAATGTACAGAGGATCGATCCCCCAATATCTTTTGGAGGCATTGTGCACCTCTATCTATAGCAAAATTACAAGATAAAGCCTTATGTCGGCTGAATACAAGGTTACAAAAGGAATTTACACAAGAAAATATCAAGCTAAAAATATCTGGGAAGTCGGTGGTGCGTGCGTGGAGAAACAGAGGAAATTTGGCAAGGTAAAAGGTTACTTGCGAAATTTTGGCAAGGTGAATTACTCATGATGCGAAGTGCCATATTTTCGCATCATGAGTAAATTCACTTGCCAAATTTGGCAAGGTGCATTTTCACCTTGCGAAAATTGCATTTTGGCAAGGTACTTTGTCTTGCCTTGCGAAATGGCTATCCCTTTGTTTGTGCTCGTGTTTCCACTTGAAATTCAAGGTTGTAAACTTCCAAAATCCTTGCTTTAACTTGTCCAAGTAGCTCCTCCATCATTTGGCATGCTTGAATTGATTCATAAGCTGATAAAAACATGTAAACTTGCCACAAAATGGTTAAAACCAATTACAAAGGACCTTAATGAATTAATTGGGTTAAATGAATATGATTACTACCCAAAGGTGCTTAAAACCATTATAATTAGGTCTACAAAATAGCACTTTTTGGTAGTAATCAGTCGTGAGCTTAAGGCACTAGATGCTTTCAACAACTCAAGGCTATGGATGACATGACCAACTCCGGGTTTTGAGCCTAGAGCTTTAGATATTAAGAACAACTCAAGGTAGTGGTTGACATGAAAAAACTTTGGGTTCTGAGCTCAGGGCTCTAGAAGGTATGAACAACTCATAGTTGTGTTTGATATGAACGACTTGGGATCCCGTGAACTTAGGCCTGTAGATATTATGAACTGCTCTAGGTTGTGGATGATTTGAACAATTTTATGCCATGAACTGCTTAGGGCTATGGAAGATATGAATGACTTTGGGTCGTGAGCTCAAGGCTATAGATGCTACTAACAAGTTAGGGTTGTGGATGACATGAATCACTTTGGGTCATGGGCTCATGCCTCTAAATTCTATGAACAGTTCAAGCCTGTGGTTGACATCAAAGACTCTTAGTCATGAGCTTAGGGCTCTAGAAGTTATGCATAACTTAAGGTTATCGATGACAAGAAAGACCCCGATTCATGAGTTGAGGGCTCTAGATGCTATACATAGGTTAGGGTTGTCGATGACATGAAAGACTCTAAGTCAAGAGCTTAGGGCTCTATATACTATGAATAGCTCAAGGTTGTGGTTGACATGAATGACTCCGGATCATGAGCTTAAAGCTCTAGATACTATGAACAACTCTAGGCTATGGATGACATGAGCTACTCTAGGTCATAAGACAAAAACATTAGATGATATAAAGAACTTAGAGTTGTGGATGATATGAACCACTTAGGATCCCATGAGCTCAAGCCCCTAGATGCTATGAACTCCTTAGGATTGTGGATGATATGAATGATTTTGCATCATGAGCTAAAGCCCCTAGATGATATGAACTGCTAAGGGTTGTGGATGACATGAATGACTCTAGGTTGTGAGCTCAGGGTTATAGATGCTATTAAAAACTTAGGGTTGTGGATAAGATGAATGACTCTAGTTCATCAACTTAGGTCTTTAGATTATATGAACAACACAGGGTTGTGGTTAACAAGAAAGACTATGAGTCATAAGCTCAAGGCTCTAAATGCTATGCACAACTTAAGGTTGTCGATGACATGAAAGACTCCCGGTCATAAATTTAAGGCTCTAGATGTTATGAACATCTCAAGGGCGTTGTTGACATGAACGACTCCAGGTCATGAGCTGAAGGCTCTAGATGCTATGAACAACTCACAGTTGTGGTTGACATGAATGGCTCCGGGTCATGAGCTCAAGGTTCTAAATACTATAAATAACTTAGGGTTTAATTGTCATGAATGACTCTAGGTTATGAGCTTAAGGTTCTAGATGTTATTAACAACTTAGGGTTATGGATGACATGAATGACTCTGGGTCATGAGCTCAGGCCTCTAGATTCTATGAACAACTCAAGGTTGTGGTTGACATGAAATACTCAGCGTCTTGAGTTTAAGGGTCTAGATGTTATGCACAACTTAAGGTTGTCGATGACATGAATGACTCTGGGTCATGAGCTTAGGGCTCTACATGTTATACACAGGTCTGGGTTGTTGATGACATGAAAGAGTTTAGGTCATGAGCTTAGGGCTCTTGAAACTATAAACAGCTTAGGGTGTTGGGTGACATGAATGACTCTGGGTCGAGCTCATGGCTCTAGATGCTATGAACAACTCAGAGCTACAGATGACATGCTCTACTTTGGGCCATGATCTTAGGGCTATGGATGCTATGAACAACTCAGAGTTGTTCATTATATGTACGACTCGAGATCCTGTGAGCTCACACATCTTGATGCTATGAATCGCTTAGGGTCTTGGAAGATATGAATGATTTTGCGTCATGAGCTCAAGCCTCTAGATGTTATGAACAACTCAGGGCTATGGAAGATATTAACGACTTTGGGTTTTAATATCAAGGCTCTAGATGTTATGAACAACTCAGGGTTATGGTTGACATGAATGACTCCAGGTTGTGAGCTCAAGGCACTAGATGCTATGAAAAACATAGGGTTGTGGATGACATGAACGACTCCGAGTTATGAGTTCAAGGCTCTAGATACTGTGAACAACTCAGGCTGGTGGTTGACATGAAAGACTCTAAGTGTTGAGCTTAGGGCTCTACAAGCTATAAATAACTCATTGTTTTGGATGATATGGACGACTTGGGATCCTATGAGCTTAGGCCTGTAGATGTTATGAACTACTCTAGGTTGTGAATGATATGAATGATTCTATGTCATGAGCTCAAGTCTCTAGATGTTATGAATTGCTCTAGGTAGTGGAAAACATGAACGACTTCGAGTCATGAGCTCAAGGCTCTAGATGCTACTAACAAACTAGGATTATGGATGACATGAACGATTCCGGGTCATGGGATCAAGCCTTTAGATTTTATTTAAAGTTCAAGGTTTTTGTTAACATAAAAAACTCCTAGTTATGAGCTTAGAGCTCTAGATGTTATGCACAACTTAAGGCTATCGATGACATGAAAGACTCTAAGTCATAAGCTAAGGGATCTAGATGTTATACATAGGTTAGGGTTGTCGATGATAAGAAAGACTCTAGGTCGAGAGCTCAAGGCTCTAGATGCTATGAACAACTCAGGGTTGTGGTTGACATGAACAACTCTAGATCATGAGCTTAAGGCTCTAGATGCTATGAACAACTGTCGACTATGGATGACATGAGATACTCTTGGTCGTTAGCCTAGGGCTCTAGATGTTATGAAAAGCTTAGAGTTGTGGATGATATGAATGACCCGGGATCCTATAAGCTTAAGCTTCTAGATCTTATGAATTGCTTAGAGTTGTGGATGATGTTAATGATTCTCCTTCTTGAGGTCAAGCCTCTAGATGTTATGAATTGCTCAGGCTATGGATGACATGAATGACTCCGGGTCTTAAGCTCAAGGTTGTAGATGTTATCAATAACTTAAGGTTGTGAATAACATGAATGACTCAAGTTCATGAGATCAGACCTCTAGATTCTATGAACAAATCAGGGCTATGGTTGACAAGAAAGACTCCGAGTTATGAGCTTAGGACTCTAAATGCTATGCACAACTTAAGGCTGTCGATGAAAAGAAAGAATCCAAGTCATAAGTTCAAGGATTTAGATGTTATGAACATCTCAGGGCTATGGTTGATATGAATGACTTCAGGTCATGAGCTTAGGGCTCTTGATGTTATGAACAATTGAGGGTTGTGTTTCACATGAACAACTTTGTGTCCTATGCTCAAGGCTCTAGATGCTATGAACTACTTAGGGTTGTGGTTAACATGAACGACTTTGAGCCATGCGCTCAAGGCTCTAGATGCTATGAACAATGTAGGTTTGTGGTTGACATGAAGACTCCAAGTCATGAGATTAAGGCTCTAGATGCTTTTATAAACTCAATGTTGTGGATGACAAATGACACCACTCATGAGTTGAGGCCTTCAGATTCTTTGAACAACTCAGGGTTGTGGTTAACATAAAAGAGTCCAGGTCATGAGCTAAGGGTTGTAGATTCCATTCACAGGTCTGGATTGTCGATCACATGAAAGACTCTAGGTCGTTAGTTGAGGGCTCTAGATGCTATAAGTAGCTCAGAGTTATGGATGACATGAATGACTCTGGGTCGTGAGCTCTAGGCTCTATATACTATAAACAATTCAGGGTTTTGTTTGACATGAACGACTTTAGGTCATGAACTAAGGGCTCTAGATGCATTAAACAACTCAAAGCTATGAACTCCTCAAGGGTGTGGATGACATGAACAACTCTGAGTCATGATTATAGGGCTCTAGATGTAATTAACTGCTCATGGTGCTAGTTGACATGAGCGACTCTAGGTTGTGAGCTTAAAGCTCTAGATGCAACATACACCTTTGGATTATGGTTGACATGAATGACTTTGGGTCATGAGCTCATGGTCTTAGATTCTATGAACAAATCAGGGCTATGGATGACATGAACGACTTTGGGTCTTGAGCTCAATCCTCTAGATAGTATGAATAGCTCAGGTTTGTGGTTGACATGAACGATTTTGGGTCATGAGCTCAAGGGTATAGGTTATATGAACTACCTAAGGTTGTTGATGACATGAACTAATCTAGGTCATGAGCTCAAGGCTCTAAATGCTATGAACTATGGTGCACAAGAACCACATCGGGTCATGATCTCGGGCCTCTAGATGCTACGAACAACTCACGGTTATGGTTGATATGAACAACTCTAGGTCATGAGCTTAGGGCTCTAGATGCTTTTAACAACTCAGGGTTGTGGGTGACATGAACGACTTTGGGTCATGGACTCAAGATTCTTTGAACAAATCAGGGTTGTGTTGACATGAAAGGCTTTAGGTCCTTAGCTCAGGGTTCTACAAGTTATGAACAACTCAAAGTTGTGGATGATATGAACGACTTGTGATCCCATGAGCTCGGTCTTCTAGATTTTATGAACTTATCGGGGTTGGGAAAAATACGAATGATTTTGTGTCATGAGCTCAAGCCTTTAGATGTTATGAATTACTTAATGTTGTGGAGAACATGAATGACTCCGAGTCATGAGCTTCGAGCTCGAGATGCTATCAACAACTCAGGGTTATGTTTGACCTTCAGTTCATGGTCTCAGGGATCTAGATGTTATGAACAACTCATAGTTGTGAATGATATGAATGACTCAGTCTCTTGTGACTTGAGGCCTCTAGATGCTATAAACCTCTCAGAGCTATGGATGTTAATAACAAATCTACATCATGCGCTCAAGACTCTATTTGCTTTGAATAACTCAAGGTTGTGGATGCTATGAATAACCATAGGTCGTGAGCTCCAGGCTTTAGATGCTATGAACTACTCATGGTTATGGTTGATAAGAAGAAGTTCGGGTTGTGAGCTCAAGGCTCTAGATTCTATGAATAGCTAAGGATTATGGATGTCACGAGCTACTCCAGGTCATGAGCTTACAACTTTGGATGCTATGAAGAACTTACGGTATTGGATGATATGAACGACTCAGGATTTCGTGAGCTTAGTCCTTTAGATGCTATGAACAACTTAGGGCTGAGGGTGATATGAACGATTCTTGGTCATGAGCCCATTGCTCTAGATGATATGAATAACTTAAGGCTATAGATAACATGAACAACACTTGGTAGTGAGCTCAGGGCTCTAAATGCCATGACCAACTTAGGGCTATGGTTGACAAGAAAAACTCTGAGTCATGAGCTCAATGCTCTAATTGCTATGACTAGTTGAGGTTACGGATGACATGAATAACTCCAGGTCGTGAGCTAAAGGCTCTAGATACTATGAACAACTTAGGGTTGTGGTTGACATGAATGACTCTAGGTCGTGAGCTCATGACTCTAAATGCTATCAATAGATGAAGGCTATGAATGATATAAACTACTTCGAGTAATGAGTTGAGGGTTATGGATGCTATGAACAACTAAGCATTATGGGTTATATGAATGACTTAGGATCCAATGATCCCAAGCTTCTAGATGTTATGAATAGCTCAGGGTTGAGAATAACATGAACATTTCTTGGTCGTGAGCCAATGGCTTTAAATGCTATGAATAGCTCAAGGTTGTGCATCACATGAAAGACTCTGAGTCGTGAGCTTAGGGCCCTATATGTTATGAAATGCTCAGGGTTGTGGTTGACAAGAATGAGTTTGGGTTATGAGCTCAAGGCTTTATAGATGCTATAAACAACTCACAATTGTTAATGACATGAGCTCACGACTTTGGATGCTATGAACAACTCAGGGTTATGGATGATATCAACGACTTATGATCCTGTGACCTTAGTTTTCTAGATGCTATGAGCAGCTCAAGGTTGTGGATCATATGAATAGTTCTTGATCGTGAGCTAATGGCTCTAAATGCTATAAGCAGTTGAGGGTTGTGGATGACATGAATGACTCTAGGTAGTGAGCTCAAGGCTCTAAATGCAATGCACAGCTCAAGGCAATGTGTGACGTCAACAACTCTGGGTCATGAGGTCAACACTTTAGATGCTATGAACAACTCAAGGTTATAGTTAACATAAATGACTCTGAGTTGTGAGTTGAGGGCTCTAGATACTATGAACAACTCAGAGTTGTGGATAACATGAGCAACTTTGGGTCATGAGCTCAGGGATCTAGATTATATGAACAACTTAGGGTTGTGGATGATATGAACGATTTTGGGTCATGAACTCAAGGCTCTAGACACAATGAACAACTCAGGTTATGGATGAATAAATGACTTCAGGTCGTGAGCTCAAGACCATAGATGTTATGGACACCTCATTATTGTGGATGATATAAAGGACTCGAGATCCCGTGACCTTAGGCCTCTAGATGCTATGAACAACTTAAGGTTGAGGATCATATGAATGATTCTTGGTCATGAGCCTATGGCTTTAAATGCTATGAAATGCTAAGAGTGGTGGATGACATGAGGACTCTTGGTTGTGAGCTCAAGGCCCTATATGCCATGAAGAGCTCAAGGTTGTGGTTGGTAAGAACGAGTCCCAGTCTTGAGCTCAAGGCTTTAGATACTATGAACAACTTGAGGTTGTGAGTTTACGACTCTGGATACTATGAAGAACTCAGGGTATTGGAAGATATGAACAAATCGAGATCTTGTGAGCTTAAGCCTCTATATGTTATGAAAAACTTAGGGTTGTAGATGATATGAACAATTCTTAGTCGTGAGCCATGGCTTGAAATTCTATGAACAACATTGGGCTATGGATGACATTAATGACATCGAGTAGTGAGCTCAAGGCTCTAGATGCTACAAATAACTTAGGGTAGTGGTTGACATGAACAAATTTAGGTTATGAGCTCTGCATTCTAGATGCTATGATTAGCTCAAGGGTGTTGATGACATGAACGACTCTGGGTTGTGAGTTTAGGGCTCTAGATACTATGAACAACTTAGGGTTGTGGTCAGGTCTCTAGATACTATGTACAACTCACGGTGGTGGATGATATGCATGATTCTAGGTCGTGAGCTCAAGGATATAGATGATATGAACAACTTAGGGTTGTGGATGATATGAACAATTTTGGGTGGAGAACTCAAGGCTCTATATGTTATGAACTTAGGATTGTCGATGATATGAACGACTTGGGATCCAGTGAGCTCCGACCTTTAGATATGATGACCAGTTCAAGGTTGTGGATGATATGAATGATTCTTAGTCGTAAGCCCATGACCCAAAATGCTATGAATATCTCAGGGTTGTGAATGACATGAATGACTTTAGGTTGTGAGCTCAAAACTCTAAGTGCTATGAATAGCTCAAGGTTATGGTTGACATGAATGACTCCGAGTCGTGAGCTCAGGGCTCCGAATGTTATGAACTACTCAGGGTTGTGGATTAGATGAATGACTCTGGGTTGTCCGCTCAAGGCTCTAGATGCTTTGAACAACATAGGGTTGTGGATGATAAGAACAACTTGAGATCCCGTGAGCCCAGACCTCTAGATTCTATAAACAACTCAAGGCTAAGGATGATATGAATGATTCTAGGTCATGAACTCAAGGCTCTAGATGCTATGAATAGTTCAGGGTTGTGGATGAAATGAACAACTTTAGGTCGTGAGCTCAGGACTCGAGATGGTATGAAAAACTAAGGGTTATGGAAAACATGAACGACATTGGGTTGTGTGCTCAAGGTTATAAATCCTATTAATAGATTAGGGTTATGGATGACATGAACGAAATTGGATCATGAGCTTAGGGCTCACGATGCTATCAACCGCTCAGAGCTATAGTTAACATGAACAACTACAAGTCGTGAGCTGAGGGCTCTGGATGCTATAAATAGCTTATGGCTATTGATGACATGAATGACTCTGAGTCATCAGCTTAGGGCTCTATATGTTGTGAATAGCTTAAGGTTGTGGATGACATGAGTTATTCCTTGTTGCAAGCTCAACGCTTTGGATGCTACGATCAGTTGAAGGTTGTGGATGATAAGAATGACTCGGGATCCCGTGAGCTCAGGCCTCTAGATGCTATGACTAGCTCTGGGTTGTGGATGACATGAATGATTCTTGGTCATGAGACCATGGCCCTAAAGGCTATGAATAGCTTAGGCCTATGAATGACATGAATGACTCTAGGCCATGAGCTCAAAGCTCTAGATGCTATGAATAACTCAGGGTTGTGGTTGACATGAACAACTCCGGGTCGTGAGCTTAAGGTTCTAGATGTTATGAACAACTTAGGGTTGTGGATGACATGAACGAGTTTGAGTTGTCAACTCAAGGCTCTAGATGCTTTGACCAGATCAGGGTTATGGATAATAAGAATGACTTGAGATCTCGTTAGCTCAGGCCTTTACATGCTATGAACAACTCAGGGTTGAGGATGATATCAACGATTCTTAGTTATGAGCCTATGTATTTAAATGTTGTGCATAGCTCAGCGCTATGGTAAACATGATCGACTCTAGGTCGTGAGCATAGTTCTTGATTACTACTCAAAACATGCTATTTTGTAGCTTGTTATTAGCTCTTTTAAGCACCCTTGAGTAGTAATTATTACCTTTTAACTCAATTAACATGTTAGGGACCCTTGCAATCGTTTCTAATCAATTTGTGTTAAGTTTTGGTGCTTTTTGATAGCTTTATGCTCACCAAAGCAATTTAAGAATGAGGGAGAGCTATATATAATTCATGGAAAAGCTTTTGGAAGCTCAAATTTATGAAGAAACCAAGATTTGGAGCCTCATAATCCTTTGCCTTAGTCGTTCAAAGTATGCAAGGAAAGAACAATGGAGAAGAGGAAAACAGGGTGATGAAAATAGGGGACACAACTGCAGTCTTTCATCGCACTTTTGGAGCACTTCCCGAAGTCCATTTTCTACATTCTATATACCATTTCAAAGCTCAGAAAGTCAAGAATCCAACGATTCAAACCATGTACGATTTGGAGCTGAAATGAGGAAGATATGGCCTCCGGAAGACAACTGCATTAAGCTGAGGGACAATTTCACACGATGGAAATCAAGGTGCGAATTCCTCAGTCCAAAGTGTGGGAATTTCGCACACCTCAAACCAAAGTGTGAAATTGGAACTCCAGCGTGCGAAAATTGGATATTTTTGCCGACTCTTTTTCTTTTGATATTTTTGTGTCTAAATTTCCATTTTCTCCTTGTATTCAGCCACTCATGTAATTCCTTAGCTAGGAAGTATCCAAGGAAGGGTAAAATTACCTTCCTATATAAATTATCTTGTAAACACTGAAAATACACTCTCGGGGAGCTTTCTCCAGGAGACCAACTGATGTAAATTCTACACTTAGTGAAATACAGAGATCTCTTTTGCTTTCTTTTTCTCTCTACTATTTTCTATTTTCTTGGAAGCCAAACAGCCTCTGAGGATGTTTTCCCAGAGGATGAGAGGCTAAACTTATAGTTTCGTGGAGTAAAGGAAGCTAGGTGAAAAGTCCAGATTAAAAGGTGGAACGTTTCCGTGCATTAAATTCAGGTGGTTGGAGTCCATAAATGGTTTCTAAATTCAAAGTTTTGCTTTAAATCCCTTAGAATCACTTTGACTAGCCAATACATGGTAAGCTTCAGGTCTTTGTGGATGCTTATTGCTAGATCCATATCAGTCCATTAGTTATCATGTACGAGCTAGTGGAAAGTGATTCAAGGTGATAACCCATAGTGTCTTAAGCCATTAATGGATCTCGACTACCATCTCTATTGACTTTTTATGGATTAAATCTTCATTGTCAAACCTGAACTATAGGTTAAATCCCCAATGCGAGGAGAAAAATCCGGAATTTTCCACTTTGCATCCTGAACTTGAACCTAGCAACCTTTAGCTCCGGGAGACTTTCTTTCTTATATTTTTACTTAGTTTCATGTGAGTTTAATTTCAATCACCACTTTCAAAACAATTTTATTTTCTTTTAAATTTCAAGTTTGTGTTAAAGGAAATCATCAGAATCAATTTCTAATTTAGAGTCTGTTACTGATAGAGTGAAAACCCATCCCTGAGTTCGACCCTAGAACTGCTATACTATAGTAGCTTTGCTACGCCAGTATAAGGTCATAGGATTTATAAATGTTTTTGATTAAAAGACCCGGCTGGAACTAAATGAATCAGTTCTATAAATGCTATGAACAACTTAGGGTTGTGGTTGAATGACTCTAGGTCTTGAGCTCAGAGCTTTAGATGCTGTGAACAACTCAAGGCTATGGCTTACATGAACTATTATGGGTCACGAGCTCAAGCCTCTAGATGCTATGAACAGCTGAGGGATGAGGATGATATGAACTATTCTTGGTTATGAGCCTCTAGCTAAAAATGTTATGAAAAGCTCAGGGTTGTGGTTGACATGAGTGACTCTAGGTGGTAAGCTTAGGGCTCTAGATGATAAGATCAACTCAAAACTATGGTTGACATGAACGACTCTAGTTCATGAGTAGAGGCCTCTAGATGGTATGAACAACTTTGGGCTAAGGATGATATGAGAGATTCTATGTCATGAGCCTATGGCTCTATGTGCTATGAAAAGGTTAGGGCTATAGTTGACATGAACAACTCTGGGTCATGAGCTCAAGATTCTAGATCTTATGAATAGCTCAGGACATGGCTAAAATGAATGACTCTAGGTTGTGAGCTTAAGTCTCTAGATGCTATGAAAAACTTTGGCCTGAGGATGATATGAACAATTTTATGACATGAACCTATGGTATAAATGCTATGAATTGTTAAGTGTTGTAGATGACATGATCAACATCAGGTCATGAGCTCAGGACTATAAATGCTATGAGCATCTCAAGGTTGTGGTTGATAAGAATAAATCTATGTTGTGAGCTCAGGACTCTAGATGTTATGAACAACTTAAGGCTATGAATGACATGAACAACTCTAGGTCGTGATCTCAAGGCTCTAAATGCTATGAACAAATCAAGATTGTGGATGACAAGAGCTATACCAGGTCATGAGCTCAACGATGTGGATGTAGTGAACGACCTAGGGTTGTGGATGATACGAACGACTCGAGATCTCATGCGCTCAGTAATTTAGATGCTATGAACAACTCAGGGTTGTGGATGTTGTGAACGATTCTTGGTTGTGAGCCCATGCCCTTAAATGCTATGAACAACTGAAGGTTATGGTTGACGTGAACTACTCTAGGTCGTGAGCTCGAGCCTCTAAACTATGAAAAGCTCAAGGTTGTAGTTGATATGAATGAATCCAAGTCATAAGCTCTGGGCTCTCGATGCTATGAGTAGATCAATGTTGTAAATGATATGAACAACTTAGGATTCTGTGAGCTAAGGCCTCTAGATGGTATGAATGATTCTGCATCATAAGCTCAGGAATGTGGATGACTTGAAGAAATCTGGGTCATGAGATCAGGGTTGTGGATACTATGAATAGGTTGGGGTTGTGGTTGACATGAATGACTCAAGTTGGTGAGCTTAAGGCTCAAAAAGCTATGAACAGTTGAGGGTTTTTTTTATGATATGAACGAGTTAAGAACTCGTGTACTCAAGGATCTAGATGCTATCAATAGATTAAGGTTGTGGTTGACATAAATGACTCTAAGTTGTGAGTTCCAAGCTCTACATGTTGTGAACAACTCAGGGGTTATGGATGACATGAACGACTCAAACTCATAAGCTCAGAGCATTAGATATTATGAACAACTTAGGGTTGTGGTTGACATGAACGACTTTAGGATGTGAACTCAGGGATCTAGATGCTATAAACAACTTAGTGCTATGTATGAAAAGAATGACTTCGGATGGTGAGCTTAGGGTTCTAAATGTTATGAATAGCTCAAGGCTCTAAATGACATGAACAACTTTGGGTCATGAGCTCAGGGCTCTAGTTTCTTTGAATAACTCCAAGTTGTAGAGGACATGAACGAGTCCAAGTTGTGAGCTCAATGTTCTAGACGCTATGAAAAGCTCAAGATTGTGGATGATATGAACAACTCTGGGTCATGAGGTTAAGGCTCTAGATGTTGTGAGCAGCTCAGGACTATGGTTGACATGAACAACTTTGGGTCATGAGCTATGAGCTCTAAATGCTATGAAATGATTAAGGTTGTTGATGACATGAACAACTTTAGATCTTAAGCTCAGGGCCTTCAATGCTATAAGCAACTTAGGGCTATAGTTCAAATGAATGACTCTAGGGGCCTTGAGCTCAGGGCTCTAGATGCTATGAACAACTTAGAGCTATGGTTGAGAGGAACAACTTTGGGTTGTGGATGACATGAGATACTCTACATCATTAGCTTAGGGATTTGGATGCTATGAACAACTCAGGGCTATGGATGATATGAATGATTCTTGGTCTTGGGCCCATAGCTATAAATGCTATGAATAGCTCAAGGCTCTGGATCCTATGTACAACTTAAGGCTCTAGTTGTTATGAATAGCTCAGGGTTGTTGTTTACATGAACAACTTCGGGTCATGAGCTTAGGCTTTTAGATTCTCTGAATAGCTTAGGGTTATGAATGAAATCAACGACTTCAGGTAGTGAGCTTAGGTCTCTAGATGATATGAATAACTCAGGGCTTTAGATGACATGAACGACTCCGGGTTATGAGCTGATGGTGCAAGATTCTATGAATAAAAAAAAAGGTTGTCGATGACATGAATGACTCCGGGTCATGAGCTCAAGGTTTTAAATCATATGAATAGATTGGGGCTGTGGTTGACATCACAAACTCCAGTTCATGAGCTCAAGGCTCTAGATGCTATGAAATGCTCAGGAATGTGGATGACAACAATGACTCCAGGTCATGAGCTCAAGGCTCTAGATCCTATGTATAGCTCAGGGCTGTCGTTGACAAAAATGACTCCCGTTCGTGAGCTCATGGCTCTAGAACCTAAGAATAGCTCAAGGCTATTGATGACATGAATGACTCTGGGTCATGACCTCATAGCTCTAAATTCTATGAAAAACTCAAGGTTGTGGATGACATAATGACTCTAGGTCATGAATTGAGGGCTCTATATACTATGAAAAGCTCAGGGTTGTGGTTGACATGGACGACTTTGTGTCATGAGCTGAGGGTTCTAGATGGTATGAACAACTCAGGGTTGGGGATGAGATGAATGACTTCGAGTTATGAGCTTAGGGCTTTAGATGCTATAAACATCTCTAGGCTATGGTTCACATGAATGACTATGGTTCGTGAGCTGAGGAATCTAAGTGCTACAAACAAACTAGGGGTGTGGTTGAAAGGAACAATTCTTGGTCATGAGCTTAGGGCTCCTGATGCTATGAATAGCTTGGGGCTGCGAATGACATGAGTTACTCTCAATCGTTAGCTCAGTGCTCTAGATGTTGTAAATAGGTCAGGATTGTGGATGTTCTAAACAACTCGGGATGCCATGTGCTTAGGCCTCTAGATGCTATGAACAGGTTAGGGATGTAGTTGGTATGAACAATTCTTAGTCATGATCCCATGGTTCTAAATATGATGAATAGCTTAGGGATATAGATGACATTGACAACTTCGGGTTGTGAACTTAAAGCTCTAGATGCTATGAACAACTTAAGGTTATGGTTGACATGAACGACTTTCGGTCATGAGTTCACAACTATAGATGTATGAACAACTTAGTGCTATGGTTGACATAAATGTCTTCAGGTCGTGAGCTTAAGGATTTATATGTTATGAAAATGCTAGGGCTATAGATGACATGAGTGACTATGAGTTGTGAGCACAGGGGTGTGGTTTACGTGATCGACTTGAGGCCTTTAGATGCTATGAACAACTAGGGGGTGTGGATGATAAGAACGATTTGTGGTCATGAGCCCATGACTCTAAATGCTATGAATAGTTTAGGACTGTGGATTACATGAACAACTCCAAGTTGTGGATGAAATGAACAACTCTAGGTCATGAGCTTAGCGCTTTAGATGCTATGAACAACTCAGGGCAATGGTGGACATGACCGACTCCAGGTCGTCAGCTCAAGGGTATAGATGTTATGAACAACACAGGGCTATGAATGACATGAACGACTTCAGCTCGTGAGCTTAGGGATTTAGATGCTATGAACAATTGAGGGCCATGGATGACATGAACGACTTTGATTCATTTGCTAAGGGCTCTAGATCCTATGAATAGCTCAAGTCTATGGTGGACATAAACAACTCTATGTTGTGAGTTAAAGACACTAGATGCTATGAAAAGTTTATGGCAGTGGGTAACATGAAGGACTCCGAGTCGTGAGTTCAGGATTGTGCCTAACATAAACAACATTGGGTTATGAGCTCAGGCCTCTAGATGCTATGAATAGCTCACAGTTATGGATGACATGAATAACTCTGGATCGCGGGCTCAAGGTTTTAGATGCTATGAACAACTTAGAGTTGTGGTTGACATGAATGACTTCGAGTCATGAGCTTAAGGCTCTCAATGCTATGAATACAATAGGGTTATGGTAGATATGTGCTACTCTAGCTTGTGAGTTTAAGGCTATGGATTTTATCAATAACTCAACATTATGGATGATATGAACAACTTGAGATCCCTTGAGCTAAAACCTCTAGATGTTATGCATAGCTCAAGGTTGTGGATTAGATGAATGATTCCGTATCACGAGCTAAGGGCTTGGATGACATGAATGACTCTAGGTCATGGACTCAAGGCTCTAAATGCCATGAAAAACATAGGGTTGTGGTTTACATGAACGAATATAGGTCGTGAGCTCAACGCTCTAGATGCAATGAAAAGCTCCAAGCTATGAAGACATAAATGACTACGGGTTATGAGCTTAAGGCTCTAGATACTATGAATAGCTTAAGACTATGGTTAACATTAATGAATCCAGGTTGTAAGGTCAGGGCTCCTGATATTATGCATAACTCAGGGTTGTGGTTGACAAAAACAAATTTGGGTTGTGAGCTTAAGGCTCTAGATGCTATGAACAAATCAATGTTATGGATGATATGAACGACTAGGAATTCCATGAGCCCAAGCCTCTAGATCTTATGTACAGCTCAGCGCTATCGTTGACATAAATGACTCCCGGTTGTGAGCTCATGGCTCTAGAACCTAAGAATAGCTCAGGGCTATTAATGACATGAATGACTTTGGGTCATGACCTCATGGCTAGAAGTGCTATGAAAAACTCAAGGTTGTGGATGGCATAATGACTCTAGGTCGTGAACTGAGGGCTCTATATGCTATGAGCAGCTCAGGGTTGTGGTTGACATGGACGACTCTGTGTCATGAGCTGAGGGCTTTAGATGCTATGAAAGACTCAGGGTTGGGGATGAGATCAATGACTTCGAGTCGTGAGTTTAGGGCTTTAGATGCTATAAACATCTCTAGGCTATGGTTGACATGAATGACTATGGTTTGTGAGCTGAGGAATCTAGATGCTACAAACAACCTAGGGGTGTGGTTGAAAGGAACAATTCTAGGGCATGAGCTTATGGCTCTTGATGCTATGAATAGTTTGGGGCTGCGAATGACATGAGTTACTCTCAATCATTAGCTCAGTGCTCTAGATGTTGTAAATAGGTCAGGATTGTGGATGTTTTAAACAACTAGGGATGCCATGTGCTTAGGCCTCTGGATGCTATGAACAGGTTAGGGATGTAGTTGGTATGAACAATTCTTATTCATGATCCCATGTTCTAAATATGATGAATAGCTCAGGGCTGAAGATGACATTGACAACTCCGGGTTGTGAACTCAAAGCTCTAGATGCTATGAACAACTCAAGGTTATGGTTGACATGAATGACTTTAGGTCATGAGTTCATGATTACTACTCAAAAAGGGCTATTTGATAGCTTGTAATTAACTCTTTTAAACACTTTTGAGTAGTAGTTGTTACCTTTTAACCCAATTAACATATTAAGGACCTTTGCAATCACTTCTAATCACTTTGTGTAAGTTTTGGTGTTTTTGTTAGTAATTTGATCACCAAAGCAATCCAAGTTTGAGGAGAGTTATTTGGAATCCATGGCAAAGCAATGGAAAACTCAGAAACATAAAGAGCCAAAGTTTTGAAGCTTTAAAGTCCTTTGCCATAAGCAATCCGGAATGCAAGGAGGGGAAGTAAAGAGAATATCTGCCATGAAGCATTCTTGATGACAGTCATTTCAGCCACTTTTGGAGCACTTTCTGAAGTCCAATTTATACATGCTATATGTTGTTTCGAAGATCAGGAAGTCAAAAATCCAATGCTTCAAACGGTTCGCAAATCGGAGTTGAAATGAAGAAGTTAGAGCCATTGGAAGCAGATCACTCCAAGCTGAAGGCCAATTTTGCAGGGCTGCGAAATAAGCCCTTGGCTGCGAAATGATTTCGCAGCCACCCTGTTTGTCTACGAAATTTCGCAGCCATTTTGTGCGCCTGCGAAATTCTCCTGAGTGCTTCCAGATATTTGCGACCGACTTTTTTTGATATTTTGCTTCAGATATTTGATGTCTAAATCCCAATTCTCTCCTTGTAATCCACCAATTATGGGATTCCTTAGTTGTTAAGCAAGAACACAAGGGTAAACAACCTCTTATATATTGTTCTGTAATTTTCATTTTATCAATCTCGGGAGCTTGTTCTCAAAGAACCAACTTTTTGTATATTTTGAAAGGAAGTAAAATACAGAGCTTTGCTCTACCTTACTTTCTCACTTTGATTGTATTTTTCATTCACTAGTCAAACAAGCTCTGAAGATGCTTCTTCAGAGGATGGGTGGCTAGTCTTCTTGTTTCTTGGAGCTAAGGTAGCCAGGGAAAGGGCCGAATGCAAGAATTGATAGTTTTGTTGTTTCAGTTGTTAATGAAGAGAAAGTGTAACCCGTTTATGATTTCTATGTTTTTAGTTAACTTAAAACGCCTTCAATTCATCTGAGCCAACACTTGGTAAGGCAAGTGATCTCCGTCCATGGAGATGCACTAGTTTACCTCTTGCGAGCTTTTGGGAGGTGACTTGAAGGTAGGATTTTCTAGAATTGCCAACACTTGATAAGCTTTTGGACTCTTAGGAGGCATCCATTAGTTATCTCTTGCGAGCTTGAGAAGGGAAGTCTAAGGTTAATGATCACCTTGAATGGCAAATGCTAGGTGAGAGGCACGAGCCATTGCAAGTTGCATCAGTGAGAGGGAATTAAAGCTGAAATCCATTTAAGGGATGCATCTGTACAACACCGATTAGAGAATTGACTATATGTTAATTCTCTAATGCGAGGAAATGAACCAAGTGACCGAAGCTCTATTTTTGCATGAGGAACCTCCCCTGTGAACCTGAACCTCCAAGGAATGCTTTTCTTTACAAAGTAATTCCCGTCACTTTCTTTTTAGTTAGCTTGAAACCAAACCTTTTTCAACCAAAGTTTATGTTTTCTTTTGAAGCTAACCTTGAAATGAAAAGGCACCAATTCAACTTTGAATTGGTATCAGTTGTAAGTTGAAAACCCTTCCCAGTGAACGATCCTAGAGCCACTATGCTATACTAGCTTATGCTATCCTAGTGCATGGTGATATAGGTTATAAATTTTGTTGATTACTCCCATCAGGGGACCAAAATCAAGGTACACCAGCTGGGAACACACGAATCAAATGGCGCCATTGCGAGGGAAGGTGCCAACTTCACAGTGATATAATTTCAGAGTACTTGTGATTTTCATCACAAGTTTGGTAATTTTTCTTTCATTTTATTAACTCTTTCACTCTCTTCTTTTACTTGTTCACACTTTAACATATCTTTTATTTAAAGTTTTAGTTCATTTTAATCTTTTTGTAGTCTTGTTTTCTTTTGTTTTTCTTTTGTTTTTGTTTTGGTTACAGTTGATACTAGTTGTGTATGCCAAATTGGGTACGAGATAGTGGAGGAAGGCTTGTTAAACGTGATACACCTCATAACAAAGAATTGGAATTGAGTTTGAAAATCATGGAAGCTACGCCTGAAGATCAGCATAGTCACCACCATGGTCATCAGGACAATCCCAATGCTTTCAGATCAATGAGGGACCGCATGCATCCACCTCGTATGAGTGCACCATCATGTATAGTGCCCCCTACAGAGCAGCTAGTGATCAGACCGCATATTGTTCCACTTCTACCAACTTTCCATGGGATGGAAAGTGAGAATCCCTATGCACATATCAAGGAATTTGAAGAAGTTTGTAATACATTCCAAGAAGGAGGAGCTTCAATCGACTTGATGAGGCTTAAGTTATTTCCTTTCACTTTAAAGGATAAGGCCAAGATTTGGCTTAATTCTTTAAGGCCAAGGAGTATTCGTACTTGGACTGATTTACAAGCTGAATTCCTCAAGAAGTTTTTTCCTACTCACAGAAACAAATGGCTTGAAAAGGCAAATTTCAAATTTCTCAGCTAAAGAGAATGAGAAATTCTATGAGTGTTGGGAAAGATACATGGAAGCCATTAATGCTTGTCCTCACCATGGTTTTGATACATGGCTATTGGTGAGCTATTTCTATGATGGGATGTCTTCCTCAATGAAGCAACTCCTTGAGACAATGTGTGGAGGAGATTTCATGAGCAAGAATCCGAAGGAAGCTATGGATTTCTTGAGTTATGTGGATGAAGTTTCAAGAGGATGGGATGAACCAAACAAAGGAGAAGTGGGAAAGATGAAATCTCAACCGAATGCTTCTAATACTAAGGCTGGGATGTACACTTTGAATGAAGATGTTGATATGAAAGCAAAGTTTGCAGCTATGACAAGAAGATTGGAGGAGTTAGAACTGAAAAAGATGCATGAAGTGCAAGCTGTTGCTGAAACACCAGTGCAAATACAGCAGTTGTGTCCTATTTGTCAATCTTATGAACATTTGGTGGAGGAGTGCCCTACAATTCCAGTTGTAAAGGAGATGTTTGGGGATCAAGCAAATGTTATTGGATAATTCAGGCCAATGCCAATGCTCCGTATGGAAACACCTACAACTCAAGTTGGAGGAATCATCCAAATTTCTCATGGAAGCCAAGAGCACCTCAGTACAAACAGCTAACTCAGCCATCTCAACAAGCTTCAAGCCTTGAACAAGCAATAGTGAATCTCAGCAAAGTTGTGGGAGATTTTGTTGGAGACCAAAAAGTCATCAATTCTCAACTCAGTCAAAGAATTGACAGTGTAGAGAATACATTGAATAAAAGGATGGATGGGATGCAAAATGACTTATCTCAAAAGATAGACAATATTCAGTACTCAATCTCAAGGCTCACTAACTTGAACACAGTGCAAGAGAAGGGTAGATTTCCTTCTCAACCTCACAAAAACCCCAAGAGTATCCATGAATTGGAGACTCATGAAGGAGAATCTTCACAGGTGAGAGATGTTAAAGCCTTGATCACACTAAGGAGTGGTAAAAAGGTTGAGTTACCAACACCCAAGCCATTTGTGGAAGAAGAAGAAGAAGAAGAGACAAAGAAGAGGGAGGAAATCAAAGGAAAGAAGGAAGATACCAGTGAAAGGAAAGAGGACCATGATCCAATACTGAATGCAAATCCGGAGAAAATGCTTATTAAAGAAGAAATGTTGAAGAAGCACACCTCTCCTCCTTTTCCTCAAGCTTTGCATGGGAAAAAGGGAATTAGAAATGCATCAGAGATTCTTGAAGTATTGAGACAGGTGAAAGTCAATATTCCATTGTTGGATATGATTAAACAAGTTCCAACATATGCAAAATTCCTAAAGGATTTGTGTACTATCAAAAGAGGGTTGAATGTGAACAAGAAAGCCTTCTTGACTGAGCAAGTAAGTGCTATCATACAATGCAAGTCTCCTTTGAAGTACAAAGATCCGGGATGTCCTACCATTTCAGTTATGATAGGAGGAAAGGTAGTGGAGAAAGCTTTGTTAGACTTGGGAGCAAGTGTGAATTTACTACCATACTCTGTCTACAAGCAATTGGGACTTGGTGAATTGAAGCCAACTTCAATCACTCTATCTCTAGCAGATAGATCAGTGAAAATTCCAAGGGGGGTAATTGAAGATGTCTTAGTTCAAGTTGATAATTTCTACTATCTAGTAGATTTTGTTGTTCTTGATACGGACCCCATTGTCAAGGAAGCAAATTTTGTTTCTATCATCCTTGGAAGGTCATTCCTTGCTACCTCAAATGCAATCATCAACTGTAGGAATGGACTTATGCAACTTACTTTTGGCAATATGACACTTGAACTCAATATCTTTTATATGTCTAAAAAGTAAATCACTCCGGAAGAAGAAGAAGGTCCAGAAGAGGTATGCATTATTGACACTCTAGTGGAGGAGCACTGTAATCAGAATATGCAAGATAAGTTGAATGAAAGTCTTGGGGATCTTGAAGAATGGTTGCCTGAACCCTCTGATGTGATTACCACTCTACAAGGTTGGAGGAGGAGAGAAGAGATTCTGCCTCTGTTCAATAAAGAGGAGGCACAAAAAGCTGATAAAGAAGAAACCCCAAAGCTCAATTTGAAGCCTCTGCCCATGGAGTTGAAATACACATACCTGGAAAAGAATCAACAATGCCCTGTTGTTATATCTTCATCTCTTACTAGTCCCCAGGAGAAGTGTCTACTTGAAGTTCTCACGAGGTGTAAGAAAGCAATAGGATGGCAAATATCTGACTTGAAAGGCATTAGTCCTTTGGTTTGTACACATCATATATACATGGAGGAAGAAGCTAAACCAATTCGTCAACCTCAAAGAAGATTGAATCCTCATTTACAAGAGGTGGTGCGAGTTGAAGTGCTGAAGCTACTTCAAGCAGGTATTATCTACCTAATATCTGACAGCCCTTGGGTGAGTCCTACTCAAGTGGTACCAAAGAAGTCAGGGATTACTGTGGTTCAAAATGAAAAAGGAGAAAAAATCACTACACGCCTCACTTCAGGTTGGAGGGTGTGTATTGATTATAGAAGATTGAATGTTGTGACAAGGAAAGATCATTTTCCATTGCCTTTTATTGATCAAGTCTTAGAGAGAGTCTCTGGCCATCCTTTCTATTGTTTCTTAGACGGGTATTCCGGATATTTTCAAATTGAAATTGATGTTGAAGATCAAGAGAAGACTACTTTTACATGCCCATTTGGAACATATGCCTACAGAAGAATGTCTTTTGGTTTATGCAATGCACCTGCAACATTCCAAAGATGTATGCTAAGTATCTTTAGTGATATGGTGGAGCGAATTATGGAGGTTTTCATGGACGACATCACCATATATGGAGGTACATTTGAAGAATGCTTAGTCAACTTGGAAGTGGTTCTTAAAAGATGCATTGAGAAGGACTTGGTGCTCAACTGGGGGAAATGCCATTTTATGGTACATCAAGGAATTGTCCTTGGCCATATCATCTCCGAGAAAGGCATTGAAGTTGATAAAGCAAAGGTGGAACTTATTGTCAAATTCCCGCCCCCAACAACTGTAAAAGGAGTAAGGCAATTCCTTGGCCATGCAGGGTTCTATAGGAGATTTATAAAAGATTTCTCTAATTTTTCAAAACCTCTTTGTGAACTTTTGGCTAAGGATGCTAAGTTTATATGGGATGAAAGGTGTCAGAAGAGTTTTGATCAATTGAAGCAATTTTTGACAACCACTCCAATAGTGAGGGCTCCTAACTGGCAATTACCTTTTGAAGTAATGTGTGATGCCAGTGACTTTGCTATAGGAGCTATGCTTAGCCAAAGAGAAGGTGGAAAGCCCTATGTGATCTATTATGCAAGCAAGACATTGAACGAAGCTCAAAGGAACTACACAACTACAGAGAAAGAATTGTTAGCTGTAGTGTTTGCCTTAGACAAGTTTCGTCCTTATCTGGTAGGGTCATTTATCATTGTTTTCACTGACCATTCAGCCTTGAAGTATTTATTGACAAAACAAGATGCAAAAGCAAGGTTGATTAGATGGATTCTCTTATTACAAGAGTTCGATCTTCAAATCAGGGATAAGAAAGGAGTGGAGAATGTGGTGGCTAACCACCTTTCAAGGTTAGTTATAGCACACAATTCCCATGTCCCACCTATTAATGATGATTTTCCTGAGGAATCACTTATGTTGCTAACAAAAACTCCTTGGTATGCTCATATTGCTAACTATTTAGTTACTGGTGAAGTTCCAAGTGAGTGGAAAGCACAAGACAGGAAGCAATTCTTTGCAAAGATTCATGCTTATTATTGGGAAGAACCTTTCCTTTTTAAGTATTGTGCAGATCAAATAATAAGGAAGTGTGTCCCTGAAGAAGAGCAACAAGGAATCCTCAGCCATTGCCATGAGAGTGCATGTGGAGGCCACTTTGCCTCTTAGAAAATAGCCATGAAGGTGTTGCAATCAGGGTTTACTTGGCCATCACTTTTCAAAGATGCCCACATCATGTGTAGGAGCTGTGATCGATGCCAAAGGCTTGGGAAGCTAACAAGAAGGAATCAAATGCCTATGAACCTCATTCTAATAGTTGATCTCTTTGATGTTTGGGGCATTGACTTCATGGGACCTTTCCCAATGTCTTTTGGTAACTCTTATATCTTGGTGGGGGTGGATTATGTTTCTAAATGGGTTGAGGCAATCCCCTGTAAACACAATGATCATAAGGTGGTTCTCAAGTTTCTTAAAGAGAACATCTTCTCAAGATTTGGGGTGCCCAAAGCCATAATTAGTGATGGAGGTACTCATTTTTGCAACAGACCTTTTGAAACCCTATTAGCCAAGTATGGAGTGAAGCATAAGGTAGCTACACCTTATCACCCTCAGACTTCCGGGCAAGTTGAGCTAGCAAACAGGGAAATCAAGAATATATTGATGAAGGTGGTGATCACGAGCAGAAGAGATTGGTCTATTAAGCTTCATGATTCATTATGGGCATATAGAACAACTTACAAGACTATTCTTAGCATGTCTCCATATCGCCTTGTTTATGGCAAAACATGCCATCTCCCTGTGGAAGTTGAATATAAGGCTTGGTGGGCAATCAAGAAATTAAACATGGACTTGATTAGAGCCGGAGCAAAGAGGTGCTTAGACCTTAATGAGATGGAGGAATAAAGAAATGATGCTTACATCAATTCCAAAGTTGCAAAACAGAGGATGAAGAGGTGGCATGATCAATTAATCTCTAACAAAGAATTTCGGAAAGGACAAAGAGTCTTACTCTATGATTCAAGGCTCCATATCTTTCCTGGGAAGCTCAAGTCAAGGTGGATAGGTCCTTTCATTATTCACCAAGTGCATCCCAGTGGAGTGGTGGAATTACTGAATTCCAACTGTATTGACACTTTCAAGGTCAATGGTCATCGTCTCAAGCCATTCATAGAGCCATTCAAGCAAGAGAAGAAGGAAATCAACCTCCTTGAGCCATAGAAAGCCTAATCAAAAAAGGGTTAGATGGGCTTGGTTTCACCAAAGTCCATATTTTTGTTTAATTTTATTAATTTGAAAGCTTTATTAATTCTTTTGATTTTAATTTTGGTCTAAAGTTTTGTTAATTATATGTAACTTCATCTTTTTGAATGATCTTTTGTAGGAGGAATTGCAAAGAAAATAAAGGAAGGTCTCAGGGAGCTAAAAGGAGCTCAGAACCAAGAAATTTCAATGGTCTGCGAAATTTCGCAGCCCAAAATAGGCCCCTGCGAAAATGGCCATCGGTTGCGAAATGATTTCGCAGCCCTTAGGTGCCCGCTGCAAAATTGAGGGTTGGTTGCAAAAATGGCCCTCTGCTGCGAAATGATTTCGCAGCCCAACACCCCCCTCTACGAAAATTTTCGCAGCTGCGAAACCCCCTCTTGGCATTCATGTGCCATTTCGCAGCACAGTAACTCCATTTCGCAGCTGCGAAATGGCTGCGAAATCCCCATAGCGTCAAATCTCCAATTTTTGCAGCCATAACCTCATTTCGCAGGGTGTTTCACAGCTGCGAAACACCCCTTTGGCACACGAGTGCCATTTCACAACACAGTAGCCCAATTTCGCAGCTGCGAAATGGGCTGCGAAAAGGGGCCTCCTCTGCGAAAATGCCCTTTCGTTGCGAAATCCGCCCTCGGCTGCGAAAATTAAAACGACTCTTGGCATCCTATTTTTAACGGTATAAATTCCAAATTTCTAATAAAAACCGGTCATTTAAACTTCACACAAGTGCCAGAGAAGACCCAAAAACAGAGCAACCTTCCATCTTCTCCCTCTCGTCTGAACCTTAGCCGCGTGCACCTCCGTCCATCTCCTCCGGTCAGCCATGGCAAGAACCCGAGGAGCTCAGTCCTCCTCTCCGTCAAGCCGCAAGAGATCCGCACCGAAGACCCCTGTCCAAGGCTCCACTTCCGAGCCCCCGCGACCACCGCGCGTCCCACCTTCAGCTGAGGACGCACCAATGAGTCCTCCGGTGAGGCGCTATCAGAAAAGGGCAAGTAGCCAGCCACCCAAGAAAAAAGCCAAGGTATCTGAACTAGCGTTAATTGATTTATCAGAGCCAGAAGAGCCATCCTCATAGCCTCAACCGTCTCAGCCACCGCTTACAGATTCTCAGATTCCCTCCGGCATGGCTCCTGAGGTGATTATTAAGCGTCCAATGCTCACTCAGCCGCCCATTGAGGGTAATTTGGACTGCAGGGCTAGGCCATTCCACTCCGAGCTCTGTTTTGAGGCAGCCACTTTCAGACTCCAGCCCGAGCTCAGGGACTCCTTCCATCTGCTCCAGAGGTATCATATGGAGCATTTGCTGACTCCCAGGGATTTTTTCTATCCCCGTGTAGCAATGGATTTTTATCAATCCATGACCACACACCATGTCCGAGAGCCTACTGTCATCCACTTCACCATAGACGGACGTCATGGTATTCTGGGAGCTAGACATATAGCAGAGGCATTGCGTATTCCCTACGAGCTAGCCAGTCCAGAGGATTACCGAGTCTGGACTCATCTTTCCCAGAGCGAGATAGTTCGTATTCTGTCCAGAAGGGCATCCACACACCAGTATCTGATGAGGAAGGAGCTCCCTCCTAGCATGTTTTTCATAGATGCACTATTGCGCCATAACATCTTCCCACTTCAGCACTGGGTGCAGAGGAGAGGAGTTTTGCTAGAGGCATTGTTCCGGATATCTGAGGGATTCTTCTTTGGCCCTCATCATCTCATTATGACCACTCTTCTGTACTTTGAAGAGAAGGTCCATAAGAAGAAGCTGCTCAGAGCCGATGCTATTCCACTTCTGTTCCCCAGATTGTTATGTCAAATTCTGGAGCACTTGGGGTATCCATCTGAGCCTTAACTTGAGCGCAAACGCATTTGCCGAGAGGTATTTACTCTCGACAAATGGAAGAATATGACAGACTATAGTGCAGAGCCAGGAGCCCCAGCTGGAGTAGAACATCCAGAGATTCCACATCCAGAGCAGCCACAGGAGCCACAGCCCATAGAGACACCAGCTGACACGAGAGCACCTGCCCCTACAGTGCCCTCTGCAGAGCCTACACCTGAGGTTGCACCCTCTGCTTCTCCTGCCACACCACGGCCTCCCCTTGTTATTCCAGCTATATCAGAGCCCTCCTCTTCATTTGAGCCTAGGACTACCATTTTCGAGTACAGAGCTCTATGTCACACTTTGCAGGCATTGACCACTTCTCAGAGCATCCTTACTCAGGAGATGACAGCTCTTCGTGCTCATCAGGAGCAGATTATTGCCACTCAGACTCAGCATACTGCCATTCTGAGGCAAATTCAGCACCATCTGGGTATTCCATCAACTCCTGAGCACCAGATGCCTGCCCCCTTAGAGCCCATAGAGCCCACTGCAGGAGACGCAGAGACATCCACTTGAGCCATTATCTTCACATCATCATCCTCCATCCATCTGATCATTTCCATAGTTTACTTTATGTATTTTCTTTATGCATTTTCGTATTATAGTAGCACTTGTAATCCCATGCTTTTGATATGTTATATTGGGATTGGTTGTATTACTTGGTTTCCTCTATAATGTAATTTCATGAAGTAATACAAATCTATCATTTTTGCGTACTATTGGTATTATTTTATTTTTATTCCTCTACTCATATCCGTTATTGTTTTTGAAATATGTGGTTTCTCCTAATCTACTCGAACTTCATACCACTCAGGAGGCACCACTTCATCCCTGTAATTTCAATCGCTCATACCACATTGAGGACAATGCTCAGCTTAGTTAGGGGGAGACAGTTGATGAAGGAAGTTTTTATTGTTAATACTAAGTATTTTGGTAATTTAGTTTAGTTTTGTTTAATTCTAAAATTTTTCTCCATGGTTATTGAGGAAAAATTCATAAATTAAAATAAGAGAAATCAAATCTTTGTTTCTACTTGACTTAGAGTTTGTATTATGCTTACTAAAGTTGATGAATTGTTGAAACTTCTATTGAATTCAAGTTTATGTCTTCCACTTTAAGCTATTCACACACTGTGCACAATAGGTTCCGATTATAAGCTGAGAAACTATTTCCCTCTTGACTTAGGAAAATTTAGACTTGGTATCTTTGACCTCATTTTATAGTGTTGGGACACCTTATAAAAGGCCAATGAGCCTTTGAAAAAAAAGAGAGAAAGAAAGAAAATGTTTGCTTGCCTTGAAACCCGAGCAAGGTCTGAGGGGTATACGGTGAAAATCTTTAAAGCCTGGTGCCCTAAGCCTTAAGTGGTTGGGAGTCACCGACCTCAATGCTCGTTAAAAGGGTGAATAGGTGGAGTTTGACATACTATAGGTGCTTGGGTATTAAAATTCATTCTCAAAAGTCCGGGGTAAAATCCGAGGAGTTAGTGGTTGAAAGATCCTTAAAACTTGATGACCTAAACCTTAATTGGTTGGGATTCATCGATGGACCCCCATTACATGGACAATTTAGGAAAGAATACCCTTAAGCCTCGTACTCCTACAGTGAAAAGAATTGTAAAATAAAAGGGTGCGTTCTTAGCCTATTGAATTTGATCAATTTGCTAAGTGTTGAAAAAGAACTAGGTTGGGGGGAGAGATTAGTTTAACATACTATTTTCGGAAGCTATCAAGTAACACTTAGATTCTTGTGGAAGAGTAAGTTTGAGTCTTTTGGAAGTGGAAATGACTTTAAAGCTTCAATTTGCATAATACCTTCTCTTTATGAATTGTGATTAGGTAAAGTATTTGATAACTCTTGTTGAAATTTGAGTTTCATATCTTTAATGTCCCATGTGAGAGTTTGATCATCATGCCACTTAAAATTTTTTGAAGTGATCAGCATGATGTTTCAAATTAGAGTACTTTTTATTTTTATTTTTCTCTCCTTCATTGCTAAGGGACTAGAAATATGTCGGTTGGGGGGAGTGATTACTAATCAAAAAGGGCTATTTGATAGCTTGTAATTAACTCTTTTAAACACTTTTGAGTAGTAGTTGTTACCTTTTAACCCAATTAACATATTAAGGACCTTTGCAATCACTTCTAATCACTTTGTGTAAGTTTTGGTGTTTTTGTTAGTAATTTGATCACCAAAGCAATCCAAGTTTGAGGAGAATTATTTGGAATCCATGGCAAAGCAATGGAAAGCTCAGAAACATAAAGAGCTAAAGCTTTGAAGCTTTAAAGTCCTTTTCCATAAGCAATCCGGAATGCAAGGAGGGGAAGTAAAGAGAATATCTGCCATGAAGCATTCTTGATGACAGTCATTTCAGCCATTTTTGGAGCACTTCCTGAAGTCCAATTTATACATGCTATATGTTGTTTTGAAGATCAGGAAGTCAACAATCCAATGCTTCAAACGGTTTGCAAATCAGAGTTGAAATGAAGAAGTTAGAGCCATTGGAAGCAGATCACTCCAAGCTGAAGGCCAATTTCGCAGGGCTGCGAAATCATTTCGCAGCCACCCTGTTTGTCTGCGAAATTTCGCAGCCATTTTGTGCGCCTGCGAAATCCTTCTGAGTGCTTCCAGATATTTGCGATCGACTTTTTTTTATATTTTGCTTCAGATATTTGATGTCTAAATCCCAATTCTCTCCTTGTAATCCACCAATTATGGGATTCCTTAGTTGTTAAGCAAGAACACAAGGGTAAACAACCTCTTATATATTGTTCTGTAATTTTCATTTTATCAATCTCGGGAGCTTGTTCTCAGAGAACCAACTTTTTGTATATTTTGAAAGGAAGTAAAATACAGAGCTTTGCTCTACCTTACCTTCTCACTTTGATTGTATTTTTCATTCACTAGTCAAACAAGCTCTGAAGATGCTTCTTCAGAGGATGGGTGGCTAGTCTTCTTGTTTCTTGGAGATAAGGTAGCCGGGGAAAGGGCCGAATGCAAGAATTGGTAGTTTTGTTGTTTCAGCTGTTAATGAAGAGAAACTGTAACCCGTTTATGATTTCTATGTTTTTAGTTAACTTAAAACGCCTTCAATTCACCTGAGCCAACACTTGGTATGGCAAGTGATCTCCGTCCATGGAGATGCACTAGTTTACCTCTTGCGAGCTTTTGGGAGGTGACTTGAAGGTAGGATTTTCTAGAATTGCCAATACTTGATAAGCTTTTGGACTCTTAGGAGGCATCCATTAGTTATCTCTTGCGAGCTTGAGAAGGGAAGTCTAAGGTTAATGATCACCTTGAATGGCAAATGCTAGGTGAGAGGCACGAGCCATTGCAAGTTGCATCAGTGAGAGGGAATTAAAGCTGAAATCCATTTAAGGGATGCATCTGTACAACACCGATTAGAGAATTGACTATATTTTAATTCTCTAATGCGAGGAAATGAACCAAGTGACCGAAGCTCTGTTTTTGCATGAGGAACCTCCCCTGTGAACCTGAACCTCCAAGGAATGCTTTTCTTTACAAAGTAATTCCTGTCACTTTCTTTGTAGTTAGCTTGAAACCAAACCTTTTTCAACCAAAGTTTATGTTTTCTTTTGAAGCTAACCTTGAAATGAAAAGGCACCAATTCAACTTTGAATTGGTATCAGTTGTAAGTTGAAAACCCTTCCCAGTGAACGATCCTAGAGCCACTATGCTATACTAGCTTATGCTATCCTAGTGCATGGTGATATAGGTTATAAATTTTTTTGATTACTCCCATCAGGGGACCAAAATCAAGGTACACCAGCTGGGAACACACGAATCAGTTCATAACTATAGATGTATAAACAACTTAGTGCTATGGTTGACATGAATGTCTTCAGGTCATGAGCTTAAGGCTTTATATGTTATGAAAATGCTAGGGCTATAGATGACATGGGTGACTCTGAGTTGTGAGCACAGGGGTGTGGTTTACATGATCGACTTGAGGCCTTTAGATGTTATAAACAACTAGGGGGTGTGGATGATAAGAACGATTTGTGGTCATGAGCCCATGGCTCTAAATGCTATGAATAGTTTAGGACTGTGGATTACATGAACAACTCCAGGTCGTGGATGAAATGAACAACTCTAGGTCATGAGCTTAGCGCTTTAGATGCTATGAACAACTCAGGGCAATGGTGGACATGACCGACTCCAGGTTGTGAGCTCAAGGGTCTAGATGCTATGAACAATACAAGGCTATGAATGACATGAACGATTTCAGCTCGTGAGCATAGGGATTTAGATGCTATGAACAATTGAGGGCCATGGATGACATGAACGACTTTGAGTCATTTTCTAAGGGGTCTAGATCCTATGAATAATGGTGGACATAAACAACTCTATGTTATGAGCTCAAGACACTAGATGCTATGAAAATTTTATGGCAGTGGATAACATGAAGGACTCCGAGTCGTGGGCTCAGGATTGTGCCTAACATAAAAAACTTTGGGTTGTGAGCTTAGGCCTCTAAATGCTATGAATAGCTCACAGTTATGGATGATATGAATGACTCAATATCTCATCCTCTCAAGCCTCCAGATGCTATGAATAGTTCAGGGTTGAGGATCATATCAATGATTCTTGGTCATGAGATTATGAGTCCAAATGCTATAAATAACTTAGGGTTGTAGATGAAATTAAAGACTCCGAGTCATGAGGTCAAGGCTCTAGATGCTATCAAAAGCTCAAATTTATGGATGACATGAACGACTCTGGATCGTGGGCTCAGGGTTTTAGATGTTATGAACAACTTAGAGTTATGGTTGACATGAATGACTCTGAGTCATGAGCTCAAGGCTCTCGATGCTATGAATACAATAGGGTTATGGCAGATATGTTCTACTCTGGCTTGTGAGTTCAGGGCTATGGATTTTATCAATAACTCAACATTATGGATGATATGAACAACTCGAGATCCCTTGAGCTAAAACCTCTAGATGTTATGCATAGCTCAAGTTTGTGGATTAGATGAATGATTCCGCATCACGAGCTAAGGGCTTGGATGACATGAATGACTCTAGGTCATGGACTCAAGGCTCTAGATGCCATGAAAAACATAGGGTTGTGGTTCACATGAACGACTCTAGGTCGTGTGCTCAAGGCTCTAGATGTAATGAAAAGCTCCAAGCTATGAAGGACATAAATGACTCCGGGTTGTGAGCTCAAGGCTCTAGATACTATGAATAGCTTAAGGCTATGGTTAACATTAATGAATCCAGGTCGTAAGGTCAGGGCTCTTGATATTATGCGTAACTCAGGGTTGTGGTCAACAAAAACAAATTTGGGTTCTGAGCTTAAGGCTCTAGATGCTATGAACAAATCAAAGTTATGGATGATATGAATGGCTAGGAATCCCATGAGCCCAAGCCTCTAGATGCTATGAAATGCTTAAGGTTGAGGATGATACAAATAATTCATGATCATGAGCCTATGATTCTAAATGCTATGAACAGCTCAGGGATGTGGATGACATGAATAACTCAAACTCATTAGCTTAAACCACTATATGTTATGCATAGCTTAGGGTTTTCATTGACATGAATGATTCCGATTCGTGAGCTTAGAACTCTAAATGTTATAAAAAGTTCCCAAGTGTGGAGGACATGAATGACTCCGGGTCATGAGCTCAAGGCTCTAGATGATATGAACAACTCAGGGTTGTGGTTGACATGAAGAACTCTGGGTTTTATTAATGACTCGAGTTGTGGATGATATGAACAACTCGAGAACTTATGAGCCTCTAGATGCTATGAACAACTAAAGGTTAATATTGATATGAATGATTCTTAGGCATGAGCCTATGAGTCTAAATGCTATCAACAACTCAGGGCCCTACTTGACCTGAATTACTCCAGATCGTCAGTGATTACTACTCAAAAAGTTCTATTTGATAGCTTGTAATTAACTCTTTTAAACACTTTTGAGTATTAGTTATTACCTTTTAACCCAATTAACATATTAAGGACCTTTGCAATAATTTCTAATCAAAGTGTGTAAGTTTTGGTGTTTTTGTTAGTAATTTGATCACCAAAGCAATCCAAGATTGAGGAGAGTTCTTTGGAATCCATGACAAAGCAATGGAAAGCTCAGAAACATGAATAACCAAAGCTTTGAACCTTTAAAGTCCTTTTCCATAAGCAAATCCGGAATGCAAGGAGGGGAAGCAAAGAGAAATCTGCCATGAAGCATTCTAGAGGACAATCACTGTCAACCACTTTTGGAGAACTTCCTGGAATTCAATTTATGCATGCTATATGTCATTTCGAAGCTCAGGAAGTTAGCAATCCAATTCTTCAAACGGTGCATGATTTGGACTTGAAATGAAGGAGTTACATCCATTGGAAGCCAATCACACCAAGCTGAAGGCAAATTTTGCACGGCTGCGAAATGGTGTTCTTTTTGCTGTGAAATTTCGCAGCCCTCTTGCACGGCTGCAGAATTTCTCCTGAAGCTTCCCGATATTTGCGACCAACATTTTTGAGATTTTTTGCTTTAGATATTTGATGTCTAAATCCCCAAACTCTCCTTGTAACCCACCTATCATAGGATTCCTTAGTCTTTAAGCAAGAACAAAGGGTAAATAAACCCATATTTAATGCTTGTAAGTTTCCATTAAAAAGAGATACGAAAGCTTGCTCTCAGACAACTTTGTATAGTTTTTGAAAGAAGTAAAAATTCAGGGCTTTTGCTCCGCCTTACCTACTTGTTTTGATTGTATATATTTATTTAATTTTTCTTACTAGCCAAACAAGCTCTGAGGAAGTTTCCTCAGAGAATGAGTGGCTAGGCTTTTAGTTCCTTGGAGCTAAGGTTGCCGGGAAAGGTTCCAAATGCAAGAATTGGTAGGTTTGTTGTTTCAGCCATTAATGAAGAGAAAGTGTGACCCATTAATGATTTCTATGTTTTTAGTTAACTTAAAACGCCTTCAACTCACCTAAGTCAACACTTGGTAAGGCAAGTGATCTTCGTCCATGGAGATGCACTAGTTTACCTCTTGCGAGCTTTTGGGAGGTGACTTGAAGGTAGGATTTTCAAGAATTGCCAACACTTGGTAAGCTTTTGGACTCCAAAGAGACATCCATTAGTTATCTCTTGCGAGCTTGAGAAGGGAAGTCCAAGGTTAATGATCACCTTGAATGGAAAATGCTAGGTGAGAGGCACGAGCCATTGCAAGTTGCATCAGTGAGAGGGAATTAGTGCTGAAATCCATTAAAGGGAAGCATCTGTACAACACCGGTTAGAGAATTGACTATATGTTAATTCTCTAATGCGAGGAAATGAACCAAGTGACCGGAGCTCTGTTTTTGCATGAGGAGCCTCCCCTGTGAACCTAAACCTCCAAGGAATGTTTTTCTTCATAAGTAATTTCCATTACTTTGTTTTTAGTTAGCTTCAAGCAAAACCTTTTTCAACCAAAGTTTGTGTTTTTTCTTAAGCTAACCTTGAAATGAAAAAACACCAATTTAACTATGAATTGGTATCAGTTGTGAGTTGAAAACCCTTCATAGTGAACGATCCTAGAGCCACTATGCTATACTAGCTAAAGTTATCCTAATGCATGGTGATATAGGTTATAAATTTTGTTGATTACTCCCTCAATCAAGGAACACCAGTTGGACATGAATCAGTTGAGACACCAATTGGGACCAACAAATCAGTCAGCTTAGGGCTCTAGATGCCATGAAAAGATTTGAGTTATGGATGGCATGAATGACTCTAGGTTACGAGCTTAGGGCTCTAAGTGCTATGAATAACTCATGGTTGATGTTGACATCAATGAATTCGGGTCATGAGCCCATGGCTTTACATACTATGAAAAGCTCCAAGTTATAGTGGACATGAATGACTCCCGGTCATGAGCTCAGGGATCTAGATGTTATGAACAGCTCAAGCCAGTGGTTGACATGAACAACTTTAGGTCCTAAGTTTAAGGCTCTAGATGTTATGAACAACTCAAGATTAAGATTTACTTGAACGACTATGGGTCATGAGCTCAGAGCTCTAAATGTTATGAACAACTCAAAGTTGTGGATGATATGAATGACTCGGGATCCTGCAAGCCAAGGCCTCTAGATGTTATGAACAATTTAGGGTTAAGGATGATACGAACAATTCTTGTTCATGAGCCTCTGAGTTTAAATGTCATGAACAACTCAAGGTTGTTGATGACATGAACAACTCTAAGTCCTAAGCACCGAGCTCTAAATGCTATGAATAGCTCAGGGTAATAGCTGATATGAACAACTCCAAGTTGTGAGATCAAGACTCTAAATGACATGAATAGCTCAAGGTTATGGTTGACATGAATGATTCTGGGTCGTGAGCTTAGGGTTTTAGATGGTATAAACTGCTTAGGGTTGTGCTTTACATGAATGACTCCTGGTTGTGAACTTAAGGCTCTAAATGCTATGAACAGCTCAGGGCTATGGATGACATGAACAACTCTGGGTCATGAGCTCAAGGCTTTAGATACTATGAGCAGCTTAGAGCTATGGTTGACATCAACTACTTCAAGTTATGAGTTCAAGACTCTAGATGCAATGAATAGCTTAAGGTTGTGGATGACATGAATGGTTTCGGTCTATGAACAACTTAGGGTTGTTCTTTACATGAACGACTCCTAGTCGTGGGCTTAGGGCTCTAAATGCTATGAACAGCTGTGGGTTATAGATGACATGAACAACTATGGGTTGTGAGCTCTAGGCTTTAGATACTATGAGCAACTAAGAGCTATGGTTGACCTAGACGACTGAGCTCTAGATGCTATGCATAACTTAACATTGTGGATGATATAAATGACTTAGGATCTATGAGCTTAGGCCTCTACATACTATGAATAACTCAGGGTTATGGATGATATGAATGATTCTATGTCATGAGCTCAGGACTGTGGATGACATGAATGACTTCAAGTCGTAAGCTTAGAGCTCTAAATATTATGAATGACTCGGGGTTGTGGTTGACATGAACAACTTTGAGTTGTGAGCTAAGTGCTTTTGATGATATGAAAAGCCCTAGGTTGTGGTGGACATAAATGACTTTAAGTCATGAGCTCAAGACTGTAGATGCTATGAACACCTAACGATAGTGGTTGACATGCATAACTCTGGGTCATCAGCTCAAGTCTCCAGATACTATGAACAACTCAGGTTGTGGTTGACATGAATGACTCCGGGTCATGAGCTTAGAGCTTTAGATGTTATGAACAGCTTAGAGTTGTGGATGATATGAACAACTCAAGATATTGTGATCTAAGGCCTCTAGATGCTATGAACAACTTAGGGATAAGGATGATATGAATGATTCTTGGTCATGGGCCTCTGAGTTTAAATATTATGTACAACTCAGGGTTGTGGATTATATGAATGACTCTAAGTCGTGAGGTTAAGGCTCTAGATGCTATGAACAACTCAGGGTTGTAGTTGACATGAAGGACTTCGAGTTAAGTGCTCCAAGCTTTAGATGCTATGATTTAGAGTTATGGATGATATGAACAACTCGAGATCCTGTGATCTTAGACCTCTAGATGCTATGAACAACTCAAGGTTGAGGATGATATGAATGATTCTTGGTTGTGAGCCTATGACTCTAAATGCTAAGAATAACTTAGGGTTGTGCATGACATAAACGAATCTCAATCATGAGCCTAGGACTCTGGATGCTATGAACAACCTAGGGTTGTGGATGATATGAACAACTACGGATCCCGTGAACTCATGCCTCTATATGCTATGGGAATCTTAAGGGTGTTGATTATATGAACGATTCTTAGTCATGTGGCCATGACTCCAAATGCCATGAACAACTCATGGTTGTGGATGATATTAACAACTTCTGGTTGTGAGCTCAAGGCTCTATATTCTATGAACAACTCAAGGCAGTGGTTGACATGAATAACTCCGGGTTATGAGCTCAGGGCTCTAGATACTATGAACATCTCAAGGCTATGGTTGACTTGAACAACTTCAAGTCGTGAGCTTAAGGTTGTTGATGCTATGAACAACTCGAAGTTATGGATGATATGAACAAGTTAGGATCCTATGAGTTGTGGCCTCTAGATGCTATGAACAACATAGAGCTAAGGATGACATGAATGATTTTTATCGTGAGCCTATGATCCTAAATGCAATGAACAACTCATGGTTGTGAATTACATGAATGACTTTGGGTCATGAGCTTAGGGCTCTAAATGCTATGAACAACTCAAGGTTGTGGTTAACATGAAGGACTTGATTCGTTTAGCCCCAGCTGGTGTCTTCTAATTCAGTCCTTAGACAGGAGTAATCAACAAAATTTATAACCTATTTCACCATGTACTAAGATAGCCTCAGCTAGCATAGCATAGTGGCTCTAGGATCGTTCACTGGGATGGGTTTTCATTTCACACCTGATATTAGTTTAAAGAATTGATTTGGTTCTTTTTCTTTTCTATGTTAGCTTTAAAAGAAAACATAAACTTTGGTTTGAAAAGGTCGATTTTAAACTAACCAAAAATAGTAACTAAGTTTAATTACAAAGAAAAGGGTCTCTTGGATTTTTAGGTTACTAAGTTCAAGTCCCTTATACAAAAATGGAGATTTTCGGATCTTCCTCGCATTGGGGATTTAACCTATAGTTATCCTCCCAACTGGTGTGTTACAGTTGCTTCCCATTAATGGTTTCAACGCTAATTCCCTCTCACTGATGCATATTGCAATGGCTCATGCCTCTCACCTAGCATTTGCCATTCAAGGTGATCCTTAACTTTGGATTACCCTTCACAACCTCGCAAGAGATAACTAATGGATGTTTCCTTAGAGTCCAAAAGTTTACCAAGTGTTGGCTATTCTAGAAAATCCTACCTTTAAACCACCTACCAGAGGCTCGCAAGAGATAAACTAGTGTAACTCAATGGATGGAGTCCACTTGCCTTACCAAGTGTTGGCCCAGGTGATTTTAAGGCGTTTTAAGTTAACTAAAAATATAAAAACCATTAACAGGCCACAACTTCCTCTTCATTAAAAACTTAAACAAGGAAAACTCTTACCTTTGTATCCGGGTCCCTTACCTAGCTTCCTTCAATCCAAGAAACAAAAAGAACCTAGCCACTCATCCTCGAGGCCTCCGAGGATGTTTGGCTAGAAAGAAAATGAAAATGAAAATTCAAAAGAAAAATAGAGCAAGTGCTCTATAGATATATTTCTTACTATGATCCTCCGTCGATTACATTCTTTTTTTTATTTACATGATATCAAAGATATATATAGAAGATATTTTCTAAGAAATATCCAAAGATATATTTTTAACCTCCCTTTAGATATCCTAAATATCCCAGAAATATGTTTAGCTGATTACAAGGAGGAAATAGGTAATTTACCAAAAATATCTTGAAAAAAATCTAATTGAGTCGGTGCACAAATATCTAAAGATTGCATGAAAATTTCGCAAGTGGTTGATGGTGTTGTGAAAATTTCGCATTTGGATTTGCTGGTACGAAAATTTTCACAGCGAAGAAAGGTGATGCAAAAAATTTCGCATTTGGAATTGCTGGTGTGAAAATTTTCGCATTGGGAAAAGTCAGTGTGAAAATTTTCGCATCAGGAAATGTCAATGCGAAATTCCTTTTCAGCTTTGTGCAGTTGCCTTCAAATGGCCATAACTTTTTCGTTTCAGCTCTAAATTGTGCACTATTTAAAGCGTTCAACTTCTAACTTCCAAAGCTTCGAAATGATATATAGTATGTAGATAATGGACTCCAGAAAGTACTCCAAATTTGCCTTGAAACTGCTGTCCTTTGAATTTCGTGTAGCATGTGAAGATTTCGCATCACCATGCAAAATTGCTTCATGATGGATTTCTTTCTCTGATCCTCATCCTTAAATCTCTTGATTGGCTTAGAAGCTCAGTCCCAAGGGTTGCACAAGTGTGGACCCTCACCCGATCCACCGGACCGACGCGACTCGCTTTTAAAAGAAAAGAAAGAAATGAAAAAGTTGGTGTTTTCCAGTTTTGAAAAACCCGCCCTTGGTGAGGAACGATGTTGTTTGGAGTCGCCACTTACTTTTTATTTTTGTTTTTAAAATGGGGAAAATTAAGTAAGAACAAAAACCCCTAATGACCCCAGTATGGAAAAAGCGGTCTACGAAAACTAGATTCTGGGTTCGGGGATCAGGTTACCCGTTGGAAAGGTACCTCATGCGAGGTAGCACCCCTCTAGGTCCGAAACTCGGTCTTTACTAATGAATTGGGTATGTGGGAGCATATGGGTCAAAGGTCAAATGAAACCCTAGGCTAAATAGATGTCATGAATCACACAATCCTAATTGGTATTTGGCATGCATATGAATTCAACCAAACAAAACGATGGGTGCATACCTGTTGTCCCTAGCCAAGCGCTGCATAAAAGGTCAGCCAAACACAGATAAACACATAACAAACATTTAAGATTAAGCACCATGCATGCATATGAATTCAACAACCAAAGCCAACGATGCATACCTGTGGTCCCTAGCCAAGCGCTACAGTAGAGGGTGAGTCAGTCACGCAACAATGTATTCAAAATCAAGCATCAAAGCTTGTGCCAAAAAGGAGGATAGCTGGTTGAAATGAGGTAAGAGACTCCCCAAATGTCATACAAATCGAACTAGACTCATCTAGACCACACCACCCATAACTTCAAAATTGCCCATACTAACTGAAATCAAATACTGACTTAAACCTTCAAGATGGCTCTCAAGTGCCCTATAGCAAATGGGTTTGAGCCCCCATGGATAAGGGCTCGAAAAATGCCAAAATCGAGGGCTACCTAAAGTCCTCCAGCAGAACAGGTTTAACTAGTTCTCAACTGGTACAACCCATTGAAAAGAATTCCCAAATTTTTCTAGAAAACTCCTAAATTAGTGAGGATTCAAACAAAAGAAATGACAATCAATCCCGAGCCCGGATGAGTGAGAACCAGACAAAGAAAGGCAGGTGTTCCTTATGGCTGAAAGAGGCAGCCAGCTATGGTGCTGAACCGATTGAACCGGTTCCCAAACAGTATATCCGGTTGATAAAAAATCCCAAATTCGGTCAGTAAGTTCCTAAGTGATTAAGGAAGCAAACAAAAGAAACGGTTCTCAATTCCGAGCCCGGATGAGTGAGAACCAGACAAAGAAAGGCAAGTGTTCCTCATGGCTGAAAGAGGCAGCCAGCTATGGTGCTGAACTGATTGAACCGGTTCCCAACCAGTACATCCGGTTGATAAAAAATCCCAAATTCGGTCAGTAAGATCCTAAGTGATTAAGGAAGCAAAAAAAAGAAATGGTTCTCAATTCCGACCCCGAATGAGTGAGAACCAGACAAAGAAAGGCAAGTATTCCTCATGGCTGACAGAGGCTGCCAGCCATGGTGCTGAACCGGTTGAACCGGTTCCAAACCGGTTCAGCCGGTTGGTAAAAAAATCCCAAATTCGGTCAGAAAGTTCCTAAGTGATTAAGGAAGCAAACAAAAGAAACGGTTCTCAATTCCGAGCCCGGATGAGTGAGAACCAGACAAAGAAAGGAAAGTGTTCCTCATGGCTGACAGAGGCTGCCAGCTATGGTGCTGAACCGGTTGAACCGGTTCCAAACCGGTTCAGTCGGTTGGTAAAAAATCCCAAATTCGGTCAGGAAATTCCTAAGTGATTAAGGAAGCAAACAACAACAATCATGTGTGGCCTTTATTGTCCACACCCAAGCAATACAATCTTCATATCAAAGGGAAGAAAAGATGATGAGGAAAGAGAAAAAGCATATGAAGACGAGGAAGATAAGTTGTAAGTAAAGAAAATTCAGCATGCTTACCTTAGAATCTCCACCAAATATGATCCGTGCATGCCAATGATGACTTCCAAAACTGAGAGGCTGTCACTCTCCTCTTAAAAAAAACCACAGTGCTGAAGCTTCCCCTACACTCTCAACTCAGAAGATGCTACTGACCTTTTGTTTTTCTCACCAGCAGAATTTCCCCTCTCCAAAATGTCCAAGGTCCTTTGCTCTCCTATCCTCTCACCTTTTATACTCATACCCCTCTTAGCATTTGAGCCTCCTGGGTTCCTTCTCCTTCAGCACCGAAATTCCCTTCATCAGCATGGGAACCACACCCCTCATTACTTCTCTTAGACTTACAAGGCCAGCTCACTCCCTTCAGTTTTTTCAGCTTGCTTCACCACCAAGAATCCATATGGATTCGTGGTGGGCTGCAAGGAACCCAAACCAAGTAAAATGGACCCACAACATTTCCCAAAACCAATCTGGAGCTTATGGGCCTGAGCCATGTAGGATTTGGGCCTCAAAATTACTAGAATTAGTGTTTTACCCCAGCTGACTCAATGAACCGGCTGAACTGGCTGAACCGGATGCCAACTGGTCGACCCGATGGAGCAAAATTCTGAAAATTTGACAGAATGTTCCTAGTAGAGTAAGGAATCCATTAAAAAAAACGGTTCATGATTCCAAGTTCGGAAGATGGAGATATGATCAAAACAATTACCAAAAATCAGTGTTCTACACCGGCTGACCTAATGAACCGGCTGAACCGGCTGCCAACCAGCTGACCGGTTGCAAAAAATTTTGAAAATTTTACAGAATGTTCCTGGAAGAATAAGGAATCCATAAAAAGAAACGGTTCTTGATTCCGAGTTTGGATGAGGGAGATACGATCAAAACAAGCCCGAGTGCTCCGAACCTCAACATGCCCCTATAAACCCCAACTAAGCTAAAACATCGGGATGACCCCACTTCCTTCCTATAGCGTGATGTGAACGACTAGGAAAATGGCCATGGTGACCCTCCTAAATGAACCACATATGCACCACAATGGACCACACACAAACCCACACGAGGCTCGGACACCGACTAAGCCCAAAAGGGGCCCTAGTGGTGTCATATGCGAACGATGGATGGATGTGACACCAGAAGGATAAATGCCAGTGTCGAGGGACAAAATTGAGGGTCTACAACAAGGTTCTCCCTCATTCTTGGCTTGCTTCAATGATTAAAAAGCTACCAAAGACACCAAAACTAGCCAAAAATTGATTAAAAACATTTGCAAGGGTCCTTAATGTGCCAATTGAGTTAAAAGGTATTAATTACTACTCAAAAGTGTTTAAAAGAGTTTATAACTGATAAAACAAAGGCTATGAATAACTAAGGAAAATACCCAAAAAAGGGGGGGGGGGTGAATTAGGTTTTTCAAAATCTTTTTCCACACAAGAATATATGCACAAAATAAATAAAGGAAAGAGATAAAGTTAGAGAATTCAAACTCGGGTTTATAGTGGTTCGGCACTCCCTTGCCTACGTCCACTCTCCTCAATCTCCTAACCGAGTGAGGGTTCCACTAACTTGAAGCTTCAATCAAGCTTTCAATCTTCTTACACTTGGATTTCGGCTCCAATGGGCTCTTACACAGTCTCTTCAAGATTTGAACCACTTGAAGGCTTTGACACTCAGTTTATACAAAGATGAAACTCTCAACCTAGCTTAAGGATGGTTCAAGTACAAGAGAAAGCTAGGATGATTTACAAGAGTGCACTAAAAATATCCAAGTGATGGTTTAATGCACTAAGAAAGAAATGAGAGCTTTTTGATCAAGAACAGGAAGGTAGACAATTGATTGTAAAGGTTCTCTTAGTCATAAATGAAGTGGAGCTCTCAATTTATAGGTTTCTAAGCTCGGGAGACAAAAACAACAAAAAGTAGCCTCGACCGGACAAGCAAAGGGTCGACCGGATCACTAGCCGTTGGAGCATTTAATGCATAACAGGTTACCGTTGCCTCGACCGGACCTCGACCAAACAAGGGTGAGGCTCGACCGGGAAGAGAAAGCTACTGAGAGAGAGAGAGAAGGTTTTTGTGCCTCCCTCGACCTGACCTCGACCGAACAAGGGAAACCGATTGACCGGGGTTCCCAAACCGGTTGAGCCGGTTGGCCATAGCCTCGACCGGTTGAGCCTTTTGGCCCTAAAAACCTATCTTTTTTTTTATTTCTTTCTTTTCCAATACTTAGGCAAGGTCTTTAGGTGAGTTAATATGCCAATTTTGAATCAATTTGCCTAAGGTATATTTGATCAAACTCGGGTTTTAAAGAAAATCAAGTTTTAAAGAATAAACCGAGTTTTCTAAGATGCATGAAAAGGTATGAACATCCTAAGTGCACTCATGCTATCATCTTACATTCATTTCCTATGATCACAAGTCTTCTAAATGATCTCGATCCCGTATTCGTTTGGTCCTTGATGAATTTTTGAGATTATGCCTGAAATTCTTAACAATTTAAAACAATTAGTCACTTAACCATGGTTTGTTATCATCAAAACCTGATTAGGAGAACCCTTGAGCTAACAATAACAAGCTATAAAAGAGCACTTTTTGAGTAGTAATCACCCCCCCCCCCCAATAGACATATTGCTAGTCCCTTAGCAATTAAGGAGAGATAAAAGAAAAATAGACAATAATATAATTTACAAAATCATGTTGATCACTCCAAAAAATTTTCAAGTGGCATGATATAGAGCATACTCTCTCATGGAACATCAAAGAAGTAAAACCCAACCTTCAACAAGAGTCATCAAATCTCTTGCCTAATCACAATTTATAAAGAGTAGGTATTATGCAAATTTAAGCATCAAAAGAATTTCTACTCCTAAAGGTCCAAACTTTACTCTTCCACAAAAATCTAAGTGTTATTTATTAGTTTCCGATTATAGTATGTCGAACTATACTCTCCCCCTAACCTAGTTCTTTCTCAAATCTTAGCAAACTGATCAACCCCTAAAAATTAAAATAGGCTAAGAACGCACCTCTTTGTTCACAATTTTTTTCATTGTAAGAGTGCAATGCTAAAGGTATTGTTTTCTAAAGTGTCCATGTAACGGGGATCCATCGATGACTCCCAACCAATCAAGGTTTAGGGCATCAAGCTTTAAGGATCTTTCGACCACTAACTCCTTAGATTTTACCTCGGACTTTTGCAATTGAAATTTAATACCAAGCACCTACAATATGTTAAACTCCACCTATTCACCCTTGTAATGAGCATTGAGGTCGGTGACTCCCAACCAATTAAGGTTTAGGGCACCAGGTTTAAAAGATTTTCACCATATACCCCTCGGACCTTACTTGGGTTTCAAAGCAAGTGTAACACTTTGTTATTTCTTTTTTTTTTTTTTTCTTTTTCAAAGGCTCATTGGCCTTTCATCAAATGTCCCAACACTATTAAAATGAGGTCAAAGGTACCAAGTCTAAATTTTCCTAAGTTCAGGAGGTGAGATAGTTTTTCATCTTATAAACGGAACCTAATGTGCACAGTGTGTGGTAAGATTAAAGTGGAAGAAATAAGGTTGAATTCAATAGGAGATTCAATAATTCATCAACCTCAATAAGCATAATACGACTCTAATATTCAAGTAAAAAGACAAGAACTCAATTTTTCCCATTTCATTTTGACAATTTTTCCTTAATAAACATGTAGAGTAGAGTAAAAACTTTTAAAATTAAGAAAAAAATTTAAAATTAAGCAAAAAGTACTAAATTAACAAAATAACTTAGCATTTATTAACTATACTTACTTCCTCAACTCTCCCCCTAACCAAGATCAACACTGTCCTCAATGTTTTAAGATCGATTGAAAAAATAGGGAGGAAGTGGTACCTCCTGAGTAACATGGAGTTTGAGTCGTATAGGAGAAACCACATGAGTCAACAAAAAAAAACACAGTCATGAGAAGAGAAAATAGAAAAATGCTAAGTATAATAAAAAATGATGTCTATATATTAATCTGAGAAAGTATAATATGAAATATGATCAGGTAATATATCCAATCCCAGAATATATAGCCTCAAAACAAAGAACAATCTCTACTAATATAATAGGATAAAGAGATGTCCTATGATCAAGTAGCGGGGGCCTTTGGTGGAGATGATGCATCCTCAGGTGGTGCATCGCAAGGTGGCAAAGGGATTCACAATGAGCAGATAGGCTTACGAAATGAATAAAGGCAGATTGGGCAGCGGGAGGTCTTTAAATAGGCTTGTTTTAAGTGACCCTTGGCTTTCCCACTGACCGTTGGCATTTCACATAGAGTTTGTTGGAATTCGCAAGGTTGTGACATGGATTTGGTAGTTTGTGAAATAATTTTGCAACCTCTTTTAAATTTCGCATGGATTTCGTAAGGAAAAACGGATTTGTGAATTGTTGGCAGCCCTTGCGAAATTTTTACAAGGCAGGTATGGGGTTGTGAAATTTTCGCAAGCTTACTGGTTGCTCTGTTTTTCCTCTGTTTTGGAATTCCCCTGCAATTGATCATCAAAAAGCCTAAGTTAAATCAAATCAAAATGAAATTAAAGCAAGAAATGAAAATCAAAGCAATTTAAAAAAAAAAAAAAAAAGATATGGACTTGATAGTCTTTAAAAAGACTAAGTCCATAAAAAAAACTGGTCTCGTTTCAGCTTGTCTTCTACTCGGTATGCATATTTCATCTCTGGAGGTAGCGGGTTAAGAATAAGCTTTGGGGGCTCCTCCTTAGCATGTCTCTGTGTCTCCACCTCATTGAGTAAGGGCTGCATTTCTTTTCTTCTTGTCCAAGAAGACAGAGTAGCAAGCTTCTCTAAGGGTTTAGGTAACCCTTCATCATGCTTTGGCTTAAATGTGGGCTGATCAACCATAACTACTTTGACTTTCCTCACCATTGAATTTTCTTCATTTTGGGCCTCCCCTTTATGGATACCCTTAGGATTTTGATAAGGTTGCAAAGGAAAGTTTTCTTTTTCTTGCACTGTGTTGAGGTTGATAAGCCTTGTAATTGAGTATTGAAGATTGTCTATCTTTTGAGATAGGTCATTTAGCCTCCCATCCATCATTTTGTCTTGGTTGTCAAATTCTTGCATGAATTGATCACTGATGGATTTCTGGTCTCCTACAAAGTCTCCCACGACCTTGGTAAGGTTCACAATTGCTTGTTCAAGACTTGAGGCTTGTGGGGGTGCTTGAGCGGGTTGCATGTACTGACGTGGTTGTGGTTCCCAAGAGAAATTTGGATGATTCCTACAATTTGAATTGTAAGTGTTATGATCACCAAATATCTCTCTTGCCGCTGGAAGGGTAGGACACTCCTCCACCAAGTGTTCAAAAGATTGACAAATGGCACATGACATAGCTTGCACTGGTGTTTTAGAAATGGCATGCACTTCTCGTATCCAACAGGGCATGCACAACTAGTAATTACTGAAACAAACACAAAGAAAACAAAAAGAAACACAATTCTAGAAAAAAAAAATTAAGGTTAACTAAAACTAGATAAAATATAAACTAAAAATAGAAACAAATAAAAAGAAATAAATAAAGAGTTAGTAAAAGAAAAGAAAAATCACCAAACTTGTGATGAAGATCACAAGTGTTCTAGAAAAGTTATATCAATGTGAAGTGGCACCATCCCAGGCAACGACACCATTTGATTCGTTTAGCCCCAGCTGGTGTCTTCTAATTCAGTCCTTAGACGGGTGTAATCAACAAAATTTATAACCTATTTCACCATGTACTAAGATAGTCTCAGCTAACATAGCATAGTGGCTCTAGGATCGTTCACTGGGATGGGTTTTCATTTCACACCTGATATTAGTTTAAAGAATTGATTTGGTGCTTTTTCTTTTCTAAGTTAGCTTTAAAAGAAAACATAAACTTTGGTTTGAAAAGGTAGGTTTTAAACTAACCAAAAATAGTAACTGAGTTTAATTACAAAGAAAAGGGTCTCTTGGATTTTCAGGTTACTAAGTTCAGGTCCCTTATACAAAAATGGAGATTTCCTGATCTTTCCTCACATTGGGGATTTAACCTATAGTTATCCTCCCAACCAGTGTGTTACAGTTGCTTCCCATTAATGGTTTCAACGCTAATTCCCTCTCACTGATGCATCTTGTAATGGCTCGTGCCTCTCACCTTGCATTTGCAATTCAAGGTGATCCTTAACTTTGGATTACCCTTCACAAGCTCGCAAGAGATAATTAATGGATGTCTCCTTAGAGTCCAAAATCTTACCAAGTGTTGGCTATTCTAGAAAATCCTACCTTTAAACCACCTACCAAAGGCTTGCAAGAGATAAACTAGTGTAACTTAATGGATGGAGTCCACTTGCCTTACCAAGTGTTGGCCCAGTTGATTTTAAGGCGTTTTAAGTTAACTAAAAATATAAAAACCATTAACAGGTCACAACTTCCTCTTCATTAAAAACTGAAACAAGGAAAACTCTTACCTTTGTATCCGGGTCCCTTACCTAGCTTCCTTCAATCCAAGAAACAAAAAGAGCCTAGCCACTCATCCTCGAGGCCTCCGAGGATGTTTGGCTAGAAAGAAAATGAAAATGAAAATTCAAAAGAAAAACAGAGCAAGTGCTTTGTAGATATATTTCTTACTATGATCCTCCGTCGATTACATTCTTTTTTTTCTTTACATGATATCAAAGATATATATAGAAGATATTTTCTAAGAAATATCCAAAGAGATATTTTTAACCTCCCTTTAGATATCCTAAATATCCCAGAAATATGTTTAGCTGATTACAAGGAGGAAATAGGTAATTTACACAAAATATCTTGAGAAAAAATCTAATTGAGTCGGTGCACAAATATCTAAAGATTGCATGAAAATTTCGCAAGTGGTTGATGGTGTTGCGAAAATTTCACATTTGGATTTGCTGGTGCGAAAATTTTCGCATCAGAGAAAAGTGATGCGAAAAATTTCGCATTTAGAATTGCTGGTGCGAAAATTTTGTCATCGGGAAAGTGTGCTGCGAAAATTTTCACATTGGGAAAAGTCAGTGCGAAAATTTTCGCATCAAGAAATGTCAATGCGAAATTCCTTTTCAGTTTCATATAGTTGCCTTCAAATGGCCATAACTTTTTCGTTTCAGCTTCAAATTGCACACCGGTTGAAGTGTTCGACTCCTAACTTCCCGAGCTTCAAAATGATGTATAGTATATAGATAATGGACTCTAGGAAGTACTCCAAATTTTCCTTGAAACTGCTGTCCTTTGAATTTCGCATAGCATGTGAAGATTTCGCATCACCATGCAAAATTGCTTCATGATGGATTTCTTTCTCTGATCCTCTTCCTTGAATCTCTTGATTGGCTTGGAAGCTCAGTCCCAAGGGTTGCACAAGGTTTTCCCTCATTCTTGACTTGCTTCAATGATTAAAAAGCTACCAAAAACACCAAAACTAGCCAAAAATTGATTAAAAACATTTGCAAGGGTCCTTAATGTGCCAATTGAGTTAAAAGGTATTAATTATTACTCAAAAGTGTTTAAAAGAGTTTATAACAAGCTATAAAAGAGCACTTTTTGTGTAGTAATCAGGACTTCGAGTCATATGCTTAGAGCTTTAGATGTTATGGAAACTCAGAGTTCTGGATGATATGAATGACTCAAGATCCTGTTATCTAAAGCCTCTAGATGCTATGAACAACTCAAGGTTGAGGATGAGACGAATGATTCTTGGTTGTGAGCCAATGACTCCAAATTCTATGAATAGCTCAAGGTTGTGCATGAAATGAATGGCTCCCGGTGATGAGCTTAAGACTTTGGATGCTATGAAGAACTCAGGGTTGTGGATGATATGAATGACTACGAATCCCATGAGTTCGGGCCTCTCGATGCTATGAAAAGCTCAGGGGTGTGGATGATATGAACTATTCTTGGTCATGTGCCCATGACTTTAAATTCTATGAACAACTCAGGGTAGAGGATGACATCAATGAATCTAGGTCATGAGCTTAAGGCTCTAAATGCTGTGAATAACTCAGGGTTATTGTGCATGTGAAGAACTCCCATTTGATTCGTGGTTCCCAATTGGTGTCTCAGCTGATTCATGTCCAACTAGTGTTCCTTGAGTGTGGTCCTCAAAAGGGAATAATCAACAAAATTTATAACCTATATCACCATGCATTAGGATAGCCTTAGCTAATATAGCATAGTGGCTCTAGGATCGTTCACTGGGAAGGGTTTTCAACTCACAACTGACACCAATTCAAAGTTAAATTGGTGCTTTTTCATTTCAAGGTTAGCTTAAGAAAAAAAACATAAACTTTGGTTGAAAAAAGTTTTGTTTTAAGCTAACTAAAAAGAAAGTAATGGAAATTACTTATGAAGAAAAACATTCCTTGGAGTTTTAGGTTCACAGGGGAGGCTCCTCATGCAAAAACAGAGCTCCGGTCACTTGGTTCTTGTCCTCGCATTAGAGAATTAACATCTAGTTAATTTTCTAACTGGTGTTGTACAGATGCTTCCCTTTAATGGATTTCAGCACTAATTCCCTCTCACTGATGCAACTTGCAATGGCTCGTGCCTCTCACCTAGCATTTGCCATTCAAGGTGATCATTAACCTTGGACTTCCCTTCTCAAGCTCGCAAGAGATAACTAATGGATGTCTCTAATTACTACTCAAAAAGTGTTATTTCATAGCTTGTAATTAACTCTTTTAAACACTTTTGAGTAGTAGTTATTACCTTTTAACTCAATTGGCATGTTAAGGACCCTTGCAATCAATTCTAATCAAATTGTGTTAAGTTTTGGTGTTTTGATAGCTTTTTGATCGCCAAAGCAATCCAAGATTGAGGAGAGTTCTTTGGAATCCATGGCAAAGCAATGGAAAGCTCAGAAACTTGAAGAACCAAATCTTTAAAGTCCTTTGCCATAAGCAAATCCGGAATGCAAGGAGGGGAAGCAAAGAAGAACCAGCCATGAAGCATTCTTGATGACAGTCATTTCAGCCACTTTTGGAGAACTTCCTGGAGTCCAATTTATGCATGCTATATGTCGTTTCGAAGCTCAGGAAGTCAAAAATCCAATAATTCAAATGTTGTGTGATTCGGAGTTGAAATGAAGGAGTTACAGCCATTGGAAGCTGATCACTCCAAGCTGAAGGCAGAATGTTGCACGGCTGCGAAATCACCCTTCTGCTGCGAAATGATTTCGCAGCCATTTTGCACAGTGAAACGAATTTCTCCTGAAGTTTCCCGATATTTGCGACTGACACTTTTGGATATTTTTCTTCAGATATTTTTGTATAAATTTCCATTCTTCTCCTTGTAATCCACCAACCATAAGATTTCTTAGTTAGGAAGGTTGGAAAAACGTCTCTATATATATTCCCTTGCATCCACTGTAATATATATAGATATATAAATATATAGAATATACAGAGCCTTGCTCTGTTTTTCCTTCTCTTTCATTTTCATTTTCTTGCTAGCCAAACATTCTCTGAGGATTTTTCCTCAAAGGATGAGAGGCTAGGCTTTTTGTCTCTTGGAGTGAAGAAAGCCGGGTAAGTTTCCGCATGCATAAATTGGAAGTTTTGTTGTTTTAGTTTTTAATGAAGAGAAAGTGTGACCCGTTAATGGTTTTTATCTTTTTAGTTAACTTAAAACGTCTTCAATTCACCTGAGCCAACAATTGGTAAGGCAAGTGATCTCCGTCCATGGAGATGCACTAGTTTATCTCTTGCGAGCTTTTGGGAGGTGGTTTGAAGGTAGGATTTTCTAGAATAGCCAACACTTGGTAAGCTTTTGGACTCCAAGGAGACATCCATTAGTTATCTCTTGCGAGCTTTTGACGGGTAATCCAAGGTTAAAGATCACCTTGAATGGCAAATGCTAGGTGAGAGGCACGAGCCATTGCAAGGTGCATTAGTGAGAGGGATTTAGTGTTTGAACCCATTAATGGGAAGCATCTGTACAACACCGATTAGAGAAGGAACTATATGTTAATTCTCTAATGTGAGGAAAAGAAACAAGTGACCGGAACTCCCTTTTTGCATGATGAATCTGAGCCTAGTGATCTGAAACTCCAAGAAACACTTTTCTTTGTAAGTAAAATCAGTTACTATTTGTGGTTAGTTTAAAACCAAACCTTTTCCAACTCAAGTTTATGTTTTCTTTTAAAGCTAACCTTGAAATGAAAAGGCACCAAGTCAACTTTGAATTAATATCATTTGTGAAGTGAAAACCCATGCTAGTGAACGATCCTAGAGCCATTGTGCTATAGTAGCTTTTTCTTTGCTACCCTAGTATATGGTGTAATAGGTTATAAATTTTGTTGATTACTCCCTCAATCAAGGAGCACCAGCTAGACACGAATCAGTTGAGACACCAAGTGGGCACGAATCAGTCTCCTTGGAGTTTAAAAGCTTACCAAGTGTTGGCAATTCTAGAAAATCCTACCTTCAGTTCACCTCCCAAAAACTCGCAAGAGATAAACTAGTGCATCTCCATGGACGGAGATCACTTGCCTTACCAAGTGTTGGCTCAGGTGAATTGAAGGTGTTTTAAGTTAACTAAAAAGAAAGAAATCATTAATGAGTCACACTTTCTCTTCATTAATGGCTGAAACAACAAAACTACCAATTCTTGCAATTGGGGCCTTACCCGGTAACCTTAGCTCCAAGGAACTAAAAGCCTAGCCACTCATTCTCTGAGGATGCTTGTTTGGCTAGTAAGAAAATTAAATAAATATATACAATCAAAACGAGTAGGTAAGGTAGAGCGAAGGCTCTGAATTTTACTTCCTTTAAAAACTATATAAAGTTGTCTGTATACAAGCTTCCATCTCTCTTTTCATGGAAACTTACAAGCATTAAATATGGGGTTATTTACCCTTTGTTCTTGCTTAAAGACTAAGGAATCCTATGATAGGTGGATTTCAAGGAGAGTTTGGGGATTTAGACATCAAATATCTAAAGCAAAAAATCTCAAAATGTCGGTCACAAATATAGGGAAGCTTCAGGAGAATTTCGCAGCCATGCAAGAGGGCTGCGAAATTTCACAGCATGAAGGACACCATTTCGCAGCCAAAGGCTAATTTCGCAGCCCTGCGAAATTTGCCTTCAGCTTGGAGTGATAGGCTTCTAATGGTTGTAACTATTTCATTTCAACTTTGAATCATGCACCGTTTGAAGCATTTGATTGCTAACTTCCCGAGCTTCAAAACGACATATAGTATGCATAAATTGAGCTCCAAAAAGTGCTCCAAAAGTGACTGACAATGACTGTCCTTAGGTATGCTTCATGGTAGATTTCTCTTTTCTTCCCCTCCTTGCATTCTGGATTTTCTTATGGCAAAGGACTTCAAAGCTTCAAAGCTTTGGTTCTTCATGTTTCTGAGCTTTCCATTACTTTGCCATGGATTCCAAAGAACTCTCCTCAATCTCGGATTGCTTTGGTGATCAAATTACTAATAAAAACACCAAAACTTACACAAAGTGATTAGAAATGATTGCAAATGTCCTTAATATGTTAATTGGGTTAAAAGGTGATAACTACTACTCAAAAGTGTTTAAAAGAGTTAATTAAAAGCTATCAAATAGCACTTTTTGAGTAGTAATCACTCCAAGTCATGAGCTTAGGGTTTAGATGCTATGGACAACTCAGGGTTGTGGATGACATGAATGACTCTAAGTCATGAGCTTAGGTTTTTAGGTACTATGAACAACTCAAGGTTGTGGTTGACATGAATGACTCCGGGTTGTGAGCTCAAGGCTCTAGATGCTATTAACAGCTCAGGATTATGGATGACATGAGCTACTCCAAGTTGTTAGCTTAGGGCTATTAATGCTGTGAACAACTCATTATTGTTGATGATATGAACGACTTGAGATCCCATGAGCTCAAACCTGTAGATGCTAAGAAGATTTCAAGACTATGGATGATATGACCAGTTCTATTTCATGAGCTTAGGGCTATAGATGACATGTATGACTCTACGTCGTGAGCTTAGGGCTATGGATGATATGAGCTACTTTAGGTCGTGAGCTCAAGGCTATGGATGTTATAAACAACTTAATGTTATGGATGGTATCAATGACTCGGGATCCCATGACCTCAAACCTTTAGATGCTATGAACAACTCAGGGTTGAGGATGATAATAATGATTTTTGGTCTTATGCCAATGACTCTAAATGATATGAATAGATCAGAGCTATGGATGACATGAACGACTCTAGGTCATGAGCTCAAGCTCAGGGCTATGGTTGACATGAAGAATTTGGGTTATGAGCCTAGGGCTCTAGATGTTATGAAGAGCTCAAGACTGTAGATAACATGAGTTTCTCCGAGTCGTTAGCTTAGGACCCTAGATGCTTGAAATAGCTCAAGGTTGTGGTTGATATAAAAGATTTTGGATCATGTGAGCTTAACCCTCTAGATGCTATGAACAACTCAGTGGTGTGGATGATATGAAATATTCTTGGTCATGTATCCATGACTCTAAATGCTATGAACAACTCAAGGCTGTAGATGACATAAACAACTCTATGTTGTGAGCTCAAGGCTTTGGATGTTGTGAGCAACTTAGGGCTTTGGTTGACATGAACTACTCTGGGTCATGAGCTTAGGGTTCTAGATACTATATACAGCTTAGGGTTGTGGATAACATGAATGACACTAGGTCGTGAGCTCAAGGCTTTACAAACTATGAACAACTCAAGCTTATGGTTGTCATAAACAACTTTGGGTCATGAACTCAAGCTTCTACATGCTATGAAAAACTTAGGTTGTAAATGATATGAACGATTATGCATCATGAGCTCAGAGCTGTCGATGACATCAACGACTCTGGTTCGTGAGCTCAGCGTTCTAGATGCTATGAACAGCTAAGAGTTGTGGTTGACATGAACGATTTCGAGTTGTGATCTCAGGGCTCGACATGCTATGAATAAATCAAGGCACTAAACTACATGAGCTACTTCGAGTTGTGAGCTCAAGGCACTCCATGCTATGAATAACTAAGCTTTGTGTATGATATGAATGACTCAAGATCCTGTGAGCTGAGGGCTCTAGATGCTATGAACAGCTAAGGGTTGTGGTTGACATGAATGACTCTGGGTCTTGAGTTCTAGGCTATAGGTTCTATGAATAGCTCAAGACTGTGGATGATATGAATAATTCTTGGTCGTGAGCTTAATGCTCTAGATGTTATGAATAGCTCAGGGTTGTTGATGACATGAACAACTTTGGGTCGTGAGCTTAAGGCTCTAAATGCTCTGAACATCTCAGGGCAGTGGTTGACATAAATGACTCTGGGTTATGAGCTCAGTGCTTTAGATGCTATGAACAAGTTAGGGTTATGAATGACAAGAACAACTCTAATCCGTGAGCTCATAGCTCTAGATGCTATAAATAGCTTAGGCTTGTGGATGGCATGAGCTACTCCAGGTCATGAGCTAAGGGCTTTGGATGCTATGAACATGTTAGGGTTTTGGATGACATGAATGATTCTTGGTCATTAGCCCAAGGCTCTAAATGTTATGAACAACTCAAGACTGTAGATGACATGAACGACTTAAGGTTGTGAGCTCAGGGCACTAAATGCTATAAACAGCTCATGTTTATGGTCGATGTGAACGACTCCGAATCTTGAGCTCAGGGCTCTAGATGTTATCAACATCTCAAGCCTGTGGATGATATGAGTTGCTTCGTGTCTTGAGCCTATGGCTCTAAAATCTATGAATAGCTTAATTTTATGGACAATATGAATGACTTAAAATCCTGTGAGCTTAAGTCTCTAGGAGCTATGAATAGAATAGGGTTGTGGATGATATGAATGATTCTTAGTCATGAGCCCAAGGCTCTAAATGTTATGAACTGGTCAAGGTTATGAATGACATGAATGACTCAAGGTCGTCATCTTAGGGCTCTTCATGCTATTAACAACTTAGGGTTGTGATTAACATGAATGACTCTATGTTGTCAACTCAGGGCTCTAGATGTTATGAGCAACCTAGAATTATGGATAATTGATTACTACTCACAAAGTGTTATTTCATAGCTTGTAATTAACTCTTTTAAACACTTTTGAGTAGTAGTTATCACCTTTTAACCCAATTAACATATTAAGGACCCTTGCAATCAATTCTAATCAAATTGTGTTAAGTTTTGGTGTTTTGATAGCTTTTTTATCACCAAAGCAATCCGAGATTGAGGAGAGTTCTTTGGAATCCATGGCAAAGATGTCTGGACAAGGCGTTCGAACACACCATCGGAGGGCGACGGAACATGGGCTGTGGCAGGCTGTCGGAATGAAGTAGCAGGGCTTGCTCGCTTTAGTCAATGATCCGGACAACATATCCGGATAGGATATGCTATCGTCTGGGGTGTGATGTTCACGAGTGTCGTGTGCTTCTCCCTGAGGGAGTCCGGATAGGGGAGCGCGCCACATGTCCTCTTGGGGAATCCGGATGGAGTTGCTCCAGATAGCGACGTGCGGCATAGCTCATTCCACCTAGGTATGAATTCTATCCGGCTGACTTTCCACCTTCTCTGGATATTTAACATCCGGAATTCCGTCCGCCGACATTCCACCTTCTCCGGATATCTCACAGCCGGATGGGAGAGGAGGACGTTTCAACTTCCCCGATCAGACATGTCCGGATCCTCTGATCGGATATTTCACATCCGGATATCTCACAGCCGGATGGGAGAGGAGGACGTTTCAACTTCCCCTGTCAGACATGTCCGGATCCTCTGATAGCGCTTACCCGGAGAGTTTTTCTCTTAGTATACAGTGCCGCAGTGTTCTCCTGAAGCTTCCTGATATTTCCGACCGACATCTTGAGATATTTTGCTTTAAATATTTGATGTCTAAATCCCCAAACTCTCCTTATAACCCACCTATCATAGGATTCCTTAGTCTTTAAGTAAGAACAAATGGTGAATAACCTCTTATATATAGTTTGTAATTTTCTTTACAAAAAGAGATACATAGAGCCGGGAGCTGGTTCTGAGACGCATCCTTTGTACAATTTTGCAAGAAATATATTTTACAGAGCACTTGCTCTGTTTTTCCTATATATTTTTGTTTTCTCATTCTTTTTCTTACTAGCCAAACAAGCTCTGAGGAAGTTTCCTCAGAGAATGAGTGGCTAGAATTTTAGTTCCTTGGAGCTAGGGTTGCTGGGAAAGGTTCCAAGTGCAAGAATTAGTAGCTTTGTGGTTTCAGTCATTGAAGAAGAGAAAGTATGATCCTTTAATGATTTCTGTGTTTTTAGTTAACTTAAAACACCTTCAATTCACTTGAGTGAACACTTGGTAAGGCAAGTGATCTCCGTCCATGGAGATGCACTAGTTTACCTCTTGTGAGCTTTTGGGAAGTGACTTGAATGTAGGATTTTCTAGAATTGCCAACACTTGGTAAGCTTTTGGACTCCAATGAGACATCCATTAGTTATCTCTTGTGAGCTTGAGAAGGGAAGTCCAAAGTTAAAGATCACCTTGAATGGCAAATGCTAGGTGAGAGGCACGAGCCATTGCAAGTTGCATCAGTGAGAGTGAATTAGTGCTGAAATCCATTTAAAGGATACATCTGTACAGCACCGGTTAGAGAATTGACTATATGTTAATTCTCTAATGCTAGGAAATGAACCAAATGACCGGAGCTCTATTTTTGCATAAGGAACCTCCCCTGTGAACCCAAACCTCCAAGGAATGTTTTTCTTCATAAGTAATTTCCATTACTTTCTTTTAGTTAGCTTGAAACAAAACCTCGTTTAACCAAAATTTGTGTTTTATTTCTTAAGCTAACCTTGAAATGAAAAAGCACCAACGTAACTTTGAATTAGTATCAGTTGCGAGTTGAAAACCCTTCTCAGTGAACGATCCTAGAGCCACTATGCTATATTAGCTAAAGCTATCCTAATGCATGGTGATATAGGTTATAAATTTTGTTGATTACTCCCTCAATCAAAGAGCACCAGCTGGACATGAATTAGCTGAGACACCAATTGGGACATGAATCAATGATATGAATGAATTAGGATCCCATGAGGTACGGTCTCTTGATGTTTTGAATAGCTCAAGGCTGAGGATGATATGAACAATTTTTGGTTGAGCCTATGACGCCAAATGTTATGAATGACACAGGGTTGTGGATGACATTAATGACTTAAGGATGTGAGCTTAGGGCTCTAGATGTTATGAACAACTTAGAACTATAGATGATAGGAATGGCTCTATGTCATGAGCTTAGGGCTTTAGATGCTATGAACAGCTCAAGGTTATGGTTAATATGCATGCCATGAGCTCATGGTTTTGGATGCTATGAACTACTCAGGGTTGTGGATGATATGAATGAATTGAGATCTTGTATGGTCAAGTCTCTAGGTACTATGAATAGGTCATGGTTATGGATTATATGAATGATTCTTGGTCATGAGCCCAAGCCTCTAAATATTATGAACAACTAAGGGTTGTGGATGACATGAATGACTGAAGGCCTTGAGCTTAAGGCTCTAGATGCTATGAACATCTCAGGGCTCTAGATGCTATAAATAGCTCAGAGTTTCTGATGATATCAACAACATGGGATCCCGCAAGTTCATGCCTTTAGAGGATATGAATAGCTTAGGGTTGTGGGAAACGACTCCAAGTCGTGAGCTTTGGGCTTTGGATGTTAAGAACAGCTCAGGGTTTTGGATGACATGAACAACTTTAGGTTGTGAGCTCAACACTCTAAAGGTTATGAATAGCTCAGGGCTATGGTTGACATGAATGACTCTAGGTCGTGAGTTAAGAGCTCCAAATGCTATGAACAATTCAAGGATGTGAATGATACGAACGACTCTATGTTGTGAACTCAAGGCTCGAGATGCTATGAGTAGCTCAAAGTTGTGGATGATATGAACGAATTCGGACCCTATGAGTTCAGGCCTTGAGATGCTATAAACAGCTTAGGGGAGTGATATAAACGATTCTTGGTCGTGAGGAGAAGGCTCTAAATGTTATAAACAACTTAGGGTTGTAGATGACTTGAACGACTCAAGGTCGTGATTTTAGGGCTTTAGATACTATGAACAACTCTCAACTATGGATGACATGAACGTCTCAAGGTCATGAGCTTAGGGCTCTAGGTGTTAGGAATAGCTCAAGACTGTGGATCACTTGAATGACTCTGAGTCATGAGTTCAAGGCTCTAGATGCTATGAACAGTTTAGGAACGTGGATGAAATAAATGACACTGTGTTATAAGCTCAAGTCTCTAGATGCTATGAACAAGTCAAAGTTGTTGATTATATGAACGATTCATGATCCCGTGAGCTCAGGCCTCTAGATGCTATGAATAGCTTAGGGTTGTGGAAACATGAACGACTCTAAGTCGTGAGCTCTATAAATAGCTTAAGGTTGTGGATGACATGAATGACTCAAGATCGCGAGCTCTAGGCTCCGGATGTTAAGAACAACTTAAGGCTCTAAATGGAATGAACAACTCTAGGTCATGAGCTCAACTCTCTAGATGTTATGAACTACTCAAGGCTACGGTTGACATGAACGACTCTATGTCGTGAGTTAGGGGCTCTAGATGCTATGAACAGTTCATGGATATGGATGACATGAACGACTCTATGTGATGCTATTGATTCGTCCCCAATTGGTGTACCTTTGATTCAGTCCTCACACGGGAGTTATCAACAAAATTTATAAACATAAACCATATACTAGGGTAGCACAGCTAGCATAGTATAGTGGTTATAAGATCGTCCACAGGGATTGGTTTTCATATCACACGTGATATTATTTAAAGTACTAGATTGGTGCTTTTTCTTTTATGAGTTAGCTTTAAAAGAAAACATAATTTTTGGTTGAAAAATGATTGGTTTTAAGTTAACAAAAAATAGTAACTGAGATTAATTACAAAGAAAAGGTTTCTTGGAGTTTTAAGTCACTAGGTTCAGGTTCCTTATACAAAAGGGGAGATTCCAGATTTTTTCCTCGCATTGGGGATTTAACATAAAGAATGGTTATCTCCCGAATCGGTGTGTTACAGTTTCTTCCCATTAATGGTTTCAAGCACTCAAGTCCTCTCACTGTGAATAATCTTTCAATGGCTCGTACCTCTCACCTAGTATTGGCCATTCAAGGTGATCCTTAACCTTTGATTACCCTTCAAAAGCTCGCAAGAGATAACTAATGGATCTCATCCAGGGAGTCCAAAAAGCTTACCAAGTGTTGGCTATTCTAGCTAATCCTACCTTTAAACCACCTCCCAGATGCTCGCAAGAGATAACTAATGGATCTTCAGGGAGTCTGAAAAGCTTACCAAGTGTTGGCCCAGGTGATTTTAAGGGATTTTAAGTTAAACATAAAAATAAAAGCCATTAACAGGTCACAACTTCTCCTCATTTAAAATAATGAAAACTCCCACTTTTGTATCTGGATCTATTACCTAGCTTCCTTCTGTCCAAGAAACAAAAAGCCTAGCCACTCATCCTTTGGAAAAACATCCTCAAAGGTTGTTTGGCTAGAAAGAAAATAAAAACAAAATGAGTGGATAAGGCGGAGCAAAGCTCTATATATTTCTTACTAAAAAAATTTACAAGTGATCCTGGAATTCCTTCCGAGAGATTTTTTTACCAGTGTTCTCAAGAAGTCCTTCCGAGATATTACAAAAGAGATATTTTAAGACATATAGAGAGATATTTTTAACCCCTCACTTAGATATCCTAAATATCTAAAAATATCTTTAGCTGATTACAAGGAGAAAATAGGTAATTACACAAAATATCTTGAGATAAAAATCTAACGAAGTTGGTGCAAAAATATCTTAAGATTACATAGGAAGATTTCGCAATGTTTGCGAAATTTCGCATAGGGTGTGAAATTGATTTTCCTCAACCTTGGTTTCGAAAGGCTTCTGAAATTTCGTAAGGGGTTGCAAAATTTATTTTCCTCAGTTTCGCAAGGCTTGCGAAATTCATTTTCCAAAGTCTTGCTCTCTGTCCTACAGCTTGTACTCCTTTTGGCATTGCGCAAGGCTTGCAAAAATTTCGCAAAGCATTGCGAATTTGTTGGATGTTAGATTTCTTCTCTGATTCTCATCCTTGCATATTTGATTGATTTGGAAAAGGGCGCTTTGCCATGGACTACACAAAGTTCTCCCTCATTCTTGGCTTGTTTTAACGATCAAAAGCTATCAAAAACACCAAAACTTGCCAAAAATTGATTAGAAACATTTGTAAGGGTCTTTAATGTGCCAATTGAGTTAAAAGGTAATAAATACTACTCAAAAGTGTTTAAAATAGTTTATAACAAGCTATAAAAGAGCACTTTTTGAGTAGTAATCACTCCTCCCAACCGACATATTGCTAGTCCCTTAGCAATAAAGGAGAGATAAAGAAAAATAAATAGTAAAATAATTTACAAAATCATGCTGATCACTCCAAAAAATCATAAGTGGCATGATGTAGAGCATACTCTCTCATGGAACATTAAAGAAGCAAAACCCAACCTTCAACAAGAGTATATCAAATATCTTGCATGATCACAATTCATAAAGAGTAGGCATTATGCAAATTTAAGTATTAAAAGGATTTCCACTCTCATAGGCTCAATCATTACTCTTCCACAAAAATCTAAGTGTTAAGCTTATTGATTACTACTCAAAAAGTGTTATTTTGTAGCTTGTAATTAACTCTTTTAAACACTTTTGAGTAGTAGTTATTACCTTTTAACTCAATTAGCATATTAAGTACCTTTGCAATCATTTCTAATCAAATTATGTAAGTTTTGGTGCTTTTGATAGTAATTTGATCACCAAAGCAATCCAAGATTGAGGAGAGTTCTATGGAATCCATGGCAAAGCAATTGGAAGCTCATTAACATGAAGAACCTAAGCTTTGAAGCTTTATAGTCCTTTTCCAAAATCAAATCATGAATGCAAGGAGGGAAAGCAAAGAGAGAAATCTAACATGAAGAATTCAAGAGGACAAAAACTGTTGGACACTTTTGGAGCACTTCCTGGAGTCCATTCATCAATACTATATGTCGTTTCGAAGCTCAGGAAGTTAGCAATCCAACGCTTCAAACACTGTGTGATTCGGAGCTAAAATGAAGAAGTTATAGCCATTGGAAGCCAATCACACCAAGTTGAAGGCCCATTTCGCAGGCTGCAAAATCAGACTTTGGCTACGAAATGGAGACCTTCAGCTTGCGAAATTTCGCAGCCATCTTGCATGCCTGCAAAATCCTCCTGAGTGCTTCCAAATATTTGCAACTGACACGTTTAGATTTTTTTCTTTGGATATTTGATGTTTAAATCCCCATTTTCTCCTTGTAATCCACCAATCATAAGATTCCTTAGTTATTAAGTAAGAACAAAGGGTGAATAACCTCATATATATTGTTTTTAATTTTCAACACAGAGAGATCTCTTGGGAGCTTGTTCTCAGAGACAACTTTTTATATATTTTTTAAGGAAGTAAAATACAGAGCTTTGCTCTGCCTTACCTACTCGTTTTGATTGTATTTTTCTTACTAGCCAAACAAGCTCTGAAGATGTTTCCTTAGAGAATGAGTGGCTAGACTTTTTGTTTCTTAGAGCTAAGGTAGCTGGGTAAGGTGTCAAGTGCAAGAATTGGTAGTTTTGTTGTTTCAACTATTAATGAAGAGAAAATGTGACCCGTTAATGGTTTCTATGTTTTTAGTTAACTTAAAACGCTATTAATTCACCTAGGCCAACACTTGGTAAGGCAAGTGATATCCATCCATTGAGATGCACTAGTTTACCTCTTGCGAGCCTTTGGGAGGTGACTTGAAGGTAGGATTTTCTAGAATTGCCAACAGTTGGTAAGCTTTTGGACTCTAAGGAGACATCCATTAGTTATCTCTTGCGAGCTTGAGAAGGGAAGTCCAAGGTTAATGATCACCTTGAATGGAAAATGCTAGGTGAGAGGCACGAGTCATTGCAAGATGAATTAGTGAGAGGGATTTAGTGTTTGAATCCATAAAAGGGAAACATCTGTACAACACCGGTTAGAGAATTAACTATATGTTAATTCTCTAATGCGAGGAAAAGATTCAAGTGACCAGAACTCTATTTTTGCATGAGGAACCTGACCCCAGTGATCCTAAAACTCCAAGAAACACTTTTCTTCATAAGTAATTCCCATTACTTTCTTTTTAGTTAGCTTAAAACCAATCCTTTCTAAACCAAAGTTTATGTTTTCTTTTAAAGCTAACCTTGAAATGAAAAAACATCAATTCAACTTTGAGTTATTATCAGTTGTAAGTTGAAAACCCTTCCCAATGAACGATCCTAGAGCCACTATGCTATATTAGCTAAGGCTATCCTAGCACATGGTGATATAGGTTATAAATTTTGTTGATTACTCCTGTCTGAGGACCAAAATCAAGGTACACCAGCTAGGCACGCAATCACTTATTAGTTTTCGAATATAGTATGCTGAACTAATCTCTCCCCTCAACCTTTAGCAAACTGACCAACCTCCAACAGGCTAAGAACACACTTCTTTTATTTCATAATTTTTTTCATTGTAGGTATGCAATGCTAAAGGTATTGTTTTCTAAAGTGTCCATGTAACGGGGATCCATCGATGACTCCCAACCAATCAAGGTTTAGGGCATCAAGCTTTAAGGATCTTTCGACCACTAACTCCTCGGATTTTACCCTAGACTTTTGAGAATGAAATTTAATACCTAAGCACCTACAATATGTTAAACTCCACCTATTCACCCTTGTAACGAGCATTGAGGTCGGTGACTCCCAACCAATAAAGGCTCAGGGCACCGAGTTTTAAAGACTTTCGCCATATACCCCTTAGATCTTGCTCGGGTTTCAAGGAAAGTGTAACACTTTGTTCTTTTTATTTTATTTTATTTTATTTTTTGAAGGCTCATTGGCCTTTATAAGGTGTCCCAGCACTATTAAACGAGGTCAAAGGTACCAAGTCAAAATTTTCCTAAGTTTAGGGAGTGAGATAGTTTTTCATCTTATAAACAGAACCTAATGTGCACAGTGTGTAGTAAGATTAAAGTGGAAGAAATAAAGTTGAATTCAATAGGAGTTTCAATAATTCATCAATCTCAATAAGCATAATACGACTCTAAGATTAAAGTAAAAAAGTAAAAATTCAATTTCTCCCATTTCATTTTGAGAATTTTTCCTTAATATTCATAGAGAGTAGAGTCAAAACATTTTAATATTAAGCAAAAATTTTAAAATTAAGCAAAAAGTACTAAATTAACAAAATAACCTAGCATTATTTCCTTCCTTACTCTCCCCCCAACCAGGATCAACATTGCCCTCAATGTAGCAAGAGCGATTTAAAATAAAGGGAGGAAGTGGTACCTCCTGAGTGACATGGAGTCATGGCACGAAACTCTGTGGTAGAAATGGTGATAGAGGCCTCAAATGTAGAAGGTGCATCCGGTGGAACAACTAGAGTGGTAGGAGGAGTAGTAGAAGTGGCCTCAGTCATAAGTGGTGCAGGGGTAGGTGGTACAAACTTCGTGGGAAGCATGTCCTGCTATGCATGCTCAGCTTGTGGTGGCACTAGGGTGCTGGCCTGGGTGGGGCTCCTAGAGGTGCCGAATAGCCTGCCAAATGTGTCCATTTGTCGAGAGTGAATTGCTCTCGACAATGGTGGCAGCGCTCAAAGTGGAGCTCAGTAGGATAGCCCATATGCTCCAATATGTGACAGAGCAACCGCGGAAACAGTAGCGGAATAGTATCGGCTCTTTGTAGCTTCTTCTTGTGAACCTTCTCCTCAAAGTGGAGGAGAGAGGCCATAATCAAGTGATGTGGCCTGAAATAGAAGCCTTTTGATATCCTGAATAAAGCGTCCAAGATAGCTCCTCGCCTCTGCACTAGATGCTGAAGAGGAAAAATGTTCGACCTCAGCAACACCTCTACTAAGAGCATCCCAGGAGGAAGCTCCTTACGTAGAAAGAATGAATTTGAAGAGGTCCTCCTGGATAAGATGTGAACCATGGCCTGCTGAGATATAGGGGCCCACTCCTGGAAATGTGTTGGATCCACTGGCTCGTATGGAATACGTAGAGCCTCTGCAATGTGTCTAGCCTCAAGGATACCCTGGCGCCCATTAATGCTTAAGTGAATGGCGGTAGGACTCCTAGCGCCTTGAGTAGTCATAAACTGATAGAAGTTTAGTGCCACTCTAGGGTAAAAGAACTCCCTGGGAGTCATCAGGTGCTCGAGATGGTACCTCTGGAGCAGTCCAAATGAATCCTGAAGCTTTGGCTACTGTCGCATGACCTCAATGTCAAAATATAGCTCGGAATGAAATGGTCTAGCTCTACAATCTGAATTTCCCTCAATGGGGGGCGCGGTGACCATAAGTCGTTTGATGATGGCTTCCGGTGACATTCTGGATGGACGTTGAGAATCGGCTAGGGCCTAAAGATCAGGCTGTGCATGTCTAGATGACTCTCTAGGGCCTGAAGTCCTGGCTCTCTTAGGTGGAATGCGATGTACTGATGGCTCAGGGGTGGAGAAGTCGGTGGTCTCCGTGTCGCATATCTACACTGAGGAGGGCTAGAGGGGCTTGAGATGTCGAATCCTGTGGAGGGGAGGCTCTTGGCCTCTACTCGCGAGACAATGAAGGGTCGGTATGGCCTGCTCTAATGTGCACCATGTTCGAAATGGGGCGAGAGGTGTGAATTGCCTCTTCAAATGGTGGCCATGGGGACTCCAATGGAGAAAAAATCGATGGAAGCTTGGACGTCGCAAAGTGATGGAGGCTTTCGCAAGGAGCAGATGGGGCGTGCGAAATGGGTTCAGGGTCTGAAGGGCTTTAAATAAATTTTTGGATGACCGTTGGCTTTTCACACGGCTGTTGGAATTCGCAAGGTTGCGAAACGGGTGCTAGGGTTGTGAATTGGGTTCGCACACCCTCTCAAATTTCGCAAGGTTTTTGCAAGGCAAAGTTAGGTGTTTGAAATTTTTTGCACAGGCTGTCCAATTTCGCAAGGTAAAGTTGGGTTTACGAAATGGTATTTGGGATTTTCGCAAGCCTTGAGAAATTTTCGCAGGGCATGCAAAATGCTCTATTTTTCCTCCGTTATAAAAATTTTAAAGGTTTTCCCCATTTGTGTTGGAATTCTCCTGCAATTGATCATCAAAAATTAAATTAAATCACAACAAAATAAAATTAAAGCAAGAAATCACAATTAAAATAAGTACTAAACCAATAAAACTTTAAATTAACATTAAAACAAAAAATATGGACTTAGTGTCTTCCGACAGACTAAGTCCATCTAACCACTTGTCTTTTTAAGTTTGATATGGCTCAAGGAGGTTGATTTCCTCCTTGTCTCAAGAAAAAGGCTTCACGAATGGCTTGAGACAATGGCCATTGACTTTGAAGCTCACGGTGCTGTTGGAATTGAGTAGTTCCAATACTTCGTTTGAATACACTTATTAGATAGTAAACGGACCTATCCATCTTGACTTTAACTTTCCCGGGAAGATGTGGAGCTTAGAGTGATACGGCAAGACTCTTTGACCCTTTTGGAATTCTTTGCGGGAGACTAACTGATCATGCCACCTTTTCAATCTTTGTTTTGCAATGTTTGAATTATTGTAGGCGTCATTTCTCAGTTCCTCCATCTCATTAAGGTCTAGAAACCTCTTCATGTCGGCTCTGCTCAAATCCATGTTGAGCTCCTTGATTGCCCACCAACCTTTGTATTCAACTTCAACAGGGAGATGGCACGCTTTGCTATAGACTAAGCGATAAGGAGACATTCCAAGAATAGTCTTGTAAGTTGTTCTATAAGCCCATAGTGAATCTTGAAGCTTAACATACCAATCTCTTCTGATCATATTCACCACCTTCATCAATATGTTTTTTATCTCCCTATTAGCTAACTCAACTTGCCCAGAAGTCTGAGGGTGGTAAGGTGTAGCTACCTTATGCTTCACCCCGTACTTGGCTAAGAGAGTTTTGAACGGCTTGTTACAAAAATGAGTACCCCCATCACTGATTATGGCCTTAGGTACTCCAAATAGAGAGAAGATGTTCTCTTCGAGAAATTTGAGAACAACTCTATGACCATTGCGTTTGCACGGGATCGCTTCAACCCATTTGGAAACATAATCTACTCCCACCAAGATGAAGGAGTAGCCAAAGGACATAGGAAAAGGTCCCATGAAGTCAATGCCCCAAACATAAAAAAGATCAACTATTAAAATGGGGTTCAAAGGCATCATGTTCCTGCGTGTTAATTTCCCAAGCCTCTGGCATTTGTCACAGCTCTTGCATATGGTGTGGGCATCTTTGAAAAGTGATGGCCAGCAGAAACCCGATTACAATACCTTTATAGCTGTCTTCTAAGAAGCAAAGCGGCCTCCACATGAGCTTTCGTGGCAATGAATGAGGATCCCCTATTGCTCTTGCTCAAGGACACACTTCCATATTATTTGATCCGCACAATATTTGAATAGAATGGCTCTTCCCAATAGTAGGCATGAATTTTTGCAAAGAATTGCTTCTTGTCTTGTGCTTTCCACTCACTTGGAACTTCTCTAATAACTAAATAGTTAGCAATATGAGCATACCAAGGAACGGCTTCTATAAACATGAGTGACTCCTCTGGAAAATCATCATTAATGGGCAAACTATGGGAATTATGTGCGATGGTTAGCCTTGATAGATGGTCAGCTACCACATTCTCCACTCCTTTCTTATCTTTGATCTAAAGATTGAAATCTTGAAGCAAGAGAATCCATCTAATCAACCTCGCTTTTACATCCTGCTTAGTCAGCAGATATTTCAAGGTCGAGTGATCAGTGAAAACCACAAGCTCCATGATTCACTATGGGCATATAAAACAGCTTACAAGACTATTCTTGGCATGTCTCCTTATCGCCTAGTCTATGGAAAAGCATGTCATCTCTTTGTGGAAGTTGAATACAAGGTGATTCGCTTGAATTCCCAGCCGGGTCTTTTAATAAAAAATATTTATAAAACCTATGACCTTATACTGGCGTAGCAAAGCTACTATAGTATAGCAGTTCTAGGGTCGAACTCAGGGATGGGTTTTCACTCTATCAGTGACAGACTCTAAATTAGAAATTGATTCTGATGATTTCATTTAGCACAAACTTGAAATTTAAAAGAAACTAAAATTGTTTTGAAAGTGGTGATTTAAACTAAACTCACATAGAACTAAGTAAAAAGTGGAAAAAAGAAAGTCTCCCGGAGCTAAAGGTTGCTAGGTTCAAGTACCAGATGCAAAGTGGAAAATTCCGGATTTTTCTCCTCGCATTAGGGATTTAACCTATAGTTATTTCCCGAACCGGTATAGGTTTGACAATGAAGTTTTAATCCATAAAAAGTCACTAGAGATGGTAGTCAAGGTCCATTAATGGCTTAAGACACTATGGGCTATCACCTTGAATCACTTTCCAATGGCTCGTACATGATAACTAATGGACTGATATGGATCTAGCAATAAGCATCCACAGAGACCTTAAGCTTACCATGTATTGGCCAGTCAAAGTGATCCTAAGGGATTTAAAGCAAAACTTTGAATTTAGAAACCATTTATGGACTCCAACTACCTGAATTTAATGCACGGAAATTTTCCACCTTTTAATCTAGACTTTTCACCTAGCTTCCTTTACTCCAAGAAACTTTTGGTTTAGCCTCTCATCCTCTGGGAAAACATCCTCAGAGGGTGTTTGGCTTGCAAGAAAATAGAAAATAGAAGAGAGAAAATAAACAAAAGAGATCTCTGTATAACAAAGTTACATAAGTTGGTCTCCTGGAGAAAGCTCCCCGAAAGATCCATTTTCAGTGATTACAAGAGAATTTATATAGGAAGGTAATTTTACCCTTCCTTGGATACTTCCTAGCTAAGGAATTACATGAGTGGTTGAATACAAGGAGAAAATGGAAATTTAGACACAAAAATATCAGAAGAAAAAGAGTCGGCAAAAATATCTAATTTTCGCACGCTGAGTTCCAATTTCGCACTTTGGTTTGAGGTGTGCGAAATTTTCGCACAGTGGACTGAGGATTTCGCACCTTGATTTCCATCGTGCGAAATTTTCGCTCAGCTTGATGCAGTTGTCTTCCGAAGGCCATATCTTTCTCATTTCAGCTCCAAATCATACATGGTTTGAACCTTTGGATTCTTGACTTTCTGAGCTTTGAAATGGTATATAGAATGTAAAAAATAGACTTCGGGAAGTGCTCCAAAAGTGCAATGAAAGACTGCAGCTGTGTCCCCTATTTTCATCCCCTGTTTTCCTCTTCTCCATTGTTTCTTCCTTGTATACTTTGAACCACTAAGGCAAAGGATTATGAGGCTCCATAGCTTGATTTCTTCATAAATTTAAGCTTTCAAAAGCTTTGCCCTGAACTATAAATAGCTCTCCCTCATTCTTAAATTGCTTTGGTGAGCATAAAGCTATCAAAAAGCACCAAAACTTAACACAATTGTTAGAAACGATTGCAAGGGCTCCTAACATGCTAAATGGGTTAAAAGGTAATAATTACTACTCAATGGTGTTTAAAAGAGCTAATTACAAGCTACAAAATAGCATGTTTTGAGTAGTAATCACTCCCCCCAACCGACATATTGCTAGTCCCTTAGCAATTAAGGAGAGAAAAACTAAGCAAACGTAATAATATACATAAAAGAAGTCATGCAATTCATTCCAAAAAATAATTGAGTGGCATGACTAATATCCAAACACATCTCTCCTGGTGAACTAAAGATATGAAGATTCAAAATGCAATAGGAGTTGTCAAAGCTTAAACTTAAACAAAAAGTACAAAGAGTGGAGATTATGCAATTAAGTATCAAAAGAATCTCTACTCTCAAGGTTTCAAATCAAACTCTTCCATAATAAGCTAAGTGTTAATGAAATTAGCTTCCGGATATAGTATATACAACTATCCTCACCCTCCAACCTAAGCTTTTCTCGAATATTGGCAAAATTAATCAACTCTTAATAGGTTAAGAACGCACCTTCTTATTCACAATTCTTTTTTTACTCACTAAACTTAACCAATTCACCTATGTAGCAAGCAGAGGATCGATGACTCCCAACCAATCAAGGTTTAGGGCATCGGGTTTTAAAGGCTTTCGTCACCCCTTTGGATCATACTTAGGTTTCAAGGAAAGAATAGAGGCTTATTCTCTTTTTTTTTTTTTTTTTTTTTTTTCAAAGACTCATTGGTCTTTATGAGGTGTCCCAACACTATTAAAGAGAGGTTAAGTAATCAACCAAGTCAAAATTTTCCTAAGCTTAGAAAGTGAGAAAGTTTTACATCTTATATCCGGGATCTAATGTGCACAGTGTGTGTAAAGCTCGAAATGGAAGAAGAAAGTTCAAAATCAAAGAGGCTTCAATAGATTATCAACTTTGAAAGCATAAAACAAACTCTAAGACTTAAATAATTAAGTTAAAACTCGACTTATCCTATTTTATTTTTGAGAAATTATCTTTAACAACCAAAGAGAATGATTCAAAAAACTTTTAGCAATTTTAAATTTTAAGGAAAAAATCAACTAAAATACCAAAATGACTTAATATTAACAACAAAACTTCCTTTCTCAACTCTCCCCCCAACCAAGTTGAACATTATCCTCAATGTTTCAAAAGCGATTAAAAATAAAGGGAGGAAGTGGTACCTCCTGAGTGAGACAAAGTCTGAGTGTAAAGGAGGTATGGAATACCTTAAACCACATGTTCCAAAGACAAAAGAGTAATGAGAAAAGGGAATATAATCAAAAAGGATATATATATATATGTATATATTACTTGGAAAAGAAATATACAATGTATGATTTCAAGTACTATTTCCAATCCCAGTTTATAACACATGCAAAAGATGGGATTTACAAGTCTAATATATAAAGTAAAACATAAAAAGATCAGATATGAGTGGGGTCATGTGATGGCTCTGCTCTGATCTCCTCCTCTGGTATAGGCTGCTCAGCTGGCAAGCTCTCTTCATCTGGCACTAGAGGCTCGGATGGTGCAGACCTATCATGCCTAAGAGGAGTCTGCATACTCAGATGCTGCTGAATCTGATGAAGGATAGTGGTATGCTGGGTCTGAGTAGCAATGATCTGATCCTGGTGTGCACGAATAGTAGCCATCTGGTGGATAATAGAATCCTGAGCAGTGCTCAGTGTCTGCAATGAACGCACTAAGCCTCTGAATTCCGCAAGAGAAACGGTGACAGTGGGCTCAGATGAAGGAGGAGGTGCTGGGGTAGCTGGTACGACTGGTGGAGCACCCTGAGTGATAGGGGAGGTAGAATGTATAGCCTCGGGCATGTGCACTGAGGTGGGTGCTGCAGGGGTCGGAGGTGTGGTCTCTGTGAGAATCTCATCCTGCTGGGCCTGAGGTAGCTGGTCATCTCGGGGTAGCTCTGGAGGTGCAGGCACAGCTGGTGCTCCCTCGGGTGCAAAGTAGGCTACCAAGTGATGCCATTTGTCGAGAGAGAAATCCTCTTTGTAATGGCGGCGCCTCTCAAGACGGGGCTGTTCAGGATAGCCCAGATGCTCTAAAATCTGGCAGAGGAGCCTCGGAAATAGTAATGGAATGCCATCTGCCCTCTGAAGCTTCTTCTGATGGACTTTTTCTTCAAAATGAAGAAGAGAAGTCATAATCAAATGATGAGGGCCGAAGAAATAGCCCTCAGAAGTCCTAAATAATGCCTCAAGTATAGCTCCTCTCCTCTGAACTTTATGCTGAACGGGGAATAGGTTGGCACGCGGAGCACATCAATGAGGAGCATCCCAGATGGAAGCTCTCTCCTGGTCAATACCGAGGCTGTAGAAGTCCCCCTGGACAAAATGCGGACCATGTCGCTCTGAGAGAATGAGGACCACTCCCTGAAATCTGCCTGAAACACGGGCTCATAAGGTATACGGAGGGCCTCAGCAATGTGGCGAGCTCCAATGGCACCCTGGCGTCCGTCTATGGTAAATTGGATGAGAGTAGGATTGCGGAGGCCTCGAGTAGTCATAGATTGATAAAAATCTAGAACTACTCTGGGATAGTAGAATTGTCTAGGAGTGAGAAGACCCTCCATGTGATACCTCTGCAGCAATCGGAATGAATCTCGGAGCTCTGGCTGCTGTTTGAGGGCCTCTATATCAAAGTAGGTCTCAGAGTGGAAGGATCGATCTCTGCAATCCAAATTGCCCTCTATCGGTGGTCCAGCTATCATGGGACGCCTGATAACGGCCTCGAGAGGAATATCCGCAGGAATCCGGGAGTCCTCTGTAGGTGGCTCTGGCTGAGGTGCGTGGGATGGCTCTCTAGGACCCGAGAACTTGGTTCTCTTCGCTGGTGGCCGAGAAACAGGGCTCATGGCCTGATCGACTGGTGGCACAGGGTCCGTGGGTGGCCTCCTGGTGGGGTATCGACGCTGAGAAGGAGCTTCCCCCTCAGATGGGGGAATGGCCGGGGCCTGAACAGGTGGCGAAGCTGCGGCTCCCATGGCTGCTCGATGTGGTCGAGGTGTCGGTGAGGATGGGGAGGCGGAATGGCCTCCTCTGGTCTTCGCCATGGCCGAAATGGAGGTAGATGACTGTTCGGGATTCCAGAGATTTCACAGCTGGTGCGCGGGGTGTCCTTTGGGCTTCTGGACCTCAAGGGTTTATATAGGAATGAGGTTTAAGGGGTTTCTGATGTTTTAAAATTTTCCAAGGCAACCGAAAAGTCGTTTTTGGACGTTAGGCACAATTTCGGGGGTAAAATTTTAATTTAAAAGTCCGTTTTAAATTTTTAGAACTTAAAATTTTACCTTGCGAAATTTTCGCACCTTGGTCTGCAAATTTCGCACCTTGGAATTGGGTGTGCGAAAATGGCACCCCTTCAATTGAAGATTTCGCACCTTGGAATTGGATGTGCGAAATTTTCGCACCTTAACAGTGGTGTGCGAAATTTTCGCACACTGTTTCGCACAGTGCGAAAATTAGCTTGAGGTGTGCGAAATTGGCACACGTGTGCCAGGAGAGGATTTCGCACAGTGCGAAAATTTTCGCACCTTACACAGTGGTGTGCGAAATTGGATTTTAGGAAATTCACACCTTGAAAACGGATTTCGCACCTTGAGATAGATTTCGCACCTTGAAATTGGGGTGTGCGAAAATTGCTTCCTTTGGCCCAAGGATTTCGCACCTTGGTTTTGGGGTGTGCGAAATTTTCGCACCTTGAAATCAGGTGTGCGAAATTTTGGCACCTTGAAATCAGGTGCTCTGCTTCCTTGGTTTTGCTCCCCTGTTCTGCTTTTGAAGAGCTCTCCTCACCTTTCATGATTTTTTCTGAAATTTATCATCAAAATTGACTTGAATTAAGACAAAATAAACTAAGATTGAGGAAAAATTATAATAAAAAGAAATAAAATTAATGATATAACTATAAAACTATAATAAAAAATTCATGGACTTATTTAGCCCATGATACCCTGCTTTCCCTCAGAGTTGTGGTGGTTCAAGGAGGTTGATCTCCTCCTTGTCTGTACTGTAAGGCTCTATAAATGGCATGAGACGATGGCCATTGACTTTGAAGGTTTGATTGCCTGTGGGATTGAATATTTCCACCACTCCGTTGGGATGCACTTCATGAATTATGAAAGGACCCGTCCACCTGGATTTCAATTTTCCTGGAAAGAGATGAAGTTTAGAGTCATAAAGCAAAACTTTTTGTCCTTTGGTAAAAATTTTCTGATTTACCAACTGATCATGCCATTTTTTCAATCTTGCTTTGGCAATTTTTGAATTGAGGTATGCATCATTCCTCATTTCCTCCAATTCATTCAAATCCAAACATCTCTTTAACCCGGCTCTTGTCAAATCCATGTTGAGCTTTTTGATTGCCCACCATGCTTTATACTCAATCTCTACTGGAAGATGACACGCTTTGCCATAGACAAGGCGATAGGGAGACATTCCTAGAATGGTCTTGTAAGCGGTCCTATAAGCCCATAAGGAATCCAGGAGCTTGATAGACCAATCCTTCCTATTCACATTGACCACCTTCATCAATATATTCTTGATCTCACGGTTGGCCAACTCAACTTGGCCACTTGTTTGAGGGTGATAAGGTGTAGCTACCTTATGCTTAACCCCATACTTGGCTAGAAGAGTCTCAAAAGGTTTATTGCAAAAGTGGGTTCCCCCGTCACTTATAATGACCTTTGGCACTCCAAATCTTGCAAAAATGTTGTCCTTGAGGAATTTAAGTACCACCTTATGATCATTGCTCCTACATGGGATTGCCTCTACCCACTTAGAGACATAATCCACTCCTACCAAGATGTAGGAATGTCCAAATGACATTGGAAATGGTCCCATAAAGTCTATACCCCAGACATCAAAGATATCCACTATTAAGATGGGATTCAAGGGCATCATATTTCGCCGTGTTAGCTTACCAAGCCTTTGACACCGATCACATGCCTTACACATAGAATGGGCATCCTTGAAAAGAGAGGGCCACCAGAAGCCTGATTGGATCACTTTCATAGCTGTTTTCTGGGAGGCAAAATGACCTCCACATGCATTATCATGGCAATGGGAAAGAATTCTCGATTGCTCTTGCTCAGGAACACATTTCCTTATAATTTGATCTGCACAATATTTGAAAAGAAAAGGTTCCTCCCAATAATAAGCATGGATCTTAGCCAAGAAATGCCTCTTGTCTTGAGCACTCCACTCACTTGGTACTTCTCCAGTAACCAAAAAGTTTGCAATGTGAGAATACCATGGAGCTAAATCTACTGACATGAGAGACTCCTCAGGGAAGTCATCATTGATAGGTAAACCATGTGAGTCATGTGCTATCACTAGTCTGGACAAGTGGTCAGCTACCACATTTTCTACCCCCTTTTTATCCCTGATTTGGAGATTGAATTCTTGGAGCAAAAGAATCCATCTTATCAATCTTGCCTTGGCATCCTGCTTGGTTAGCAAGTATTTCAAAGCAGAATGGTCAGTGAACACTACTATAGAGGACCCTACCAAATAAGCACGAAACTTATCCAAGGCAAAAACTACTGCCAACAACTCCTTCTCAGTAGTTGTGTAGTTCTTTTGAGCCTCATTCAAAGTTCTGCTTGCATAATAGATCACATAGGGCTTTCCATCTTCTCTTTGCCCTAAAACAGCCCCCATAGCAAGATCACTTGAATCACACATTACCTCAAAAGGTAATTTCCAATTTGGGGCTCTCACTATTGGTGCAGTTGTGAGGAATTGCTTCAATTCCTCAAAACTTCTCTGACACTTCTCATCCCACACAAACTTGGCATCCTTTACCAAAAGCTCACACAGAGGTTTTGAGATTTTTGAGAAATCCTTAATGAACCTCCTATAGAATCCTGCATGTCCAAGGAATTGCCTAATTCCTTTAACATTTGTGGGAGGTGGCAACTTAACAATAAGTTCCACCTTTGCCTTATCTACCTCAATGCCATTTTTGGAGATGATATGTCCTAAGACAATTCCTTTTTGTACCATAAAATGGCACTTCTCCCAATTTAGCACTAGGTCTTTCTCAATACATCTATGGAGAACAGCTTCTAAATGCATCAAACACTCCTCATAAGAACTTCCATATACAGTGATGTCATCCATGAAAACTTCCATGATGCGTTCGACCATGTCACTAAAGATGCTTAGCATGCATCTTTGGAAAGTTGCAGGAGCATTACATAAACCAAAGGGCATTCTCCTATAAGCAAAAGTACCAAAGGGACAAGTGAAGGTTGTCTTTTCTTGATCTTCCAAATCAATTTCTATTTGGAAGTACCCTGAATAACCATCTAGAAAACAATAGAAAGGATGTCCTGAGACTCTCTCAAGGACTTGGTCCATGAAAGGCAATGGAAAATGGTCCTTCCTAGTCACTGAATTCAACCTTCTATAGTCTATACACACCCTCCATCCTGAGGTAGGACGTGTAGAGACTTCCTCCCCTTTCTCATTCTGGATCACAGTGATTCCAGATTTCTTTGGGACTACTTGGGTGGGACTCACCCACAAGCTGTCTAAAATGGGATATATGATCCCAGCTTGAAGTAGCTTCAAAACTTCACTCCTCACCACCTCTTGCATGTGAGGATTCAGTCTCCTTTGGGGTTGCCTCACTGGTTTTGCATCATCCTCCATATAAATATGATGGGTGCACACCAAAGGGCTAATCCCTTTCAGATCAGAAATTTGCCATCCAATGGCTTTCTTACATTTTCTGAGGACTCCTAAAAGACTATCCTCTTGATCACTAGTGAGGGTTGAGGAAACTACCACTGGACATTTCTCATCATCCTCCAAGTATGCATACTTCAACTCCAGAGGAAGTGGTTTTAAAATAAGCTTTGGAGGGTTCTCCACAGCAACTCCTTGTGAGTCTTCCTGGTTGAACAGTGGTAAGATCTCTTCCCGTCTCCTCCAAGGAGACATAATGGCTAGCACATAAGAGGGTTCAGGGAACCCATCTTCAAGGACTTCCAGGTTTTCATTCAAGCTCTCCTCTAAACTCTTGTCAGAGTGCTCTTCAACCAAAGTGTTGATCAAGCACACCTCCTCAAATCCTTCCTCCTCTTCAGGGTAAAGGTGCCTCTTACATAAGTGGAATATGTTTAATTCCAATGTCATGTTTCCAAATGTGAGCTGCATCACCCCATTCCTACAATTAACAATAGCATTGGAGGTAGCAAGGAAAGGTCTCCCTAGGATGATTGGTACATAATTTTCTTCCTTGACAGAGGAATCAGTATCAAGCACCACAAAATCCACAGGATAGTAGAATTTGTCCACTTGAACTAGAACATCCACTATCACTCCCCTTGGGATTTTGACAGACCTATCCGCTAAAGAGAGGGTCATGGTTGTGGGCTTTAATCCTCCTAGTCCCAGTTGCTTATACACAGAGTATGGGAGCAAATTCACACTTGCTCCCAAATCTAATAAAGCTTTTTCCACATGTGTCCCTCCAATGTTGACTGATATGGTGGGACATCCCGGATCTTTATACTTAACTGGGGACTTACTCTGAATGATAGCACTCACTTGCTCAGTGAGGAATGCATTCTTTGTCACCTGTAAACCTCTCTTGACTGTGCACAAGTCCTTTAGAAACTTTGCATATGTGGGGACTTGCTTGATCATATCAAGTAAAGGTATATTCAACTTCACTTGCCTCAGCACTTCAAGAATTTTTTATGAATTCTTGATTTCTTTCTTTCCATGTAAAGCTTGAGGAAAAGGGGGAGGCATATGTTTCTTCATCATATCCTCCTTAATCACTATCCTTGGTTCTTCTTCAATGCTTGATTTGGATGCACTTTTCTTCCCACTCTGCTCTTCTTGGTTTTTGCCCTCTTTAATCAAGGGTCCCTTTGATCTGAGTTCTTCATCAGGCCCCAAGTTAGGCAAGGGTTGATCAACCTCCTTTCCACTCCTCAAGGTTATCACAACTTTGACCTCCCTCAACTTTGAAGAATCCCCCTCTTGGGTTTCAACTTCATGAACACCCTTAGGATTTTGGCTTGGTTGAGAGGGGAATTTTCCTTTCTCATTCACTGTGTTGAGGTTGGTAAGTCTAGAGATGGAGTACTGAATATTATCTATCTTATGATATAGATCATTTTGCATCCCATCCATTCTCTTATTTAGAGAACTCTCAACATTCTCAATCTTTTGGTGCAATTGGGAGTTGATTGCCCTTTGTTCACCCACAAAGTCATTCATGACTTTACTTAGGTTTGCAATGGCTTGCTCCACTGAAGATGGTTGTTGAGGTGCTTGGATTTGGCCTTGTGGTTGGTATGGAGGTGGTCATGGTTTCCAAGAGAAATTTGGGTGGTTTCTCCAGCTTGAATTATAGGTGTTACCATAGGATGCACTGTTGTTGGGCCTAAATTGCCCCACAACATTCACTTGATCACCTAACATTTCTCTCACGGCTGGCATGGTTAGGCACTCATCTACCACATGATCACATGATTGGCAAATGGTGCATGGCATGGCATGGGTTTGAGTCTCGGAAATAGCTTGGACTTCATGCATCTTTTTCAACTCAAGTTCTTCCAACCTCCTAGCTAATGTTGCCACTTTAGCTTTCATGTCCACGTCTTCACTCAACATGTACATTCCAGCCTTTGGATTTTGGGTTTGTTGAGAGGGAAACTTTCCTTTCTCTCTTGAGTTAGGCTCATCCCATCCTCTTGACACCTCAGCCACATAACTTAAAAAGTCCATGGCTTCATCAGGATTCTTACTCATAAAATCTCCCCCACACATGGTCTCAAGAATTTGCTTCATGGAAGAAGACATTCCATCATAAAAATAGCTCACTAAGAGCCATGTATCAAAACCATGATGAGGACAAGCATTGATGGCTTCCATATACCTTTCCCAACACTCATGGAACTTCTCATTTTCTTTTGCAGAAAAGTTTGAGATTTGTCTCTTCAACCCATTAGTCCTATGGGTGAGGAAATATTTCTTCAAAAATTCAGCTTGAAGATCAACCCAATTCCTTATGCTCCTTGGCCTTAAAGAATTAAGCCATATTTTTGCCTTATCCTTCAAAGTAAAAGGGAATAGCTTGAGTCTCATCAAGTCTATTGAAGCTCCTCCCTCTCTAAAGGTATTACACACCTCCTCAAACTCCTTGATGTGAGAATATGGATTCTCACTCTCCATTCCATGGAAAGTTGGTAGGAGGGGGTACAATATGGGGTCTTATAACCAACTGCTCAAGAGGGGGCAGGATGCATGAGGGTGCACTCATCCTTGGGGGATGCATTCTATCCCTCATGGATAGGTATGCATTGGGATTACTCCCTTGACCTTGTTGAGAATTCTGATCCTCTGGTGGAGGGTCCATGATAATTACACAGATATCCAACTCTGTGTCTTGAGGATTCTCAATCCTTACTAATCTTCCCTCTTGGTCCCTAATCCAATAGGGCATACACAAGTTACTACTTACTTGAAATAAGACAAAAACAACAAAAACAAAAGGAATCTAGAAAAGAAAAAAAAAATTAAGGTTAGAAAGAAAATGAAATTAAAATTAACAAAAGGAAAATGAAAGAAAATGAAATTAGTGAAAAAGGAATTCACCTAACTTGTGATAAAAATCACAAGTAGCCTCAAAAAGGTTGTATCACTATATTGTGGCACCATCCCCGGCAACGGCGCCATTTGATTCACTTGAATTCCCAGCCGTGTCTTTTAATCAAAAATATTTATAAAACCTATGACCTTATACTGGCGTAGCAAAGCTACTATAGTATAGTAGTTCTAGGGTCGAACTCAGGGATGGGTTTTCACTCTATCAGTGACAGACTCTAAATTAGAAATTGATTCTGATGATTTCCTTTAGCACAAACTTGAAATTTAAAAGAAACTAAAATTGTTTTGAAAGTGGTGATTTAAACTAAACTCACATAGAACTAAGTAAAAAGTGGAAAAAAGAAAGTCTCCCGGAGCTAAAGGTTGCTAGGTTCAAGTACCAGATGCAAAGTGGAAAATTCTGGATTTTTCTCCTCGCATTGGGGATTTAACCTATAGTTATTTCCCGAACCGGTATAGGTTTGACAATGAAGTTTTAATCCATAAAAAGTCACTAGAGATGGTAGTCAAGGTCCATTAATGGCTTAAGACACTATGGGCTATCACCTTGAATCACTTTCCAATGGCTCGTACATGATAACTAATGGACTGATATGGATCTAGCAATAAGCATCCACAGAGACCTTAAGCTTACCATGTATTGGCCAGTCAAAGTGATCCTAAGGGATTTAAAGCAAAACTTTGAATTTAGAAACCATTTATGGACTCCAACTACCTGAATTTAATGCACGGAAATTTTCCACCTTTTAATCTGGACTTTTCACCTAGCTTCCTTTACTCCAAGAAACTTTTGGTTTAGCCTCTCATCCTCTGGGAAAACATCCTTAGAGGGTGTTTGGCTTGCAAGAAAATAGAAAATAGAAGAGAGAAAATAAACAAAAGAGATCTCTGTATAACAAAGTTACATAAGTTGGTCTCCTGGAGAAAGCTCCCTGAAAGATCCATTTTCAATGATTACAAGAGAATTTATATAGGAAGGTAATTTTACCCTTCCTTGGATACTTCCTAGCTAAGGAATTACATGAGTGGTTGAATACAAGGAGAAAATGGAAATTTAGACACAAAAATATCAGAAGAAAAAGAGTCGGCAAAAATATCCAATTTTCGCACGCTGAGTTCCAATTTCGCACTTTGGTTTGAGGTGTGCGAAATTTTCGCACAGTGGACTGAGGATTTCGCACCTTGATTTCCATCGTGCGAAATTTTCGCTCAGCTTGATGCAGTTGTCTTCCGAAGGCCATATATTTCTCATTTCAGCTCCAAATCATACATGGTTTGAACCGTTGGATTCTTGACTTTCTGAGCTTTGAAATGGTATATAGAATGTAAAAAATGGACTTCGGTAAGTGCTCCAAAAGTGCAATGAAAGACTGCAGCTGTGTCCCCTATTTTCATCCCCTGTTTTCCTCTTCTCCATTGTTTCTTCCTTGTATACTTTGAACCACTAAGGCAAAGGATTATGAGGCTCCATAGCTTGATTTCTTCATAAATTTAAGCTTTCAAAAGCTTTGCCCTGAACTATAAATAGCTCTCCCTCATTCTTAAATTGCTTTGGTGAGCATAAAGCTATCAAAAAGCACCAAAACTTAACACAATTGTTAGAAACGATTGCAAGGGCTCCTAACATGCTAAATGGGTTAAAAGGTAATAATTACTACTCAATGGTGTTTAAAAGAGCTAATTACAAGCTACAAAATAGCATGTTTTGAGTAGTAATCACAAGGCTTGGTGGGCAATTAAGAAGGTAAACATGGACCTAACAGAGTCAGGATGAAGAGGTGCTTAGACCTTAATGAGATGGAGGAATTGAGAAATGATGCCTACATCAATTCCAAAGTTGCAAAATAGAGGATGAAAAGGTGGCATGATCAGTTAATCTCTAACAAAGAATTTCGAAAGGGACAAAGAGTCTTACTATATGACTCTAGGCTCCATATCTTTCTAGGAAAGCCAAAGTTAATGTGGATAAGCCCTTTCATTATTCACCAAGTGCATCTCAATGGAGTAGTGGAACTACTCAATTCCAACAGCATGAACACTTTCAAAGTCAATGGCCACCGTCTTAAACCATTCATGGAGTCATTCAATCAAGACAAGGAGGAAGTCAGTCTCCTTGAGCCACATAAATCTTAACCAAAAATGGGGGTAGATGGACTTAGTCTTTTTTAAGACTAATCAAAGTCCATGTTTTTGTTATAATTTTGTTGATTTAAAGGCTTTATTAATTGTTTTAATTTTAATTTTAGCTTTGATTTATTTTATTTTGATATAACTTAGACTTTTTGAATGATCAAAATCAGGAGGAATTTCAAAGGAATTTCAACTTGCGAAAATGAGGGTCAACTTGCGAAATCCTCAAAGCTAAATTTCGCAAGTCCACTATTCAACTTGCAAAAATTTTCGTAGCTGCGAAACACCTCCTAGGCACACGTGTGCCATTTCGCAAGTTCAAAATCCAATTTCACAGCTGCGAACCAACTTGCGAAATCCTCAAAGCTAAATTTCGCAAGTCCACTATTCAACTTGGGAAAATTTTCGCAGTTATGAAACACCTCCTAGGCACAAGTGTGCCATTTCGCAACTTCAAAATCCAATTTCGCAGTTGCGAATCAAGTTACGAACCAACTTGCGAAATCACCTCCAACTTGTGGAAATACTAACCGTCGTTTAAATTTCTATTTAAACCTCTGATTCTCTCATTTTTCATTTCACACAGCCACTCCAACTTGTGAAAAAGCCCTCCAAGTTGCAAAGCCCAAAAATTTCAGAGGATCCCCTCCAAAGGAAGCTTAGAAGTCGTGCGTCTGAAGAGGACCACTTCGCACACCTCCGTGTACCCTGTGGAACACGAGCTCTCCATTTCAGCCATGCCCAAGATGAGAGGAGCCCAAGCCGTGTCTCCATCAACTCACAACACCAGACCGAGAGTCTCACCTACGTGGGATTCCATGTTTGATTTCGGTCCTCATCCGGATTCTACCCTTCTCCCCTACTCTCCTAGATTCTACCTTCTCTAGTACTCGCCCGTACCCTTTTCTGGTACTCGCCCACATTCTACCCTTCACCGGTAATTGCCCAAACTCTACCATTATGTGGTACTCACCCGGATTCTACCATTCACCGGTACTCGCCTGGACTCTACCTTTCCTGGTACTCGCCCAGACCCTTTCCCTTTACTCGCCACGATTCTACACTTCTTCGGTACTCGCCTGGACCTTTTTCCTTTACTCGCCCCGATTCTACACTTATCCGGTACTCGCCTGGATTCTAACTTTACAGGTACTTGCTCAGACCTTTTTTCAGTACTCGCCCGGTTTCTACCCTTCTTAGGTACTACCCTGGATTCTACCTTTTCAAGGTACTCGCCCGGACCCTTTTTCGGTCCTCGTCCGGATTCTACCCTTCTCCTTTACTCTCCTAGATTCTACCTTCTCTAGTACTCGCCCGTACCATTTTTTGGTACTCGCCCAGATTCTACCATTCACCGATAATTGCCCAAACTCTACCATTATGTGGTACTCGACCGGATTCTACCATTCTCCGGTACTCGCCTGGACTCTACCTTTCCCGGTACTTGCCCGGACTCTTTTTCAGTACTCGCCCTAATTCTACCATTTTCCTGTACTTACCCGGATTCTACCATTCTCCGATACTCGTCCGGATTCTACCGCTCTCCGGCATTGGCCTGGATTCTACCCTTCTCCGATACTCACCTGGATTTTACCTTTCCCAGTACTCGCCCGGACCCTTCTTCGGTACTCGTCCAGATTCTACCCTTGTCAGGTACTCGCCCGGATTCTACCCTTCTCAGGTACTCGTTCGGATTCTACCCTTCTCGGGTACTCGCCCGGACCCTTTTACTTTCCTCGCCTCGATTCTACCCTTTTATGGTACTCCCATGGATTCTACCATTTCCCGGTACTCGCCCGAACCCTTTTTCAGTATTCGCTGGGATTCTACTTTTCCCCTGTACTCGCTCGGATTCAACCATTTTTTGGTACTCACCCGGATTCTACCCTTCACCGGTACTCACCCAGATTCTACCATTCTACGGTACTCACCCGGATTCTACCATTCTCTAGTACTCGCCTGCATTTACCTTTCCCGGTACTCGCCCAGACCCTTTTCCTTTACTCGCCCCGATTCTACACTTCTTCGGTACGCGCCTAGATTCTAACTTTATCGGTACTCGCACGAACCTTTTTTCAATACTCGCCCGATTTCTACCCTTCTCAGGTACTACCTTGGATTCTACCTTTTCAAGGTACTTGCCCGGACCCATTTTCGGTACTCGTCCGGATTCTACCCTTCTCCGCTACTCTCATCGATTCTACCTTCTCTAGTACTCACCCATACCCTTTTCTGGTACTCGCCCAGATTCTACTCTTCACCGGTAATCACCCGAACTCTACTATTATGTGGTACTCGCCCGGATTCTACCATTCTCCGGTACTCGCCTGGACTCTACCTTTCCCGGTACTTGCCTGGAACCCTTTTTCAGTACTCGCCCAAATTCTACCCTTCTCTGGTACTTGCCCGGATTCTACCATTCTCCGGTACTCGTCCGGATTCTTCCGTTCTCCGGCACTCGCCCGGATTCTACCCTTCTTCGATACTCACCTGGATTTTACATTTCCTTGTACTCGCCCAAACCCTTCTTCGGTACTCTTCCAGATTCTACCATTCTTTGGTACTCATTCGGATTCTACCCCTCTCCGGCACTCATCTAGATTCTACCTTTCCCAGACTCGCCCAGACCCTTTTCCTTTACTCGCCCTTATTATACCCTTCACCAGTAGTCGCCCAGATTCTACCCTTCTACGGTACTCGCCCGAATTCTACCATTCTCCAGTACTTGCCTGCATTCTACCTTTCCCGGTACTCGCCTAGACCCTTTCTCTTTACTCGCCACGATTCTACACTTCTTCGGTACTCACCCGGACCCTTTTCCTTTACTCATCCCGATTCTACACTTCTCCGGTACTCGCCTGGATTCTAACTTTACCGGTACTCGCTCAGACCTTTTTTCAGTACTCTCCCGGTTTCTACCCTTCTCAGGTGCTACCCTGGATTCTACCTTTTCAAGGTACTCGCCCGGACCCTTTTTCGGTACTCGTCCGGATTCTACCCTTCTCCGCTACTCTCCTGGATTCTACCTTCTCTAGTACTCACCCGTACCCTTTTTTGGTATTCGCCCAGATTCTACCCTTCACCGATAATCACCCGAACTCTACTATTATGTGGTACTCGCCCAGATTCTACCATTCTCCGATAGTAGCCTGGACTTTACCTTTTCCGGTACTTGCCCGGACCCTTTTTTAGTACTCGCCCTAATTCTACCCTTTTCTGGTACTTGCCCGGATTCTACCATTCTCCGGTACTCGTCCGGATTCTACCGTTCTCCGGCACTCGCCCGAATTCTACCCTTCTTCGATACTCACCTGGATTTTACCTTTCCCAGTACTCGCCCAGACCCTTCTTTGGTACTCGTCCAGATTCTACCCTTGTCAGGTGCTCGCCCGGATTCTACCCTTCTTAGGTACTCATTCGGATTCTACCCTTCTCGGGTACTCGCCCGGACCCTTTTCTTTTTCTCGCATCGATTCTACCCTTTTATGGTACTCCCCTGGATTCTACCATTTCTCGGTACTCGCCCGAACCCTTTTTCAGTATTCGCTCGGATTCTACTTTTCCCCGGTACTCACCCGGATTTATCCATTTTTTGGTACTCACACGGATTCTACCCTTCACCGGTACTCGCCCAGATTCTACCCTTCCACGGTACTCGCCTGGATCCTACCCTTCTCCAATACTCGCTTGCATTCTACCTTTCCCCGTACTCGCCCAGATCCCTTTACTCGCCACGATTCTACACTTCTTCGGTACTCGCCCGGACCCTTTTCCTTTACTCGCCCCGATCCGATACTCACCTGGATTCTACCATTCTCCGGTACTCGCCTAGACTCTACCTTTCCCGATACTTACCCGGACCCTTTTTCAGTACTCGCCCTAATTCTACCCTTTTCTGGTACTTGCCCGGATTCTACCATTCTCTTGTACTCGTCCGGATTCTACCCTTCTCCGATACTCACCTGGATTTTACCTTTCCCAGTACTCGCCTGGACCCTTCTTCGGTACTCGTCCAGATTATACCCATGTCAAGTACTCACCTGGATTCTACCCTTCTCAGGTACTCATTCGGATTCTAGCCTTCTCGGGTACTCGCTCGGACCCTTTTCCTTTTCTCGCATCGATTCTACCCTTTTATGGTACTCCCCTGGATTCTACCATTTCTTGGTAGTCGCCCGAACCCTTTTTTAGTATTCGCTCGGATTCTACTTTTCCCTGGTACTCGCCCGGATTCAACCATTTTTTGGTACTCACCCGGATTCTACCCTTCACCGGTACTCGCCCAGATTCTACCCTTCTATGGTACTCGCCCAGATCCTACCATTCTCCAGTACTCGCCTGCATTCTACCTTTCCCTGTACTAGCCCAAACCCTTTCCCTTTACTCGCCACGATTCTACACTTCTTCGGTACTCGCCCGAACCTTTTTCCTCTACTCGCCCCGATTATACACTTCTCCGGTACTCGCCTGGATTCTAACTTTACCGGTACTTGCTCGGACCTTTTTTCAGTACTCGCCCGGTTTCTACCCTTCTCAGGTACTACCCTCTATCTTTTCAAGGTACTCGCTCGGACTCTTTTTCGGTACTCGTCCGGATTCTACCCTTCTCCGCTACTCTCCTGGATTCTACCTTCTCTAGTACTCACCCGTACCCTTTTTTGGTACTCGCCCAGATTCTACCCTTCACCGGTAATCACCCGAACTCTACTATTATGTGGTACTCGCCCCGATTCTACCATTCTCTGATAGTCGCCTGGACTCTACCTTTCCCGGTACTTGCCCGGACCCTTTTTTAGTACTCGCCCTAATTCTACCCTTCTCCGGTACTTGCCCGGATTCTACCATTCTCCGGTACTCATCCGAATTCTACCGTTCTCCGGAATTCGCCCGGATTCTACCCTTCTCCGATACTCACCTGGATTTTAAATTTCCCGGTACTCGCCTGAACCCTTTTTCGGTACTCTTCCGGATTCTACCATTCTTTGGTACTCGTTCGGATTCTACCCTTCTCTGGCACTCACCTGGATTCTACCTTTCCCTGTACTCGCGCAAATCCTTTTCCTTTACTCGCCCCGATTCTACCCTTTTCCGATACTCATCCCGATTCTACCCCTCTCTGGTACTCGCCTGGATTCTACCTTTCTTAGTACTCGCCCGGACCCTTTTTCGATACTCGCCCGAATTCTACCCTTCTCCAATACTCGTCCAGATTCTACCCTTCTCCAATACTCGTCCAGATTCTACCCTTCTACGGAGGTCGCCAGGATTCTACGCTTCTCCAGTACTCACCCCCACCCTTTTTGGCTACTTAGCCTGATTCTTCCTTCTCCAATACTCGTTCGAATTCTACCCTTCATCGGTACTCGCCTGGATTCTACCCTTCTCCAATACTCGCCCAGATTTTCCCTTCATCGGTACTCGCTTGGATTCTACCCTTCTCCGGTACTCGCCCGAATTCTACCCTTCTCCGGTACTCTCCTAGATTCTACCTTTTCCTGGTACTCGCCCTGACCCTTTTTCGGTATTTGCCCGGATTCTACTTTTAGTCGGTACATGCCCGGATTCTACCATTTTTCGGTACTCACCCGAATTCTACCCTTCTACGGTATACGCCCATATTCTACCCTTTATCGGCACTCGTCGGGATTATACTTTTCTCCGGTACTCGCCTGGATTCTACCTTTCCCGATACTCAACCGGTCCCTGTTCTAGTACTCGCTCAAATTCTACCATTCACCGGTACTCATCTGGATTCTACCTTTCTCCGATACTCACCTGGATTTTATCTTTCCCGGTACTCGCCCGAACCCTTCTTCGATACTCTCCCGGATTCTACCCTTCTCAGGTACTGGTCCGAATTCTACCATTCTTTGGTACTCATCCGGATTCTACTCTTTTCCGGCACTTACTCGAATTCTACCTTTCCGAGTACTCGCCCTGACCCTTTTCCTTTACTCGCCCCGATTCTACCCTTCTCCGGTACTCGTCCGGATTCTACCCTTCTCTGGTACTAGCCTGGATTCTACCTTTCCTGGTACTCGCCCGGACCCTTTTTAAGTACTTGCCCGGATTCTACCCTTCTCCAGTACTCGCCCAGACCCTTTTTGGGTACTCGCTTGGATTTTTCCTTCTCCGGTACATGCCTGAATTCTACCCTTCATCGGTACTCGCTTGGATTCTACCCTTCTCCGGTACTCACCCGAATTCTGCCCTTCTTCGGGACTCTCCTAGATTCTACCTTTTCTAGGTACTCGCCCGGACCTTTTTTTGGTATTCGTCTGGATTCTACTTTTCCCCGGTACACCCCCGGATTCTACCATTTTTCGGTACTCGCCCGAATTCTACCCTTCTCCGATACTAGCCCGAAATCTACCCTTTTACGGTACACGCCCATATTCTACCCTTTATCAGCACTTGCCGGGTTATACTATTCTCCGGTACTCGCCTGGATTCTACATTTCCCGATACCCACCCGGACCCTGTTCTAGTACTCGCTCAAATTCTACCATTCACCGGTACTCGCCCGGATTCTACCCTTCTCCGATACACACCTGGATTTTACCTTTCCGGGTACTCGCCCGAACCCTTCTTCGATACTCGTCCGGATTCTACCATTCTCTGGTACTCGGCCGGATTCTACCCTTCTCCGAAACTCACCTAGATTCTACCTTTCCCGGTACTCGCCCAAACCCTTTTCCTTTACTCGCCCCGATTCTACCCTTCTCCGGTACTCGTCCGGATTCTACCCTTCTCTGGTACTCGCCTGGATTCTACCTTTCCTGGTACTCGCCCGGACCCTTTTTAAGTACTTGCCCGGATTCTACCATTCTCCAGTACTTCCCCAAATTCTACCCTTCTACGGTAGTCGCCCGGATTCTACCCTTCTCTAGTACTCGCCCAGACCCTTTTTGGGTACTCGCTTGGATTTTTCCTTCTCCGGTACTCGCCCGAATTCTACCCTTCATCGGTACTCGCTTGGATTCTACCCTTCTCCGGTACTCACCCGAATTCTGCCCTTCTTCGGGACTCTCCTAGATTCTACCTTTTCTAGGTACTCGCCTGGACCTTTTTTTGGTATTCGTCTGGATTCTACTTTTCCCCGGTACACCCCCGGATTCTACCATTTTCCGGTACTCGCCCGAATTCTACCCTTCTCCGATACTCGCCCGGAATCTACCCTTTTACGGTACACGCCCATATTCTACCCTTTATCAGCACTCGCCGGGATTATACTATTCTCCGGTACTCGCCTGGATTCTACATTTCCCGATACCCACCCGGACCCTGTTCTAGTACTCGCTCAAATTCTACCATTCACCGGTACTCGCCCGGATTCTACCCTTCTCCGATACACACCTGGATTTTACCTTTCCGGGTACTCGCCCGAACCCTTCTTCGGTACTCGTCCGGATTCTACCCTTCTCAGGTACTGGTCCGGATTCTACCATTCTCTGGTACTCGTCCGGATTCTACCCTTCTCCGAAACTCACCTGGATTCTACCTTTCCCGGTACTCGCCCAAACCCTTTTCCTTTACTCGCCCTGATTCTACTCTTCTCCGATACTCGTCCAGATTCTACCCTTCTGTAGTACTCGCCTGGATTCTACCTTTCCTGGTACTCGCCCGGACCCTTTTTCAGTACTCGCCCGGATTCTACCCTTCTCCTGTACTCGCCCAAATTCTACCCTTCTACGGTAGTCGCCCGGATTCTACGCTTCTCTAGTAATCGCCCACACCCTTTTTGGCTATTCACCCGGATTCTTCATTCTCCGGTACTCGCCCGAATTCTACCCTTCATCGGTACTCGCCTGAATTCTACCCTTCTCCGGTACTCACTCGGATTCTACCCTTCTTCGGTACTCTCCTAGATTCTACCTTTTCCAGGTACTCGCCCGGACCCTTGTTCGGTACTTGCCCGGATTCTACCCTTCTTTGGTACTCCCCTAGATTCTACATTTTCCCAGTCATCGCCCGGACCCTTTTTCGGTATTCGCCCGGATTCGACTTTTCCCCAGTACTCGCCCGAATTCTACCTTTTTCCGATACTCACCTGTATTCTACTCTTCTTCGGTACTCACCCCGATTCTACCCTTCTCTGGTACTCGTCTGGATTCTACCCTTCTCTAGTACTAGCTGGGATTCTACCCTTCTCCAGTACTCACCCCAATTCTACCATTCTCGGGAACTCGTCCGGATTCTACCCTTCTCCGGTACTCGCCTGGATTCTACCTTTCCCCGTACTCGCCCGGACCCTTTTTCAGTACTTACCCGGATTCTACCCTTCTCCGGTACTCGCCTGGATTCTACCTTTCCCCGTACTCACCCGGACCATTTTTCAGTACTTGTCCGGATTCTACCCTTCTCCGGTACTGGCCCGATTCTAACCTTCTACAGTAGTCACCTAGATTCTACCCTTCTACGGTAGTCGCCACGGTTCTACCCTTCTACGGTAGTCGCCACGGTTCTACCCTTCTCCGGTACTTGCATGGATTCTAACTTTCTCGGTACTCGACCAGACCCTTTTTCGGTAGTCACCCGAATTCTACCATTCTCCGATACTTTACTGGATTCTACCCTTCTCCAATACTCGCCTGCATTCTACCCTTCTCCGGTACTCGTCCGGATTCTACCCTTCTCTCGTACTTGCCTGGATTCTACTTTCCCGGTACTCACCCGTACCCTTTTTCAGTACCCCCTGGATTCTCCCCTTCTCTGGTACTCACCCTGATTCTACCTTTCACCGGTACTCGCCCAGATTGTACTCTTCTTCAGTACTCCCCTGGATTCTACATTTTCCCAATACTCGCCCGGACCCTTTTTTAGTATTCGCCCGGATTCTACTTTTCCCCAATACTTGCCTGAATTCTACCCTTCTCCGGTACTCGTCCAGAATCTACCCTTCTTCGGTACCCCTCTGGATTCTACCCTTCTACGGTAGTCGCCCGGATTCTACCCTTCTCCAGTACTTGCCTGGATTCTAACTTTCTCGGTACTCGCCCGGACCCTTTTTCGGTAGTCGCCCAGATTATACCCTTCTCCGGTACTCGCCCGGATTCTAACCTTTTCCAGTACTCACCCGCATTCTACCCTTCTTCGGTACTCATTTGGACCCTTTTTCGGTGCTCGCCCGGATTCTACCGTTCCCCTATACTCGACCGGATTCTACCCTTCTCCAGTACTCGCCTGGATTCCAACCTTCCCCGGTACTCGCCCGGATTCTACCATTCTCCGGTACTTGCTCGAATTCAACCCTTCTCTGGTACTCGCCTGAATTCTACCTTTCTCGGTACTCACCCGGACTCTTTTTCGGTACTTGCCCGGATTCTACCCTTCTCCCGTACTCGCCCGGATTCTAACCTTCTTTGGTACTCACCCGAATTCTACCCTTCTCCGGTACTGGCCTGGATTGTACCTTTCCCAGTACTCGCCCGAACCCTTATTCGGTTGATTACTACTCAAAACATGCTATTTTGTAGCTTGTAATTAGCTCTTTTAAACACCCTTGAGTAGTAATTATTACCTTTTAACTCAATTGACATGTTAATGACCCTTGCAATTGTTTCTAATCAAATTGTGTTAAGTTTTGATGTTTTTTATAACTTTTAGCTACACCAAAGCAATCCAAGAATGAGGGAGAGCTATATATAGTTCATGGCAAAGCTTTTGGAAGCTTAAATTCATGAAGAACCAAGCTTTGGAGCTCCATAGCCCTTTGCCAAAGTCGTTCAAAGTATGCAAGGAAAGAACAATGGAGAAGAGGAAAACAAAGTGAAGAAAACAGAGGACAGCAGCTACATTCTTCTTTCACACTTTTGGAGCACTTACCGAAGTCCATTTTCAACATGCTATATACCATTTCAAAGCTCAGGAAGTCAAAAATCCAACGCTTCACACCGTGTATGATTTGGAGCTGAAATGAGGAAGATATGGCCTTCGGAAGACAACTGCATCAAGCCATGGGAACACCATTTCGCAAGGAGATTTTCTTCATGGTGCGAAATTTGGCCATTTCGCACCATGAAGAACCACCTTGCAAAATTTCGCAAGGTGGCTTTTCACCTTGCGAAATTTGGACCCTTCATCTTTCCCCTTGCGAAAATGCCTTTGAAATCCCCTGTTTTGAGACGCTATTGATGATATTCCACTGCCGGTTCTCCAAGATATTTTGCTTGATTTTTAGCTTTGTAAATACCTATTTTACCCTTGTAATCAGCCAATGAATAGGTTGCTTTTGTAATAGCTCTTGTAATTTATCTTGTTATTGTCTTTAAATAGAGGTGAAAAGCCTCAGACAAAGATATCTTATAACCTGTAACTTTATAAGCTAAATTACAAGAGCTATTACAAAAGCAACCTTTTCATTGGTTGATTACAAGGGTAAAATAGGTATTTACAAAGCTAAAAATCAAGCAAAATATCTTGGAGAACCGGTAGTGGAATAACATCAACAACGTCTCAAAACAGGGGATTCAAAGGAATTTCGCAATGTGCCTAAATCCTCCTTGCGAAATTTTCGCAAGGTGTTTCTTCATGGTGCAAAGTGGCAAAATTTCGCACCATGAAGAAAATCTCCTTGCGAAATTGGTCATTTGACATGATGCAGTTGCCTTCCAAAGGCTATATCTTCCTCATTTCAGCTCCAAATCATACACGGTTTGAAGCGTTGGATTCTTGACTTCCTAAGCTTTCAAATGGTATATAGCATGCAAAAAATGGACTTCGAGAAGTGCTCCAAAAGTTCAAAGGAAGACTGCAGCTATTTTCTTCACTCTGTTTTCCTCTTCTCCATTGCTTGTGCTCGTGTTTCCACTTGAAATTCAAGCCTATAAACGTACAAAATCCTTGCTTAACTCGCCCAAGTAGCTCCTCCAACAATTGGCATGCTTGAATTGGTTCATAAGCTGATAAAAACATGTCAACTTGCCACAAAAAGGTTAAAACCAATTACTAAGGACCTTAATGAATTAATTGGGTTAAATGAATATGATTACTACTCAAAGGTGCTTAAAACCATTATAATTAGGTCTACAAAATAGCACTTTTTGGTAGTAATCACTTACCTCATTTCAACCAGCTATCTTCCTTTTTGGCACAAGCTTTGATGCTTGATTTTGAATACATATTGCGTGACTGACTCACCCTCTGCTGCAGCACTTGGCTAGGGACCACATGTACTCATCATTGGCTTTGGTTGTTGAATTCATATGCATGCATGGTGCTTAATCTTGAATGTTTGTTATGTGTTTATTTGTGTTTGGCTGACCTTTTATGCAGCGCTTGGCTATGGACCACAGGTACGCACCCATTGTTTTGTTTGGTTGAATTCATATGCATGCCAAATACCAATTAGGATTGTATGATTCATGACATCTATTTAGCCTAGGGTTTCATTTGACCTTTGACCCATATGCTCCCACATACCCAATTCATTAGTAGAGACCGAGTTTCGGGCCTAGAGGGGTGCTATCTCGCATGAGGTACCTTCCCAACGGGTAACCTGATCCCCGGACTCAGAATCTAGTTTTCGTAGACCGCTTTTTCCATACTAGGGTCATTAGGGGTTTTTGTTCTTACTTAATTTTCCCCATTTTAAAAACAAAAATAAGAAGTAAGTGGCGACTCCAAACAACACCGTTCCTCACTGGGGGCGGGTTTTTTCAAAACTGGAAAACACCAACTTTTTCATTTCTTTCTTTTCTTTTAAAAGCGAGCCGCGTCGGTCCGGTGGATCGGGTGAGGGTCCACACACGGATTCTATCTTTTCGTGGTACTCGCCCGGATTCTACAATTTCTCGGTACTCACATTGATTCTACCATTTTTCGGTACTCGCCCGGACAGTTTTTCAGTACTCGCACGGATTTTACCATTTTCAAGAACTCACACTGATTGTACCATTTTTCGATACTCGTCCAGACAATTTTTCAGTACTCGCACGCATTCTACCTTTTCACGGTACTAGCCCGGATTCTACAATTTTCTGGTACTCACACCGATTCTACTGTTTTTCAGTACTCGCCCGGACAGTTTTTCGGTACTCGCACGGATTCTATCTTTTCGCGGAACTCTTCCGAATTCTATCATTTTTCGATACTCACACTTATTCTACCATTTTTCGATACTCGTCCGAACAGTTTTTCGGTACTTGCAAGGATTCTACCTTTTTTAGGTACACGCCAGGATTCTACCATTTTCCGGTACTGACACAGATTCTACCATTATTCGATACTCATCCGAACAGTTTTTCGGTACTTGCACGGATTCTACCTTTTTGCGGTACTCGCCCAGACAGTTTTTCGGTACTCGCACGAATTTTTTCCTTTTCGCGGTACACGCCCAGATTCTATCATTTTTCGGTACTCACACGAATTCTACAATATTTCGATCCTCGTTCGGACAGTTTTTCGGTAATCGCACGGATTCTAGCATTATGCGGTAGTCACACTGATTCGACCATTTTTGGGTATTCATCCGGACAATTTTTTGGTACTCGCACGGATTCTACCTTTTCCCGGTTCTCGCCCGGATTCCATCATTTTCTGGTACTCGCATAGATTCTACCATTTTCTGGTAATCACACTGATTCTATAGTTTTTCGTTACTCGCACGAATTCCACTTTTTCCCGGTACTTGCTCAGATTCTACCATTTTCCTGTAATGACATTGATTCTACCATTTTTCGGAACTCCTCCAGACAGTTTTTTGGTACTCACACGGATTCTACCTTTTTGCGGTACTCGCCCGGATTCCAGCATTTTCCGGTACTCACACTAATTCTACCATTTTTCGATTCTCGTCCGGACAGTTTTTCGTTACCCGCACGAATTTTTCCTTTTCGTGGTACACGCCCAGATTCTATCATTTTCCAATACTCACACGGATTCTACAATTTCTCGAACCTCGTCCAGACAGTTTTTCGGTACTCGCATGGCTTTTTCCTTTTCGCAGTACACGCCCAGATTCTATAATTTTCTGGTACTCACACGGATTCTACAAATTTTCGATCCTCGTCCGGACACTTTTTTGGTACTCGCACAGATTCTACCATTATTTGGTAGTCACACTAATTCTACCATTTTTCGGTATTCGTCCGGACAGTTTTTCGGCAGTTGCACGAATTCTACCTTTTCGCGGTACTCGCCCGGATTCCACCATTTTCTAGTGCTCACACTAGTTCTACCATTTTTCGGTTCTCGTCCGGACAGTTTTTCGGTACTCGCACAGATTTTTCCTTTTCGCGGTACACGCCCAGATTCTATCATTTTTTGGTAATCACACTGATTCAACAATTTTTCGATACTCGCCCGAACAGTTTTTCGTTACTCGCACGGATTCTACCATTATGCGGTAGTCACACTGATTCGACCATTTTTCAGTATTCGTCCGGACAGTTTTTCGGCAGTCGCACTGATTCTACCTTTTCGCGGTACTCGCCCGGATTCCACCATTTTCCGGTGCTCACACTATTTCTACCATTTTTCGGTTCTCGTCCAGACAGTTTTTCGGTATTCGCACAGATTTTTCCTTTTCGCGGTACATGCCCAGATTCTATCATTTTCTGGTAATCAGACTGATTCTACAATTTTCGGTACTCGTCCGAACAGTTTTTCGTTATTCGCACGGATTCCATCTTTTCCCGATACTGGCTCAGATTCTACCATTTTTTGGAACTCGTCCGGACAGTTTTTTCGGTACTCGCATGGATTCTACCATTATGTGGTACTGGCTCGGATTCCACCATTTTCCGGTACTCACACTAATGCTACCATTTTTCGGTTCTCTTCCGGACAGTTTTTCGGTACTCGCACGGATTTTTCCTTTTCGCGGTACACGCCCAGATTCTATCGTTTTCCGGTACTCACACGGATTCAACAAATTTTCGATCATCGTCCGGACAGTTTTTCAGTACACGCACGGATTCTACCTTTTCTCGGTTCTCGCCGGATTCTATCATTTTCCGGTACTCGCATAGATTCTACAATTTTATGGTAATCACACTAATTCTACAATTTTTCGGTACTCATCCGAACAGTTTTTCGTTACTCGCACGGATTCCACCTTTTCCTGGTACTCGCTGAGATTCTACCATTTTCTGGCACTGACACTAATTCTACCATTTTTCGGTATTCTACCGGAAAGTTTTTCGGTACTTGCATGGATTCTTCTTTTTCTCGATACTCGCCCGGATTCTATCATTTTTCGGTACTGACACTGATTCTACCATATTTCGGTATTCGTCCGGATAGTTTTCAGTACTCGCACGGATTCTACTTTTTCTCGGTACTCGACCAGATTCTATCATTTTCCGGTACTGACACTGATTCTACCAGTTTTTAGTACTCGTTCGGACAGTTTTTCGATACTAGCACGGATTCTACCTTTTCGCGATAGTCGCCCGGATTCGACCATTTTGCAGTAGTGACACTAATTCTACCATTTTTCGGTAGTCGTCCGGACAGTTTTTCGTTACTCACACGGATTCTACCTTTTCCCGGTACTCGCTCAAATTCTACCATTTTCCGGTAATGACATTGATTCTACCATTTTTCGGTACTCGCACCGATTCTACCTTTTCCCTGTACTCGCCCGGATTCTACCATTTTCCGGTACTCACATTGATTCTACCATTTTCGGTACTCGTCCGGACAGTTTTTCGGTAGTCGCACGGATTCTACCTTTTCCCAGTACACTCCCGGATTCTACCATTTTCCGGTACTGACACTGATTCTACCATTTTTCGGTACTCATCCGGATAGTATTTCGATACTTGCACGGATTTTACCTTTTCAAGATTTTTGCTCGGATTCTACCATTTTCTGGTAGTGATACTGATTCTACTATTTTTCGGTACTCGTCCGGACAGTTTTTCGATACTCGCAATGATTCTACCTTTTCGTGGTACTCGGCTGAAATCTACAATTTTCCGGTAGTCACACTGATTATACCTATTTTCGGTACTCGCACGGATTCTGCCATTTCCGGGTACTCACACTGATTCTACCATTTTTCGGTACTGGCTACGACAGTTTTTCAGTACTTGCATGGATTCTACCATTTTCAAGTACTTACACTAATTCTACCATTTTTCGGTACTCATTGGGACAATTTTTCGATAGTCGCAGGGATTTTACCTTTTCGCGATACGAGACCGGATTCTACCATTTTCCGGTACAGAGACTGATTCTACCATTTTTTGGTACTCGTCCGGATAGTTTTTCGGTACTCGCACGGATTCTACCTTTTCGCGGTATGAGCCCAGATCCTACCATTTTTCGGTACTGACACTGATTCTACCATTTTTCGGTACTCGTTAGGACAATTTTTTGGAACTCGCACGGATTCTATCTTTTTGTGGTTTTCGCCCGGATTCTACAATTTCTCGGTACTCACATTGATTCTACCATTTTTCGGTACTCGCCCGGACAGTTTTTCGTTACTCGCACGGATTTTACCATTTTCGAGAACTCACACTGATTGTACCATTTTACGATACTCGTCCGGACAATTTTTCAGTACTCGCACGCATTCTACCTTTTTGTGGTACGAGCCCGGATTCTACAATTTTCTGGTACTCACACCGATTCTACTATTTTTCAATACTCGTACGGATTCTATCTTTTCGCGGAACTCTCCCGGATTCTATCATTTTTCGGTACTCACACTTATTCTACCATTTTTCGATACTCGTCCAAACAGTTTCTCGGTACTCGCATGAATTCTACCTTTTTGTGGTACACGCCCGGATTCTACCATTTTCCGGTATTGACACAGATTCTACCATTTTTCAATACTCATCCAGACAGTTTTTCAATACTCGCACGGATTCTACCTTTTCGCGGTACTCGCCCGGACAGTTTTTCGGTACTCACACGGATTCTACCATTTTCCGGTACTGTCACTGATTCTAGCATTTTTCGGTACTCGTCTAGAAAGGCTTTCGGTTCTCACACGGATTCTACATTTTCGCGGTACTCACCCGGAATCTACAATTTTCTTGTCTCACACTGATTCTCCATTTTTCGGTACTCGCCCGGACAGTTTTTCGGTACTCGCATGGATTCTACCATTTTCGGGTACTTACACTAATTCTATCATTTTTCGGTACTCGTCCAGACAATTTTACCGTACTCGTAGGTATTTTACCTTTTTCGGTATAGACACTGATTCTACCATTTTTCGGTACTCATCCGGACAGTTTTTCGGTACTCTTTAGGACAGTTTTTTTGAACTCGCACGGATTCTATCTTTTCGTGGTACTCGCCCGGATTCTATAATTTTTCGGTACTCACACTGATTCTAGCATTTTTCGGTTCTCGTTCGGACAGTTTTTCGGTACTCGCAAGGATTTTTCCTTTTCGCGGTACACGCCCAAATTCTATGATTTTTCGGTACTCACACGAATTCTACAAATTTTCGATCCTCGTCCGGACAGTTTTTGGGTACTCGCACGGATTCTACCATTATGCGGTAGTCACACTGATTCGACCATTTTTTGGTATTCGTCCGGACAATTTTTCGGTACACGTACGGATTCTACCTTTTATCAGTTCTCGCCCTGAGTCTATCATTTTCCGGTACTCGCACAGATTCTACAATTTTCTGGTAATCACACTGATTCTACAATTTTTCGGTACTCATCCAAATAGTTTTTCGTTACACGCACGGATTCCACCTTTTCCCGGTACTCGTTGAGATTCTACCATTTTCCGGCACTAACACTGATTCTACCATTTTTTGGTATTCTTCGGGAAAGTTTTTCGATACTCGCACTGATTCTTCTTTTTCTCGATACTGGCCCGGATTCTATCATTTTCCGGTACTGACACTGATTCTACCATTTTTCAGTACTCGTTTGGACAGTTTTTCGATATTCGCACGAATTCTACCTTTTCGCGATACTCGCCCGGATTCTACCATTTTGCAGTAGTGACACTAATTCTACCATTTTTCGGTACTCGTCCGGACAGTTTTTCGTTACTCACACGGATTCCACCTTTTCCCGGTACTCGCTCAAATTCTACCATTTTTCGGTAATGACATTGATTCTACCATTTTTCAGAACTCCTCCGGACAGTTTTTCGGTACTCGCACGGATTCTACCTTTTCGTGGTACTCGCCCGGATTCCAGCATTTTCGGTACTCACACTAATTCTACCATTATTCGGTCCTCGTCCGGACAGTTTTTTGTTACTCGCACGGGTTCCACCTTTTCCTGGTACTCGCTCATATTCTACCATTTTCCGGCACTGACACTAATTCTACCATTTTTTGGAACTCGTCCGGACAGTTTTTCGGTACTCGCATGGATTCTACCTTTTCGCGATACTCGCTCGGATTCCACCATTTTTCGGTACTCACACTAATGTTAGAATTTTTCGATTCTCGTCCGGACAGTTTTTCGGTACTCGCACGGATTTTTCCTTTTCGCGGTACACGCCCAGATTCTATCATTTTTCGGTACTCACACGGATTCTACAAATTTTCGATCCTCGTCCGGACAGTTTTTCGGTACCCGCACGGATTATACCATTATGCGGTAGTCACACTGATTCAACCATTTTTCGATATTTGTCCGGACAATTTTTCGGTTCTTGCACGAATCTACCTTTTCTCGGTTCTCGCCCGGATTCTATCATTTTCCGGTAATCGCACAGATTCTACCATTTTCCAGTAATGACACTGATTCTACCATTTTTCGGAACTCCTCCGGACAGTTTTTCGGTACTCGCACGGATTCTACCATTATGCGGTAGTCACATTGATTTGACCATTTTTCGGTATTCGTCCGGACAGTTTTTCGGTTCTCGCACGGATTCTACCATTTCCCAGTTCTCGCCCAGATTCTATCATTTTCCGGTACTCGCACAGATTCTACCATTTTCTTGTATTAACACTGATTCTACAATTTTTCGATACTTGCCCGACCAGTTTTTCGTTACTCGCACGGATTCCACCTTTTCCCGGTACTCGCTCGGATTCTACCATTTTCCGGTAATGACACTGATTCTACCATTTTTCGGAACTCCTCCGGATAGTTTTTCAGTACTCGCACGGATTTTACCTTTTCGCGATACTGGCCCGGATTCCACCATTTTCCGGTGCTCACACTAATTCTATCATTTTTCGATTCTTGTCCAGACAGTTTTTCGGTACTCGCACGAATTTTTCCTTTTCGCGGTACACGCCCAGATTCCATCATCTTCCGGTACTCACACGGATTCAACAATTTTTCAATCCTCGTCCGGATAGTTTTTCGGTACTCGCACAGATTTTTCCTTTTCGCGGTACACGCAGAGATTCTATCATTTTCCGGTACTCACATGGATTCTACAATTTTTCAATCCTCGTCCGGACAGTTTTTATGTACTCGCACTGATTCTACAATTATGTGGTAGTCACATTGATTAGACCATTTTTCGGTATTCGTCCGGACAGTTTTTTGGTTCTAGCACAGATTCTACCTTTTCCCGGTACTCGCCAGGATTCTATCATTTACCGGTACTGACACTGATTCTACCACATTTCGGTATTCATCCGGATAGTTTTACGGTACTCACACGGATTCTACTTTTTTTCGGTACATGGCTGGATTCTATCATTTTTCAGTACTGACACTGATTCTACCATTTTTTAGTACTCGTCCGGACAGTTTCTCGGTACTCGCACAGATTCTTCCTTTTCGCGGTACTCGCCTGGATTCTATATTTTTCCGGTACTTACACTTATTCTACCATTTTTCGGAATTCTTCCGGACAGTTTTTCGGTACTCGCATGGATTCTACCTTTTCACAGTACTCGCACGGATTCTACCATTTTCCCGTACTCACACTGATTCTACCATTTTTCGGTACTCGTCGGGACTATTTTTCGGTACTCGCACAGATTCTAATTTTTCCCGATACTCGCTCGAATTCAACCATTTTCCGGTACTGACACTGATTCTACCATTTTTAGGTACTTGTCCAGACAGTTTTTCGGTACTCACAAGGATTCTACCTTTTCGCGGTACTGGCCTAGATTCTACCATTTTCCGATACTGACACTGATTCTACCATTTTTCGGTACTCATCCAGACAATTTTTCGGTACTCGCACGGATTCTACCTTTTCGCGGTGCTCGCCTAGATTCTATCATTTTGCCGTAGTGACACTGATTCTACCATTTTTCGGTACTCGTCTGGAATGATTTTCGGTACTCGCAAGGATTCTACTTTTTCCAGATACTAGCCCGGATTCTACTATTTTTCGGTACTGACACTGATTCTACCATTTTTCGGTACTCGTGCAGACGGTTTCTTGGTACTCGCATGGATTCTACTTTCTCTAGATACTTGCCTGGATACTACCATTTTCCGGTACTGACAATGATTCTACCATTTTTCGGTACTCGTCCGGACAGTTTTTTGGTACTCGCACGGATTTTACCTTATCGCGGTACTCGCCCAGATTCTACCATTTTCTAGTACTGACACTCATTCCACCATTTGTCGATACTTGCCCGGATTCTACCATTTTCCAGTGCGGACATTGATTCTACCATTTTTTGGTACTCGCACAGATTCCACCTTTTCGCGGTACTCGCCTTGATTCTACGAATTTTCGGTATTGACGCTAATTCTACCATTTTTCGGTACTCATTCGGAATGTTTTTCGGTACTCGCAGGGATTCTACTTTTTCTAAATACTCGTCCGGATTCTACCATTTTCTGGTACTGACACTGACTCTACCACTTTTCGGTACTCGCACGGATTCTACTTTTTCCCGATACTCATTCGGATTCTACCATTTTCAGGTACTAACACTGATTGTACCATTTTCGGTACTCGTCCGGATAGTTTTTTCTTACTCTCACGGATTCTACTTTTTCCTGATACTCGCCCGCATTCTACCATTTTCCGGTACTGACACTGATTCTGCCATTTTTCGGTACTCGCATGCACAGTTTTTCGATACTCGCATGGATTCTATATTTTCGCAGTACTCGCTCGGATTCTACGATTTTGCCATAGTGACACTGATTCGACCATTTTTCGGTACTCGTCCGGACAGTTTTTCGGCACTCGCACGGAATCTACCTTTTCGCGGTACTCGCCCGGATTCTACCATTTTGCAGTAGTGACACTGATGCTACCATTTTTCGGTACTCGCACGGATTCTACTTTTTCCTGATACTCGCTGGGATTCTACCATTGATTCGTGCCCAATTGGTGTCTCAGCTAATTCGTGTCCAACTGGTGCTCCTTGATTGAGGGAGTAATCAACAAAATTTATAACCTATTACACCATGTACGAGGGTAGCAAAGACAAAGCTACTATAGCATAGTGGCTCTAGGATCGTTCACTTGGATGGGTTTTCAAATTACAAATGATACCAATTCAAAGTGAATTGGTGCTTTTTCATTTCAAGATTAGCTTAAGAAATAAAACACAAACTTTGGTTGGTAAAAGGTTTTAGATTCAAACTAATGGCACAACAAGTAATAGAAATTACTTATGAAGACAAACATTCCTTGGAGAGTTAGGTTCACAGGGGAGGTTCCTCATGCAAAAACATAGCTCCGGTCAAATGGTTCATTTCCTCGCATTAGAGAATTAACATATAGTCAATTCTCTAATCGGTGATGTAAAGATGCATCCCTTAATTGGATTTCAGCTCTAATTCCCTCTCACTGATACAACTTGCAATGGTTCGTGCCTCTCACTAAGCCTTTACCATTCAAGGTGATCTTTAACCTTGGATTTCCCTTCTCAAGCTCGCAAGAGATAACTAATGGATGTCTCCTTGGAGTCCAAAAGCTTACCAAGTGTTGGCAATTCTAGAAAATCCTACCTTTAAGTTACCTCCCAGAGGCTCGCAAGGGGTAAACTAGTGCATCTCCATGGACGGAGATCACTTGCCTTACCAAGTGTTGGCCCAGGTGACTCCAAGGTGTTTTAAGTTAACTAAAAACATAGAAATCACTAAAGGATCACACTTTCTCTTCATTCATGGCTGAAACCACAAAGCTATATATTCATGCACTTGGAACCTTTCCCGGCAACCTTAGCTCCAAGGAACTAAAGGTTTAGTTACTCATGCTATGGGAAAACTTCCTCAGAGCATTCATAACTAGTAAATGAAAAATACAATCAAAGTGAGAAGGTAAGGTAGAGCAAAGCTCTGTATTTTACTTTCTTTCAAACTTTTACAAAAGGGTCGTCTCTCCCGAGAACAGGCTCCCGAGAGCTATTTATATGAAAAATTACAATAACAACTATTACATGGATATTTACTCTTTTCCTAACTTAAAAGCTAAAGAATCCTATAATTGGTGGCTTACAAGGAGAATTTTGGGATTTAGACAACAAAAATCTGAAGAAAAATATCTCAATGTGTCGGTCGCAAATATCGGGAAGCACTAAGGACCAATTCGCAGGTGAAAACGAGGTTTGCGAAATTTCGCAGACGCGTAAAAAGGGCTGTGAAATTACTTCGCAGCAAAAGGCTGATTTCGCAGCGCTGCGAAGTTGGCCTTCAGCTTGCGGTGTTTGGCTTCCAACATGTCACAACTATCGGGAAAATTTAGGGGATTCTACCTTTCTCCGGTACTCACCCGGATTTTACCCCTTTCTAGTACTCGCCCGGACCCTTTTTTAGTACTCGCTCAGATTCTACCCTTCTCCAGTGCTCGCCCGTATTGTACCCTTTTCCGGTACTCGCCCAGATTCTACTATTTTCAAGTACTCTCCCGGACCCTTTTTTGGTACTCTCTCGGATTCTAGCTTTCTTCGATACTCGCCCGGATTCTACCATTTTTTGGTACTCACTCGGATTCTACCCTTTTCAAGTACTACACCGGACCTTTTTTCGATAGTCGCCCAGATTCTACCCTTCTCTGGTACTCACTCGGATTCTACCCTTTTTTGGTACTCGTCCAGATTCTACCTTTCTCTGGTACTCGCCCAGATTGTACCCTTTTCTGATACTCGCTTGGATTTTACATTTCTTGATACTCTCCCAGACTCTTTTTCGGTACTCGCCCGAATTCTACCTTTCGTTGGTAATCGCCCGAATTCTACTTTTCTCCGGTACTCTCCTGGATTCACCTTTCCCGGTACTTTCTCAGAACCTTTTTTTGTACTTGCTTAGATTCTAGCCTTCATCGGTACTCGCCCAGATTCTACCCTTCTCCAGTACTCGCTTGGATTCTATCTTTCTAGGTACTAGCCCAGACCCTTTTTCGGTACTCGCGCGGATTCAACCATTTTGCAGTACCTACCCGGACCCTCTGTCGGTGCTTGCCTGAAATCTACCCTTCACCGGTACTCGCCCGGATTCTACCCTTCTCCGGTACTTGCCCGTACCATTTTCAGTACTCACTAGGATTCTACCCTTCTCCGGTACTCGCCTAGATTCTACCCGTTTTTGGTACTCGTCCAGATTCTACCCTTCTCCAGTGCTCGCCCGTATTCTACCCTTTTTCGGTACTCGCCCAGATTCTACCATTTTCAAGTACTCTCCCAGGCCCTTTTTTGGTACTCGCCCGGATTTTAGGTTTTTTCGATACTCACCTGGATTCTACCATTTTTTGGTACTCGCTCGGATCCTACCATTTTCAAGTACTAGCCTGGACCTTTTTTCGATAGTCGTCCGGATTCTACCATTCTCCGGTACTCGCTCGGATTCTACCCTTCTTCAGTACTCACTCGGATTTTACCCTTTTTTGGTACTCGTCCAGATTCTACCTTTCTCCGGTACTCGCCCAGATTGTACCATTTTTCGGTACTCACCTGGATTCTACATTTTCTGATACTTGTCCGAACTCTTTTTCGGTACTCGCCCGGATTCTACCTTTCTTCGGTAATCGCCCGGATTCTACTTTTCTCCGGTACTCTCCTGGATTCATCTATCCCGGTACTCTCCCAGAACCTTTTCTTGTACTTGCCTAGATTCTAGCCTTCATCGGTACTCGCCCAGATTCTACCAATCTCCGGTACTCGCCTGGATTTAATCCTTCTACGGTACTCGCCCGGATTCTACCCTTTTTTGATACTCGCTCGGATTCTATTCTTCTCCGGTACTCGCCTGCATTCTACCTTTCCCGGTACTCGCCCGAACCCTTTCTCGATACTCGCTTGGATTCTACCCTTCTCTGGTACTCACCGAGATTCTACCTTTCCCTGTACTCGCCCGAACCTTTTTTTGATCCCCGCTCGGATTCGACATTTCTCTGGTACTCGCCTAGATTCTACCCTTCTTTGGTACTCGCTCGGATTGTACCCTTCTCGGGTACTCGCCAGGATTCTACCATTCTCTGGTACTGACTTGGATTCTACATTTCTCGGTACTCAACCAGACCCTTTTTCGATACTCGCCCGGATTCTACACTTCTTCGGTACTCACCCGGATTCTACCATATTTCGAAACTCGCTTAGATTCTACCCTTTTCCGATACTCCCCCATACAATTTTTCGGTACTCGCCCGGATTCAACCCTTCTCCGGTACTCACCCGGACTCTACCCTTCTCCAATACCCTCCCGGATTCTACCCTTTTTCGATACTCGCCCGGATTTTACCCTTCTCCGATACTCGCCTAGATTCTACCCTTCTCCTGTACTCGCCCGGATTCTACCCTTCTTCGGTACTCGCCCTGATTCTACCTTTCCCGGTACTCGCCCAGACCCTTTTCCTTTACTCGCCCCGATTCTACCCTTATCCAGTACTCGTCTGGATTCTACCCTTCTCCAATACTTACCTAGATTCTAACTTTCCCAGTACTTGCTCGAACCCTTTTCCTTTAGTCGCCCCGATTCTACCCTTCTCTGGTACTTCCCCGGATTCTACCCTTCTTCGGTACTCACTTGGATTCTACATTTCCTAGTACTGGCCTAGACACTTTTTCAGTACTCGCTCATATTCTACCCTTCTCCGCTACGTGCCCGGATTCTACCATTTTTTGGTACATGCTTGGATTCTACCTTTCCCGGTACTCGTCCGAGCCCTTTTTCGGTACTCGTCCGGATGCTACCCTTCTTCGATACTCACCCAGATTCTACCCTTCTCCGGTACTGGCCCGCATTCTACCCTTCTCCGGTACTCGCCGGGATTCTAATTTTCACGGTACTCGCCCGGACCTTTTTCTGGTACTCACCCAGATTCAACCCTTCACCGGTACTTGCCCGGATTCTACCTTTCTCCGATACTCGCCTGGAATTCTACCCTTGTCCGGTAGTCGCCTAGATTCTATCTTTCCTGGAACTCGCCCGGACCCTTTTTTGGTACTCGCCCAGATTCTGCCCTTCTCCGGTACTCGCACGAATTCTACCCTTCTCCGATACTCGCCCAGATTCTAACACTCTTTGGTACTCGCCTGGATTATACTCTTCTCCGGTACTCGCCCGGATTCTACCATTCTCCAGTACTCACCCAGATTCTACCCTTCTCCGGTACTCGCCCGCATTATACCCTTCTCTAGTACTCGATAGGATTCTAATTTTCATGGTACTCGCCTCGATTCTACCCTTCACCGGTACTCGCCTGGACCCTTTTTCGGTACTCGCCGGGATTCTACCCTTCTCCGGTACTAGCCCGGATTCTACCCCTGTCCGGTACTCACCCGGATTCTACCCTTCTTCTGTACTCACCCGCAGTTTACCCTTCTCTTATACTCGCCAGGATTCTAATTTTCACGGTACTTGCCCGAACCCTTTTCTAGTAGTCGCCCCGATTCTACCCTTCACTAGTACTCGCCCCGATTCTTTCCTTCTCCGATACTCGCCCAGATTCTACCATTGCCCGGTACTCGCCCGAACCCTTTTTTTGTACTTGCCCAGATTATGCCCTTCTCCGATACTCGCCCGAATTCTACCCTTCTCCTGTACTCGCCTGGATTCTACCTTTTTCGGTACTTTCCCGGACCCTTTTCCGATACTCGCCCGGATTCTACCCTTCTTCGGTACTTGCCCGTATTCTATCTTTCTCCGGTACTCGCCCAGATTCTCCCCTTCTCCTGTAGTTGCCTGGATTCTATCTTTCCCGGTACTTGCCTGGACCCTTTTTCAGTACCCGCCGGGATTCTATCATTCTCTTCTACACGCCCGGATTCTACCTTTGTCCGGTACTCGCCTGGATTCTACCCTTCTCCGGTACTCGCCCCCATTCTACCCTTCTCTGGTACTCGCTAGGATTCTAATTTTCAAAAGACTTGCCCGAACCCTTTTGTGGTACTCACCTCGACTCTACCCTTGCCCGCTACTCGCCCGAATTCTCCCCTTCACCGGTAGTCACCTTGATTTAATCTTTCCCGGAATTCGCCCGGACCCTTTTCCGACACTCGGCGGGATTCATCCCATCTTCGGTACTCGCACAAATTCTATCCTTCTCCGGTACTCGCCCGGATTCTAACACTCTATAGTACTCGCCCGGATTATACCATTCTCCGGTACTCTCCCGGATTCTATCCTTCTCTGGTACTCTCCCGAATTTTGCCCATCTCCGGTACTTGCCCAGATTCTATCCTTCTCCGGTACTCGCCCGGATTCAACCCTTCTCCGGTACTCGCCCGGATTCAACCCTTCTCCGGTACTCGCCCAGACTCCCTTTTGGTGCTCGCCTAGTTCTACCCTTCTCCGGTACTCGCCCGGATTCTAACACTCTCCGGTACTCTTCCGGATTCTACCCTTTTCCGGTAATCTCCCGGTTTCTACCCTTTTTCGGTAGTCGCCCGGATTCTCCCCTTTTCCGGTAGTCACCTAGATTCTATCTTTCCCGGTTCTCGCCCGGACCCTTTTCGGGTACTCGCTGGGATTCTACCCTTCTCCGGTACTCACCCGGATTCAACCCTTCTCCGGTACTCGCCCAAACTCCCTTTTGGTGCTCGCCCAGTTCTACCCTTCTCCGGTACTCACCCGGATTCTAACACTCTCCGGTACTCGCCCGGACTATACCCTTCTCCGGTACTCTCCCGGATTCTACCCTTCTTCGGTAATCTCCCGGTTTCTACCCTTCTCTGGTAGTAGCCCGGATTCTCCCCTTCTCCGGTAGTCACCTAGATTCTATCTTTCCCGTTACTCGCCCAGACCCTTTTCGGGTACTCGTTGGGATTCTACCCTTCTCCGGTACTCACCCGGATTCAACCCTTCTCCGGTACTCGCCCAGACTCCCTTTTGGTGCTCGCCCAGTTCTACCCTTCTCCGGTACTTGCCCGGATTCCAACACTCTCCGGTACTCACCCGGATTATACCCTTCTCCGATACTCTCCCGAATTCTACCCTTCTTCGGTAATCTCCTGGTTTCTACCCTTCTCCGGTAGTCACACAGATTCTACCCTTCTTTGGTACTCGCATGGACTCTCCCATTCTCTGACATTCGCCTGGATTCTACCCTTCTCTGATACTCGCCTAGACTCTACCCTTCTCTAATACTGGCCCGGATTCTACCCTTCTCCGGTATTCGCTCGGATTCTACTCTTCTCTGGTACTTGCCTGGATTGTACCTTTTCCAGTACTCTCTCGGATTCTACCCTTCTCCGGTACTAGCCCGGATTCACACCCTCTCCGGTTCTTGCCCGGATTCTAACCCTCTTTGGTACTCGCCCGGATTCTACCCTTCTCCGGTACTCGCTCGGATTCTCACCCTATCCGGTACTCGCCCGAATTCTAACCCTCTTCGCTACTCGCCCAGATTCTACCCTTCTTTGGTGCTCGCCCGGATTCTTCCCTTCTCCGGTTCTCGCCTAGATTCTATCTTTCTCCGGTACTCGCCTGGATTCTAACCCTCTTAGATACTTGCCTGGATTCTACCCTTTCCGGTACTCGCCTGCATTATACCCTTCTCTGGCACTCGCCAGAATTCTAATTTTCACGGTACTTGCTCGAACCCTTTTCCTATACTCGCCTTGATTCTACAATTCACCAGTACTCGAGCAGATTCTGCCTTTCTCCGATACTCGCCGGGATTCTAACACTCTCCCGTGCTCGCCCGAATTTTACCCTTCTCCGTTACTCGCCCGAATTCTACCATTCTCCGGTACTCGCCCGGATTCCACCCTTATCCGGTACTCGCTAAGATTATGCCCTTCTCCGGTTCTCACCCGAATTCTACCCTTCAACAGTACTCGACCGGATTCCACCCTTCTCTGGTACTCACATGGATTCTCCCATTCTCCAATAGTCGCCCGGATTCTACCCTTCTCCGGTACTCGCATGGATTCTCCTATTCTCCGATAGTCGCCCGGATTCTACCATTCTCCGATACTCGCCTAGATTCTAGCCTTCTCTTATACTCGCCCAGATTCTACCCTTCTCCGATACCCGCCTGGATTGTACATTTTCCCAGTACTCACTTGGACCCTTTTCCAGTACTCGCTCGGATTCTGCCCTTCACAGGTACTAGCCCGGATTCACACCCTCTCCGGTTGTCGCCCGGATTCCAACCCTCTTCGGTACTCGCCAGGATTCTACCCTTCTCCGGTACTTGCACAGATTCTCACCCTCTCTGGTACTCGCCTAGATTCTAACCCTCTCCGGTACTCGCCCGGATTCTTCCCTTCTCCGGTTCTCGCCCGGATATTATCCTTCTCCGGTACTAGCTTAGATTCTAACCCTCTCCAGTACTCACCCGGATTCTACCCTTCTTCAGTACTCGCCCGCATTGTACCCTTCTCTAATACTCGCCAAGATTCTAATTTTCGCGGTACTTGCCTAGACCCTTTTTCGATACTCACCTCGATTCTACCCTTCACCGGTACTCGTCCAGATTCTACCCTTCTCCGATACACGCACGGATTCTCACACTCTCCGGTACTCGCCCGGATTCTACCTTTCTCCGTTACTCGCCCGGATTCTACCCTTATCCGGTACTCGCCTGGATTGTACCTTTCTCGGTACTCGCTTGGACCCTTTTATAGTACTCGCTCTGATTCTACCCTTCTTCGATAGTAGCCTGGATTCTATCTTTCTCGATACTCGCCCGGACCCTTTTCGGATACTTGCTGGGATTCTACCCTTCTCCGATACTCGCCCGGATTCTAACACTCTCCGGTACTCGCCCGGATTCTAAACTTCTCCGTTACTCGCTCGGATTCTACCCTTCTCTGGAACTCGCCCGGATTCTCCCCTTCTCCGAAAGTCGCATGGATTCTACCTTTCCCGGTACTCGCCCGGACCCTTTCCCAGTACTTGCTCAGATTATACCCTTCTCCGGTACTCACCCGGATTCTACCCTTCTGCGGTACTTGCCCGGATTCTACCATTCTCCGGTACTCGCCTGGATGCTACCCTACTCCGGTACTCACATGGATTCTCCCATTCTCCGATAGTCGCCTGGATTCTACCCTTCTCCGATACTCTCCCGGATTCCACCTTTCTCCGATACTCGCCAGGATTCTACCCTTCTTCGGTATTGGCCCGAATTGTCACCCTCCCCGGTACTCGCCCAGATTCTACCCTTCTACGGTACTCGCCCGGATTCTAACCCTCTTCAATACTCGCCCGGATTCTACCCTTCTCCGGTTCTTGCCGGGATTCTATCCTTCTCCGGTACTCCCCCGGATTCTAACCCTCTCCGGTACTCGCCCGGATTCTACCTTTCTGTGGTACTCGCCCGGATTGCACCCTTCTCCGGTACTCGTCTTGATTCTACCCTTCTTTAGTACTCGCATGGATTCTAATTTTCGCGGTACATGCCCAGACCTTTTTTCGGTACTCGCCTTCATTCTACCCTTCACCGGTACTCGCCCGGATTCTACCCTTCTCCGATACTCGCCCGGATTCTAATACTCTCCGGTACTCGCCAGAATTCTACCCTTCACCGTTACTCGCCCGGATTCTACCCTTCTCCGATACTCGCCCGGATTCTCCCCTTCTCCGGTAGTCGCCTGGATTCCATCTTTCCCAGTACTCGCCCGGACCCTTTTCGGGTACTCGCCGGGATTCTACCCTTCTCCGGTACTCACCCGGATTCTATCCTTCTCCGGTACTCGCCCGAATTTTACCCTTCTCCGGTACTCGCCCGGATTTTCCCCTTCCCCAATAGTCGCCCGGATTCTACCCTTCTCCGATACTCTGCCGAATTCTACCCTTCTCCAGTACTTTCCCGGACTATACCTTTTCCGGTACTTGCCCGGACCATTTTCTAGTACTTACTCAGATTCCATCATTCTCCGGTAGTCGCTTGGATTCTATCTTTCCCGATACTCGCCCGATCCCTTTTCGGGTACTCGCCGGAATTCTACCCTTCTCCGGTATTCACCCGGATTCTAACCCTCTTCTGTACTCGACCGGATTCTACCCTACTTCGGTACTCGCCCGGATTCTACCCTTCTTCGATACTCGTCTGGATTCTACCTTTCTCCGGTACTCGCCCGGATTCTACCATTCTCCGTTACTCGCCTAGATTCTCCCCTTCTCCGGTACTAGCCTGGATTGTACCTTTTCTGGTACTCGCCAGGATTCTACCCTTCTCCCGTATTCGCCCGGATTCTCACTCTCTCCGGTAGTCGCCCAGATTCGAACCCTCTCCGGTGCTCGCCCGGATTCTACCCTTCTCCGGTACTCGCCCGGATGCTCCCCTTCTTCGGTACTCGCCCGGATTCTACCCTTCTCCGGTAATCGCCTGGATTCTATCTTTACCGGTGCTCCCCCGGACCCTTTTCAGTACTCGTTGGGATTCTACCCTTCTCCGGTACTCGCCTGAATTCTAATCTTCTCTGTAGTCACCCAGATTTACCATTCTCCAATACTCGCCTGGATTCTACCTTTCTTGGTACTCGTTCGGACCCTTTTCCGGTACCTGCCCCGATTCTACCCTTCACCGGTACTTTCCCGGATTCTACCCTTCACCGGTACTCTTCCGAATTCTACCATTCTTTAGAACTCGCCCTAATTGTACCCTTATCCTGTACTCACCCCGATTCTACCCTTCATCGGTACTCGCCCTAATTCTACCCTTCTTCGATACTCGCCCAGATTCTACCCTTCTCCGATACTTGTTTCGATTCTAACTTTCTCGATACTCACCCATACCCTTTTCCAGTACTCGCCTGGATTCTTGCCTTCTCCAGTACTGGCCTAGATTCTCCCCTGCTCCGGTACTAGCCAAGATTCTACTTTCTAAGTACTGGCCCGGACCCTTTCTCGGTACTCACTCGGATTCTACTTTTCCCGATACTCACCCCGATTCTACCCTTCACCGATACTCGCCTGAATCGTACCCTTCTCTAATACTCGCCCAAATTTTGCCCATCTCCGGTACTCGCCTGGAACCTTTTTCGGTACTCACCCTGATTCTACCCTTCTCCGGTACTCGCTCGGATTCTAACCTTCTCCGGTACTCGCCCGGATTCTACCATTCTCGGGTACTCGCACAGGTGGTCCCCTTCTCCGGTACTCGCCTAGATTCTACCTTTCCTGGTACTCGCCAGGACCCTTTTCCAGTACTCGCCCGGATTCTACTCTTCTCTGGTAGTCGCCCGGATTATCCTCTTCTCCGGTACTCACTCGGAGTCTACCCTTTTCCGGTACTCACTTGGATTCTACCTTTCTCGGTACTCGCTCGGACCCTTTTCCGGTACTCGCCTGGACCCTTTTCCTGTACTCGCCTGGATTCTGACCTTCTCCGGTACACGACCGAATTCTACCTTTCTCCTATACTCACCCAAATTCTACCCTTCTCCGGTACTTGCCCGGATTTTACCCTTCTCCAGTACTTGCCCGGATTCTCCCCTTCTCCGGTACTCGCTTGGATTCTACTTTTCCCGGTACTCACCTGAACCCTTGTCGGGTACTCGCCCGGATTCTACCCTTCTCTGGTACTTGTCCGGATTCTACCTTTTTTCTGTACTTGCCCGGATTCTACCCTTCTCCGGTACTCTCTTGGATTCTACCATTCTCTGGTACTTGCCTGAATTCTACCCTTCTCTGGTACTAGCATGGATTCTAACTTTCCCGGTACTCGCCTGGACCCTTTTTCGGTACTCGCTCGGATTCTACCCTTATCCGATACTCGTTCGGATTCTTCCTTTCTCCGATACTCGTTTGGATTCTACCTTTCCCGATACTCACCACGATTCTACCCTTTTTTGGTACTCACCCCGATTCTACCTTTCAACGGTACTAGCCAGGATTCTACCATTCTCTGATACACGACGGAATTCTACCCTTCTCCTGTACTCACCCGGATTCTACCCTTCTCTGGTACTCGTTTGGATTCTACCTTTCCCCGATACTCACCACGATTCTACCCTTTTTTGGTACTCACCCCGATTCTACCTTTCAACGGTACTAGCCCGGATTCTACCATTCTCCGGTACACGACAGAATTCTACCCTTCTCCTGTACTCACCCGGATTCTACTCTTCTCCGATACTCGCCCGGATTCTACCCTTCTCCAGTACTTGCCCGGATTCTCTCCTTCTCCGGTACTCACCCGAACCCTTGTCGGGTACTCGCCCGGATTCTACCATTCTCTGGTACTTGTCCAGATTCTACCCTTTTTCGGTACTTGCTCGGATTCTACCCTTCTCCGGTACTCTCTTGGATTCTACCATTCTCTGGTACTTGCCTGAATTCTACCCTTCTCTGGTACTAGCATGGATTCTAACTTTCCCGGTACTCGTCTGGACCCTTTTTCGGTACTCGCTCGGATTCTACCCTTATCTAATACTCGTTCGGATTCTTCCCTTCTCCGATACTCGTTTGGATTCTACCTTTCCCGATACTCACCACGATTCTACCATTTTCTAGTACTCACCCCGATTCTACTTTTCACCGGTACCAGCCCGGATTCTACCCTTCTCCGGTACTCGCCCGGGTTCTACTATTCTCGGACACTCGCTTGGATTTTACCTTTTCCGATACCCGCCTGAACCCTTTTCCAGTACTCACCTCGATTCTTCCCTTCACCGGTACTCGCCCGAATTATGCCCTTCTCCAGAACTCACTCGGATTCTACCCTTCTCAGGTACTAGCTCGAATTCTACCCTTCTTCGATACTCACCTGCATTCTACCTCTCCCGGTACTCACCCGGACCCTTTTGCGATACTCGCCCCGTTTCTATCCCTTACATGTACTCGCACGGATTCTACTCTTCTTTGGAACTCGCTCGGATTCTACCATTCTTTGGTACTCGCTCGAATTCTACCCTTCTTCGACACTCGCTTGGATTCTACCTTTCCCGATACTCGCCCAGACCCTTTTCCGGTACTCACATCGATTCTACCCTTCACCGGTACTCACCCCATTCTACCCTTCACCGGTACTTTCCCGGATTCTACCCTTCTCCCATACTCGCTCGGATTCTACTATTCTCCGACACTCGCTTGGATTCTACCTTTCCTAGTACTTGGCCGGACCCTTTTCAGGTACTAATCCCGATTCAACCTTTCACCGTTATTCGCTTGGATTCTGCCCTTCTTCGGAACTCGCTAGAATTCTACCCTTCCCCGGTACTCGCCCGAATTCTACCCTTCTCCGGTACTCGCCTGCATTCTACCTCTCCTGATACTCGCCCAGACCCTTTTGTAGTACTCGCCCCGATTCTATTTCTCACCGGTACTCGCACAGATTCTACCATTCTCCGGTACTCGCCCGACTTCTAGCCTTCTCCGGTACTCGCTTCGATTCTACCCTTCCCTTTACTGGCCCAAACCTTTTTCCGGTACTCGCCCAAATTCTACCCTTCTCCGGTACTCGCTTGGATTCTACACTTCTCCGGTACACGCCTGGATTCTACCTTTCTTCATACTGGCCCGGACCCTTTTCCGCTACTCGCCCTGATTCTACCTTTCACCGGTACTCGTTTGGATTCTACCATTCTCCGAAACTCGCCCAGATTCTACCCTTCTCCAGTACTCGCCCGAATTCTACCCTTCTCCGATACTCGCTTGGATTCTACCCATCGTCGGTACTCGCCCGAATTCTACCCTTCTCCGATACTCGCTTAGATTCTACCTTTCCCGTACTGGCCAGGACCCTTTTTCGATACTCGCCCGGATTCTACCCTTCTCCGGTACTCGCCCGACTTCTAGCCTTCTCCAATACTCGCTTGGATTCTACCTTTCCCGGTACTCACCCGGACCCTTTTTCGGTACTCGCCCGGATTCTACCTTTCTCCGGTACTCGCCCGAATTTTACCTTCTCCGGTACTCGCCCGACTTCTAGCCTTCTCCGATACTCGCTTGGATTCTACCTTTCCTGGTACTTGCCCGAACCTTTTTCGGTACTCGCCCGGATTCTACCCTTCTCTGATACTCGCTTAGATTCTACCTTTTCCCTACTGGCCAGGACCCTTTTCCGATACTCGCCCGGATTCCACCCTTCTCCGGTACTCTCCCAACTTCTAGCCTTCTCCAATACTCGCTTGGATTCTACCTTTCCCGGTACTCGCCCGGACCCTTTTTTCAATACTCGCCCGGATTCTACCTTTCTCCAGTACTCGCCCAAATTTTACCTTCTCCGATACTCGCCCGACTTCTAGCCTTCTCCGATACTCGCTTGGATTCTACCTTTCCCAGTACTTGCCCGGACCCTTTTTCTGTACTCGCTCGGATTCTACCTTTCTCCGGTACTCGCCCGAATTCTACCCTTCTCCGGTACTCGCCTGCATTCTACCTACTCCGATACTCGCTCGGACCTTTTTGCTGTACTCGCTCTGATTATATTCTTCACCGGTTTTCGCACGAATTCTACCATTCTCTAGAGCTAGCCCAAATTCTACCATTCTCCGATACTCGCCCGACTTCTAGCCTTCTCCGGTACTCGCTTGGATTCTACCTTTCCTTTTACTGGCCCAGACCCTTCTTCGGAACTCGCTTGGATTCTACCCTTCCCCGATACTCGCCCGAATTCTACCATTCTCCGGTACTTGCCCAGAACCTTTTGCGGTACTCGCCACGATTCTATTCCTCACCGGTACTTGCACAGATTCTACCCGTCTCTGGAGCTCGCCCATATTCTACCCTTCTCCGGTACTCGCTCGACTTCTAGCCTTCTCCGGTACTCGCTTGGATTCTACCTTTCCTTTTACTGGCCCAAACCTTTTTCCGGTAGTCGCCCGGATTCTACCCTTCTCCGGTACTTGCTTGGATTCTACCCTTCTCCGGTACACGCCTAGACTCTACCTTTCTTGATACTGGCCCGGACCCTTTTCCGCTACTCGCCCTGATTCTACCCTTCACCGGTACTCGCTTGGATTCTACCATTCTCGGAAACTCGCCCGGATTTTACCCTTTTCTAGTACTCGCCCCAATTCTACCCTTCTCCGATACTCGCTTGGATTCTACCCATCGTCGGTACTCTCCCGAATTCTACCCTTCTTCGATACTCGCTTAGTTCTATCTTTCCCCGTATTGGCCAGGACCCTTTTCCGATACTCGCCCGGATTCTACCCTTCTCCGGTACTCGCCTGACTTCTAGCCTTCTCCAATACTCGCTTGGATTCTACCTTTCCCGATACTCGCCCGAACCCTTTTTCGGTACTCGCCCGAATTCTACCTTTCTCCGGTACTCGCCCGAATTTTACCTTCTTCGGTACTCGCCCGACTTCTAGCCTTCTCTGATACTCGCTTGGATTCTACCTTTCCCGGTACTTGCCCGGACGCTTTTTCGATACTCGCCCGAATTCTACCTTTCTCTGGTACTCACCCGAATTCTACCCTTCTTCGATACTCGCCTGCATTCTACCTACTCCGGTACTCGCCCGGACCCTTTTGCGGTACTCACCCTGATTCTATTCCTCATCGGTACTCGCAAGGATTCTACCCTTCTCTAGAGCTCGCCCAGATTCTACCCTTCTTCGGTACTCGCTTGACTTCTAGCCTTCTCCGGTACTCGCTTGGATTCTATCCTTCCCTTTACTAGCCAAACCTTTTTCCGGTACTCGCCCAGATTCTACTATTCTCCGGTACTCGCTTGGATTCTACCCTTCTCTGGTACACGCCTGGATTCTACCTTTCCCGGTACTGGCCCGAACCCTTTTCCACTACTCGCCTTGATTCTACCCTTTACCGGTACTCGCTCGGATTCTACCATTCTCCGAAACTCGCCCGGATTCTAATTTTCTCTAGTACTCGCCCGAATTCTACCCTTCTCCGATACTCGCTTAGATTCTATCTTTCCCTGTACTGGCCAGGACCCTTTTCTGGTACTCGCTCGAATTCTACCCTTCTCCGGTACTCGCCCGACTTCTAGCCTTCTCCGATACTCGCTTGGATTCTACCTTTCCCGGTACTCGCCTGGACTCTTTTTCTATACTCACTCGGATTCTACCCTTCTCCGGAACTCGCCTGGATTCTACCTTTCCCGGTACTCGTTGGGACCCTTTTTCGGTACTGACCCTGATTCTACCTTTCAACGGTACTCGCTCGGATTCTGCCCTTCTCTGAAACTTGCTCGGATTCTAACACTCTCCAGTACTCGCCCGGATTCTACCATTTTCCGTTACTCGCCTGAATTCTACCCTTCTCCGGAACTCGCTTGAATTCTACCCTTCTCCGGTACTGGCCTTCATTCTACCACTATCGGTAATCGCCTGGACCCTATTGCGATACTTGCTCTGATTTTATCCCTCACTTATACTCGGACGGATTCTACCCTTCTCTGGAACTCGCTCGGATTCTACCCTTCACTAGTACTTGCTCGAATTCTACCATTCTCCGATTGTCGCCTGGATTCTAACTTTCCCAGTACTGGCCAGGACATCTTTCCGGTACTCGCCCGGATTCTACCCTTCAACGGTACTCGCTCGGATTCTACCCTTCTCATAACTCGTCCGGATTCTACCCTTCTCCGATACTTGCCCGAATTCTACCCTTCTCCGAAACTCGCTTGGATTCTACCTTTCCTGGTACTCGCCCGAACCCTTTTCCAGTACTCACCCCGATTATACCCTTTTTCGGTACTCACCCCGATTCTACCCTTCACCAGTACTCGCCCGAATTCTGTCCTTCTATGTAACTAGCCCGAATTCTGTCCTTCTATGTAACTCGCCCGGATTCTACCCTTCTTTGGAACTTGCCAGGATTCTACCCTTCTCCGGTACTTGTCTTAATTCTACCCTTCCCCGGTACTCGCAGGGATTCTAGCATTCTCTAGTTCTCGCTTGGATTCTACCTTTCCCAGTACTCGCCCGAACCCTTTTCCGGCACTCGCCTCGATTCTACCCTTCACCGGTACTCGCCCGAATTCTACCCTACTCTGGAACTCGCTCGGATTCTACCCTTCTTCGGAACTCACCCGGATTCTACCCTTCTCCGATACTCGTCGGGATTCTACCCTTCTCGGGAACTCGCTCGGATTCCACCATTCTCCTGTACTCGTCCGGATTCTATAATTCTCTGATACTCGCTCGGATTCTACCTTTCTCGATACTTGCCCGGATCCTTTTTCGGTACTCACCCTGATTCTACGATTCACAGGTACTCGCCCGGATTCTGCCCTTCTACGCAACTTGTCGGGAGTCTACCCTTCTTTGGAACTCGCCCGGATTCTACCCTTCTCCGGTACTCTTCCGAATTCTACCCTTCTCTGGTACTCGCCGAGATTCTACCTTTCCTAGTACTCGACCGGACCCTTTATTGGTACTCGCCTGGATTCTACTACCCTTCTCCGGTACTCGCCCGGATTCTATTTTTCTTTGGTACTCGCCTGGATTCTACTTTGCCCACTAAACTCCCCGAATCTACCCTTATCCGGTACTCAACAGGATTCTACCCTTCTCCGGTACTCGCCTGGATTCTACCTTTCTCGGTACTCGCCCGGACCCTTTTTCGGTACTCGCTCGGAATCTTCCATTCACCAGTACTCACCCAGATTCTACATTTCTTTGGTACTCGCCCGGATTCTACCTTTCTGTGTACTCGCCCGGATTCTACCTTTTTCGGTACTTGCCCAGACCCTTTTTGGGTACTAGCCCTGATCCTTCTCCGGTACTCACCCGGATTATACTATTTTCGGTAGTCGCATGGATTCTACCTTTTTCGATTCTCGCCCGGATTCTACCCTTCTCCGGTATCCGCCTGGATTGTACCTTTCCCGGTACTCACTGGGATCCTTTTCCTTTACTCACCTAGATTCTACCCTTTTCCTGTACTCGCCCGGATTCTAGCCTTTTTCGGTACTCACTCGGATTCTACCCTTTTTCGATACTCCCTCGGACCCTTTTTCGGTACTCGTCCGGAGTCTACCCTTCTCCAGTACTCGCCCAGAGTCTACCATTTTTTATAGTCACTTGGATTCTACTATTCACCGAAACTCACTCGGATTCTACCATTTTTTGGTACTTGCTTGGAATATATTCTTTTTCGATACTCCCCCGGACCCTTCATTGGTACTTGCCCGGATTCTACCTATCTTCGGTACTCGCCTGGATTCTATCCTTTTTTCGGTACTCGCTTGGAATATACACTTTTCTGATACTCCCCCGAACCCTTTTTCTCTACTCGCACAGATTTTACCCTTCCCCGGTACTTGCCCGAATTCTACCATTTTTCAGTACTCGTCCAGATTCTACACTTCTCCGGTACTCGTTCGGATTCTACCTTTCTCCCGTACTTGCCCCGATTCTTCTCTTCTCCGGTACTCGCCTGGATTCTTCCTTTCTTGGTATTCGTACGAACTCTTTTTCGGTACTCGTCTAGATTTTACACTTCTCCGATACTCGTCCGGATTCTACCATTCTTCGGTGCTCGTCCGGATTCTATCATTCTCCAATACTCGCCTGGATTCTACCTTTCCCGGTACTCGCCTAGACCCTTTTCCTTTACTCGCCCTGATTCTACCCTTTTCGTGTACTCGTTATGATTCTACCCTTCTCTGTTACTCACCTGGATTCTACCTTTCTCGGCACTCGCCCGGACCCTTTTCTTTTAGTCGCCCCGATTCTACCATTCTCCAGTACTCAACTGGATTCTACCCTTCTCCGGTACTCCACCGGATTCTACCCTTCTTCGGTACTCCACCGGATTCTACCCTTCTTCGGTACTCCACCGGATTCTACCCTTCTCCAGTACTGCCCGGATTCTACCCTTCTCCCGTACTCGTTCAGATTCTACCATTCTCTGGTACTCACCTGGATTCTACCTTTCCCGGCACTCGCCCGAACCCTTTTCCTTTTGTCGCCCCAATTCTACCCTTCTCCGGTACTCGACCGGATTCTACCCTTCTCCGGTACTCCACCGGATTCTACCATTCTCCGGTCCTCACCTCGATTCTACCTTTCCCAGTACTCGCCCGGACCCTTTTCCTTTAGTCGCCCCGATTCTACCCTTCTCCGGTACTCACCTGGATTCTACCTTTCCCGGCACTCGCCCAAACCCTTTTTCCATCATCGCTCGGATTCTACACTTCTCCGATACTCGCCCAGATTCTACCCTTCTCTGATACTGCCCGGATTCTACCCTTCTTTGATACTCACCAGGATTCTACCTTTCTCGGTACTTGCCCTGACCCTTTTTCGCTACTCACCTGGATTCCACCTTTCGCGATACTCGTCCTGACTCATTTTCGATACTCGCCTGGATTCTACCCTTTTCCGGTACTCGCTTGGATTCTACCCTTCTCCGGTACTCTCCTAGATTCTACCCTTTTTCGGTACACGCTCGGATTCCATTCTTTTTCGGTACTCGCCTGCATTCTAACTTTCCTAGTACTCACCCGGATTCTACCATTTTCTGATACTCCCCCAGACCCTTTGTTGGTCCTCGCGTGAATTTTACCGTTCACCGGTACTCGCTCGGATTCTACCATTCTCTGGTACTCGCCCGGATTCTACCCTTCTCCGATACTTGCCCAGATTTTGCCCTTTTTCGATACTCGTCCAGATTCAACACTTCTCCGGTACCCGTCTGGATTCTTCCCTTCTGCGGTACTCGCTTGGAATATACACTTTTCCGATACTCCCCTGGACCATTTTTCTATACTCGCACAGATTTCACCCTTCCCCGGTACTCGCCTGAATTCTACCATTTTTCGTTACTCGCTTGGATTTTACCCTTCTCCAGTACTCGCCTGGATACTACCTTTCCCGGTACCCGCCTGAACCCTTTTTCGGTACTCATCCAGATTCTACACTTCTCCTGTACTCGTTTGGATTCTACCCTTCTCCACTACTCACCCGGATTCTTCCCTTCTCCGATACTCGCCTGGATTCTACCTTTCCTGATACTCGCACGAACCCTTTTTTGGTACTCGTCCAGATTCTAACCTTCTCCGGTACTCGTCCGGATTCTACCCTTCTCCGGCACTCGTCCGGATTCTATCCTTCTCTCGTACTCGCCTGGATTCTACCTTTCTTGGTACTCTCCCTGACCCTTTTCCTTTACTAGCCCCGATTCTACCATTCTCCGGTACTCGTCCGGATTCTATCATTCTCTAGTACTTTCCTGGATTCTACCTTTCCCAATAATCGCCCGGATTCTACCCTTCTCCGGTACTCACCCGGATTCTACCTTTCTATGGTGCTTGCTTGGATTCTACCCTTCTCCGGTACCCGCCCGGATTCTACCCTTTTTCGGTACTCGCTTGGATTTTACCCTTCTCCAGTACTCACCTGGATACTACTGCCTTTCTCGGTACTCGCCCGGACCCTTGTTTGGTACTTGCCCAGATTCTATCATTCTCAAGTAGTTGCCTGGATTCTACCTTTCTTCGTTACTCGCCTGGATTTTACCCTTCTCTTGTAGTTGCCTGGATTCCACATTTCCCGGTACTCGCTCGGATTCTACCATTCTTCGGTACTCACTTGGATTCTACCTTTCCCGGTACTCGCCCGAACCCTTGTTCGATACTCGCTCGGATTCTACCCTTCTCCGTTACTCGCCCGGATTCTACCATTTTCCATTACTCGCCCGAATTCTACCCTTCTCCAATAGTTGCCTGGATTCCACCTTTCCCGGTACTCGCTCGGATTCTACCCTTCTCCGATACTCACTTGGATTGTACCTTTCCTGGTACTCGCTCGGATTCTACCCTTCTCCGGTACTCGCCTGGATTCTACCTCCCGGTACTCGCCCAGATCCTTGTTCGCTACTTGCCGGATTCTACTCTTCTCCGATACTCGCCCGGATTCTACCATTCTCCGGTACTCGCCTGGATTCTACCTTTCTCGATACTAGCCAGGACCGTTGTTTGGTACTCGCGCATATTCTACCCTTTTCCAGTACTTTCCCGAATTCTACCATTCTCCGGTATTTGCCTGGACCCTTTTCTAGTACTCGCCCAGATTCTACCCTTCACCGGTAGTCGCCCGGATTCTACCATTCTCCAGCACTCGCCCGGATTCTACCCTTCTTCGATACTCGCCAGGATTCTACTTTTCTCCGGTACTCGCCTGGATTCTACCTCTTCCGGTACTTGCCCAGACTCTTTTCTGGTACTCGCCATGATTGTACCCTTCACCGGTACTCGCCTGGATTCTACCATTATTCGGTACTCACCTAGATTCTACCCTTCTCCGATACTCGCCTGGATTCTACCTTTCCCGGTACTCGCTCAGACTCTTTTTCGGTACTCGCCTTTATTCTACCCTTCTCCGGTACTCACCCGGATTATACCATTCTCTAGTACTCGTTTAGATTGTACTGTTCTCTGGTACTCGCCCGGATTCTTTCCTTCTCCGATACTCACCTGGATTTTACCTTTCCCGGTACTCGCCCGGACCCTTCTTCGGTACTCGTCCAGATTTTACCCTTCTCCTGTACTCACCTGGATTTTACCTTTCCCGGTACTTGCCCAAACCCTTTTCCTTTACTCGCCCTAATTCTACCCTTCTTCGGTGCTCATTTGCATTCTACCATTCTCCAGTACTCGTCCAGATTCTACCCTTCTCTAGTACTCACCTGGATTTTACCTTTCTCGGTACTCACCTTGACCCCTTTTTGGTACTAGCCCTGATTTTACCCTTCACCGATACTCGCCCGGATTCTACCATTCTCCGGTGCTCGGCTGGATTTTAGCTTTCCTGGTACTCGCTTAGATTCTACCATTTTCTAGAACTCGCCCAGATCTCGCTGGGACCCTTGTTTGGTACTTGCCGAGATTCTACTCTTCTCCAGTACTTGCCCGGATTCTACCATTCTCTGGTACTCGCCTGAATTCCACTTTCCTCGGTACTTGCCCGGATCTTTGTTCAATACTCGTCCAGATTCTACCCCTCTCCAGTACTTCCCCGGATTCTACCCATCTTCGGTACTCATCTGGATTCTACATTTCCCAGTACTCGCCTAGACGCTTTTTCAGTACTCGTCCGGATTCTACCCTTCTTCGGTACTCACCCAGACCCTTTTCTAGTACTCGCCCAGATTCGACCCTTCATCGGTAGTCGCCCGGATTCTACCATTCTTAGGTAATCGCCCGGATTCTACCTTTCCCGGTACTCGCCCGGATTCTACCCTTCTCCTCTACTCACCCGAATTCTACTCTTCTCTAGCACTCGCCTAAATTCTACCCTTCTTCGGTACTCGCCCGGATTCTACTTTTCTCTGGTACTCACTTGGATTCTACCTTTCCTCGTACTCGCCCGGACCCTTTTCTAGTACTCGCCCAGATTCTACCCTTCACCAGCACTCGCCCGGATTCTACCATTCTCTGGTACTCGCCCGGATTCTACCATTCTCCTCTACTCGCTTGGATTCAACCCTTCTCCGGTACTTGCTTGAATTTTACCCTTTTCTTGTAGTTGCCCAGATTATACTTTTTTCTGGTACTCGCCTAGATTCTACCTTTCCCGGTACTCACTCGGACCCTTTTCTGGTACTCGGCCAGATTCTGCCCTTCACCGGTACTCGCCTGACTTCTACTATTCTCCGGTACTTGCCGGGATTCTACCATTTTCCGGTACTCGCCCGAATTATACTTTTCTCCAAACCTCGCCTGTATTCTACATTTCCTGGTACTCGCCCAGACCCTTTTCTGGTACTCGCCCGGATTCTACCCTCCGCTGGTAGTCGCTTGGATTCTACCATTCTCTAATACTCACCCAGATTCTACTCTTCTCCGGTACTTGCCCAGATTCTACCCTTCTCCGGTACTCGCCCTTATTCTACCCTTCACCTCTACTCGCCCGGATTCTACCCTTCTCCGGTACTTGCCCGGATTCTACCCATATCCGGTACTTGCCCTGATTATACCTTTTTCGGTACTTGCCCGGACCCTTTTTTGGTACTCGCCCAGATTCTACCCTTCACCGGTTCTCGCCCGGATTCTACTATTCTTCGGTACTCACTAGGATTCTACCCTTCTCCGGTACTTGCCTGGACTCTACCTTTCCCGGTACTCGTCCGGACCCTTTTTCAGTACTCGCCCTTATTCTACCATTCTCCGATAGTCGCCCGAATTCTATCTTTCTTCGGTACTCGTTCGGATTGTACCGTTCTCCGGTACTCGTCCGGATTCTACCCTTTTTCGAGAGTCACTTGGATTTTAGCTTTCCCTGTACTCTCCCGAACCCTTCTTCGGTACTTGTCCGGATTCTACCCTTTTTCGATACTCGTCCGGATTCTACCCTTCTCCGGTACTCACCTGGATTCTACCTTTCTCGGTACTCACCTAGATCCTTTTCCTTTACTCGCCCTGATTCTACCTTTCTTCGGTGCTCTTGCGGATTCTACCCTTCTCCGGTACTCGCCTGGATTCTACCTTTCCCGGTACTTGCCCGAACCCTTTTTCAATACTCGTCCAGATTCTACACTTCTCCGGTACTCATTCGGATTCTACTTTTCTCTAGTACTCGCCCGAATTATTTCCTTCTCCGGTGCTCGCTTGGATTCTACCTTTCCCGGTACTTGCACGAACCCTTTTTCAGTACTCGTTTGGATTCTAACCTTCTCTGGTACTCGTCCGGATTCTGCACTTCTTCGGCACTCGCCCGGATTGTATCATTCTCCCTTACTCGCCTGGATTCTACCTTTCTAGGTATTCACCCGAACCGTTTTCCTTTACTCGCCCGGATTCTACCATTCTCTGGTACTAGAACGGATTCTACCCTTCTCCGGTACTCGCCTGGATTCTACCCTTCTCGGTACTCGCCCGGATTTTACCCTTCTGCGTTACTCGCCCGAATTCTATCATTCTCTAGTAGTGTCTTGGATTCTACCTTTCCCAGTATTCGCTCAGATTCTACTCTTCTCTGGTACTCACTTGGATTCTATCTTTCCCGGTACTCGCCCAGATTCTCCCCTACCTCAGTACTCGCTCGAATTCTACCCTTTTTTGGTACTCGAACGGATTCTATACTTATCCGGTACTCGCCTGGATTCTACCTTTTTTGGTACTTGCCCGGACCCTTTTTCAGTACTCGCCCTCATTCCACCATTCTTCGGTACTCGCCCGGATTCTACTATTCTCCCGTACTTGCCTGGATTCTAACTTCCCCGGTACTCGCCTGGACCTTTTTTCGGTACTCGCCCGCATTCTACCCTTTTTCAGTACTCGCCCGGATTCTACCCTTCCCAAGTACTCGCCTGGAATCTACCCTTCTTTGGTACTCGCCCGGATTGTACCCTTCTCCAATACTCCCCTAGATTCTACATTTTCCCGGTACTCGCTTGAACCCTTTTTCGGTATTCGTCCAGATTCTACTTTTCCCCGATACTCGTCCTGATTCTACCCTTCTCCGTTACTCGTCGGGATTTTACCCTTCTCCGGTACTCGCCTTAACCCTTTTTTGGTATTCGTCCAGATTCTACCTTTCCCGGTACTTGCCCAGATTCTACCATTCCCCGGTACTCGCCCGAATTCTACCCTTTTTCAGTACTCGAACGGATTCTACCCTTCTCTGGTACTCGCCTGTATTTTACCTTTCCTGGTACTCGCCCGGATTCTACCATTCTCCGGTACTTGCCTGGATTCTAACTTTCCCGGTACTCGCCCGGACCCTTTTTCGGTACTCACCCGGATTCTACCTTTCTTCAGTACTCGCCTCAATTCTACCCTTCCCCAGTACTCGCCTCGATTCTACCCTTCTCAGGTACTCACCCGGATTCTATCCTTCTCCGATACTCCCCTGGATTCTACATTTTTTCGGTACTCGCCCGAACCCTTTTTTGGTAGTCGCCCGGATTCTTCCCTTTTCCGCTACTCTCTTTGATTCTACCTTTCTCCAGTACTCGCTTGGAATCTACCTTTCCCGGTACTCACCCAGACCTTTACTAGTACTAGCCCAGATTCCACCCTTCACCGGTACTCGCCCGGATTCTACCATTCTTCGGTACTCGCCCGGAGTCTACTCTTCTCCGGTACTCGCCTGGATTCCACCCTTCTTCGGTACTCTCCTAATTCCACCCTTCTTCGGTACTCTCCCGGATTTTACCATTCTCCGGTACTTGCCTGGATTCTAACTTTCCCGATCTCACCCTGACCCTTTAAAGGTACTCGCCCGGATTCTGCCTTTCTTCAGTACTCGCCCGGATTCTGTCTTTCTTCAATACTCGCTTGGATTTTACCCTTCTCCGGTACTCGCCCGGATTCTACCCTTCTCCAATACTTCCCTGAATTCTAAATTTTCCCGGTACTATCCCGAACCCTTTTTCGGTATTCACCTGGATTATACTTTTTCCCGATACTCGCCTGGATTCTACCATTTTTCGGTACTCACCTGGATTCTACCATTCTTCGGAACTCGCACGGATTCTACCATTCTACTGTACTCACCCGGATTCTACCATTCTCTAGTACTCGCCTGCATTTTACCTTTCCCGGTACTCGCCCGGACCCTTTTTTGGTACTCACCCCGATTCTACCCTTCATCGGTACTCGTCAGGATTCTACCCTTCTCCTCTACTCGCCCGGATTCTACCTTTCTCCGGTACGTGCCGGGACCCTTCTCATGTACTCTCCTGAGTTCTACCCTTTTTCGGTACTCGACCGGATTCTACCCTTCTCTGTTACTCGCCCGGATTCTACCCTTCTCTGGTACTCGCTTGGATTCTACCTTTCCTGGTACTCGCCCGGACCGTTTACTGGTACTAGCCCAGATGCTACCCTTCACCGGTACTCGCCCGAATTCTACTTTTCTTCTGTGCTCACCTGGATGCTACCTTTACCGGTACTCGCCCGGATTCTACCATTCTCTGGTACTCACCCGGATTCTACCCTTCTCTGATACTCACTTGGATTCTACCTTTCCCGGTATTCGCTCGTACCCTTTTTTGGTACTCACCCTGATTCCACCATTCTCCGGTACTCGTCCGGATTCTACCATTCTCCGGTACTTGCTTAGATTCTAACTTTCCCAGTACTCACCCGGACCCTTTTTCGCTATTCGCCAAGATTCTAGCCTTCTCTGGTACTCGCCCGGATACTACTATTCTTTGGTACTTGCTTGGATTCTACCCTTCTCCGATACTCGCCCGGACCCTTTTTTCGGTACTCATCTGGATTCTACCCTTCTCCGGTACTCGCCTGGATTCTACTTTCCTCCAGTACTCTCCTGGATTCTACCTTTTCTAGTACTCGCTCGAATTTTTTTCTAGTACTCGCTCAGATTCTACCCTTCACCGGTACTCGCCCGGATTCTACCATTCTCCAGTAGTCACCCGAATTCTACCCTTCTCCGGTACTCGCCTGGATTCTACAGTTCCCGGTACTCACTCGGACCCTTTTTTGGTACTCGCCCTAATTCCACCCTTCTCCGGTACTTGCCCCGATTCTACCATTCTCTGGTACTTGCTTAGATTCTAACTTTCCCAGTACTCACCCGGACCCTTTTTCACTACTCGCCAGGATTCTACCCTTCTCTGGTACTCGCCTGGATTCTACCATTCTCTGGTACTTGCCTGGATTGTAACTTTGCCGGTACTCTCTCGGACCCTTTTTCGCTACTCACCCAGATTCTACCCTTCTCTGGTACTCGCCTAGATACTACTATTCTCTGGTACTCACTTGGATTCTACCCTTCTCCAGTACTCGCCTGATTCTACTTTTCTCCGGTACTCGCCTGGATTCTACCTTTTCTAGTACTCGCTCGGACCCTTTTCTAGTACTCGCCCAGATTCTACCCTTCACCGGTACTCGCCCGGATTCTACCATTCTCCGGTACTCACCCGGATTCTACCTTTCTCCGGTACTCGCCTGGATTCTATAGTTCCCGGTACTCGCTCGGACCTTTTTTTGGTACTCGCCCTAATTCCACCCTTCTCTGGTACTTGCCCGGATTCTACCATTCTCCGGTACTTGCTTAGATTCTAACTTTCCCAGTACTCACCCGGACCCTTTTTCACTACTCACCCGGATTCTGCCATTCTCCGGTACTCGCCTGGATTCTACCATTCTCCGGTACTTGCCTGGATTGTAACATTCTCGGTACTCGCCCAGATTCTACCATTCTCTGGTACTCGCCTGGATACTACCATTCTTTGGTACTCGCCTGGATTCTACCCTTCTCTGGTACTCGCCTGGATTTTACCTTTCCCGGTACTCGCCCGAATTCTACCTTTTTTAGTACTCGCCCGGACCCTTTTCTGGTACTCGCCTAGATTCTACCTTTCTCTTATACTTGCCTGTATTCTACCCTTCTCCGGTACTCGCCCCGAGTCTACCCTTCTTCGGTACTCGTCCGAATTCTACCCTTCTCCGGTACTCGTCCGAATTCTACCCTTCTCTGGTACTCGCTGGGATTCTACCCTTCTCCGGTACTCACCTAGATTCTACCTATCTCGGTACTCGCTCATACCCTTTTTTGGTACTCGCCCTGATTCCACCATTCTTCGATACTCGCCTGGATGCTACCATTCTCCAGTACTTTGCTGCATTCTAACTTTCCCGGTACTCGCCCGAACCTTCTTTCGATACTCGCCTAGATTCTACTCTTCTCCGGTACTTGCCAGATTCTAACCTTCCCTGGTACTTGCCTGGATTCTACCCTTCTCCAGTACTCGCCTGCATTCTACCTTTCCCGGTACTTGCCCAAACCCTTTTCCTTTACTCTCCCCGATTCTACACTTTTTCGGTACTCGTCCGAATCCTACCTTTCTCTGGTACTCGCCTGGATTCTACCTTTCTTGGTACTCGCCCGGATTCTACCCTTCTTCATTACTCCCCTAGATTCTACCTTTTCTTGGTACTTACCCGAACCCTTTTTCGGTACTCGTCTGTATTGTACTTTTCCCCTGTACTATCCCAGTTTCTACCCTTCTCAGGTACTCACCTGGATTCTACCTTTTCCCGGCACTCGCCCGGACCCTTTTTTGGTACTCACCCGGATTCTACCCTTCTCCGCTACTCGCTTGGATTCTACCTTCTCTAGTACTCGCCCGGACCCTTTTCTGGTACTTTCCCAGATTCTACCCTTCAGTGGTAATCACCTAGATTCTACCATTTTGCGGTACTCGCTAGGATTCTACCCTTCTCCTGTACTCACCTGGATTCTACCTTTCCCGGTACTCGCCCTGATTCTACCCTTCTCCGGTACTCACCCGGATTCTACCATTCTCCGCTACTCGCCCGGACTTTTCTCCGGTACTTACCCGAGTTCTACCCTTTTTCAGTACTCGCCCAGATTGTACCCTTCTCCGATACTCGCCCGGATTCTACCCTTTTTCGGTACTCGACTGTATTCTACCCTTCTCTATTACTCGCCCTGATTTTACCTTTCTCCGGTACTCCCTTGGATTCTAGCATTCTCCGGTACTCGCCCAGATTCTACCGTTCTCTGGCACGCGCTTGGATTCTACCCTTCTTCGATATTGACCTGGATTTGACCTTTCCTGATACTTGCCCTAACCCTTCTCTGGTACTCGTCCCGATTCTACCCTTCTCCGGTACTCACCTGGATTCTACCTTTCTCTGTACTCGCCCAGACCCTTTTCCTTTACTTGCCCCGATTCTACCCTTCTCCGGTAGTCGTCCGGATTCTACCCTTCTCTGGTACTCACCTGGATTCTACATTTCCTGGTACTCACCCAACCCTTTTTCGGTACTCGCCCGGATTCTACCCTTCTCCAGTACTCACCTAGATTCTACCCTTCTACGGTAGTCTCCCGAATTCTACTCTTATCCAGTACTTGCCTGGATTCTAACTTTCCCGGTACTCGCCCGAATTCTACCCTTCTCTAGTACTCTCCTGGATTCTACCTTTTCCCGATACTCGCCCGAACCTTTTTTTGGTACTCGCTCGGATTCTACGCTTCTCCGGTACTCGCCTGGATTCTACCTTTCCCTGTACTCGCCCGGACCCTTTTCCGGTAATAACTCGGATTCTACCCTTCTCCTATACTCGCTCGGATTCTACCCTTCTCCGATACTCATTTGGATTCTACCTTTCCCGGTACTCACCCCGATTCTACCATTCTCCAATAGTTGCCTAGATTCCACCTTTCCCGGTACTCGCTCGGATTCTACCCTTCTCCGGTACTCGCCCGGATTCTACCCTTCTCTGATACTCGTTTGGATTCTACCTTTCTCGGTACTCACCCTGATTCTATCCTTCACCGGTACTCGCCCGGATTCTACCCATCTCCGATACTCGCTCGGATTCTACCCTTCTCCTGTACTCACCTGGATTCTACCTTTCCCGGTACTCCTCTGAACCCTTTTCCGGTACTCGCCCGAATTCAACCTTTCTCTGGTACTGGCCTGGATTCTACCTTTCTCGGTACTCGCCCTCGCGCCGATTCTACCCTTCACCGGTACTCTCCCGGATTCTACCCTTCTCCGGTACTCGCCCAGACCCTTTTCCGATACTCGCCCGGATTCTACCCTTCTCCGGTACTCGCCTGAATTATCCCCTTCTCCGATACTTGCCCGGATTCTACCATTCTCCGATACTCGCCCAGATTCTACCATTCTCCAATACTCATTTGGATTCTACCTTTCCCGGTACTCACCTGGATTCTACCCATCAACCATACTCGCTCGGATTCTACCCTTCTCCAATACTTACCCGGATTCTACCCTTCTCCGATACTCGCCCGGATTCTACCCTTCTCCAGTACTCGCCTGGATTCTAGCTTTCCCGGTACTTGCTCGGACCCTTTTCCCGGTACTCGCCTAGATACTACCATTTTTTGGTGCTCGCCTGAATTCTACCCTTCTTCGTTACTCACCCAGATTCTACCTTTCTACGGTACTCGCCCGTATTCTACCCTTCATCGGCACTCGCCCGGATTATACTTCTCTTCGATACTCGCCTGGATTCTACCTTTCCCGGTACTCGCCCAGACCCTGTTCTGGCACTCGCCCGGATTCTACCCTTCTCTGATACTCGCTTGAATTCTACCTTTCCCGGTACTCGTCCGGATTCTACCCTTTTTCGATATTCACCCGGACCCTTTTTCGGTACTCGCTCGGATTCAAATCTTCTCCGGTACTCGGTCGGATTCTACCCTTTTTCTGTACGCGCCCGGATTCTACCTTTTTCCAATACTCGCTCGGACCCTTTTTCGGTACTCGCCTAGATTCTACTTTTCTCCGATACTCGCTCGGACCCTTCTCTAGTACTCGCCCGGATTCTACAATTTTTTCGATACTCGCCCAAATTCTACCCTTCTTCGGTACTCACCTAGATTCTACCTTTCCCGGTACTCGCCCGGATCCTTTTTCGGTACTCGCCTAGATTCTACCTTTCCCAGTACTCATTCGAACCCTTTTTCGGTACTCGCCTGGATTCTACCTTTCACCTCGAGTAACCCATGTTATCAATTGCCCTGAGTTGTTCTTAGCATCTAAAGCCCTGAGCTCACGATTTGGGGTCATTCATGTCAACCACAACCTAGAGTTATTCATCGCATCTAGAGCCCTATCCTCATGAGCCAGAGTTGTTCATGTGATCAACAACCCTAAGTTGTTCATAGAATATAGAGCCTTAAGCTCACAACTGATTCGTGCCCAGCTAGTGTATGCCCTGTTGATTGGTGTTCAATCAACTGGTGTACTCTGATTTCAGCCCTCAGACGGGAGTAATCAACAAAATTTATAAACCTATTTCACCATATACTAGGGTAGCATTAGCTAGCATAGCATAGTGGCTTTAGGATCGTCCACAGGGATCCGTTTTCAAATTACAACTGATATTAGTTCAAAAACTGAATTGGTGCTTTTTCTTTTCAAGGTTAGCTTTCAAAGAAAACATAAATATGTTTGAAAAGGTTGGTTTAAAGTGAAACCAATAATAAAGTAAGGGAAATTACTTACAAAGAAAAGTGCTTCTTGGAGTTTTAGATCACTAAGCTCAGGTTCGTCATACAAAAAGGGAGATTTCGGTCACTTGGATCTTTTCCTCGCATTGGGGATTTAACATATAGTTATTTCCCGAACCGGTGTGGTATAGATGCTTCCCCTTAATGGGTTCAAACACTAAATCCCTATCACTGAATCATCTTGCAATGGCTCATACCTCTCGCTTAGCATTTTCCATTTAAGGTGATCCTTAACCTTGGATTACTTGTCAAAAACTCGTAAGAGATAACTAATGGATGTCTCTTGGGAATCCAAAAGCTTACCAAGTGTTGGCTATTCTAGATAATCCTACCTTTAAACCACCTCCTAGAGGCTCGCAAGAGATAAACTAGTGTATCTCAATGGACGGAGACCACTTGCCTTACTAAGTGTTGGCCTAGGTGATTTTAAGGAATTTTAATTTAACTAAAAAGATAAAAACCATTAACGGGTCACACTTTCTTTTCATTAAAAACTGAAACAATGAAACTTCCAATTTTGCATCAGGAACCTTACCTAGCTTCCTTCACTCCAAGAAACAAAAAGCCTGGCCACTTATCCTCTGGGAAAACATCTTCAGAGTTTGATTGGCTAGAAATAATATAAAAGAGAAAACAAAATGAGTAGGTAAGGTAGAGCAAAGCTCTGTGTATTACTTTTTGAAAAAAACTATACAAAGTGTCGTCTCTCAGAAAAACTCCCAAGCCTTTATATATTACAAAAAGATATTTCTAGAGAGGTTGTTTACCCCTCCTTCTAACTTCCTAACCAAGAAAACCTATGATTGGTGGAATGCAAGGAGAAAATAGGGATTTATACAAAAACATATGAAGATAAAAAATCTAACAGAGTCTGTCACAAATATCTGAGATTACACAGGTGGATTTCGCAAGTTGAAAACATGACTTGCGAAAATTTCGTAAGTTGCGAAATTGTCCTTCAACTTGGTGCAGTTGTCTTCCAATGACCATAACTTCTTTGTTTCAGCTCCGATTTGCACACCGTTTGAATTTTTGGACTCCTGACTTCCCGAGCTTCGAAAAGATATATAGTATGTATAAAATGGACTCCAAGAAATGCTCTAAATGTGTCCTACAGATGCTCTCCTTGGTTCATGTTAGATTCCTCTCTCTGTTTTTCCTCCTTGCATCCTCGTTTGGTTTTGGCAAAGGGTTATGAAGCTCCAAAGCTTAGTTTCTTTATGAATTTGAGCTTCAACTTGGTTTTCTATGAACTATTCAAAGATCTCCCTCATTCTTAGATTGCTTTGGTGTTCAAAAAGCTATCAAAAACACCAAAACTTAACATAATTTGATTAGAAACGATTGCAAGGGCCCTTAACATGCCAATTGAGTTTAAAGGTAATAACTACTACTCAAAAGTGTTTAAAAGAGTTAATAACATGCTATAATATAGCACTTTTTGAGTATTAATCAACGACCTATAGAAGCTCATGTATTGGATCATCCTGAGCTATTCATAGTATCTAAAAACCTGAGCTAACAACCCAGAGTAATTCATGTCAACCACATCCTTGATATGTTCATAGCATTTAGACACCTAAGCTCATGACCTGAAGTCTTTCATGGAATCGACAACCCTTAGATGTTCATAGCATCTAAGGCCCTCAGCTCACGACCTAGAGTCATTCAATTGAACCATAGCCCCTGTTCATAGTATCAAGAGCCCTGACCTCGTGACCCAAAGTCGTTCATGTCAACCATATGTCAGAGTTGTTCATAGCACCTAGACTCCTGATCTCATGACCTAGAGTAGCTCATGTCATCCACGGCCTTAAGTTATTCATAGCATCTAAAGCCCTGAGCTCATGACCCGAAGTCATTCATGTCAACCATAGCACTGAGTTGTTCATAGTATCTAAAGCCCTTTTCTCATGAATATGAGTCATTCATGTCATCCACAACCCTTAGTTGTTCATAGCATCTAGAACCCTTAGCTCAGGACCCAGAGTCTTTGGTGTCATCAACAACCCTAAGTTGTACATAGTATCTAGAGCCCTAAGCTCACGACCTAGAGTAGCTCATGTCATCCACAACCCTGAGTTGTTCATAAAATCTAGAGCCCTGTGATCACGACCTTGAGTTGTTCATGTCAAACACAATAGAGAGTTATTCATAGCATCCAGAGCTTGAGCTCACAACCTAGAGTAGCTCAAGTCATCCACAGCCTTGAGCTGCTCAAAGCATTTAGAACCCTGAGCTCTCGACCCAAAGTCATTCATGTCAACCATAGCTCTAAGTTGTTCATAGTATCATCGGCCTTGAGCTCACAACCCGGAGTCATTCATGTCAACCATAACCCATAGTTGTTCATAGCATTTAGAGCCCTAAGCTCACGACCCAGAGTTTCTCATGTCATCTATAGCCCTGAGCTTTTCATAGTATCCTAAACATTGAGCTCACGGGATCCTAAGTCATTCATATCATCCACAACTCAGAGATGCTTACAGCATTTAGAGTCCAAAGCTCATGACCCAAAGTCATTCATGTCAACCACAACCTTGAGGTATTCATAGTATCTTGAGCCGTGAGCTCACAACCCAGAGTCGTTCATGTTATCCATAGCTGTGAACTCATGAAATAGAGTCATTCATATCATCAATAGCCCTGAGCTGCTCATAGCATCTAAAGGCTTAAGCTCATGGGATCCCTAGTTGTTAATATCATCCACAATGTTGAGTTGTTCAAAGCATCCATATCCTTAAGCTCACGACCTGGAGTGGCACATATCATCCATAGGCTTGAGTTGTTCATAGCATTTAGAGCCCTAAGCACACTACTCGGAGTTGTTCATGTCATCCACAACCCTGAGCTATTCATAGCACTTAGACCCCTAAGCCCACGACCCTAAATTGTTCATGTCATCATAAGCCTTAGGATATTCATAACACCTAGTGTTGTGAGCTCACGACCCGGAATCGTTATGTTATCCATAGCCCTCAGCTATTAATAGAAATTAGAGCCATAAGCTCATGACCAAGAATCTTTCATATTATCCATAGCTCTTAGTTGTTCATAGTATCTTGTGGCCTAAGCTCACGGGATCCCGAGTCATTCATATCATTTATAACTCTAAGCTACTCATAGCATCCAGAGCCTTAAGCTCACAACTTGAAGTCGTTCATGTCAACAACAACCTTGAGCTGCTTATAGCATCTTAAGTCGTGAGCCCACAACTCAGAGTCATTCATGTCATCTACCACTCCTAGCTCATGATGAAAAATCATTCATATCATCCATAGCCCTAATTTGTTCATAGCATTAAGAGGCCTTAGCTCATGGGATATCAAGTCATTCATATCATTCACAAAGCTTAGTTATTCAAAGCAACCATACCCTTGAACTCATGACCCAGAGTGGCACATATCATCCGTAGCCTTGAGTTGTTCATAGCATCTAGAGCCCTAAGTACATGACCTAGAGTCGTTCATGTCATCAATAACCCTAAGTTGTTCATAGCATTTAGACCTCTAAGCCCACAACCTAAAATCTTTCATATCATCTATAGCCCTAAGCTTTTCATAAAATCTAGAGCCTTGAGATCATGACCCGGAGTCATTCATGTCATCCCTAACCCTGACTTTTCATAACATCTGAAGCCTTGAGCTCATGACCCAAATTCGGTCATGTCCACCACAACCCTAAGTTGTTATAGCATCTAGAGCCCAGAGCACAGCACTCAGAGTTGTTCATGTCATCCATAGCCCTGAGCTATTCATAGCATCTAGAGCCTTAAACTCCAAACCTGAAGTAATTCATGTCATTCACAACCCTGGGTTGTTCATAGCAACTAGTGCCCTAAGCTCACAACTAGAAGTCATTCATGTAATCCACAACCTTGAGTTGTTCAAAACATCTAGAGCCCTGAGCTTATGACCCGAAGTCATTGATGCCCACCATAGCCTTGATATGTTCATAACATTTAGAGCCCTGAGCAGACGACCTTGAGTCATTCATGTCATTAACAACCCTGAGTTGTTCATAGCATCTAGAACCCTAAGCCCACAACCCACCCACAACCCAGAGTTGTTCATGTCATACATAGCCCTGAGCTATTCATAACATCTTGAGCCTTGAGTTCATGACCTAGAGTCGTTCATGTCATCCATAGCTCTAAGCCATTTATAACAATTAGAAACATAGGCTCATGACCAAGAATCATTAATATCATCTTCAGCCATGAATTGTTCATAGCATCTTGAGGCTTGAGCTTAAAACATCTCGAGTTGCTCATATCATCCACAGCTTTGAGCTACATGAACAATCCCACTGAAAGACACATGAAAGCCGTATATAGAATTTTACAGTACCTTAAAAGAGCCCGAGTAGAGGACTCTACTTCAAGAAAACCTCAAGTAGGGAAGTTGAGGTATTCACAGATGTTGATTGGGCAGGATCCTTGACAAATCGGAGGTCGACTACTGGGTATTGTTCCTATGTGTGGGGAAACTTGGTGACTTGGAGAAGCAAGAAGTAGTCCGTAGTGGCGAGAAGCAGTGCAAAGGCAGAATTTAGGGCAATGGATCATGGGATATGTGAAGGAATGTGGCTCCAAAGAATACTCAAGGAACTTGGAATTATATCAAACTCCACTATGACAGTTTTGTGTGATAACAAGGCTACCATAAGTATTGCAAAGAATCCAGTTCAACACGACCGAACCAAGCACATGGAGATAGACCATCCCTTCATCAAGGAGAAACTTGAAGGGGGAACAATCAGACTTATGTATATTCCTTCAAGTCATCAAACAGTAGACATTTTGACAAAGGCACTTCCAAAGGCCACCTACGAAAACATGAAAAGCAAGTTGGGAATGCTAGACATCTACTTCCCAACTTGAGGGGGAGTGTGGAAATATGGGATTATGATTTGTAATTAAGTGCCAAGATTAAAGGGATTGTGTTAGGATATTTTCTATTTTTAATGGATGAGAGAATCTCTCCTAATTAGTTATTGTTTCCTTAGAGATAGTGATTGTGCATATTATATAACTTAGATTAGGAATCACACTTGTATATATATATATAGGTCACTTTGTATTCAGTTTTGGCACAGAAAAAAGAAGAATATTTTCTTCAGATTACAAACATTAATTCATGGGAAGCTTGCATGTTGCAAATAGTAGGTCATAGACCCGAGTTGTATCTCGTTGTAATTTCATAGGAGACTGTAGTATAGTTGACTCTTTGTAGCAAAATGTTGAGTCAATTTCAAAATTAAATTCTAAGGAGCCAATATTTTCCTATGAGTCTCAATGGTCTCCCTTCAAGCTTTTGATTCATGGTGACACAGTTTTGAGGGCAGAAAGTTGCACTCAATCATATGAATGGTTTTTCTAGACGATGATAATTAATTAATTAGAACTCAATAAGGATAATAAACTAATTAAGACTCAAGTGAGATGGATTAAAGGATTTAAGTCAAATTGGGCTCAAGTCACTAAAGCCCACAAAGAAGCCTCTCTTAGGGGTTTAGGGCTTCAGTTTTGTACTCTTCACTTTGCGATTCCAGAGAGAAACCCTAACCCTCCCTTCTAGAGAGAAGACCACCTTTCTCTAGTGCCTGGGTCTGTGAGAGAGAGTCGAACGAAAGGTTGTTTGGTTTGCGAGAGGCTTGCGATTCACTCTACACGACTTCATTGAACTGGAATAGATTTGGGAACATCTAAATCATTCTCTCTAGATTTATTTTATTTATGGTTTTATTGTCATGTTTTTCTACTACGATTAGATGTAAAGAGCCCTAGGACTAGTAGCATGCACCCTAAGCGATTCAGGGCTAGGAATAAAGAGATCCAAAGATTCTCGACACATACTTATCTTAACTAACATTAGAGGACAATCATCTATAAACAAATTAGAGAGTTTGTCTTTAATATTGATGGTGATATTGCATCAAGTATGGTTTTCTTCTAGCATCTTTAGAGGATTTTAAAGGAGGATTGATTAAGAGTTTTTTTAGAGGCTCCATGCAAATTGAGTTATTAATCATAATATTAAAACTAATCATTTTAGCTATAGCTCCAAAAAAGAAAGCTCCATCCACATGAGAAATTTAAGACTCATTAGTCTTATTACTCATTTATATAATATCATTGCTAAGGTCTCATGAAAGAGGTTTTAAGAGGCCTGACAAGAGACAATTTCCTTGGTAGCTATTGAAATCTTAAATGAAAAAAATTAACTGCTAAAGAAAAAGGGTAGTTTCCAAGGTTTACTTAAAAAATACTTTATAACCATGTGGATTTGAATTGTTTAGATCACGTCATTAGTGGGGAGAAGTTTGAGATCAAATGGAGACATGGATGAGGGTAGCTTGACTAGGTTGTTTTTGTCATTTTTATCAATTAAGAAGCCAAAAGGTGAATTTAAGGCTGATAGAAAGAAGAGGCAAGAGGAACCATGTATTCATTCTTGTTCACTGTGGTAAGTGATGTCATGTGCAAGATAATCAACAAAAAAAAAAAAGGGAATTTAAGTATGGTAGGCACTATTCTACATGGGTTCATCCATGGGAGTTAGGTGTGTATGTGTCTAATTGTCCAATCCTTCAAATAGGACCCAACTCAAAAGGATTTCAATAGCATGTTAATGAACTTGGACATGGAGTATCCCTAACTTTAACCGCTCATGGAATTAATAGTAGCATCATGTGCATTATTTAAATTGAACGAGAGAATGATTCAATTAATATTTCTTTACTATTCATATTTTTATTAATTATTAACTTTGATTCGGTCCAAAACACCATGTCTTCCACATCTCTGCGCACTCTCTTCCCATGCAGCCGCTCCAAGAAGGTTTCCGCCTCCTGCACCTTCCAATCATTGAAGGCTCTTGAGAAACAAGGGTTCCAACCCCCCTTCCCTTCTCAAAACCCCCCTAAGCCAAGGGGTCCCAAATATCCGCCACCCACGCATCCTTATCATCAGTTAAAGCAAACAGGGAAGGGAAAGACACACACAAAGGAGAATCCCCGCACCATCTATCCCTCCAAAATCTCACCCTCCGCCCGTTACCTACAAGGAAGGAAATCCTAGAACCCACAAAGTCCCATTCCATCCTTAACTCTTTCCATAACCCAACACCATGCGCCTCTCTCACTTCTCGAGAACACCATCCCCCTCTCTCTTCCCCATACTTCCCTCTAATCACTTGATTCCACAAGGCCTCTATCTTATTTGCAAAATGCTAATTCGATTTATAAAGAATAACCTTATTGAGATTGAAAAGGCATTTGACCCCCACACCCCCTTTCTTCTTACTTAAGCACTAGTACTCCCATCTTACTAAATGAGGCTTTCGCTCCAAATTTCCACCTCCCCAAAGGAAATCCCTTTGAATTTGCTTTAGTCTTTGTCTAACTGAGCTTGACATGCGTAGCAAGGACATAAAATAAATGGGTAAATTTGACAATGTGCTTCGAATTAGGGTCCCCTTCCTTCCTTTAAATATGTATTGTCTCTTCCACATAGCCAACCTTCTAAGGACCCGCTCTTCCACTCCATCCAAAACTATCACTGATTTAAACGGTGCGCCCAAAAGAAGGCCCAAATAAGTGGATGCTAGACTACCCACTCTACAACCAAAATCCAAAGCAACATCATCAATATTTTCCACCCTACCTACTGAAATTAATTCACTCTTTTCCAAGTTTATTCTCAAATCCAACACAACCTCAAACCACATAAGCAACTAACTAAGATAGGTCAATTGATCTTGGGAAGCTTGGAAAAACACCAAGGTATCATCAACAAACAACAAATGGGAAATCTGAACCCCTTCTTCACTCCTACCCTTCACCCTACAACCCAACAAAAAACCTCAATCCACTGCCGTCTTAATGAAACAACTAAACACCTCCATTGCAATCACAAATAAATAAGGCGAAAGTGGATCCCCTGCCTCAAACCCCTTGAGCTTTGAAAGAAACTCGTACAGGTGTCATTAACCAACATAGAGAAACTTTCAATGGAGATGCACCACTTGATCTACCCAACCCATTTCTCCCCAAAACCCATTTTCTGCATAACTATGAGAAGAAAAAACCACTCCACGTGATCATATACCTTCTCTATGTCAAGTTTGCACAAAATACCAAGTTCATTATTTTTTAAGATCGAATCAATGGCTTCATTAGCTATCAGCACTGCATCTAGGATTTGTCTTCCCTCCACAAAAGCCCCTTGGGCCTTAGAGACCACTTTTCTTAGCCTATTGGCTGAAACCTTGGTCAGCCACTTATACAGACCCCCCAGTAAACTTATAGGCCAAAAATCCCTTAAATCTTCAACCCCCGTTTTTTTTTTTTTTTGGATTAAAACTAAAAAGGTTGCATTCGGGCTTTTAACAAAGTTACCGTGTTCATAGAATTCCCTAAAAAATCTCATCACATCATCCTTCACAAAGTCCCAAAAGAATTGTCAGAAAGCCATAGAGAAACCATTAGGCCCTCATGCTTTGTCCCCACTACACCCCAACAGAGCACCAAACACATCCTCTTCTGTGAACAACACCTCCAAAGCTAAAATGTCCAAAGTCTCCAAAGTCAATAAAAAAGGGCACCAGTCCCCCGGATTGGATAGTAGAGACCGAAATGCACTGACCACCCTTCCTTGATTTCATTCTCCTCTGAAATCCAAACACCATTAATCCTAATTATGTCCACGTTATTCCTCCTTTTGTGAGCATTGACCATCTTGTGAAAGAATGTCGTATTTCTATCACCCTCTTTTAGTCATACTTCCCTAGATTTTTGCCGCCAAGATATCTCTTCTAGCGTAACCCATTTTTTAAATTCTTCCCTCACTTCTTTTCTAGCTTCTAACTCCTCCAAAGAAAGGGTGCTAGTCTTTTCCTTAGCATCCCAACAGTCCACCTGGTTCAGAGCCAAATCCTTCCTGGCTTCAACCCTACCAAAAACATCTCTGTTCCACTCCTTTAATTTAGACTTTAAGCCTTTAATTTTGCTGCCAAAATAAAACCTAAAGAGCCACTAAAGTTGTCCCCCTCCCACCACGACTTCAGAAGATCCTTAAAACCCTCCACCTTCAGCCATATATTCTCAAATCTAAAAGGGGAGGGGCCTCTTCTCAGACCTCCTCCATCTAAAAGAATCGAGAAATGGTCAGACATAGGTCTCAAGAGAACACACTGCCTTGACCCGCTAAAACACCAATCCCACCCCTCATTCACTAAAAAACGATCCAGCCTTGACATTGACTAATTGTTCACCCCTCCACTCCAGGTAAAAGGAGCCCCCAACAACGGTATGTCCTCTAACTCTAAGTTTTCTATTACCTTAAAGAACCTTTTCATGTCTAAATTCAAACTCCCTCCCCTGTTGCGCTTTTCAGGGCAAATAATCGAGTTAAAATCCCCAACAACATACCACAGGCCACTCTAAAGACCCTTTATGGCCCCCAATTCACCCCAAAAACCTCCCCATCCCCCCTCAAAGTTGGGCCATAAACCCTTGTAAATGTCCAAAAGAAGCCATCCTCGCAATTCTTAAAATGGCATGAGATTGAGAACACTCCCATTTCCTAATCGACCAACTCCAACACCCTGTTATCCCAAAAAACCACTATACCTCCAACAGCATCCCTTGAGTCCAGATCTCCCCACTCTTAAGCTGCAAACGAGACTCCTTGACATTTCTTGGATCTTAGTTTTCTATAAGCAAACCAAATCCACCTTATTCTTTTTTATCAAGGCTTTGATCACCTTCCTCTTGTCATTGTCATTAGCCCCTCTTACATTCTAGGAAAGCATTCGAATCTTCACCTAGACTTGAAAATGTTGCCCCCCTTCTCTTCTCCTCCTCCAATATAATTCACAGTACATTCCAACTTTCTCAACTCCCTTTCAAACCTTGATAACTCCAATTTTTTCCTTTTCCTACCATCCAGCTTCCCCTTCTGATCTTTCCTCTCTTTCATCCTGTTCAACAAGGTTAAAATCTCCCATTCGAACCCCTCCATTGGCATTCCTATGCAACGACTGAACTTAGCCAAACAACTAGAAGACCACCTAATAGTACCCGTTTCCTCCCCCTCCTCCAAAACCTCTTGTATTGCCCTTTCCAATAAATCATCTATCACCTCCTCATCGGCCCCTAGATCCTTACACAAAAATCCAAAACCATCCGCCTCCCTCCCATATGCCAAAATTACCCTTAAAGGGTCCAAAACTGCTAACCTGTTTACCTCTGAAACATAGCCCCAGTCAGATCCCCCGCCAGTGGTGACGATTGCCCCATCCAGGCCAGAAAGAGTAGAAAAATAAGAAAAATCCCACTTCCCCAAGGAAAAAAAGAGAACAAAAGGGAAAAACTCTATACCTAGAGGCCTCCTCCATAAGAGCTTCGTCGGTGAGTTATGCACAATGAGGTGTCGGCGGAAGCGAACTGATTACTACCAAAAAGTGTTATTTTGTAGACCTAATTATAATGGTTTTAAGCACCTTTGAGTAGAAATCATATTCATTTAACCCAATTAATTCATTAAGGTCCTTAGTAATTGGTTTTAACCATTTTGTGGCAAGTTTACATGTTTATATCAGCTTATGAATCAATTCAAGCATGCCAAATGATGGAGGAGCTACTTGGACAAGTTAAAGCAAGCTTTTAGCTACACCAAAGCAAGCCAACAAAAGGAGAAAAGCAAAGAGAAGCAAAGAGAAGCAAAAAGAAACAAAGAGGAAAACAGAGGACAGCAGCTGCAGTCTTCTTTGGAACTTTTGAAGCACTTCCTAAAGTCCATTTTCTACATGCTATATACCATTTCAAAGCTCAGGAAGTCAAGAATCCAACGCTTCAAACCGTGTACGATTTGGAGCTGAAATGAGGAAGATATGGCCTTTGGAAGACAACTGCTCCAGGCTTGTGCGAAAATTTCGCACAACACCTTCCAAATTCGCACAGCCCATGCGTGGTGCGAATTTTCCTCTGTTTTTGCCGACTCCACACGAGATCTTTTCTTTTGGATATTTTTGTATAAATTTCCATTCTTCTCCTTATAATCCACCAATCATAAGATTTCTTAGCTAGGAATGTTGGAAAAACTTCTCTATTTATATCCCCTTGCATCCGTTGTAACATATATTGATATATAGAATATGATATATTACGTTTGACACTTAGAATATTTACAGAGCTCTCCCATTTCTATTTTCTTAGTAGCCAAACAGCCTCTGAGGGTTTTTCCTCAAAGGATGATTGGCTAAAACTTTTAGTTTCTCAAAGTATGGATATTATGTGATGGCTTGGATGCAATCCCATGGAAATTTCTCGCACCCGGAAGGTAAGGTAGTCGTTTTTCATTAAAGGTTCATTAATGCAAAGTTTGGTTTTTATTTCCTTTGGACAACTTCCAACGGCCAATACTTGATAAGCTTTTGGATTTCTATCCATTAGTTATCTCCTACGAGCTATTGGAAGGTGAGGTTTTCAATTCCAAGTTTTACATTAATCCGTTAGAACCAATTTCAATGGCCATTGAAAGGTGAGTTTATTACCTGGAATGACTTTGAGTTGCCAATATTTGGTAAGCTTTTGGCTTTAGACCATTAGTTATCTCTTACGAGCCATTCAAAGGAAGTCTAAGGTGAATAACCATTGATGAAATTCACTACCATCTATTTTGCCATTTTAAAGGATTAAAACTTGATTTGCTAAATCCATACCGGTTTGGGAAGCAAGCATCACCATAGTTGCAACCCCAATGCGAGGAGCCTATCCTGAGATTTCCAATTTGCATAAGAGTCAGAGCATAGCTATCCTATCTTTGAGAAACTTGTTTTTACACCCTTTCATTTTAGTCTTTAATGTTAGCTTAGATTAGTTTAAATATTTCTAAAACATTTACATATTCTTTTAAAGCTAACATCCATAAGAAAATCACCTATTTTCCTAATTTGAATATCACTTGTGTTTGCGAAAACCCTTCCCAGTGAACGATCCTAGAACCACTATGCTATAGTAGCTTGGCTACTTTAGTAATAGTATTCAAGGTATAAATTTTGTTGATACGCCTTTAAAGCTAAACTACCATGAGTCGAATCACGAACCCATCTAGAGGCCAAAATCATCCCCATATGGCCTCTAGCATTCAACAGCTCAAAGGCCCCCAAGAGCCTTAACCCCTTTTAAGGCTTTAGCAAAGGATCGGCCCACACACGTTGGACCTTTTAAATCCTCAACAATGGGTCGACCCACTTTCCATGGGCCTTTAGAAGCACCACTGGTTTGGCCCACCTCAAAACAACTGGGCCTCCTATCCACTTCAAACTCCATCACCCGGCCCACAATGCTCTTGCCTTGGGCTAATGACCTTTCAGTTGAGGCCCCCTCCCAAATAGAGGACACCCTTTTTCCTCTGACCCTCTCGCTAACATAGTGTCAGAGTTAGCAGCCTCCCAGTCTTTTCTACAACAATTTTCTTCACGTGTCATTACTCCAAGAGAATGGAGCTTTTCAACCAACGTGGCCCAACCTCCCAGAAAGCCTTTCCCCTTCGGGAACACTAAACAATACTTCTTCTTCCAAGTCAACCATAGAGCATGAATGAACCTACTCGTCTCATTTGCACGACATTCCAGTCTAAACTTTCTACCTCCATCCTCTCAACTTTTAACAAACCTCTTAGCAAACTCACCCCTATAGCAAGTTTCCACTCCTTCCAGCAAACAACATAAACTAAGGCCCTTAAACCTGATCCACGACGTCAAACCTCTACTTCTTTCCACAATGGTCCCCTTAAGCTTCTCCCCAAACACATCCACAAAGCTTCAAAGGACTTGGAGTCCCCTGCAAACCAACTTCTGCCTCATCTCATTGTGGTAAAAGGCGAGCTGATGTTTTTCAATAATAATAGCAATAAAAATTCCTTTTTTCTTGTATAATTTGATGTGCATTCTTCTTTTTTAACACCCTATAGGACATGAGCCCTTGAGGTATAAATAATCTATCTTTGACTAATTAAAGATTTGTCTGTAGTGTATTCATATTGAAAACCTAAGGAAAGGTACAAGCTACTAGAATAAAACAAATTGCAGGTTACATATTCAATTATTATATACAGGATTTGGAAACATAAGTCCTATTAAGCAACCAATAAACATTCAATCAAATAAATCACTGCCAATCTTTTAGAAAAAGACATTGTGAATTATCAGTTGACCAAAGTAGGGATTAGACAAAGCATTGTACTCAAGGGAAAGAATTATCATTAACTACAGCAATTGAATGGAAGGTAGGACTCCGCAAGCAACTGTCGATAGAAATCAAAGCAGCAGGGAATCCACCCAATGGCAAGCATACATATCCAAATTGCTAGCACTTTTCACTATTCTAATAATACCCTAATAATAATGCTAACCAACAATTTACCATCACTAGAAATTCCGGAATGATTCTATTGGTAAGGCCATTATAATTAGTACCATCACATAAATTTACTCTACAGTATCAACTGTTAACAAATCTTAATTTCAATGAACTTTTATTTTTGATATAAGAATAGAATACAATACTAATTTCTAAATATAACAATAAAATATGAAAAAGGAAAACGTAGAATGCAACAAAGGATGTGTTAACTATTATAAAGTTGTTTAGAAGGGGTTGTGGGAAACCAAAAGAAAAAAACTATGAAGGCTAGTCCAAAGGCTGCAAGCAATATAATTCAAGCATCTGATATGGTGGGTGCTCATACTGAAAAAGATTACTTTATTCAGCCTCAAATAGGAAGGTGGGACTTTTACTAACATAGCTCAGGACAAAGCTTCCAATGCCAATTTTTGGCACATAAAATATATGGTGTATCAAATAGCAAAAGAAGGCATATATGCCATATCATGCACAATATGAATTTTACTAAAACAAAAAATTTTGAAGGTGGAAGAATATAACTTTTGGCCATGTTACCTTAAGATATATTGACATCCTATCCAATTTCCCATATTTGCCATCTACAAATATGTGTCTCCACTATTCTAACAAGTAACGAGAGATGAAAGTACTTTCATGGATATTCATATGAAGATGAAAAGAGGAAGCTCTTTGGAGCATTCTATGTTACTTTCCATTTTTCCCATGGTTTGAGATGTGACATTTTTGTATTTCATAAACCTGAGAATTAAGTCAATAAAGTAGTTTGGGAACACTAGGATTACTACATTTTTGTATGCCATTGTAAGGCTTCCACAATTTTCTCTTTAGAAGTTTTAAGGAATTACAAAACAAAAAAAAAATGATTGCATGCATGAAGGTACCTGGATGATGAACTTGAACTTATAGATCAATTAAAAGATATAACTAAAATATTATTTTAGCAAATATGTAATAGAAGCAGAAGTGATAAGCACAAATAATAAAGAGAAAAAAGTAAAACAAGAATTGACAAGGGTAAAATTAAATAGAATAGTCACACAACACACTTATACTAAAAAAAATGGCCATAACCAATAAAATTTTATTTATGTTTAGCAGGAAATAAGATGATATTTTCTACTACAATTATTTTTTCCTTCCTAAGCTTAGTACAAAGAAACCACCAAAAAAGAAAGTGAATTTGCAAGAGGATGAACTTTCCAAGGAGTTTATTTCTACACCCATTGATGTGCAAAAGTAGGAAGCCTCATTTATGTGATAGATAAACCACCTCTCCCCCAACATCATCATTGTGCTACATTCACTCAGTTATCATTGCTATGCGATTTGGTCAATCATTTTTTGGTGTGACATGTATTGATCCCAAATTATGATCATTTATGATCTCAATCATTTTTCACACAAGCTAGCTGAAATTCTAAATTTGGCAACAAAAATTTAGTACAAAAAGAATCAGAATAATAGAGGGATGCATTTGGATTTGAGAATTTGGAGAAGTATATCCCAATTCAACCTTGAAGTTTTATAATTTTTTTTAATAAGAACATATCATTTGGAAATGCTCCGAACAATTGTATGTGTCAGTCTGTGAATATGTGGAGAGGTAGAGAGCCATCCATAAATCATGCACACTTAAATGATTTCATTAAGTGCTCACAGTTCCCGCCACAGCTATAGCTACAACTCATAAGAGTTAAGACATCTCAATGGTAGCATTTAGGAGGAATCAAGTGACAAAAAGAGCTGCAACCTCCAAAAACCTCAAACCTACTAAACTTTGAACATCCAGTACATGGCAGGGCTCAAAAACAGTTGCTAGAGAGTCCAATCCCAAAGATTTTCCGCCATTCGAATCTTATGGTCTTTGAGACTTTGTAAATTTCAAAAATAAATCTTCAAGATTCCTTTTGATTTCTCCTCTGCACAAGTTTCACTATTTTCCTGAAAAAAAATTAAAAAAATGATGCAAAAACCATAAATAATATTCTTCCATCATTATATTGATGTCATTGTGCTTCTGTAATTCAGTTTTATATTTTTTTCCCTCACCACCATCAAAATTTATTTTCATGTTGTGATTTTGCGTTGATCACTGAAACACCCAATCCAAATTGTCATCAACAATTGGATATGTTATTGTTTGCAAAACTAGAGCTTGAGAATGAGGCCAATTGGACAATGACTGTTGCCACCAATGTCAGGGAGAATGTCTGAGATATGAACCTTGCTAGCTATGGATTCTGAGACAAAGAAGTAGTCTAGCCACCACTTGTGTTTTACAATTCAATATGAATGAATAAGGTAGCATGAAAATGAAAACATATCAAAATCCCATAGTAGATGCCTTGACATAACATTACACAATGTCGAAACCAAATGTTCATAACATCCTATTCTAATTAATGAAAATGTAATCTTGACTAAAATGGAGCTTACCTCACAGTGAACCACTTGATGTACTTCCTACATGCAATTTGGAATTATCCCATTAAAGTGAAGTTGAACACTAGGATGGATGTACTTCCAATTTGCAATTTTAAACAATCCAATTAAAGTCACAAAGTTGTCCTTATTCAATTAGCCTAGTGACTTGTATCAAAAGCTGGAAGTTTTCGGTGCAACAAATGAAGCCTTGACGATTTTTAATACCAAAGGTTTGATTTGCTCAAATACTGAAGTATGACCAATCAATGAATTTCCTAACAATCTATTTAGATGCAGTATGAAAATAACTTTTCATGTTCTTGTTGTCTGCAATGCATAAATCCAACAAAAGTGCCTTTACTCTTGTAGAAGAAACCACATGAACCTTGAATTCCTCATCATCAATCATCAAATCTTATCTTTCATGATAGATTAACATCTAAATAGGATTTAAAAGACTTTAGACCTATTAGCCTAGTAGGCAGTTTATATAAAGTCCTAGTGAAAGTTTTAGCAATGAGGCTAAAGAAGGTAGTGGCCAAGGTGATCTCCAATTCCCAAAATGTTTTTGTAGAGGCTAGACAATTTTTTTATGTGGTGCTAATAACAAATGAGGCAATAGATTCTATGTTGAAGAGCAGTGTTTATGGAGTATTGTGTAAGTTAGACTTTAAAAAGTTGTATGACCATGCCAACTAGAATGTTTTTGTAGAGGCTAAACAATTTTTTTATGCAGTGCTAATAACAAATGAAGCAATAAACTCTATTGAAGAGCAATGTTTATGGAGTATTGTGTAAGTTAGACATTAAAAAGTTGTATGACCATGCCAACTAGAATTTCTTGATCTCGGTTCTTGAAAAGATGAATTTGGGTCGAAAATAGGTAGGATGTATTAAATAGTGCATATCTTCTCCAAGGTTTTTTGTGATTTCTAATAGTATCCCTTTTGGTTTCTTCCAAAGCTCCAAGGCCTTAAGGCAAGGGGACCCCTTGTCTCCCTATTTATTTGTTGTTGCAATGGAAGCCCTTAGCTACCCTGTCAAGAGAGCTAGGGAGGGTGAATCTCTTATAGAAGTTAGTGTGAGGGGGAAAAGTGGTGAAGGGTAAGAGGTGTCGCATTTCTTGTTTGCAAATGACACTCTCATTTTTTGTGAGTTTTCCTAAGATCAAATGGGCCATTTTGGCTTGCTTGGTTCAAAGCTGAATAGATTTTGAACTCACTTTACCCTCAACATCCTCAAAGACCTACAAAATTAATTTTCCCAACACACCAACAAGAGCATTCCCCATCTTCTAATATTCTCCTAAGAAGTTTATGACCAAGATACCAATATTGGTTGAAATCAACTTTGGAAGCTAGTCAATGAACTACACAAGAAAGCGCCTAATACTTTTGGCACTAACAGTGTCCTTCACTCGGTCTTTTAGGTTGGTCCTTTGAATCACCCATGGGGGTGTTATAACAGTCATAGTTGTGCATCTGGTGTATATTGATGCATATGAGTGCGCCATGTAGTGGCATTTGGTGGCACATGTCCTAATTATACGACAGAGAGTATCTTTTGTCCCTGAATTTTTCAACAGTATTGCATTCTCAAACCTAGAGAATGCATTCCTACAAAATCCAATTTACAAATATACACATGAACAATCAAATTTAAAAATATCAAACTAACTATACAACATACTTTACAATGAAAGAAAAGTAATTTTCAACTGGGTCTGATGACCCAAAGAGCATCAAAAGGTTATCTCTAATGAATTAGCTATTATGTTGAGTAGGCAAACCCTCTATGGATCCCAATTCCATGAGTGTATAGGCTCTTTCTTCCAACAACTCAGCATTGCTTAAATCCACGATGAAAATACTTTACTAAATTAGAAGTGACCAATTAGACACACTCAGGCACATAACATAAAAAGGAAGAGTACCTTGGAGTTGTTATTGACACCAACATTAGACACTCATATGGGGACAATGTTGAGGAGGAAAAAAGAATAGATTTTTATAGCTTTTTGATGACTTCACTCCAACTCATCTCTTGAAAACAATAAAATCACAAACAACAACATTATTACAAACCAAGGATTGATTAACAATAGAATTCAAAATTTAACAATTTCTTTCCAAATACAGTTAAATTCATATAGGCAATGTCTAATAAAAATGCCCCCTTTACAGTGATTTTTTAAGAACTTTGGTTGGTAAAATCCGTGTCATAGATTTATAATTGGCCAAAGAAGGTTAATAATAAAAGGAAAAAATATAAATGCATTTCCTAGTCTATAAGAAAATCTATTTTATGAACAAAGAAAAAATATTCGTCATTTGTCAACAGTACTTTTGAATTTTGTTTTTTTTCCCTCTGTTTTGTACCTTTATGGGTTTTCATGACAAAATTTCAATTGGACTGACACAATTCTCTAACATTTTGCAGCAAGAAATCTCCCTAAGCAAACTCAAGATAGCTAAAAAAATATTCACAAAACAAATTTCTCATTAGATTTAAATAGAAATAATAAAACCAAATTTTCATAATAAGAAATTTAATAGGTAAAATACTAATAACCAAAAATTCAACTGAAAAAAGTACTTAACTCCATAGAATTAATAACTTGTTAAAAGTTGACTATTAACCTAAAGTGGTGCCTTCAATGAACGTCACTGATACTGTAAATTTAAAAAACCTAAATGAAATGTGGCTTATGCATCACAACTTCAGATATTAAACATTCAATAGTTTAGTTGTAGGTAAGGTAAGCCAAGAAAAAAAATCATGAACCAAACAAGCCTTTCCAGAAACAGTAATAACTATAGCCTATATTCATACAAAATGAGTTCATAGTAAATCAAAATACCAAAGAACACGATGAAACTTCAAAAATTTAAAACCTAGAACTTTCTTATTACAGGTAGTTTTACTTGACTTAAAAGAGATAAAAACAATTTCTACACAACTAAACAGCACATTAACAAACAAATGGACTAAAAAAAAAACAGATCTACAATAACCATGAAAGAATCATCATCAAAAACTAATTCCCTAAAACAAAGAATCAGACCCGTGGAGAGAATAAATTCAAAATCAAAAACCAAAAAAGAACAAATCATAAAAAAATAAAATAAATAAAAAAAACACAAGGACTCGGACTAAATTTTCTAAGAACCCTATTATTATTCTTGGTTTAAACCAAAACCTACGAATTTCATCACAATCATCAAGAACCCGGATTCATAACTCACCTGTAAGAGGGCGAAAGTCTACCGATCCTGGCGAGCAAACTCCCAAGAACCTGATGCGAGTCCCTCTATCTTGCAGCAAACCTAAAGGCTTCGACCTCTCGTGCTTCTTCCGTGCAGAGAATAAATTCAAAATTAAAAACCAAAAAGGAACAAATCATAAAAAACAAAAGGGCTCGAAGACCAAATTTTCCAAGAACCCGATTATTTTTCTTGGTTTAAACCAAAACCGACATCATCAAGAACCCAGTGGGATTCATCTCACCTGTAGGGCGGCGCAAGTCTGCCGATCTCGACAAGCAAACTCCCAAGAACCCTGATGCAAGTCCTCTATCTTGCAGCAAACTTAAAGACTCCGACCTCTCGTGCTTCCTCTCCTTGAAGAAGTCCTTCCGATCCCAAGGCAGTGGTTTTGACGGCATGAAAACCCAGTCAATCGCATGGGCAGCCCCGCCCCTAGCTTAATCAGCCAACCACACAACCTTGACCCAAATCTAAGGTTTCCAAAATCCCACAACCACAAAACCACTACACACAAAGTTGATTCCCCGAGTTTCCACACTGAGATCGAACCAAATCACACCGTGCCCTAGCCTCTCGGCCAATAAAACTCAAAAGTCCTCCGCCTTTCACTTCCCCTTCTTTCAAGCCTATGGCTTCCGCTGCGCCCTAGATTCCACTCCGGGAAGACGCCACCATAGATGAGACACAAGAGCCTCGTCTTCCTACCTCCAGTTTCTTTCACTTTCTACGCTACCAGGGGAAAAAATTTGTTTGGAACGAGAAAGTGAGATCGTGACGACAATAAGGTACATAAAAGAGAAAAGGAGAAGAAAATAGGTGAAAGAGAGGAAGTCTGAAGACTAAAGAATGAGTATGGTATTTGTATCTCATCGGCCTCATTTAACCAGAATTTATAATATTTTCATGTCCCAATCTTTAATTTCGTTTGTTTTTAAAATCGTTTCTAAATTAGAGAGAAAAAAAGCCATGACTAAATTTTTTTAAAATAAAAGTATTTTACTAGATGCTTTAAAAATAGTTAAAAATAAAGGTATTTAGCAAGTTATTTTTATAAAAGGATTTTAAAAATAAAAAATAAAAAGACTTGTTTGGATAAATGGTTTTAAAAAAAAAAATTCATTTTGTAAAAATAAATTAAATTCAATTTATATAATATTAATTAATTAAATTTAATTGAAAATGAAAATAATTTTGTAATTATAAATAAATTAAAAAAATAGATTGTTTTTAATAAAACATAAATACTAATATTATAATAAAACCATAAATTATATTTTTAGTAGAAAATATACTACTTTATTATATATTAGAAATATAAGGATATTAACATTTTTATATTTTTTATTTTATTTGTGTTAAACCGAATAATACTACTTTTTTTTAAAAAATAGATTGTTTTTAATAAAACATAAATACTAATATTATAATAAAACCATAAATTATATTTTTAGTAGAAAATATACTGTTTTATTATATATTAGAAATATAAGGATATTAACATTTTTATATTTTTTAATTTTATTTTTGTTAAACTGAATAATACTACTTTTCAATAGTATATTATTTAAAATGAATAATGAATAAAGCTTTACTTTTTTAACATATAAATGAGCAAGTTTTTTATTATATATGCACACATTTAGTATTCGATTTTGAACATAATATTCTACAATATTTTGATTTAATCTACAATTAATTGGACCAATTTTTTTATTACAAATTAATCTTAAAAATTAAATTATTTATTAAAGAATTAAAATTATTAATCATGTCTTATTATAATCTATTTACCTAGTGAGAAAATTTTCAAAAGAATAGTTGTGTATATAGGATAAATAGTAAAGTTATGACTCCTGATCTATATGTGTTTTTTTTTAATGATTATATTTATTTTTGAGTTGCAAATTATTTCAAAAAAATTTAAACTCATTAATAAATTCAATAAAAAAATACCACTTGATTTGAAGTTCATTTTTCTAGTGAGAAAATTTATAAAACAATAATTATGTGCATAAAATAAATAATAGAGTCATTATAAATCAATTTTTATTCATAAATTTATGGTCTTAATAAGTTTATTATTTGAGTTTTAAATTATTTTAAAAAATTATTAGAGTTGTTAATGAATCCAATATATGAAATCTTATTTAATTTGAAGTTCATTTACCAACTGAAAAAAAAAAAATCAGAAAATGATAATTTTATATAGAAGAGAAACAATAAAGTTTTTTTAAACCAATTTTTATTTATAAATTTCTGGTATTAATGAGTTTATTATTTAAGTTTTAAAAATTAATAGATTTGTTAACAAATCTAACATATTAAGTCCTATTTAATTTGAAGTTAATTTGCCTAAAAAAATCGAAAAATAATGATTCTATGTAGAAGAAATAATAGCATGTGTGTTTTTCTATTATTTTTAAAAATTGATGAAAACAACTTTACTTGTTATTTAAAAGTTATTCTCTATTTCACTTTGATTTTAAAAATTAGAAACAGAGAACAATAATTAAACAGTATTATGAATTTTTAAAAATTATTTTATGCTTCTAAAAAACAGAAAGTTGTTTTTAAAAACTCCGCTAAACGGGCTCTAATTTTTAAAAAATGTTTTTAAGCTAAATAACAAGAAGGAGTTTTATGATGTTTTATTAAAACCTAACTCATACTTTTAAAATAAATTTTGGCCTATAGCTTATTAATATTATTGAGCTCCTTCTTAATATTAATTAAATTGGTTTTTGAGTTTTAAATTATTTTTAAAAATTAATAAATTTTATGTATTAAGTATAATTTGATTTGAAATTTATTTGTGTAATGAATTTTTAAAAAAAAATAAAAGAAAAAGAAAAATATGTGTAATTTAAAGGAAAATCATATTTTAAAATTTTTTATATCGATATTATATTGTGAAAAGAGAAAGGGAGTGGGATGATATTCAATTTTATTTGTTTTTATTATTTTTCTAAAGTTTTATGTGTTTTACTACTGTTTTTAAAAACTAGTGAAAACAATTTCTACTTATTCTCTAAAAACTATTCTTTATTTCACTTTATTTTTTAAAATCGTTTTCCTAAGAACAACGGTCAAACAGTGTTAGGAATTTTTAAAAACAGTTTTTTAATTTTTTGATAAAGATTGTATGATGTGTAATAAGGCAAACATTGATATAGACTAAAAAAAACATTAGAAGATGGTTTCACTATACACAAGATACTATATATCCAAAGGTATAGAGACATAACATTCCTATTACTTCCAATACATGAGTACATCATAGTGGGAGGTTTATACTCCATATATTATGATGGAGCAATGAGTGTGTTGGTGCTCATAACTCGACAAGGAGCTATGAATGATAGTTAGAATCCTTATAATTTTAATGTAGTTTGGGTTCTTGTAGAAGCACCTGAAGGGATAAAACTCATAAGTGGAAGTTGGTCTACAAAATGAACAAAGGAGTAGATGGAAAGGTTGAGATTTAAGTGGTTAGGTTGTAGCTAAAGGTTATAGTTTGAAACATTGTTTTAATTATAGGAAACCTTTTCACCAGTAGTTTTAATCAAATCCATTAGAGTACTCTTATCCATTGCAGTGTATCTAATTTATGAGATATATTGCAATAAGATGTCAAGATAGTGTTCTTAAACGTTTATCTTGATATTAACATCTATATGATATAACCATATATTTTCATAACAAAGGGTCTTGTATGTACAAGAAAGTGAAGGGAAGCGTGGTAGTGCTCTAAGATCTTGTAGGTAGATAACAATCTACTCATTGGGAATGATGTAGAGATATCGTCATCAACCAAGATCAGTTTTTCTACTCAATTCTACAAGGGACACCATCTAAGTTTATCTATCTAAGTTTATTTTTTGTTCCTTTGGTTATTCATCATTGGGACACCATCATAAGTTCTAAGTTAATTCTTTGTTTCTTTGGACTTTTATCATTGGGACGCTATCATAGGTTGCATCTAAGTTAATTATTTGTTCATTTGGTTTCTAATTATTGAGACACCATATTAGGTTTAATTTTATTCTTTATTCCTTTAGACTCTTATCATTGCAGTGCTATCGTACATTGTATCTAACTTAATTCAATTTTCCTTTGGACTCTTATCTAAATTTATTTTATGTTCCGTTGGCTTCTCATTATTGGGACACCATCCTAGGTGTAATCTAAGTTCATTATTCGTTCCTTTGGATCCTTATCATTAGGATGTTATCCTAGGTCCTATCTAAGTTTGTTATTTGTTCATTTGGTTTCCTATCATTGGGATATCGTCATAGGTTCAATCTAAATTTATTCCTTGTTCCTTTGGACTCTTATCTTTGGGACGTCATCTTAGGTTCTATCTAAGCTTTTATTTGTCCCTTCGGTTTCTAATAATTGGGAAACCATCCTAGATGCAATTTGAGTTTATTCTTTGATCCTTAGGACTCTTTCATTAGGATGTCATCTTAGGTTCTAGTTAAGTTTATTATTTGTTGTTGTTGTTGTTTCTTTTTTTTCCTGATCATTGGGATACCATCCTAGGTTCAATATAAGTTTATTCTTTGTTCCTTTGAACTCTTATCATTGGGACGCCACCCAAGGTTCTATCTAAATTTATTATTTGTTCCTTTGGTTTCTTATCATTGGAACACCATCCTAGGTTAAATCTAAGTTTATTCTTTGTTCCTTTTTGAGTTTTTTCATTAGGATGTCATCCTAAGTTCTATCTAAGTTGATTATTTGTTCCTTTCATTTCTTATCATTGGAATACCATCCTCGGTTGAATCTAAGTTTATTCTTTATTCTTCTGGACTCTTATTATTAGGATCCTATCCTAGGTTTTGTGTTAGTTTATTCTATATTCCTTTGGTTACTCATCATTGGGACACAATCCTAGGTTCTAAGTTTATTTTTTGTTCCTTTAGTTACTAATCATTGGGAAACCATCATAGGTCCAATCTAAATTCATTATTTGTTCTTTTGGACTCTTATCGTTGGGATGTCATCCTAGGCTATATTCTTTGTATATTATTTGTTCATTTGATTTCTAATAATTAGGACACCATCCTAGGTTAAATCTAAGTTCATTGTTTCTTTAGACTCTTATCATTGAGATGACATCTTAGGTTCTATCTAAGTTTATTATTTGTTCCTTTGGTTTCTCATCATTGACCATCCTAAATTCTATTTAAGTTTATTTTTTGTTTCTTTGGACTCTTATCAGATATATGTAAGTTTATTATTTGTTCATTTTGTTTGTAATTATTAGGACACCGTCCTAGGTTTAATATAATTTTATTATTTGTTCCATTGGACTCTTATCATTTGGACACCATTCTACATTTTATCAATTTTAGCTAATATTTATTTTGACTAATCCTAGTAATAAATTTATTTATGAGACATATATCATAAATGTATAAGATAATTTAAAAAATATTTATTTATGAGACATATATCATAGATGTATAAGACAATTAAAAAATATTTATTATAAAATATGAGTTGTGAAAGATTCATGGTTGTGTAATGCTCTTTCGGGAGTATATGAGGTAAAAGAGATTTGCAATTAAAAATAAGTAAATTATTTTGATTTAATAGTTAAAAAGTTATTTTTGATATGAAGTTATGTTATTAAATTATTTTATCAAACACATTTAATTTATTCATAAATTTAAATTTAAATAATTAAATCATTAAATTGATTTATTGAATATCTTCTAACTATTGAGTGGATGAAGTGACAAGGAAAGCTAACGAAGTGTTTTGTAAAACTTAATATTTATTACTTGATAATTTAAGTTGACTTTTAAGTTAAATTGTACTTAAGTTATTGACTTAAAACTTATTATTTAATTCTTACTTTAAGTATTAAAGTTATTTGATAAAATTAACTTAAATCTTATTCTTAATCATCAAATTGACATATAACCTCATAAATTATAATTATAGCAAAGAAGACTGAGTAATAGTGGAGGTTGTAAAGTAGCAAAAAAAATTGTAAAGGTAATTAGAATAAATGAGGGAAAAAAAAAGTAAAATGAAGATGTTATGTTAACTTAAAATCAAAGTGAAATAGGGAACAAGTAAAAGTTGTTTTCACCAATTTTTAAAAACAATAGAAAAACACACTCTATTATTTCTCTTCTACGTAGAATAATTATTTTTCGATTTTTTTTTGTTAGTCGAATTAATTTCAAATTAAACAAGACTTAATGTGTTAGATTTTATAACAAGTCTATTAATTTTTTTTTAAAAAAATTAAATCTTAAATAATAAACTCATTACTACTAGAAATTTATGAACAAAAATAAGTTTAAAACAACTCTATTATTTCTCTTCTACATAAAAATGATTATTTTTAAATTTTTTTTTCACTAGGCAAATGAACTCGAAATCAAATGACACTTTTTATTTAATTATTATCAAGATTAATTTTTTTTTAAAATAATTTGGAACTCAAAAATAAATTTAATCATTGAAAAAAAAAACTAATATATCATAGTCATAACTTTACTATTTATCTTATATGCACAATTATTTTTTAAAAAAAATTTCTCACCATGTAAATATATTATAAATCAAGTAAGTCATAATTAATAATTTAAATTCTCTAATAAATTATTTAATTTTTAAGAATAATTTGTAATAAAAAAATTGATTCAATTAATTATAGATTAAATCAAAACATTGTAGAATATTATGTTAAAATTTGAATACTAATATAATTACAACATTATTTTCATTTTCAATAAGACTTCAATTAAATTTAATTAATTAATATTATATAAATTAAATTTAAAATGTTTTTACAAAATCAAAATATTTTTTTTTCAAAAAAAAACAATTTATCCAAACAAGTCCTTTTGTTCTTTATTTTTAAAATGCTTTTATAAAAACAACTTGCCAAATATCCTTATTTTTATAAAAAAATTTAAAAACTTTTTTGGTTCTTTAACTTAAAAACAATTTTTAAAAATAAGCATAAGAAATCATGGTCAAATAAGAAATTTAAAAAAAAAAAAATTAAAGTGCTTATTTTACTTGTATTAAAAATGAATATTAAAATTATTTTTAACTTATAGTTAATTTTTGTTTCATTGGAATAAAAAAATTGTTTCATAATTTAAAAAATTATTTATCTTTAACTCATGCATAATTGTAGATTTATTTATTTATTACTTTAGACTTAACTTGAATTTGAATTCATCTTATGATAAATTAAATTGATAAAATATTTATAAAATAAAGTAATATATTATTTTTTAAAATAATATAAATTATTTCATCTAAATAAGTTTTTCATTTTTTGTTTGAAAAAAATATTTTTTAAAGGGATAATGGATTAAAATGGATGAAATCATTCCCACTTTGGACAAAAAATACCCTTATTTTTTTCTAGCAAAATAACCATTTCTTTTAAAATACATATATAAATAATAAAAATATTCAAATATATTTATATTAAAAATAGGTTACTCTTCAAATTCAAATATGAGAGAGATTAATTTTACAAATTTGAGATATTTTTGTCTCTTTAAATCCATTAATCATTTTTTAAACATCATGTCAAACACTTTTGTCTTTAAAAGATTTTAAAAACTATTTTTTTTCTTCTTTAATTTGAATACGATTTTTTAAAATATTCTTATGTTTGAAAAAACATGGCTAAACAGGCCTTCAAAATAAATAAAGCGTGACAAACGAAATTAATTATAGGGATGTGAAAGGGAATATATTATAAATTCTGGTTACTAGTTTTTTGTGCAATTCTTGTCTCAAATTTGTGTTATAAATCTTGTTATTCCTTAAAAACTATTCTCTAGTCCCGTCATTTCCATTGTGCTCAGCTATTTACTTGAGTTGTTTTCTCCATACACTTGTTTTTCTCACCTAATTAATCATTTTCATTCCTTTGCTTGATCCTTCAATGCGGGCAACAACTTTAGAACCATCAGACGTTACAATCTTTTAGTCTTTTATTTTTAATTTTATTCCAATGTGCAAACACCATCATACATGTCCCTTTTCTTGTGCTAAAGTTGCTCTTCTGTATATTTTTATTTTCTGGTTATGCATCCCATGTTTTAGGTTAATTTCTTTCCAGGACCAGGATGATTACTGGAAGATGACGCACAAGCATAGGCTGTTAGCATTTTCCCTCTATCTTTCTAGTGAATTATTTGTTCTAGAACTCACACTTCTCTAGTGAATCATTTGTTCTAGAATTTCAGGGGTGGTGCCATCCAATTTTTTGGAACCAAGTGCCATCTGACAAGTGGTTGAGAGACACTGAGAATTATGTGATCCAAAGTTGAAAGCCAAGATGAGGAAGCCAGGATGTGTACCAAGTTGATTGAAGAATCAGTCCACCATCAAGCTTCTGTTGAAAGACAATTGATGACATTGCTGGGAGCTTCTGTTGCTTTGGTTTTGGCAGCCCCTTCCATCAGAAAACAAAAATCACTGAAAGATCCTATTCTTTTGAGCAATTAAAGTTTGCCACTATCGAGGAGGAAATCACCAGCATATCAGATAAATTGATTTTATTTTTGTGTGGGGATTACATGGAAGACTATGAGGTGGTCAAACTTACAGTTAGAAGCCAGGCCATGATTTCACTCTCACAGCCACTTTTGAAGATCTAAGCATCCCAAGCTATGATGCTTTTGTTATCCCTGGAGGCCGAGCACCAGAATGCTTAGCATTAAATGAGAAAGTTTTTGCCTTTGTGAAAGAATTCATGGAGACAGGAAAGCCAGATGCATCCATTTGCCATGGACAATAAATTTTAGCTGCTACTGGAGTTCTCAAGGGAAAGAAATGCACTGCATGCGGTGAACAGCCAGAAGCTCGTTCTTGCTACCATGCAAATTTAAACGATTTCCCACCAAATCAGGTTTGCCTGGGGAAGCAGAAGGAAGACTTTGAATATGGAGTCTGCTGTGGCTTTAGCAAAGGAATTAAATAACTGGGGTGGTTCTGATTTAAAAAAAAAATATGTTGACATAAATTCCAGAGAACTAATCTCATTGCTTTGGTCTTCTTATGGAGCAATGTTTGATGAAGTTGATTTTGAAATTTACAGTCTCATGCATGAGATTGAGTCTAATGACAGATTAAAATCTAGAAGTATTGCTACTATGGATTATCTCTGGGGAAGTTCTGCTTTGAGAATAAGAAAAGAACGAATGCTGGAGTTGGAGATTTCAGCTAACAACATGACTGATGCTGAAGCAGTTGAAGGACGCCAAAGAAGTCAATTTAGGGGAAACCTTCCCATTGACCCCAAATTATGCGTGAACACAGTGCTATTTTTTTTTCCCATGATAGAACTGCATCTGATGGACCCATAGCCTTGAACAAGGTTCACCCAGATAAGGTTAAGGCTATGATTCGGGAATATCCTCCTAATGTATCATCTTGCACTTTTCAATTTATAGTCTGTCAATGGGTTACATTGAACCTGTGGAGTTCTCTGCTTTAGGCTTGCTTGCAGTTGCATTTGTTAGCTTGTCTTCACCTGATGACGTGGAAAGGAAATTGGGTTATGAAACCCTTGGGGAATTTAAGAATGTATTCGAGATGTGCCAAAAGAGGAAGGTAGCTTCCTGGGAAATAGATTTGGGATCCAGAAATTACGGATCATCTGACTCAGGCACTTTCAATTTCTGAGCAGTTCGAGTTTTTGGCAGAGTATTTGGAGCAGGCTCTTCCTGGTTGTTCTGAAGCAAAGCACAAACCTCATTTGCCTTCTTTATGCAAATCAGGCAAGACCTTGTTTGATTTGAATCTCTAACACTAGTAAAATCAGCAGTAGTTCAGTTGATCTGCTCATGGAGGGCTATGAAGAACTCTTTGTTGTATCCCAAAATACTCAGAACAGCTTCTTGGGAATGATGGAATTGATAGTTTGTTTGGAATTGGATTAGGCAAAGAAAGAGCAACCTCTATGATGGCTGAGAAGAAGGTTTCAGCTGCACCATCTGTCAAGAGAGTTGTAAACATAAAGACTAGAACCAATACAAATGTTATAAGTCTTTTTGTTTTTTATTTTTAAAATCCTTTTATAATAATAAATTATCAAATATCCTTAATTTTATAAAACATTAAAAAACTTTTTTTTTTTTTGATTCTTTAACATTAAAAAAGTTTCTAAAAAAAACATAAAAAATCATGATCAAACAATATTTTTTAAAAATTAATTAAAATACTTAATTGACTTGTATTAAAAATGAATATTAAAATTATTTTTATCTTATATAAATTTTTGTTTCACTACATTAAAAAAAATTGTTTCATAATTTTTTAAAAATTATTTATCTTTAACTTATATATATAATTGTGAATTTAATTTTTATTTTTTTAATAAGACTTAACTTGAATTTAATGTCATATTATTATAAATTAATTTTATAAAATTTTTATAAAATAAAAGTAATATATTGTTTTTAAAAATAATACAAATTCTTTAATCCAAACAAACTTCTTGTTTTTTTTTTTTAATACTATTTTTTAAAACATCTTGCTAGTTTTTTAAAAATTCTAAAAACCTATTTTTTGTTATCTTTTTTAAAATCAAATTTAAAAAACAGGCCCTATCTTTTTGCAATTATTCTAGTGCTTGGATGAGATAAAGGATGAATACGTGTGTAATTACTTCTTTCACTCAAGATGGAAAATCTGCTACAATTTTGACCTCCATGCATGGGATCCAAAAGACTCAGTAGGTTAGACGCACGTGCATTCTGGATGGCTATCACACATGCGCTCCGAGTGAGATGGAGACATGCATTCGGCATGACGATGAGACTTTTAAAAAGGGTCCATTTTCTTCCGGGACATGACATCATGATGGTTTCGAGAAGAGTCTCACGTGAGGGAGCATCACCACAGGCCATGCAAGGAAGCTAATTGCCAGTCACCTTTTTGAACTGCCAGGCATTCGTGAGGTCGTTTTTGGGGAAGTCTCCAAAAGAGGAATCTTTCTGTTGAGGGAGCATGCACACCACACCGGGAATGGAGTAACAGTTGTAGTTCTAGAGACTTTTGAGGCTGAAAAAACAGAGACTTCATCACCCACAGAGAAACTCTTTCTGGCATTCTTGGAAAGGAGACTTCATCACCGACATAGAGAGTCTTTTTGGGCATTTTTTGGAGGAGAGTTCTTCACCGACATAGGGAGTCACTTTTAGCGTGTTTTATGGCGGAGCGCAAATTCTCTTTGAAAAAGGCAAGTTCATAACTGCCGGAGTAGTTCACCACCGTTGAAGCTTGTTGGTTCGTCTATGGAGTTCATCACTGCCGGAGTAGTTCACTACCATTGAAGCTTGCTGGTTCGTTTATAGAGAGTCATCACCGCCATTAGAGTTCATTGTCATCAGAGAGCAATATTCATCACAGCCATTGCAGTCCACCGACAGTGAGAAAGGATCATCAGACACCCATCTTTGGAGCTTCTGGATCTTCATATTCGAGGATGGAATCACCATTTTCCCTTGGAAATCCATTTTTCAGAGGAAACAAGAGATCACACATGCATCATTATTCTTTTCTGGTTTCCGCGAACATCACAGGAGATTTTTCTACCATTTCAAATCAGCGCTCACCATTCTTCACCCTCATCTTGTCTGCAAAAGATCACCATTCTTGTTATCCTTTTTTTCTACAATCTTTTTAACTTTTCTTTTTTCCGTTTGGTTGCCGAGAAAATCCAGATTTTCCTGTCCTTTAGTTTCTAGGAAATCACAAACTTGTAAGTACATTCTCGCCTTTCAAATGGGTGTTTCCAAGATTCCTGCTCGCTTTTTTCTTTTCTTTTTCGTTTCCTTCCTTTGATTTTTCAGTAACCAAATAGATCATAAATGGAAACTGTTCCGCAACTAGGATCGTTCACCCAGTAGGTCATTAACGGAAACTGTTTAGTTAAGAGGAAGAATTTTTGTCACGATTTCCCCGGAACCCTAATTTCTGTTTGGTTGCCTAGAAAAGACAAGGAAAGACAAAAATTGACTACCTGAACTTTGGATGTTGCTTTTGCTTCGTAGGGTATTGGATCATCAGAAGATTCTGAAAAAGAAAAAGTATAAAACCAAATGGTGGTTGTCAAGGTACATATCAACTCTTATTCTTATCTAACTCCTTTTCTTTTCCTGTGTTTTGAATCATGATCAAACTTTTGTCTCCATAAATTTAGGGAAAATTGAATGCAGCTTCAAGTTGAGTTGCAGGAGATCAAAAAAATCTGAAGAGTGGTACATTTTACATTGTTTCTATAATGAGAAATTTTATATTCTCATATATTAATAGGAAAGAATTGACTTAAGTTTCGAGGTTTATTCTGAGAATGAGAGGGTTAACGTTGGTTCCCGTGATTCTATTGGTCCTAGTAGCATGTAAGTATGGTTTGATGTTTTTCATTTGGTTTTCAACAATAAGTTTTTGTTTATGGCTATCTCAAAATTCAATGTTATGTTTTCAAATATTTTAGTAGAACCATGAGAGAGACCTTAATCCCAACAAGGTGTGTGATTTTACCAACTTTTGAATTAGTAATGTATAGATTTCAGACAAAACAGAGGAAATGAAAAGGAAAATGAAAATTTGAGTCTCATGTTTTATGTTTTTGTTCATTGAAAATTGGAAAAACAAAAGAAAAAAAACCCACCTCAATTTACCTAACTGGTTTTATAAAGCTCAGTCCAGTGGAGATTATACTATTCTTGGGCTCTAATTCCCAAATAGCAACCATTTATGATTGACAATTTCCAAAGCCTATTTGATTGGGTTCTAAGATAGTGTAGGTGAAGAATGGGGGTTAGAATTCTTGAATCTTAGGTTTTACATTTTCTGGTACCCAAGAGAACAAAAGTTTCCCTTAGGTATCCCTATTATGGCTATTTTTCTTGGAAGAGAAGAGCCTTTTTGTTAACTTGTGTTCTTTTAACTGTTATCTTTTTTATCTACAAGAGGAAATTTGTGCAGTTCAACAAAGGGATTGCTCAGAGCAATTCAAGTGATTCAAAAGTTATTTCAATTGCTCCTCTTCTTTAGCATTTGTTGATTTTGGCAGTTGTTTGGTAAGGTTTGCAGTATGATGCTTTTGAAGTCTTTATTCATTTTATTTTCCTTCTGATATAAAGGGGAATCTCAAGGGTTTCTAGAAGGATAAAGGCAAGCGAAATAGTTCCTATAAGGCCCAACTAGACTAAGAGAGTGTTTGTTTTTTTGGCTTTTTACTGAAAACAATTTATTTTTAGAATTTAGGTTGTTTATTTTTCTGCTTTTACATGACTTATTATAAACTTTTTACTAATGAAAAAACCAAATATTTAGTTTTTTCTAAATAGAAAAAATAACATATTAATTTTTATTTACTTTTTAATATTTAATAGAAATAAAATACTACAAAAACAAACAACCTAATGTTTAACACTATTAAGCATTAAGGTTCTATTTAGAATTAAGTAAAAAAACTAACACCACCTAAGTTTGTAGCATAACCTACAACTATTTGTTATAAGAAAGAAGGAATTGGTGTTTAATAGGGCCAGAAACATGCATTGGAATAAATATAAGAGGCAGAAATCTGCTAAACGAAAAGACAACAATTACTCAATTGGAAAGGGTGAAGCTAACTAACAAAGAGTAACCGAGTAACAATTCCAAGTTGGTTTTGGTAATTCATTTATTTCTCAAAGCTTGAGCAAAGGTAACTTCAAGGGACATAAATTTGAGCACGCAACAGCGTAACATCCTCCCTCCTTCTCACTCTCTAATATTGCTTGCACCCTATTATGTGTTCAGCAAAATGCCAAAGTGGTGTTATTAGGGCAAAATATTTCCATCCTCCGTTCTCATTTTTTTTTATCTTTTGCTTGCATCCATGAAGTATTGACAATTTTCTTGTTGTTTAATAGGGTAAAATGGGAACAAATATAAGTCAAGGTGCTGGTGTTTGTAATACTTCAAAGAGAGGTACTTTGCTATTTTTCAGAAATTTTATTTTCATTTTTTTCTGATTAAATGGTGCATTATTTTTCTGGAGAATAGCAAGTGCAAAAAATTTGAAGGTCTCTTCTAATAACCAAATGACCAAGGTCATGGCCATGAATATGTTAATAATGCTCGAAGGTATTCTTCATTAGTTTTCTCATATTTAAAGAATTTTAGTTTAGTACTTGAATCTTTTAATGCTGTTAACTAAATACACAACCTACTTTGTGGTTTTTCTTATACCTACAAAAATGTTAATCAATGAGTTGTTTTTTCTTTCCTTTTTCTAATTTTTGCTAGGACTGCGAGGCTCTCTCATGTACTAACAAGGTTTGTGAGTTTGCAGAATATAGTCTGGTTTATTTGTTAAGAACAAATAAATAATCATGACAATTTTATTATTTCTTTTTGCTTGAAGGAAGTCATTATAAGGAGGGTTAACAAGGTGGATAGAAGTGATTTAAAGGTTGTTATAGTTACAGTGCCTCTTCTCTTTTCAATGGAATATAGAAAAGAAGGTTTATTTTGATCGCATAGTGTAATTTCACATTTTTTCTTTAAATATAGGTTCTTATGACCATTGGATCTTGTAATTTTTTTTAAAAAAAAAATATTCATCTTCTTGTTTGGTTATAGGAAAATGTTGAAACTTCAGAGCAACGTAAAGGAAAATCCAGTTTCTTGGGTGAGATACAATCTTTTATGCTTTGAAATTCTTCAAAAATGTAGCGCATAGAACTACACTGATGAATGTGACGTTTCTAATTATTTGTGGGCTTCAGTTAAGACTAAAGCAGGCACAAAAGTGGTACCCCAAGTTAGCAACACTAGAACCAATCTTATAAAAAATCAAGCAAGTGACTGCTTCATATCAATGTAAGTACTATACAACTACAATTGTTTAAAAGATCGCATAATTATAAATGTAACCAAAGCCCTGGTCAATTTTATTTCTAATTACTTCAGTGAAATGAAAGCTGACTTTGATATTTTATGTTGCTAAATTTCAGACATGCATAAAGCCCATGCATTGATTTTGGTAAATCATAAAGATACTTGTGATATTTCTATGTCCTTCTATTACAGTGAATTTTTTATTCATATAGATGACACAATTCACTCTGTAAACTTATCATTCATTAGGTCATCTGTTGTATATAGTCTTTTGTCTTTGTTTTGATTTTGAGAATCATATTATGTTGATCCACAAGCAGTAGAGAAAAGTCTAGGTTGACTTCCAACCCATGCTTCTTGTAGGCTTATAGAATACAGTTTATGTTTTCATGTTGGCATATCGACTTGCTCATGTCAATAACAAAGTTGCCGCAACCATATTTATTTATTAAACTACCCATCAGATCCTATGTTATGGAGAAATTTTTAGTTGTTCGAGTGATGTTTTTTTCCCTTTATCATCAAGTGTGCTTGACTATGAAAAAAATGTAAAGTTATTCAAGACTGTTATAGAAATTTGATCATAGAAACATGTTGGCGCAAGCTAAGAATAGCCTTCATCTTTGATAGGTTTAGAAATCATTAGCCTGGGTAGCAACACAACTCATAAGCATCTTGTCAGGGCTTTCTTTGCTGAAATGAGTAGGTTGAGAGGGGAAAATAGGTATATTATTGCTATAGTCTTAATGTAGAACTTAAAACATCTTTAGTGTTCCTTACCCCCAAATGCATCATACAGCATTCAGTGGGTGGTTCAAAAGTCAGATGGAAAATTTAACTGTTCTTGTTGCCTGCATGTTTGTCTTCACAAATCACAGATGACTTCATTAGCATGGCATATGTATGAGCTGACATGCTGGTGCACATGGCATATGTTGGATAGGAAAATACATATGTCTATATGTTTTCATAGTGCCAAGATAAACATATACCAAACAAACAATTCAGTAAATGAAATATCATTTTATTTATTTTAATTGTTGCCTATAGATATGATTTCAATTTACTCGGAGATTCTTATTTTGAGTCTTTTCTTTGGTATCAAATTAAGCTCGAGAACCCCCCTCCAACTTGTGTTAGCATTCAATGTAGGCACTCAAGTTTAAAATAGGTTCAAGTGTCATTTTATCATTGTATTTATTTTGAGGACAAGTTTAAATGAAATATCATTGTATTTATTTTATCCAAAATTATTTGATATTACTGCCAAGTTTGGGCTATGAATTAACTAACCCTGTAGGGAACTGAATGTGAAATTACATATCTATATATCATGATGTTAAATCTTTGTTTTGAGGCTTTCATATTAATTTTTGTGGGTGCAATCCAAGCTTGGGGGAGATGATGCTGCACAACTTTGGGAAACCACAATGGATCCTGATCAAAGAAGGTTACTGAAGCAATTGGTTGTTGAGGATGCTGTAGAAGCAAGTGTTGTCTTCTCCTTGCTTATGGGTGCTTGGGTAAAAGAAAAAAAATTGGCTTTTTATGTTGTTCTTATCTATTCCTATATAAAGTTTAAAGAAAATATCATTGTATTTATTTTATCCAGAATTATATGATATTGCTGCGAAGTCTAGGAGACCAATTAACTAACCCCGTAGGGAACTGAATGTGAAATTACTTGTCCATATTTCTGTTCTCATATTCTGGGAAGTGATGTTGTGTATTAATATTTCATTACTAGGTTGAGCAACTATTTAATTCATGTGAACATTGTAGGTTTAGGTTGAATATTTTTGTTCAAAATCAGAGAGGGTTTTGGAGGAGGTTGCATTCTTGGGGGGCATGGAGGTTGCAGATTCCATTGAGGTCTTTTTACAATAGGCCGCAACATCCGATCACACTACCTGTTTTTTCCAAGGAAATCATTACCACATGAGGTTGCAACCGCACCATTGCATTTTTTTCAAAGAGAGCATTCATGCACAACGCTTTTGAGAAGGAAAAAGGAGGCCTCCACCATGCACAACACTTTCGGCACATGCATCCATAGATGGGCATCCCACACACACTTAAAAGCCTCTATACCTGCCACCCCAAGAAGGAAAACACACAACCATGGGGTGATCTTCGTAAAGCCTACATAAGTGGAAAGTAAGCATTCGTTAGACCGATAGAGTCTCACATGCAGTTAGAAGATGTGAGAATTGGGAGAAGCACACAATATCCTAGATAAAAGACGTATGCAACTTTCATAAGGGTAGGACGCACACCAAAAGGATCTTCACATACAAGCTGCTACATGGAAAAAGGAAGAGCCATACGCAGTCTATGGTGACAAAGATGGCAATGTATCCACTCATGTAAATCTCCATAGCCATGCATTCCACACATTGGGAGCAAGAAAGGTAAGTTAGCCTTAATATATATATATATATATATATATATATATATATTCTTATTTTGTGGTTTGTAAGTTAGTTATCTTTAATTTTGTTTTCATACCATTAGATTGAAATATAAATTTTTTTAGTTCATTAATTTTGTTGTTTTGAGTTCTAATTGTTTAGTTTGTTAGTGATTTTTAATGTTAGTTTTAAAGGCTAAAACTTTGTTTTGATTTGGTTTGAATTCTTACTAGTTAGTTTCAAAAATTAGAATCTTGTTACTTTAGTTTAAATTTTTAATTTATGTTTAAAAAGTTAAATCCTAGTTTATTTTAATTTTGATTTGGAAAGTTAGGAGTTTGTTAACTTAGTTGTGATTCTTTGTTTGAATTTTGCTTTCTTTTAGATAGATTCTTTTTGTTAAATTGAAAAGTTTGAATTTAGTTTAGTTTTGTTCTGGTTCATCATATTAAATAAAAAGTCTTAAATTTATTTTGATTTTGTTATTTTATTTTATTTTATTTCAGGCACTATGATAATTTTTGTTCATTAATAAAATTGATCTCATATTTGAAAGTTCATGTTTTAGGTTTACTTTGATTTAGTTTGGTTACTTTGTTGATATTATGCTTCGTTTAATTCTTTTAAAAATCAGTAGTTTGGTTATTTTGTTAATCTCATGTTTAGTTTGGTCTTTAAAAAATTATTAGTTTGATTGCTTTGTTAATATTATACTTAGTTAAGTTTCTTTCAAAAATCATTATTTTGGTTATTCTGTTGATCACATGTTTAGTTTAGTTTCAAAAAAAAATATTAGTTTGGTTGTTTTGTTGATATTATGCCTAGTTTAGTTTTTTTCTAAAAAAAAAAAAATTATTACTTTGGTTATTCTGTTGATCTCATGTTTGGTCTAGTTTTAAAAAATTATTAATTTAGTTGCTTTTTTGATATTATGTTTAGTTTAGTTTCTTTTAAAAATCATTAGTTTAGTTATTCAATTAATCTCATGTTTAGTTTTGGTTTTAAAAATTATTAGTTTGGTCGTCATGTTGATATTATGCTTAGTTTAGTTTCTTTAATAAGTTATTAGTTTAGTTATTTAGTTGATCTCATATTTAGTTTAGTTTTAAAAAATTATTAGTTTGATTGCTCTATTAATATTATGCTTGGTTTAATTATCTTAAAAAATCATTAGTTTGATTATTTTGTTAATCTTGTGCTTAGTTTAGTTTTTAAACAATATTAGTTTGATCACTTTGTGGATATCACCTTTAGTTTAGTTTCTATTAAAAATCATTAATTTGGTTATTCCATTGATCTCATGTTTAGTTTAGTTTTTAAAAATTATTAGTTTAGTTGCTTTGTTGATATTATGCTTAGTTTAATTTGTTTTAAAAATCATTAGTTTAATTATTTGGTTGATATGATATTTAGTTTAGTTTTCAAAAATTATTAGTTTGGTTCTTTTTTTGATATTATGCTTGGTTTAATTCTTCAAAAAATCATTAGTTCAGTTACTTCATTTGTTAAGTTTTTCTAGATGTTGGGTTGTTTTAGTGATTGGTTATCACTCAGTCAATAAGTCCCTATTGTTAAGGGATGGTTGTTTGTTTTGATTTAGTCATACCACGTTATTAGGATCTGTTAAACGTGGGTTGTTGTCTTCTTGTTTCAGCTTGTTCTGTAAGGCTATATCATAGCCAAGTTTGTTCTCCAATTATGCAGAGTGATTTCTCCCAACTTCCTTATCTATTCATAAGTTTTTCTGGTTTAACATTTGGTATCAGAGCTCCATCACGGGGCCTGGTTAAAATTAGAAGCAGCAGTCTTCTATGTGTGTAGTAATCGAAATATAATGGCAGAGAATTCATTTGTGCAGCCAGCAGTTCCGAAATTTGATGGGCACTATGATCATTGGGCTATGCTCATGGAAAACTTTTTACGTTCAAAGGAGTATTGGGGCCTGGTGGAAAGTGGGATTCCTACAGTAGCAGAAGGTGTTGTTCTCACCGATGCCCAGAGAAAGAACATTGATGATCAGAAGTTGAAAGATTTGAAAGCAAAGAACTATCTATTTCAAGCATTAGATCGTTCAGTCTTAGAGACAATCCTTAACAAGGATACAGCGAAGAATATATGGGATTCTTTGAAGCAGAAATATCAAGGTACAACTAGAGTAAAGCGTGCACACTTGCAAGCTCTTCGAAAGGAGTTTGAACTTCTTCACATGAAGGCAGGAGAATCTGTAAATGAGTATTTTGCTCGGACCCTTACCATAGCCAACAAGATGAAAGCAAATGGTAAGAACAAGGGAGATGTTGTTGTAGTTGAAAAGATTTTGAGATCCATGACTCCCAAGTTTGATTATGTCGTGTGTTCCATTGAGGAGTCTAAGGATACAGACACTTTAACCATTGACGAGTTGCAAAGCAGCCTGCTTGTGCATGAACAACGCATGAGTTCTCATGTTGAAGAAGAACACGCTTTGAAAATTACTCATGGAGATCAATATGGAGGAAGGGGTCGAGGTCGTGGAAGTTTCGGAGGAAGAGGAAGGGGACGAGGCAGACAATACTTCAACAAGGCCACAGTGGAGTGCTATAATTGTCACAAGCTAGCGCATTTTAAATGGGAGTGTCCAAGCAAGGAGAATGAGGCTAACTATGCAGATACTCAAGAAGAGATGTTGTTGATGGCTTACGTGGATATGAATAAGGCCCATAGAGAAGATATGTGGTTTCTTGACTCAGGATGTAGCAATCATATGTGTGGGACGAAGGAATACTTCTCAGATTTTGATGGAAGTTTCAGAGATTCAGTGAAGCTGGGCAACAACACAAGCATGGTTGTAACAGGAAAGGGTAATGTACGATTGCAAGTGAATGGAATAGCACAAATCATCACAGGAGTATTTTATGTGCCGGAGCTGAAGAACAATTTATTGAGTATTGGGCAATTGCAAGAAAAAGGGCTTACCATTCTGTTTCAAAGTGGAAAGTGTAAAGTGTTTCATCCTGAGAGAGGCGTAATCATGGAGATGAAGATGTCTTCGAATCGAATGTTCATGTTGCATGCTATTTCTCAGCCTATTGCATCTACTTGTTTTAATGCAATTACGGAGGATATAGTGCACCTTTGGCACTGTAGATATGGACATTTGAGCTTTAAGGGCTTAAAGACTCTGCAACAGAAGAAGATGGTGAATGGTTTACCACAACTTAAGTCTCCTTTGAGGCTATGTAAGGATTGCTTGGTGGGAAAGCAGCAAAGATACTCATTTCCAAGGAAGAGCACTTGGCGAGCTTCACAAATTCTTCAATTAGTGCATGCTGATATTTGTGGACCAATCAAACCCATTTCTAACAGCAAGAAAAGGTATTTGATCTCTTTCACTGATGATTTTAGTAGAAAAACATGGGTTTATTTTTTAATAGAGAAATCAGAAGCCTTTGTTGTTTTTAAAAGATTTAAGATTCATGTTGAGAAGGAAACAAATTCGTTTATTAGAGCCTTACGTACTGATCGAGGAGGAGAGTTTACATCACAAGAGTTCACCAATTTCTGTGATGTAAATGGTATACGAAGACAATTGACAGCTGCATACACGCCACAACAGAACGGAGTTGCGGAACGGAAGAATAGAACTATTATGAATATGGTTCGTAGTATGATTTCAGAAAAGAAAATCCCCAAACCTTTTTGGCCTGAAGCAGTCAACTGGACCGTACATGTCTTGAATCGAAGTCCAACATTAGCAGTACAAAATAAGACCCCAAAAGAAGCTTGGAGTGGAGTAAAGCCTTTAATTGAGCATTTTAGAGTTTTTGGATGTATCTCTCATGTTCATGTGCCTGACAATAAAAGAACTAAGCTGGATGATAAGAGCTTGAGTTGTGTTTTGCTGGGAGTTAGTGAAGGGTCAAAAGCTTACAGACTCTATGATCCAACTTCACAAAGGATCATAATAAGTAGGGATGTTGTGTTCGAAGAACACAAGAATTGGGACTGGGATAAGACTTATGAAAAATCCATTGTGTGTGATTTGGAATGGGGTGATCTTGAGGAGGAAGCAACTATGTTTGATGAAAATGAAGAGGGGACTGAATCTGATCTTGAAGCTGATATAGAAGCAGAAGAGGATAATTTTTCCTCTGATTCTTTGACTGAAGACAGCTCTCCTAGCTCGACTGCAGAGAGGATTCGAAGACCACCAGCATGGATGAGAGACTATGACATAGGAGAAGGCCTTTCTGAAGAAGATAATGAAGCTCATTTGGCCATGTTTGCAGCTGCTGATCCTATTCATTTTGAAGATGCTGTGAAGAGTGAAAAATGGAAGAAAGCCATGGATTTGGAACTGGCAGCAATAAACAAAAATGGCACGTGGGAATTGACAGAGTTACCTGAGGGAGGAAAGAAGATTGGAGTGAAATGGATTTATAAGACTAAATTTAATGAAAATGGAGAAGTGGACAAATACAAGGCTAGGCTTGTAGCAAAGGGGTATACTCAACAGCATGGGGTAGACTATACTGAAGTATTTGCACCTGTAGCGCACATGGAGACAATTCGTTTGGTGGTAGCACTTGCAGCTCAAAGAAAATGGACCATCTACCAGCTAGACGTGAAGTCTGCCTTTTTACATGGTGAATTGAATGAAGAGGTCTTTGTGGAGTAGCCTTGTGGTTATGTGCAAAAGGGACATGAACAGAAGGTTTACAAGTTAAAGAAGGCACTCTATGGGCTTAAGCAAGCCCCGCGTGCTTGGTACAGTCGTATAGAAGCCTATTTCATGAAGGAAGGTTTTGAGAAGTGTGACTATGAGCATACTTTGTTCATCAAGACAAGAAAAGAAGGCAAAGTATTAATTGTAAGTCTTTATGTTGATGATCTCATTTTTACTGGAAATGATGAATTGATGTTTACAGATTTTAAAAGGTCCATGAAGGATGAGTTTGACATGACAGATCTTGGTAAGATGAGGTATTTCCTTGGTCTTGAAGTCTTGCAAAGATCTGATGGTATTTTTATCAGTCAGAAGAAGTATGCATTGGAGGTGCTGCAACGGTTTGGAATGGACAAAAGTAATTCTGTTCATAATCCAATTGTCCCTGGCTTTAAGCTTATGAAGGATGAAGGTGGAGTTAAGGTGGACAAGACTTACTACAAACAGGTTGTGGGTAGTCTCATGTATCTCACAGCTACTCGACCAGACATGATGTTTGTGGTGAGTCTTATTAGTAGGTATATGGAAAATCCTACTGAGCTTCATTTATAAGCAGCAAAAAGGGTACTGAGATATTTGCAGGGAACAACTGAGTTTGGAATTTTCTATAGGAAGGGAGGAGATGATGAACTTGTTACTTACACGGACAGTGATCATGCTGGAGATTTGGATGAAAGGAAGAGTACTTCAGGTTATGTGTTTTTATTGAGTTCAGGAGCAATATCTTGGTCATCAAAGAAGCAACCAATAGTAAGTCTATCTTCCACAGAGGCAGAATTTATCGCTGCAGCTTCGTGTGCGTGCCAGGCAGTATGGTTGAAAAGGGTGTTGGGAAAGCTGGGTCAGAATCAAGGCAAGCCAACTATTATTCATTGTGATAGCAGCTCTGCAATTAAACTTTCAAAGAACCCAGTAATGCATGGTCGTAGTAAGCACATAGATGTGCGTTTCCATTTCCTTCGAGAGCTCACAAAGGCTGGTACTGTGGAGTTGGTGCATTGTGGCACACAGGAGCAGTTGGCTGATGTGATGACTAAACCACTGAAGTTGGATGCTTTTTTGAAGCTACGAGGGCTATTGGGAGTTTGTTCTGAGATGGATATAAACTGAGTGCTTATAGCAGCATTCAGTTTAAGGGAGGAATTGTTAAGTTTTTCTAGATGTTGGGTTGTTTTAGTGATTGGTTATCACTCAGTCAATAAGTCCCTATTGATAAGGGATGGTTGTTTGTTTTGATTTAGTCATACCACGTTATTAGGATCTGTTAAACGTGGGTTGTTGTCTTCTTGTTTCAGCTTGTTCTGTAAGGCTATATCATAGCCAAGTTTGTTCTCCAATTATGCAGAGTGATTTCTCCCAACTTCCTTATCTATTCATAAGTTTTTCTGGTTTAACATCATTAATCTCATTCTTAGTCTAATTTTTAAAAATTATTAGTGTAGTTTCTTTGTTGAAATCATGCTTAGTTTAGTTTCTTTTGAAAATCATGAGTTTGGTTCTTCCGTTGATTTCATGTTTAGTTTAGTTTTTGAAAATTACTAGTTTGGTTGCTTCATTGATGTTTTGTTTGGTTATTCTATTAAAAATCATGTGTTTGGTTATTCTGTTAATCTCATGTTTAGTTTAGTTTTTAAAAAATTATTAATTTGATTGTTTTCTCCATATTATGCTTTGCTTAGTATTATTTAAAAATCATTAGTTTGGTTATTCTTTAGTTTTATGCTTAGTTTAGTTTATAAAAATTATTAGTTTGGTTCCTTTGTTGATATTATACTTAGTTTAGTTTTTTTTTTTTTAATTATTAGTCATATGGTTATTCCATTAATCTCATGTTTGATTTAGTTTTTAAAATTAAAATCATTTGTTTGGTTGTTTTGTTGATATTGGTTTAATTATATAGAAAATCATTAGTGTGATTATTTTGTGAATCTTGTCTTTAGCTTAATTTTTAAATATTATTAGTTTGGTTGCTTTGTGGATATTACCTTTAGTTTAGTTTCTATTAAAAATTATTAGTTTGGTTATTCCGTTGATCTCATGTGTAGTTTAGTTTTAAAAAATTATTAGATTCTTTGTTTTGTAGATATTATGCTTAGTTTATATTCTTTTAAAAACCATTAGTTTAGGTATTCAGTTGATCTCATATTTAGTTTAGGTTTCAAAAATTATTAGTTTGGTTCTTTTGTTGATATTATGCTTGGTTGAATTCTTTTAAAAATCATTAGTTCGGTTACTTTGTTAATCTCGTGCTTAATTTAATTTTTAAAAATTATTTGTGTGGTTTCTTTATTGAAATCATGCTTAGTTTAGTTTCTTTTCAAAATCATTGGTTTGGTTATTCCGTTGATCTCACATTTAGTTTAGTTTTCAAAAATTGTTATTTTGGTTGCTTTGTTAATGTTTTGCTTGGTTTAATCCTATTAAAAATCAATTTAGATTTTTAAAAATTATTAGTTTGGTTGTTTTGTTCATATTATGTTTTGTTTAGTTTTTTTTTTTTTTTAAATCATTAGTTTGATTATTCTTTTGATCTCATGCTTAATTTAATTTATAAAAATTATTAGTTTGGTTGTTTTTTTGATATTATACTTAGTTTAGTTTCTTTTCAAAATAATTAGTTATGTGGTTATTCCATTAATATCATGTCATGTTTAGTTTTTAAAAAATTATTAGTTCGGTTGCTTGGTTGATACTATGCTTAGTTTACTTTCTTTTTTTAAAAAAGTAGTTTGGCTATTCTTTAGATCTCATGCTTAGTTTAATTTTGAAAAATTATTAGTTTGGTTGTTTTGTTGATATTATACTTAGTTTAGTTTCTTTGAAAAATCATTAGTTTAATTATTCATTTGATCTCATATTTAGTTTAGGTTTCAAAAATTATTAGTTTGGTTGCTCTATTGATATTATGCTTGGTATCATTTTTTTTAAAAGCCATTAGTTTGGTTATTCTATTAATGTTGTGCTTAGTTTAGTTTTAAAATTTTTTTAGTTTGGTTGCTTGGTTAATATTATGTTTAGTTTAGTTTCTTTTTAAAATCAATAGTTTGGTTATTCTAGTGATCTCATGTTTAGTTTAGTTTTTAAAATTATTAGTTTGGTTGCTTTGTTGATATTATGCTTAATTTAGTTTCTTTTAAAAACCATGAGTTTGGTTATTCCGTTAATCTCATGTTTAGCTTAGTTTTTAAAAATTTATTAATTTGGTTGCTCTATTGATATTACGTTTAGTTTAATTTTTTTTAAAATCATTTGTTTGATTATTCTTTTGGTCTCATACTTAGTTTAGTTTTTAAACATTATTAGTTTGATTGCTTTGTGGATATCACCTTTAGTTTAGTTTCTATTAAAAATTATTACTTTGGTTATTTTGTTGATTTCATGTTTAGTATACTTTTTAAAAATTATTAGTTTAGTTAGTCTATTGATCTCATGTTTAATTTATTTTTTTTTAAAAAATTATTAGTTTGGTTTCTTTGTTGATACCATGCTTAGTTTAGTTTCTTTTTAAAAATCATTAGTTTGGTTATTCTTTTGATCTAATGCTTAGTTTAGTTTGTTTTAAAAAAATAAAAAAGTAAAAAAAATCATTAGTTTGGTTGTTATGTTGATCTCATGTTTAGTCTAGTTTTTAAAAATTATTAGTTTAATTGCTTTGTTGGTATTATGCTTATTTTAGTTTCTTTTAAAAATCATTAGCTTAGTTATTCAATTGATCTCATAATTAGTTTAGGTTTCAAAAATTATTAGTTTGGTTTCTCTATTGATATTATATGTTTGGTTTAATCCTTTTAAAATTCATTAATTTGGTTATTCTATTAATCTCTTGCTTAGTTTAATTTTCAAAAATAATTAGTTTGACTTCTTTTTGGAAATCATGCTTAGTTTAGTTTATTTTCAAAATCATTAGTTTGGTTAATCTATTGATCCAATGTTTAGTTTAGTTTTTAAAAATTATTAGTTTGATTGTTTTGTTGATGTTATGCTCAGTGTAATTCTATTAAAAATCATTAGTTTGGTTATTCTGTTAATATCATATTTAATTTAGTTTTAAAAAATTATTCATTTAGTTGTTTTGTTGATATTAAGCTTAGTTTAGTTTTTTTGAAAAATCATTAGTTGTCTATTCTTTTTATCTTATTCTTAATTTAGTTTTTAAAATTATTAGTTTTGCTACTTTGTTGATATTATGCTAAGTTTAGTTTCTTTTAAAAATCATTAGTTCGATTAGTTTGTTGATCTCATGTTTAATTTAGTTTTTAAAAGTTATTAGTATGGTTGATTTGTTGATATTATGCTTAGCTTTATTTCTTTTAAAAATCATTAGTTTGGTTATTCTTTTGATCTCATGCTTAGTTTAGTTTTGAAACTTTATTAGTTTCATTGCTTTGTTCATATAATGCACAATTTAGTTTTCTTTAAAACACATTAGTTTAGTTATTCTCTTGATCTCATGTTTAGTTTAATTTTTAAAAATTATTAGTTTGGTTGTTTTGTTGATGTCATGGTTAGTTTTTTTTTTTTTTTTAAATCACTAGTTTAGTTATTTAGTTAATCTCGTTTTTAGTTTTTATTTTAAAAATTATTAGTTTGGTTGTCTTATTGATATTATGCTTAGTTTATTTTCTTTAATAAGACATTATATTAAGTTTATTTTCTTTAATAAGACATTATATTATTTATTCAGTTGATCTTATATTTAGTTTAGTTTTTAAAAACTTATTAGTTTGATTTCTTTGTTGATACTATGCTTAGTTTAGTTTCTTTTAAAAATCATATGTTTGGTTATTCTTTTGATCTCATGCTTAGTTTAGTTTTGAAAAATTATTAGTTTGGTTGCTTTATTGATGTCATGCTTAGTTCAATTGTTGTTTTTTTTAGAAAAAAAATCATTATTTTAGTTATTTAGTTAATCTCATGTTTAGTTTTGGTTTTAAAAATTATTAGTTTGGTTGTCTTGTTGATATTAGGCTTAGTTTAGTTTCTTTAATAAGTCATTAGTTTAGTTATTTAGTTGATATCATATTTAGTTTAGTTTTGAAAAATTATTAGTTTGATTGCTCTATTGATATTATGTTTGGTTTAATTATTTTAAAAAATCATTGTTTGGTGATTTTGTTAATCTCGTGCTTAGTTTAGTTTTTAAACATTATTAGTTTGGTCGCTTTGTGGATATCACCTTTAGTTTAGTTTCTATTAAAAATCATTAGTTTAGTTATTCCGTTGATCTCATGTTTAGTTTTTAAAAATTATTAGTTTGGTTGCTTCGTTGATATTATGTTTAGTTTAAATTGTTTTAAAAATTATTAGTTTAGTTATTCAGTTGATCTTATATTTAGTTTTAGTTTTAAAAAATTATTAGTGTGGTTCTTTTGTTGATATTCTGCTTAGTTTAATTCTTTTAAAATGTAGGGGCTTCCCTATATGGTCACGTTGGCAGGCCACCTTTGCTCCACGTGGCATCCTTTTATCTCTGTCCGGACGAGCATAACGAGATCAGAATGTCCAATCCGGCTTATGAGTATCAGTAGCTGATTACATTGTGTTCCTCTAAGACTGCATGATGTATTCCGAATAGGTTTCTTGACCCACTCCCACGAGCAATCATTCTCCTCATGCCAAAAGTACGCTCGATGGGACATCACCCTGTCTTCGTAGGCGACCTGCCACACGATGGACCATGTTGCCTGCAAATTGAGGTGACAAGTGAACCATCAATTCACCCCCACTAGCAATCCTTATCAGCCACCTAAAGGGTGATGATTGCTCTGTTATCAACTGTGCTGTCATCATGACTGCGAAAGTCAAGAAGCCACCTCGGCACAGATGTGACACCGTTCCAAACACTATAAAAGCCCTCATCTGGCCCAAAATCAAGGTACGTGCACAATACAACACTCCTTCTTTAGCTCCAAAAAAGGGGGCAATCTCTCGAGTTGACATTAATCATCTGACTTGGCCTTCGGAGGGTGTGTCTGGACAATCTGTCCGGACATATTTTGTAAGGAAGAAGGGAGAAGCACCACTCCCAGTTGGCTAGGCTTCAACATTGGCGCCGTATGTGGGAACACGAAACGAATATGTTAACACCCTCAAGAAGTCGGTCATCGGCCATGGGCGATGAAGGTTACTTCGATTGGTGTGAAAGCATGCAAAGATGCTAGCAAGAAAGCGAGCTATAGGTGCAGGCCCTGCTCTAAGAAACAAGGAGGCTCAAGGAGGAGAACGAGGTATTGCGAGTTCAAGCGTCTTCATCAGGCCTTCATCACCGCCGACAACCGAGGAGCCAACGAACGAACTCCAAGCAGAATGAGGAGGCAACATACCTTAGAGATGTAGAGCTCCCCTCGGATGAACACGGTATATGGCCTAATGAAAGACCCCCACCAGCCTATTGCGTGCCACTGGACGAAAGCTTGGACTCCACTCGTGTCTCATAAAAAAGGAGATGTGATAGGAAGTCCCAACTATCGAATACAATACGTGCAAGGTTAGGACCACAAACGCTCGGTATGGGGAAGCCAAGTGTGGCTACAACCCAGGAGGCATATCCTGGTCCCTCAGTTGCACCTATCATACCGGACTGGCCTCCACACCCACCACTACAACAAGTCGGGGAAGATATGGTAAAGTAGAGGCCCCCCCAGCTCTATCAGCAGGCGGCTGGATGACATGCTCTCCACGCCTTTTAGCTCTCGCACTATCAATTACTAACCCCCAAGAGGGTTCATTGTGCCAAAGTTCTCCGCATACGATGGGTCCAACAATCCATTTGATCATATCATGCACTATAGACAACTCATGACCCTCGACATTGGGAATGATGCGCTCTTATGCAAAGTCTTTCCAACCAGCCTCCAAGGTCAGGCTCTCTCATGGTTCCATCGCCTCCTAATGACTTTCGTCTATAATTTTTGGGATCTATCGGAGGCCTTTGTGGGACAATATCTATGCTCAGCACGAGATAAGCAAAATATCAGCACCTTAAAAAACATAAAAATGTAGGAAAATGAATTGCTAAGGGAATTTGTAAAATGGTTCGAGCAAGTTGTACTCCAGGTATAATCTTACAGCATGGATGCTCTCTTCCAAATCTTTAAGCGGAGTATTTGCCCGTGCACACCTTTCTTCGAGTCCCTCGCTAAAAAGTCCCCTGCTACTATGGATGATCTATTCAGACGGGCGAACAAATATTCCATGCTCGAAGACGATGTCCGCACTGCCACTCAGCAGATCTTGGTCACTAACCAACCTATCAAGAACGACGTAGTTAGGAATCCCAAAACTGCGAGCCAACGAAGGCAATTAAGTAGGGGCAAGGCAAACAACGCCAGCCAGACCAATCAAATTTCACCCCCCTCAACGTGTCATATAAGAAACTCCTCCCCATGATCCGCGAGTTGTCCTACTTCAGGTGGCCAGAACCCCTAAAAACGGACCAAGCCAAGAGAGATCACAACATAAAATGTGCCTACCACAAAGAGCACGAACATACTACAGAGCAATGTAGAAGTCTCCACTACTTGGTGGAGAAACTTATAAAAGGTGGACACTTGAAACAGTATGTCCACTCAGAAGGCAAAAGTGGGGAGACATCCCAGGGTCTAGCCACTGCAACCCCCACAAATTTCGTTGCTCCTAGAGCCGTGATCAACTATATCCATGGTAGACCCCTCGATGAGGAATACAATTAATTCCAAATGAAAGAGACAAAGGTTGTTTCAAGCCGCCTCTATATAAGAGCAAGTTAGCTTCGTTTAGCCTGGATTGACCAGCACGAGCACGCGCCCAATAAATTGGGTAATCACCTTTCCCCCAGTAGACTCCAATTGAATATTGCAACCGCACCGAGATGCCCTTATCTTGATGTTAGGAATTAGTGACTTCGATGTAAGACGAATCTTGGTCGATCCGGGTAGCTCAATCGACCTCTTACAGGTATCTGTGATTAAACAAATGAGGTTTTCATCCTCAAATCTGGAAAATCCTGGGTGGATATTGTCAGGATTCAATGGAGCCTCTACAACATCTCTGGGTGACATCGTGTTGCCCGTCCAAGCCGACCTTGTTACCTTGAACATGCAGTTCTCAGTCGTAGAGGACTTATCCCTATTTAATGCCATACTAGGGCGCGCCTGGCTGCATGGCATGAAATCCATTCTTTCCACATATCATCAGATGGTGAGTTATCTCACCGAAGATGGACAAATTGATCTCTATTGTAGCTAGCTAGCAACCCAACAGTGCTACCAAGTAGCGCGAGAAGCTGGATCCAGTAGTGATAACGGGCCTCCTCCCAAATTTGCAAGCTTGGCCGGTCAATAGCAATTACAGTGCCCGACGAAGAAGGAGATAGCCGAACCCTTGCAAACCATTTAAATCTCAAAAGATGATGATCACTTTACTTACGCAAGTTCCCACTTAGAACCAAACGAGGCACGACTTTTTGAAGGGACACTTTAGTAGAACAAAGATGTTTTCGCATGGACACACTCTAACATGCCCATGATTCACCAGTCGATTGCCTCCCACCGACTTAACATCCTGCCAAAAGGTCTGATAGTTTCATCCTGATAGACAAAGAATCATTCAGGATAAGGTAGACAAGTTACTGACAGCCAGATTTATTAGGGAGGATGAGTATCCAGACTAGTTGGCAAATGTGGTTGTAGTCCCAAAAAAATAATGGAAATGATGAGTTTGCGTCGATTACACTAACCTCAACAAAGCTTGTCGTAAGGATAGCTTTCTCCTACCGCGAATAGACCAAATAGTGGACTCCACCATCGGACATAGAATGCTCTCTTTCCTAGATGTCTTTTCCTGGTACCAGCAGATTCTCATGTACCCACCAGATGAAGAAAAATCTGCCTTCATAACACCCCATAGACTCTATTGCTACAAAGTCATGCTGTTTGGACTCAAAAACACCCGAGCCACTTACCAAAGGCTGATGACTAAAATCTTCAAACCTCTAATCAGGCACATGGTGGAGGTATACATTGATGACATCGTGGTTAAAAGCAGAACTAGAGGCGAACATGACCAACACTTAGAAGAGGTTTTTCACTTATTGAGAGAGTACGACATGAAGCTCAATTCGTCCAAATGTGCCTTTGAGGTGAGTGCGAGCAAGTTCTTAGGGTTCATGGTCACTCAAAGGGGGATAGAGGTCAACCCTAATCAAATCAAAGCTGTCATGGAGACATTCACCCCGAGCAGCAAGAAGGAGCTGTAGCGCCTCACCGGTAGACTCATTGCACTAGGACGCTTCATAGCCCGATTTATGGAAAAACTAAGGCCCTTCTTCCTTGTGCTAAAGGGAGCCGGCACGATAGGATGGACGAAAGACTGTCAGTCCACATTTGAAGAGAAAAAGCATTACCTCACACGACCGCCCATTCTGAGCAGCCCTTAGCCCAACGAACAGTTGTACATGTACTTGACAGTTTCCAACAGGGCGGTCAATGCTGTGCTGTTTTGCTACATATCAGATAAAGAACAAAGGCATGTCTACTACATCAACAAAGCGATGGTCGATGTAGAAACCAGATACTCGAAGATGGAGCAAACGACCTTAGCCTTGAGAAACACCGCTTAGAAACTCCGTCCCTATTTCCAGGCCCATCCAATAGTCGTGCTTACCAACCAGCCTCTCAGAAGTATTTTGCACAAACCTGATCTATCAGGAAGAATGCTGAAGTGGGCCATAGAATTGAGTGAGTACAGAATCAAATATTAGCCCAAGTTGTCCATAAAAGAACAAATCATGGTTGATTTCATAGCGAAGATCCCTTAGCAACCCCCTCGATTCATAGAACTAGGTAGAGAGGGGGTAGTGGACTCTACACATCGATGGAGCCTCCCGAACCTCAGGATCCAAAGTAGGGCTCCTCTTACAATCGCCAATTGGGGAGCAGCTGGAACAGGCCATCCGGATCGGGTTTCCAGTATCCAACAATGAAGCTGAATACGAGGTCATCCTATCCGGATTGAACCTTGCACTTGCCCTTTCAGCTTCTAAGCTTGAAATCTGCAATGACTCTCAACTCGTCGTTGGGCATATCCAAGGGGAATACCTTCCTAAAGACAGACACATGACTCAGTACTTGACTAAAGTACAAGATACCCTGAATCAGCTGAACGAATGAGCTATCAAGAGGATTCCCCACACAGGAAACGTACAAGTCGATGCCTTGGTTAAAGTAGCTACTACACTCCTAGTGAAAAAGGCAATATTATTACCCGTCCACCTCCAGTTCACTTTCTCGATTGCAGTCACACCTGTTTGCAATGCCAGGAAGAAGGCACAGAGTGGACGTGTGAAATTGAGAACTACCTCGGAACAAGAGATCTACCCAAAGAGAGCAAGCATGCACATAAGGTCCGGATGCAGGCTGCTCGCTTCACCTTGATCGAAGACCGCCTTTACAGGCGATCCTTTGGAGGTCCGTACCTCATATGCTTAGACAGCAGGAAAACTCAGTATGTGTTAGTAGAGCTGTATGAAGGCATATGCGATAGTCTCACATGAGGACGATCTCTGGCGCACCGTGCCCACTTACAGGGATACTATTGGCCCACCATGAAGTAAGACGCGGAAGGCTATGTCAAGAAGTGTGACCGGTGCAGGTTCCGAGCAGAAAGAAGTGTCTGGTAGTTCCTTTCGTTTGAAGTGATCTCAAACAGCTTGTTCAAACGGTCAAACGAAGTTTTCTCCACCCACTCCACCAGACAACCCCTTCTTTCCTTATCTACACTAACCGAAACAGAAAATATTGACATTAAAACGGTATCAGTTCAACAGAAAAAGGCAAGTGAAGGAGCGCTCAAGGCCATCCCTACGAGGAATTTTTAGCGAAAAGTTTGGGTGGAAGTCCCTTTCTGGATGCTCGATTAAGCCAGCTCATGGTCCCCGGACTAGGACATGCCCTTTGGCTCCACCCTTATTTGAGTCGGGAAGACCGATGACCAATTGGAGGGGTGGGACATGGGCAAACATGCTAAAGATATCCTTTTTACCCTTCTTAATGGTGTAGACGAAGAGAACCTCTAATAGGGAGAGGTCCAAATGGAAGAGCATATTCAAGATGCTACATCCCATCAGCACCCGGACGATGTTAGAGTGAATGTGGGCAGGAGGAATTTGGGTGTAATGCAAGAATTGCTTGAAGAGAGATTGGAGAGGAAAGCGGAGCCCCACGTTGAATTGCTCCTTACTAAAAAAGATGGCACCCTGAGCTGCTTTCTTAGTAGACATTGGATCTCCATCCACTAAGTGAATGGAGACACCATTCGGAATGCAGAAGCACTCGCAGAATTCCTGCTCATTAAGGAGTTCGGTAGGCTTCTCTGAACTAGGTGTCCAGAACTTGCACCTGTCCAACCACCCTTCCCACCTTTGCCAATCGCGCTGGTTGAGGCGATGTCCTTTTTCGCAGGCATATTGGAGCAATGGGTCGAGTAAGTCCTGCATAGCACAATGCCAAAAGTTAGAAAGCAACTACTTGGCCCTACCGCCAAAAGGCAGTGCCCTAAGACATCCAACGGGCTGTCATGCTAGACTTAGAGTCTGCCATGTTCAAGGCACCCAACTCCGCTCATTAGTTCCCAATCCCAGTCGAGGATTTTCCCGCTATGACATCCCAAACAAATGAAGAAAGGGTAGACGACATATAGACTCAACAAAACCTCAAAACACAAAAACGACAAAACCTAACCCTAATAGGGGTTAGCAGGACACGCCATTGACGAAATCTGCTACCTTAGAAAAGTCCTAAACCCGCTTCCACAGGCCTCGGAGCAGCCACTTTACGGTCAATCAGAACTCCCAAGCATCAAAATAATCCCCAATCGCAAACCAACAACACAATCAAGAAAAAAATGAGAAAATTGGGGGCATCAGAAAAGAAGGGTGAATTTACCTGAAAAATACTTTTAGCAAATGGTGAAGACGATCTGTAAGTGCCAAGAAAAGCCAATCAAAAAATCGCTAGAGAAGAATGTTGCAGCACGAAGGCAGTAACCACTGCCTAGATGTGAGAAATGTAGAACAAATGGAGGACGAAAGACAGCTTCAAAGTAGAAACGACAGAGAGATGTGCTTCCTAGGGATTATAGGGACAGACTCCCTAGGAACCCAAATGACAGGGCGCCCAAAAATGCACCATCTAAGGCGAGACGCCGCCTGGCAGCAACTTCAATAACAACGCCCCTCCTTAAATGCCCCCCGAATGCCACGTGTCATGCGACCATTGAAAAAGGTTTGAAAAATGTTTTAACCCGCCTTTTCTATCTTGACGAAACGATAGGATTAAAAGGGGGCATTATAGGGGCTTCCCCGTGTGGTCACGTGGCAGACCACCTTTGCTCCATGTGGCATCCTTCTATCTCTGTCCAGATGAGCATAACCAAATCGGAATGTCCAATACAGCCTATGAGTAATAGTAGCCGATTACATTGTGTTCCTCTAAGACTGCATGATGTATTCCGAATAGGTTTCCTAACCCACTCCCACGAGCAATCATTCTCTTCATGCCAGAAGTACGCTCGATGGGACGTCACCCTATCTCCTCAGGCGACTTGCCACACAATGCACCATGCTAGCTGCAAACTGAGGTGACAAGTGAACCATCAGGTCATCCCCACCAGCAATCCCTGTCAGCCACCTAAAGGGTGATGATTGCTCTATCATCAACTGTGTTGTCATCATGACTACGAAAGTCAAGAAGCCACCTTAGCACAGATGTGACATCGTTCCAGACACTATAAAAGCCCTCTTCCAGCCTAAAATCAAGGGACACGCGCAATGCAATACTCTTTCTTTAGCTCCAAAAAAGGGGGCAATATCTCAAGTTGACATTAATCATCTGACTTGGGTTTCGGGTTGTCCGGACATCTTTTGCAGGGAAGAAGGAAGAAGCACTACTCCTAGTTGGCTAGGCTTCAACATAAAAATCATTAGTTTGAATACTTTGTTAATTTCATGCTTAGTTTAATTTTTAAAAATTATTAGTGTGGTTTCTTTCTTGAAATCATGCTTAGTTTAGTTTCTTTTCAAAATCAATAGTTTGGTTATTCCATAGATCTCATGTTTAGTTTAGTTTTTGAAAATTACTAGTTTGGTTGCTTTGTTGATGTTTTTTTTGGTTTAATTCTATTAAAAATCCTTAGTTTGGTTATTCTGTTAATCTCATGTTTAGCTTAGTTTTTAAAAAATTATTAGTTTGGTTGTTTTATTCATATTATGCTTTTTTTTAGTTTCTTTTAAAAATCATTAGTTTGGTTATTCTTTTTATCTCATGCTTAGTTTAGTTTATAAAAATTATTAGTTTGGTTACTTTATTTATATTATTCTTAGTTTAGTTTCTTTAAAAATAATGTGTTATGTGGCTATTCAATTAATATCATGTTTAGTTTAGTTTTTAAAAATCATTCATGTGAGTATTCTTTTTATCTCATATTTAATTTAGTTTTGATAAATTATTAGTTCTTGGCTTTGTTGATATTCTTCTTAGTTTAGTTTTTTTTTAAAAAGAAAAAAATCATTAGTTTGTTTACTCTGTGAATCTCACACTCAATTTAGTTTTTAAACAGTATTAGTTTGATTATTTTCATTATATTATACTTAGTTTAGTTTCTTTTAAAAATCATTAATTTGGCTAGTTTGTTGATCTCATGTTGAGTTTAGTTTTTAAAAGTTATTAGTATGGTTGATTTGTTGATGCTATGCTGAGTTTTGTTTCTTTTAAAAATCATTAGTTTGGTTATTCTTTTGATATCACGATTAGTTTAGTTTTGAAAAATTATTAGTTTGGTTGTTTTGTTGATATAATACACAATTTAGTTTTCTTTAAAACACATTAGTTTCATTATTCTATTGATCTCATGTTCGGTTTAGTTTTTAAAAATTATTAGTTTTGTTGCTTTGTTGATGTTATGCTTAGTATAATTCTTCTAAAAATCATTGTTTGATTACTCTATTATTCTCACACTTAGTTTAGTTTTTAAACATTATTAGTTTGATTGCTTTCATGATATTATAATTATTTTAGTTATTTAGTTGATCTCATATTTAGTTTAGTTTTGAAAAATTATTAGTTTCGTTTCTTTGTTGATATTATTCTTGGTTTAATTCTTAAAAATCATTAGTTTGATTATTTTGTTCATCTTGTACTTAGTTTAGTTCTTAAACATTATTAGTTTGGTTGCTTTGTGGATATCACTTTTAGTATAGTTTTGATTAAAAAAAAATTAGTTTGGTTATTCTGTTGATGTCATGTTTTGTTAAGTTTTTCAATAATTATTAGTTTGGTTTTTTTGTTCATATTATGCTTTGTTTAGTTTCTTTTGAAAATAATTATAGTTTGGTTATTCTTTTCATCTAATGCTTAGTTTAATTTATAAAAATTATTAGTTTATTTACTTTGTTGATATTATACTTAGTTTAGTTTCTTTTAAAAATTATTAGTTATGTGGTTATTCCATTAATCTCATGTTTAGTGTAGTTTTAAAAAAATTATTAGTTTGGTTGCTTTATTCGTACTATGCTTAGTTTAGTTTCTTTTAAAAATCATTAGTTTGGTTATTCTTTTTATCTCATGATTAGTTTAATTTTTTTAAAAAAAAAATCAGTAGTTTGGTGATTTTGTTGATCCCATGTTTGGTCTAGTGTTTAAAAATTATTAGTTTGACTGCTTTGTTAATATTATTCGTAGTTTTGTTTCTTTAAAAAATTATTGTTTAGTTTTTCCATTGATCTCATATTTAGTTTAGGTTTAAAAAATTATTAGTTGGTTTCTCAATTGATAATATGCTTGGTTTAATTCTTTTAAAATCATTTGTTTGGTTATTCTGTTAATCTTATACTTAGTTTAATTTTTAGAAATTATTAGTTTGGTTTCATTGTTGAAATAATTCTTAGTTTAGTTTCTTTTCAAAATCATTAGTTTTGCTATTCTTTTTATCTCATGCTTAATTTAGTGTTTAAAAATTTTTAGTTTTGCTACTTTGTTGATATTATGCTGAGTTTAGTTTTTGATCAAAATCATTAGTTTTTTTGTTTCATTAATATTATGTTTAGTTTAGTTTTTAAAAAATTATTAGTTGGTTGATGTTATGCTTGGAATAATTTTTCTAAATATCATTAGTTTGGTTACTCTGTTAATCTGACACTTAGTTTAGTTTTTAAACATTATTAGTTTGATTGCTTTCATGATATTATACTTAGTTTAGTTTCTTTTAAAAATCATTAGTTTGCTTAGTCTGTCGATCTCATGTTGAGTTTAGTTTTTAAAAGTTATTAGTATGGTTGATTTGTAGATGCTATGCTTGGTTTAGTTTTTTTAAAAATCATTAGTTTGATTATTCTTTTGATCTCATGGTTAGTTTAGTTTTGAAAAATTATTAGTTTGGTTCTTTGTTAATATAATGCACAGTTTAGTTTCCTTTAAAACACATTAGTTTTGTTATTCTATTGATCTCATGTTTGGTTTATTTTTTAAAAATGATTAGTTTTGTTGCTTTGTTGATGTCATAGTTAGTTCAGTTTTTTTTAAAAAAAAAATATCATTAGTTTAGTTATTTAGTTAATATCATGTTTAGTTTTGGTTTTAAAATTTTTTTAGTTTGGTTGTCTTGTTAATATTATGCTTAGTTTAGTTTCTTTGATAAGTCATTATTTTAGTTATTCAGTTGATCTCATATTTAGTTTGGTTTTGAAAAATTATTAGTTTTGTTGCTCTACTAATATTATGCTTAGTTTAATTATCTTAAAAATCATTAGTTTGATTATTTTGTTAATCTCGTGCTTGGTTTAGTTTTTAAACATTATTAGTTTGGTTGCTTTGTGGATATCACTTTTAGTTTAGTTTTTATTAAAAATCGTTAGTTTGGTTATTCCCTTGATCTCATGTTTAGTTTAGTTTTTAAAAATTTTAGTTTTGTTGCTTAGTTGATGTTTTGCTTTGTTTAATTCTATTAAAAACCATTAGTTTGGTTATTCTGTTGATGTCATATTTAGTTTAGTTTTAAAAAAAATAATTAATTTGCGTGCTTAGTTTAGTTTCTTTTGAAAATAATTAGTTTGATTATTCTTTTGATCTAATGCTTAGTTTAGTTTTTTTTTTTATAGTATATATATGTATATATCAGTTTGGTTATTTTGTTGATCTCATATTTGGTCTAATTTTAAAAAATTATTAGTATGGTTAGTTTGTTGATATTATGTTGAGTTTAGGTTCGTTTAAAAATCATTAGTTTGGTTATTCCATTAATCTTATGTTTAGTTTAGTTTTCAAAAAATTATTAGTTTGGTTGTTTTGTTGATGTTATGCTTTGTATAATTCTTTTAAAAATCATTAGTTTGGTTATTGTGTTAATCTCACACTTAGTTTAGTTTTTAAACATTATTAGTATGATTGCTTTCATGATAGTATATTAGTTTAGTTTCTTTTAAAAATTATTAGTTTGGTCAGTCCGTTGATCTCATGTTTAATTTAGTTTTTGAAAGTTATTAGTATGGTTTATTTGTTGATACTATGCTTAGTTCTTCAAAATTATTAGTTTGGTTATTCTTGTGATCTCAAGCTCAATTTAGTTTTGAAAAATTATTGGTTTGGTTCCTTTTTTTATATAATGCACAATTTAGTTTCCTTTAAAACACATTAATTTAGTTATTCTGTTAATCTCATGTTTGGTTTAGTTTTTAAAAATTATTAGTTTGGTCATTTTGTTCATATTATGCTTTGTTTAGTTTCTTTTAAAAATCATTAGTTTAGTTACTCTTTTGATCTCCTGCTTAGTTTAGTTTCTTTTAAACATTATTAATTTGGTTATTTGGTTGAACAATGTTTAGTTTAGTTTTTAAAAAATTATTAGTTTGGTTACTTTATTGATGCTATACTTTATTTTGTTTCTTTTAAAAATCATTAGTTTTGTTACTCTTTTGATCTCATGCTTAGTTTAGTTTATAAAAATTGTTAGTTTGGTTGCTTTGTTGATATTATGCTTAGTTTAGTTTCTTTTAAACATCATTAGTTTGGTTATTCCGTTGGAACAATGTTTAGTTTAGTTTTTAAAAAATTATTAGTTTGGTTGCTTTGTTGATACTATACTTTGTTTAGTTTCTTTTAAAAATCATTAGTTTGGTTAGTCTGTTAATCTTGTACTTAGTTTAATTTTTAAAAATTATTAGTTTGATTTCTTTGTTGAAATCATGCTTAGTTTAGTTTCTTTTCAAAATCCTTAGTTTGGTTATTATGTTTAAACAATGTTTAGTTTAATTTTTAAAAATTATAGTTTGGTTGCTTTGTTGATGTTATGTTTGGTTTAATTTTCTTTAAAAAACATTAGTTTGGTTATTCTGTTAATCTCATGTTTATTTTAGTTTTTAAAAAATTATTAGTTTAGTTGCTTTGTTGATATTATGCTTAGTTTAGTTTCTTTGAAAAATCATTGGTTTTTCTATTCTTTTTATCTCATGCTTAATTTAGTTTTAAAAAAATATTAGTTTTGCTCATTTGTTGATATTATGCTAAGTTTAATTTCTTTTAAAAATCATTAGTTTGGTTATTCTATTAATCTTATGTTTAGTTTAGTTTTCAAAAAATTATTAGTTTGATTGCTTTGTTGATGTTATGCTTGGTATAATTCTTTTAAAAATCATTTGTTTGGTTACTCTGTTAATCTCACACTTGGTTTAAGTTTTTAAACATTATTAGTTTGATTGCTTTCATGATTGTATACTTAGTTTAGTTTCTTTTAAAAATCATTAGTTCGGTTAATCCGTTGATCTCATGTTTAATTTGGTTTTTAAAAGTTATTAGTATGGTTGATGTGTTAATACTATGCTTAGTTTAGTTTCTTTTAAAAATCATTAGTTTGGTTATTCTTTTGATCTCAAGCTTAGTTTAGTTTTAAAAAATTATTGGTTTGGTTCCTTTTTTGATATGCACAATTTAGTTTCCTTTAAAACACATTTATTTAATTATTTTGTTGATCTCATGTTTGGTTTAGTTTTTAAAAATTATTAATTTGGTTATTTTGTTCATATTATGCTTTGTTTAGTTCTTTTAAAAATCATTAGTTTGGTTGCTCTGTTAATCTCCTACTTGGTTTAGTTTATAAAAAATTATTAGTTTGGTTACTTTGTTAATATTATACTTAATTTAATTTATTTTAAACATTATTAGTTTGGTTATTTGGTTGAAACAATGTTTAGCTTAGTTTTTTAAAAATTATTAGTTTGGTTGCTTTGTTAGCTATACTTTGTTTAGTTTTTTTTTAAAAAAAATCATTAGTTTGGTTACTCTTTTAATCTCATGATTAGTTTAATTTATAAAAATTATTAGTTTGGTTATTTTGTTGATATTATACTTAGTTTAGTTTCTTTTAAACATCATTAGTTTGGTTATTCCGTTGAAACAATGTTTAGTTTAGTTTTTAAAAAATTATTAGTTTGGTTGCTTTGTTGATGCTATACTTTGTTTAGTTTCTTTTAAAAATCATTGGTTTGGTTACTCTTTTGATCTCATACTTAGTTTAGTGGATAAAAATTAATAGTTATGTTGCTTTGTTTATATTATACTTAGTTTAGTTTCTTTTAAACATCATTAGTTTGGTTGTTCCATTGAAACAATGTTTTGTTTAGGATTTCAAAAATTATTAGTTTGGTTTCTTTGTTTATATTATGCTTAGTTTAGTTTTTTTTATTTAAAAATAATAATAATTAGTTTGGTTATTTTGTTGATCCTATATTTGATTTGGTTTTTAAAAATTATTAGTTTTGTTTCTTTGTTGATATTATGCTTAGTTTAGTTTCTTTTAAAAATCATTAGTTTAGTTATTTAGTTGATCTCATATTTAGTTTAGACTTTAAAATTTGTTAGTTTTGTTGCGCTGGTTATATTATGCTTGACTTGATTTTTTTAAAAATCATTTATTTGGTTATTTTGTTAATCTCATGCTTAGTTTAATTTTTAGAAATTATTAGTTTGGTTTTTTTTGTTGAAATCATGCTTAGTTTAGTTTCTTTCCAAAATCATTAGTTTGGTTATTCCATTGATCCAATGTTTAGTTTACTTTTTAAAGATTATTAGTTTGGTTGCTTTGTTGATGTTATTCTTGGTTTAATTCCGTTAAAAATCATTAGTTTGGTTATTCTTTTAATCTAATGTCTAGTTTAGTTTTAAAAAATTATTAGTTTAGTTGCTTTGTTGATTTATACTTAGTTTAGTTTCTTCGAAAAATCATTAGTTCTATTCTTTTTATCTCTTGCTTAATTTAGTTTGTAAAAATTATTAGTTTTGTTGCTTTGTTGATATTATGCTGAGTTTAGTTTCTTTTAAAAATCATTAGTTTGGTTGTTCCATTAATCTCATGTTTAGTTTAGTTTTGGTTCTTTGTTCATATTATGCTTGATATAATTCTTCTAAAAATCATTAGTTTGGTTACTCTTTTAATCTCATACTTAGTTGAGTGCTTTCATGATGGTATACTTAGTTTAGTTTATTTTAAAAATCATTAGTTCGATTAGTCCGTTGATCTCATGTTGAGTTTTTAGTTTTTAAAAGTTATTAGTATGGTTGATTTGTTAATACTATGCTTAGTTTAGTTTTGAAAAATTATTAGATTGATTGCTTTGTTGATATAATGCACATTTTAGTTTCCCTTAAAACACATTAGTTTAGTTTTTCGGTTGATCTCATGTTTTGTTTTGTTTTTAAAATTTTCAAGTTTGGTTCCTTTGTTGATGTCATGCTTAGTACAGTTTTTTTTTTAAAAAAAAACAAAACAAAATAAAAAATATTTATTTAAGTGATTTAGTTAATCTCATGTTTAGTATTGTTTAAAAAAATATTAATTTGGTTGTCTTGTTGATATTATACTTAGTTTAGTTTCTTTAATAAGTCATTGGTTTAGTTATTCAATTGATCTCATATTTAGTTTAGTTTTAAAAAATTATTAGTTTTGTTGCTCCGTTGAAATCATGCTTAGTTTAGTTTATTGTCAAAATCATTAGTTTTGTTATTCCATTGATATCATGTTTACTTTAGTTTTTGAAAATTATTAGTTTGGTTTAATTCTATTAAAAATCATTAGTTTGGTTATTTTTTTAATCTCATGTTTAATTTAGTTTTTAAAAAATTATTAGTTTGGTTATTTTGTTGATACTATGCTTAGTTTAGTTATTTTTAAAAATCATTATGTAGATCCCCATTTGGGGTTCACTCTTTGGCACCTCTACAGGATATTTTTCTTGACAGGCGAAGGGCTTTCAAAGAGCCACGTGTCACCTTGTAATTGGCCTTCAGTGAATCAGGTAGTGTTTTGAATATGCTAATCAAGGAGTGACACCTGGAAGAATCTTCGGAGAGGGCAGCATTTTTCTGTTATGAGGAGCGTATGAGAGAGGGGAGGTTGGGCCAGAGAGAGGAGAGAGGTGCTTTTCAGAAGGGCAGAGAGAGATATGTTTTGGGTGCTGGGAAGCTTGAGAGAAGAAAGGAAGCAAGGTTAGCCAAAGAAGAGGAGATTGAGTTTTTACAGAAGGAGATTTTTTATTTTTTTTTTGGGAAGGAGTTTTGAACCATGAGTGCAGGGGACCGTATTCTGTAGAGGGTTACAGAGAGGTTTTTGTTTGGTTTGGAGGGAAAGCTACCGGAGGGGGGGGAGCTCTTTCTGGCGAGGCTACTAGTTACAGGAAAGGATAAACTCGGCAGTCTCCTTGCTCATTTCAGCTGGAGGGGAGCCTTTCAGGTGCGTTTTCTGGACCACATACTTATTGCAGTTGATTTTCTTGATATTGTTGTGATTATGTTATAAATAATTTGTGCCTTGTTCTTCATATAAAATTTATTTAAGAGTGATCCGATTCCTTTTTATCTCTCCATTGGGTGTCTGAGTCATATCTTTGGGTCCTATTTCCACTGATTTTCCCACCTATACATGAGCCTATTGACTCCAATATGAAATGGAGCTCGGGTCGGTGTTTTCTTTGGTTCAGTTGATACTCTGTTTTTGTGATTGCTCTCTTGTTGTTTATACTTTGTTTTCGATGGCCATTCATACCCTCAAGGAGAAGGGTTTTGGTCCAGCATGAGCCTTTGGTTTCATATGGGCATAGTTTCTAAAGCTTGAGACCAGAAGACACTTCGTAGGCTAGCTCAGAATCGAGAGGCTGCAAGGAAGAGTCGGCTGAGGAAGAAAGCTTTGGTTCTGGATAGGCATATGTCCAGCAGCTGGAGTGTAGCTAACCCAAGCTTACACAATTAGAGCAAGAGCTTCGACGAGCACACCAACAGGGTGTTTTTATTTCGATTGGATTTTCTGGGGATCAGAGTCATTCCATGGGCGGAAATGAGGCTTTAGCATTTGACATGGGTTATGCTCGCTGGCTTGATGAATATCAGCGGCTAATCAATGACCTGAGATCAGTTGTAAATTCTTATGTAGGGGATAATGAACTACACATTCTTGTCGATAGCAACATGGCCACCTACAATGCATGGAGCTATGATGAGCATCTCATTCGAGTAGTTATTTGCTGTGGCCTGTATCCTAGAATTTGCTCTGTTGTGCAAAATGGAAAGTCATTCTCATTGAAAACAATGGAGGATGGTCAAGTGCTCTGGCATTCGAATTCAGTCAATACTCGAGAATGTAAAATTCCATATCCATGGCTAGTTTTCAATGAGAAGATAAAAGTAAACTCTGTTTTCTCCGAGATTCAACAGCTGTGTTTGATTCAGTGCTTCTTCTATTTGGGGGCGACATCTTGAGAGGGGATGGTGATGGGCACTTGAAAATGTTGGGGGGGGAGGGGGGGTGGTACTTGGAATTCTTCATGAAACCTAATACATCAGAAATGTACCAAAGCTTAAGGAGATAACTTGATGAGCTTAATTCAGAATAAACTACTAAATCCCAGAATGGGCATACACATGCATCATGAGCTCCTTTCTGCAGTGCAGCCAAAATGAAAGATGAATTGTTCAAACCCAGCTCATGAAGAACTGATGTGGCACACTCCTTGTCCTTCAGGGTCCCATCTTTCATTATTTCAACCAGAGTTACAATGAACGATAACCTTCCAGCTTCAGTCCGCCCTTCAGGATGTGATACTAAAGGCAATAAAATTGAGAGAGCTTCATCGATCACTCCCAGGTTTTTATCCTCGAGCAGATGAAGTAATGCTGGTATGATACCTGCCTTGATGGCTCGCGACTTATTGGATTGGTTGAGTGACAGGTTAAACAAGGCAGTGCCTGCATCCTCCTCTATCCTTCATGCTCACAACCCCACCACATATCTATTAAACCCATCCTTTATTCCACCAATCTCATACCCATTTTTCACTGCCCACTTCTTCACCCACATTCCCATTCTTCAAATATCCATTATTCCACCCTTCCCACTATCTATTCTACCCATGACGCCCATTTCCTCCATCCATCAAACCCATCGCTTCACACCCACCGAACCCTATGCATATTCACCCTCAATGTTCTCTACACCTTTATCATCTTCCCAAACTCACATACCCATCACTAAGCCAACCTAATAATTCTTCATCTGTCATCCCACAGCCGGCAGCTCGTTTCACCATTCTGCCCATTCTAATAACCTCATCATGCCTCTTCATATCCATCACCATCCGTATTTCTATTTTTTTAATACCCATCAAACCACTTTTCTCACTACATTTTCACCACCCGTCCTACCAATAATACTCCCACCATTCCTGCTCCAACATATCTATCCTCATGCACATACCCATAACCCTGCACTCATCATTACCGTCCATCATCCATTCAATCACACCCTTTATATCCCCCAGAACTCATCTTTCATACCCATTGAATTTGAATACCCTCACTCATACTTTCAACCACTCAATCCCATTATATTCCGAATCGCAGATCAGGATATAATTCTATTCCTCAAGATTTTTGCTCGTTGTGACCCTACAACGCGTGAAGAAACGATGCATGCAATCTGTGCACTAGCTCACGTGATTGGCTCAAAGTTTGGGACATTGGGATATGATGCTCATTGCCAATCCCTTAAAGGTTACTGCTGTTAGTTTCATTTACTGAAGAAGAAATCAGGTTATTGCTAAGCCCGCATGCAAGCTTATTCCTGATCTCAGCGTCTTCAACATTTGAATGGCTTTACACTGAAGGGTGGAAGTGAGGAGCTAAAAACGAGAGAGCTGTAGTGTGGCAGGGGATCGAGATAGAACAAGAGAAGCATGGAAGAGGGGAAGAATCATTGGGGGCCTACACCCTTTGTTGGGAGGAATGCAATAAAAAAAAATTGATGTGGCTTCACTAGCATCAAAACAGCCTATTCTTATATGATGAGGTAATCTTATATGAAGATGAATTGGCTGATAGTGGAGTGTCACTTTTAACTGTGAAAGTGAGGGTCATGCCAACTTGTTGGTTTCTTCTCTTGCGTTTCTGGTTTAGAGTCGATGGAGTGCTTATGAGATTGAGGGACACTCGCATGCATTGCATTTTTAAGGATGATGCAAACCCCATCATTCTTCGGAAAGCTGCTGGAGAGAAGCTACATTCCAAGCTTTATCTGCAAAAGGATATCCTTCTGATTCTACTGCATATAATGATCCAAGCACCAACAGCCAGAGGCTTCCCATCATCATGCATAAGACCCAAAAGCTTAAGGTGAAGTAACTGATCTTATGCTGCAGAATGCTGTTTCAAGAAAGATTATGATTTGCATTATTGAAAAGAGCATTGAGGATGGATTTTCATAAAGAGTTGGAGTTGCGTAGGAAGGAGATGCTAGAGAGAATTCAGGCAAATATTGTATAAATACGACGCGGGGATGATGAAGACACTGATGCTTCAGACAAGGACTACAGTGGTTGATGCAGCAGTTGAAGATTGGACAAAGGATTATAACATCTGAACCTCACTGAAGTTGCCATAGATAAATGGCCCCCTTCTATTAGTTCAAACAGAGATTACCTTCTGTGTTTTTTTCTAAGAGTTAACAGATTTTATGGAGTGCAATAGGGGCAAGCCACAACCTCCTTTTGATTAGATAAAGCCTGCTCTTCCAGCTCTTGGGCGTCTTATTCACTCGAAGAATGATGAAGATGTGCTAACTGATGCATGTTGGGCACTGTCTTACCTTTCTGATGGTACAAATGACAAAGTTCAAGCTGTTATTGAAGCGGGTGTATGTCCTAGGGTTGTTGAGCTTTTACTTTACTCATCTCCTTCTGTTCTCATTCCTGCACTTCACATGGTTGGAAACATTGTCACTGGAGATGATATGCAAACCCAGTGCATAATCAACCATCAGGCACTTCTTTGCCTTCTGAACCCGTTGACCAATAACCATAAGAAGAGCATCAAGAAGGAAGCTTGTTGGACTATTTCAAATAGAGCAGATTCAGGCTGTAATTGAGGCAAACATAATTGGTCCCCTTTGTTCATTTGCTTCAAAATGCTGAAGACAAATCGTGATTGGGTTGCCTCTACGTTAAAGTTAGCATGGATGGTGCTCCATACCTGAGGAACACCTCAAAACCTATTGCAATTATGTGGAACTCTCATCGGCTCTGGAGAAGATGTTCAGCTGCTTTCCAATTGGGCAGTGTGGTTCTCATGGACTTCTATGGCACGATGGGCTGACTGAGAGTCACTTAATGGATATTCTTCATGGTTCTGAATATATGCTAACATATGAGGATAAGAATGGAAACAAGTGGATGTTTCATTTCTCAAGCTCTCCATCTTCGCTTCTAAAAATTGATTTTCAAAAATTTGATTTTCAAGTAGTTTTCTTTTACTCCTTAACCTTTTCATTATTTTATTCTCTTTTATTATTTCATTTTATTATTTTATTTTATTTTATTTTTTTACTTTTTATTTCCCTTTTTTTTTCTTAATAATCTTAAAGTCAATAAAATCCCTTTTTAATAAAATTTGCTTCCACTTCCTATTCAGCAAGCAATTTTAATATCTTTCTTGGTCTTTTAAAATGTTTTAAAATAAGTATGAATTTATTCCTATAATTTCAAATGATGGAATTTATGGGATTGACTCATACAATATAAAATCGGCTTTGGTGGGGGTCAACATATGTGATTTTATGATTGACTGATTGACTGGTTGATTGCTATATTTGTTTGATTTATTATGCTCTATGACATGCATGAGATTATTCCTTAATTCTGCACTAACCCCCTCTCTTGATAGCGTATAATGGCTCATTGCCCAGGTATGCACCCATTCTCACTCTGGTCATTCTATATGCATGTATTGATTCTCACACGTGCATGATCATTTTGAGTATCCATTGATTTTCTTATTGATTGTCACATCAGTTTCATTTTATTAGTAGAGACCCGACTTTAGGGACTTAGAGGGGTGCTACGGTCTTTACCGTACCTTCCCAATAAGTAACCTGACCCTCGAACCCGATCCCGTTTTTCATAGACCACATTTTCCAAATAAGGAGTCACACTTAGGGTTTTCTTTCTTATTTTGTTTACCCTTTTAAAAATAAAACAAAAATAAGTGGCGACTCCAAGACATTTTCATAATCAATAAATCATTTTTCAAATAAAAATCAAGCTTGCCATCGAGTGGAAGCGCATGAGCCGAAATGCGGGGTCCACACATTAGTTTGGTTATTCTTTTTGATCTCATACTTAGTTTAGTTTATAAAAATTGTTAGTTTGGTTGCATTGTTGATTTTATACTTGGTTTAGTTTCTTTTAAATATCATTAGTTGTGGTTATTCCATTAATCATATGTTTAGCTTAGTTTTTAAAAAATTATTAATTTGGTTGCTTTGTTGATGCTATGCTTAGTTTATTTATTTTTAAAAATCATTAGTTTGGTTATTCTTTTAATCTCATGGTTAGTTTAGTTTTGAAAATATATTTGTTTGGTTTGTTTGTTGATATTACGATTAATTTAGTTTTTTTAAATAAATAAAAAATCATTAGTTTGGTTATTTTTTTTATCTTATGTTTGGTATAGTTTTTTAAAATTATTAGTTTTGTTACTTTGTTGATATTATGTTTAGTTTAGTTTCTTTTAAAAACCATTAGTTTAGTTATTCAGTTGATCTCATATTTAGTTTAGGTTTCAAAAATTATTGGTTTGGTTGCTTTGTTGATATTATACTTAGTTTAATTCTCTTAAAAATCATTAGTTTAGTTATTCAGTTGATCTTATATTTAGTCTAGATTTCAAAAATTATTAGTTTGATTGCTTTGTTGATATTATGCTTGGTTTAATTCTCTTAAAAATCATTAGTTTAGTTATTCAATTGATCTCATATTTAGTTTTGGTTTAAAAAATTATTAGTTTGGTTGCTTTGTTGATATCATACTTCAGTTAATTTCTTTTAAAAATCATTTGTTTGATTATTATGTTGATCTCATGTTTAACGCAATTTTTAAGCATTACTAGTTTTGTTGCTTTGTTAATTTTATGCTTGGTTTAATTCTTTTAAAAATCATTAGTTTGGTCATTCTGTTAATTTAATATTTAGTTTAGTTTTAAAAAAAATATTAGTTTGGTTTCTTTCTTATTGTGCTTAGTTTAGTTTCTTTTAAAAATCATTAGTTTGGTCATTCTGTTAATTTAATATTTAGTTTAGTTTTAAAAAAAATATTAGTTTGGTTTCTTTCTTATTGTGCTTAGTTTAGTTTCTTTTAAAAATCATTAGTTTGGTTGTTCAATTGATCACATATTTATTTTAATTTTCAAAGATTATTAGTTTGGTTGCTTTGTTTATATTATTATAGACCCTTGATTTTGTCCCCTAACCACATTCCTTAGTGCTCTTTTAGTTCTCCATAATAGTTCCTTTGTGGCCCATTGATACAACTTATCTTTTTGAGACACCATAAAGACTCTGGTCGAGGGATTAATCTAGCCTCTCATTATGATCCTTGGCAACTGTAAGTTAGATGTAGGATTTTCCTTTTATCTTTTTAGAATAGCTCATTTAGGTACACTTTTAGGTCACTTAGGCACTTTTCTGATCACCTTAGGTCACTTAGGCATCTTTCAAGCTCACTTAGGTTCATTTAGGCACACCTAATCCATTAGGCACCATCCTAGGCCCATCAAAGCTCCCTTAGGCCCACTTAGGCTCACCTTGACTCATTTAAATTAACCTATACCCACTTAGGTTCACCTAGGCCCACTCTAGTTCACATAGTCCTGTTTTGGTTCATCTAGGCCAACTTAGGGACACCTAGCCCACCTAGGCCTACCTAGGCACACCTAGCCCACTCAGGTTCACTCGGCCCACTTAGGTTCCTCTAAGCCACTTAGATTTACTTAGACCCACTTAGGTTCACCCAAACCCCACCTTAAGTACATTTAGGTCATTTTTTAGGTAATTCTTACATGATTGCATGTTCTTGTTTTTTTTTTTTTTTGTTTATTATTTATTTATTTATTTTAGGAAATTGTTTGTGGTTAATGATTTTAAGTCTCTTTAAGTTGAATGAAATAATATTCCATTCTTCTCAAAATTGCATGTGATTGACTTTTAATTTTTTTAATCACATAATTTTAATATTTTTAATTTTCAATTTCGTGATTTTTATTGATTCTAACCCTCATTCTTTTTTGGTTTGTTTTGCATGGGATTTTGAGTACCCCATCCATATTGAAGGAAGATATTCACAAGATTTTTTGTTTTTTGTTTTTTTGTTTTGGAAGTATGGAGCAATGTTCTGGAAAGAAAAATCAAGTTCATTTTAGGGGAAAGATTCGGTATGTTTTTTAGATGGAACGATGGTTGGTCAAAGGGAGGACTTTTGGAGCATGTTTTGGGAAGGAGTTGGGTTCACATTCTGGAGGATTCTAAGCACATTTTGGCGGAATTTCGAGGGCTAAGCCATGGATAAGGAAGGTTAAGCATTTTTTGGAAAGAGGGATTGCTACGTTTTGGAGAAGAATGGGGGGGGTAGCAACACCAAAAATCTCAAGGACAACTTATCCATTGGGCTTTGGGGAGAAGTTATATCCTCTTCAAGAACAATAGCCAAGGGCAACTCAGAAAGTAAAAGCCTACACATAGTCCACTACGGGAGGGGTTGCAAAAGTCCTCATATAGACGTCATTCTCCATAGAGAAGCACCGACACGCAGCAGCCTGAAAAGGGAGACAATCGATCATGAGACTCCTTGAGAGGGTGAATAACGAACTATAAGAGGGGCCTTCTCTTACATGCGAATTCAAGTTTCTTCACAGCCACCCTCACGACTGCACAGTTTGCATCATGAGAGATCCCTCTTAGCATCACACACCAAGGAAACATACTATCAATTCAGGAAGCATCACAACACACCATTGGAGAAGTTGGAGTCCACTAATCATGGTTGTAAGAGGCACGCACAAAAGAGGCAACCACACACCACAATTTGGGCGGCATCTCCGATAAGAAGCAGCAGCATGGGACTCCATTGGAGAGAATTCTCCACACACGGTCACATAAAGGTTGCCATACACAGTTGAAAAGATATCCATAGGATGTACCATAAGATGGTGGTTGTAGCCACACGTTGGACTTAAGAAAAGCGGTTGTCACTTTCAATACACCATAAGGGAGAAAAGATTCACACACGCAACAATGGGAAGGTAAGTTGATTTTTTTTTTTTTAGTTTGGTTTTTTATTAATTATATATGTTTGAAAAGTTATTATTTTTTAGTTTGGTTTTGATTAATTATGTATATTTATATTGAAAGGTATGATTTTTTTTTTTTGTTTAGTTTTTAATTCATCATATTATATTGAAAGGTTTTAATTTCTTTAGTTTAGTTTTTTTAGTTCATTATATTATATTAAAAAGTTAGAATTGTTTTTAGTTTCCTTTTTATTTATTGTATCATATCGAAAGGTTATAATTTTTTTATTATCATTATAGTTCACTAGATTAATTGTTTTGTAGGATAAAATTTTTATTTTGAAGCTTGTGCCATGTTAGTTTATTTCGTTTAAGTTAATTCAAAAGTTTTATAGTTTTAATTAATTAGTTTAATTCGTTTGATTGATTTGATGTCATGATGTTTTATCTTACAAAGTTTGATAATTGTAGTACTTAATCATCTTGTTTTAGGTTTTGTGTTATTAGGTTATTTACCATGCAATTAAAATTTTATCTTGTAAAGTTGGATAATTTCAGTGCTTAATCATCTTGTTTTAGGTTTTGTGTTATTAAATTTTTTTCTCTATGCTATTTAAAGTTCTCATTTTTAGTAATTTGGTAGTTCTTTGGTTTAGATTTTCTTGTTATACATGTCTTTGATTGTGTTATTATATTTAAAGTTCTTGTCTTTAGAAATTTGGTAGCTAAGAGTTTTTAGATTTTCTAGTTATTATGCATGCCTTTGATTGCATTATTATATTTAAAATTTGCATATTTAGAAATTCGGTAGTTCTTAGGTTTTAGATTTTCTTGTTATTATGCATGTCTTTGATTGCACTATGTTATTAAATTCTCATATTTGGAAGATTGTTGATTCTTAGGTCTTAAATTTGCTTGTTATTATATTTGTAATTTGATGATTATTTTTATTGAATGTTTCATCCTTAGAAGATTGGTATTTTTTAGGTTCTAGATCTTTTGGTTTTATTTCATGCTATTAAAAAAAGTCTTGATTTTTATTTTTGAAAGCATATTGGTTTGATGGAATCCTTATATGAAAGATTTTTTCACAACTCATCCTTGTTGTCGGTTTCCACTCACCTAATAACCATTTGGATTTAAAATTCGTTTTGATAATTTAGAGTACTTTTCAAAAAATTTCCAAAAAATTTATGATATTCATTACTTCTTGAACTTGATTTTGGAATATTATTCGAGTAAAAAAGATTTTCTTGAAGTCAAAATTATGACAATCTCTTTCAGCATGTTTTGTTTAGGCTTACTTCTATACACTTGAGAGCACTTTACAAAATTAAATTACTTTTTGATATTTTGAATTTAAATAAATATTTTCCTCAAATTTTTTACTTCTTAAAATTGAATTTTGAGATATTATTAAAAAAAATATGTTCTCTTGAGAGAGATATGATTTTTCAAATTTGTGCCTACTGCACATGACTTTTTTTGGATAGTTGATAAGTTTGAGTGTTTTAAAAATACTTTCTAGGGCTCTCTAGTCTTGGATTTATTTATTATTATTATTTTTTTGTAAACTAAACAACTTAAAGGACATGTATGATTTTTTTTTTTTTTTATGATTTTAGGAGACTAATTACTACTCAAAAACCACACATTTTAGATAATAATTCTCATGAGTTTCATACATTTTGAGCAGTAATTATGCCTAATATACCCAAGTAATACATTGCTGCTACCCTTACAAGATATACTAATGGTTTTTGTGAAGTTTTGGAGATATTTCAAGGTGATTTTTAAAGTATTGAGTGACAAAAGAGAAATGGAATCGAGGAAGGTAAACAATATGGATGATGAGGAAGAAGCAATGCTTGGACCAAGATTTGGAGCTGAATTGAAGGTGGTTGAGGTGGATTCAAAAGAAAGAAATGGGAGAAATGACAAAAAGGAGTTGAAAAACTATGTTTTTCCATTTCGTATGATCATGCGAAAGTTTCGCATAGTTATGCAAAATGGACCAGAAAACAATTTTGGCTGCAACTCAAAGGGAAAACTAAAAACTGATTTCGCATGACCATGCAAAAATTTCACACAGTCATGCGAAATGCTCCAGGAATACGAAATTGGTGTTGATGCATTTTCCACTTTGCACAATCGTGCGAAATTGTTGGAGCTTGTGTGAAATTGCATTTTTCCAGATTTCTTGGTGAAGAAGCCTCTGAAAGACCTCTTGGATGATGCCAAGTGTCCACTTGAACTTGACCTATAAATAGAAACTTGATTTACTCATTTGGGGGACTTTTAGACATTTTCTAATTGTAGAACTTTCCAGATTTTCTCTTTCTATAGAATTCTCTATTTTCCTTCATTTTCTCTCATTTTCTCGGTAGTTTTGAGACCAAATCTCCAAGCATGAGTGGCTAAATCTTGTTTTTCTCGAAGGAGCAAGATCTATGGTGAATTAGAGAAATGAGCTTGAATTGCAAAGGTAATTTGATCCAATTGATTGATTAATTCAAATCATATATTCAATTTATCTTAAATTATCTTCCAATGATTACTACAATGCAGACTAGTTAGATTCATCAAATTCTTAATGCTAGATTTAATGAGATTAAATAGTTGCATTGTGTGAATCTTTGGAAGATAATTTAAGATGAATTGAATATATGATTTGGATTGATCTCTTGGATTAAATGACCTAATTTGAAGAGAAATTAAATCTAAATCTAAAGCTAAATCAAAAATCAGTTTAGATGAAAATTTAGGTTTTTAATCTAACTTGATGAAAACTGGATCTCAACATCTATTCACCATGAAAATTGTTTTCTAGAAAATCCTAACTCCAAGAATTTCATTTTCTATTAGTTTTCTTCTATATTTACATTTCATTTTCCTCTCAATTTGAAATCATTGTTAGTTTGAACTTTTATCATGAATTGTCATATCATTTTCACTTGATCACAACCATTCCTTCTTCTCTCATTCAAGCCTTGATTACCAAGAATAATCCATCGTTGTGGACAATACCTAAAAACCATTATACTACAGTAGTATGTATTAAAACCACTTTTTGATCATGTACAACCTGCTATAGAGTAGTGAATTTGGTTATAAATTTTGTTTTGATCAATAAACGATGAAAAAACCAAACGATCAAAGACCTTTAAATATTTTTACAAATTCAGTTTATGCATGTCACCATTTTCTACCTAGTTTTGGACCTTCTGGAACTTTTGGGTGTTTTTGCTTAAATTTGTTATTTGAATGAGTGTTTGAGTTTTTTATGTTATTCCAGAAGTGTAGGAGATGTTTCCTGAAAATTTATGTAATTAAATTCCACTTCAAGATTTTTTTTTAGGATTTGTTTTATGATGCTTCCTGTTCTAATTGCATGCTAACGATCTTACACTTTACTTAACTATGCTATTTTTTTGGAGTTATTTGACTTATCTTGGCATGACTTTGGTTATTGTATCATGATATAGACTAAATTGAGAAGTTTGTCTTTATTTTTCATGATCAATTGATGTTCCTATATATTAATTTATATTTTTTCTTTTGATAATAGTGTGCTACCTGTTTTAACCATAACCCTTGATTTTTTTTTCTCCTATTTTGGGAGTTATATACATGACTTGTCTAATAATTGGTGTTTTCTTATACTTTGGTCATTTCTGTTGTGATATTTAAATACCATGCATGCTAGGATTTCTTTTCTTTAACGTCTGTTATTATAACTTTGATCTAACCTCCAATGTCTTGTGGAAGCGCATTGTTATTTGGGTACGCTTCTTATCTTTGCATCTTAATTCCATTAGTTATGTAAAGCTTCATACATGATCATTATCATGCTTAATATATATTTTTGATTGCTTGTTTGACTCACCATGTTAGATTTCTTGACTATGGTAAAATACACGTGTGTGTGTGTGTGTGTTTTAAACTAAATTTGATATCTTATGACAACGCTTAAGTTGTAGCTCAAGTACGCCTATCTTCCTTACTCATGTGATTGATTACTTAGATATATTTGTTTGAATATGAATAACAATCTAGCCAATAGAGACCACTTTAAGGCTTAGAGGGGTGCTACCTCTTTGAGGTACCTTTCTGATAGGTAACCTAATCCTCTCTGCCCTAGACTCAGTTTTTTCAAATACAGGGTTTTCCAAAACTTAAGGAGTCATTTTTCTTAGGTGAGTCCAGAAATTGGTGACCCCATTGAGGATTTTTGAAGATCAAGCTTGAACACTACTTGAGGAAAATATGGTGTTTAATTGGTTGATTTAGTTTTGAACACTACTTTAGGCAAGGTGATTCAGTTTGCTTAATTGTTTGTGATTTAGTTAAAGAAAAGAGATTTTTTTTAGAATTGATATTTTGAGTTAAGCTTAATCGTTTTGTCTTGGAAACCATTGTAGGTTCTATTTAAGTTTATTCTTTGGTCCTTTCGTTTCTCATCATTAGGACACAATTCTAGGTTCTATCTAACCTTATTCGTTTGTTTTTTTGGTTTCTCATCATTGGCTCACAATTCTAGGTTCTATTTAAGTTTATTCTTTGTTCCTTTGCTTTCTCATCATTGGAACTCCATCATAACTTCTATATAAGTTTATTCTTAGTTCCATTCATTTATCATCATTGGGACACAATATTAGGTACTATCTAAGAATATTCATTTTTTCCCCTTGGTTTCTTATCATTGGAATGCTGTCCTAGGTTCTATCTAAGTTTAATTGTTTGTTCCTTTGGTTTCTCATCTTTAGGACACCATCCTAGGCTCTATCTAAGTTTCTTCTTTCTTCATTTAGTTTCTCATCATTAGGACACCATCCTAGGTTTTGTCCTACTTCATTCTTTTTCATTTCATTTCTCATCAATGGGATACCATTCTAGGTTCTCTCTAAGCTTAATCATTTGTTCCTTTGGTTTCTCATCAATGGGACATCATCCTAAGTTCTAAGTATCTTCTTTGTTCCTTTAGTTTCTCATCATGGGGACACCATCCTAGATTCTATCTAAGCTTAATCATTTGGTCCTTTGGATTCTTTTCATTGGGACAACATCATAGGTTCTATCGAAGTTTACTCTTTGGTCCTTTTACTTCTCATCATTAGGACGTCATCCTATGTTCTATATAACCTTATTTGTTTGTTCCTTTAGTTTCTCATCATTGGTTCACCATCTTAGGTTCTATCTTGGTTTATTCTTATGCCTTCACATCATTGGGACACCATTTTAGGTTCTTTCTAAATTTATTCTTAATTCCATTGATTTATCATCATTAGGATGCCATCCTAGGTACTACCTAAGATTATTTGTTTTTTCCTATGGTTTTTTTATCATTAGGACACCATCCTTGGTTCTATCTAAGCTTAATTGTTTGTTCATTTGGTTACTTATCATTGGGACACATCCCTATATTCTATTTCAATTTAAAGGTTCATTTGGTTTCTTATCATTGGGACACATCCCTAGATTCTATTTCAATTTATTCTTTGTTCATTTGGTTTCTAATCATTGGAAAACCATCCTAGCTTCTATCTCAGTTTATTCTTTATTTATTTGGTTTCTCATCATTAGGATGTCATCACAGGTTCTATCTAAACTTAATCGTTTGTTCCTTTGGTTTCTCATCATTGGGACACCATCCTAGGTTCTTCTTTGTTCCTTTGCTTTCTCATCATTGGAACTCCATCATAACTTCTATATAAGTTTATTCTTAGTTCCATTCATTTATCATCATTGGGACACAATCTTAGGTACTATCTAAAAATATTCGTTTTTTCCCCTTGGTTTCTTATCATTGGAATGCCGTCCTAGGTTCTATCTAAGTTTAATTGTTTGTTCCTTTGGTTTCTCATCTTTAGGACACCATCCTAGGCTCTAAGTTTCTTTCTTCATTTAGTTTCTCATCATTAGGTCACCATCCTAGGTTTTGTCCTACTTCATTCTTTTTCATTTCATTTCTCATCAATGGGATACCATTCTAGGTTCTCTCTAAGCTTAATCATTTGTTCCTTTGGTTTCTCATCAATGGGACATCATCCTAAGTTCTAAGTATCTTCTTTGTTCCTTTAGTTTCTCATCATGGGGACACCATCCTAGATTCTATCTAAGCTTAATCATTTGGTCCTTTGGATTCTTTTCATTGGGACAACATCATAGGTTCTATCTAAGCTTAATTGTTTGTTCCTTTGGTTTCTCATCATTGGGACACCATCCTAGGTTCTTCTTTGTTCATTTGGTTTCTCATCATTAGGACACCATCCCAAGTTCTACCTAAGCTTAATCGTTTGTTCCTTTGGTTTCTCAACATTGGGACACAATCTAAGGTTCTATCTCATTTTATTTTTTGTTCATTTCGTTTCTCCTCATTAGGATGCCATCCTAGGTACTACCTAAGATTATTAGTTTTTTCCTCTGGTTTTTTATCATTAGGACACCATCCTTGGTTCTATCTAAGCTTAATTGTTTGTTCATTTGGTTTCTTATCATTGGGACACATCCTTAGATTCTATTTCAATTTAAAGGTTCATTTGGTTTCTTATCATTGGGACACATCCCTAGATTCTATTTCAATTTATCCTTTGTTCATTTGGTTTCTCATCATTGGAAAACCATCCTAGGTTCTATCTCAATTTATTCTTTATTTATTTGGTTTCTCATCATTAGGACGTCATCATAGGTTCTATCTAAACTTAATAATTTGTTCCTTTGGTTTCTCATCATTGGGACACCATCCTAGGTTCTTCTTTGTTCATTTGGTTTCTCATCATTAGGACACCATCCCAAGTTCTACCTAAGCTTAATTGTTTGTTCCTTTGTTTTCTCAACATTGGGACACAATCTAAGGTTCTATCTCATTTTGTTTTTTGTTCATTTCGTTTCTCCTCATTTGGGTGTCGTCCTAGGTTCCATCCAAAACTTAATCATTTGTTCGCTTAGTTTCTCATCATTGGGACACCATCCTAGGTTATATCTAACCTTAATCGTTTGTTCCTTTGGTTTCTCAACATTGGGACACAATCTAAGGTTCTATCTCATTTTATTTTTTGTTCATTTCGTTTCTCCTCATTTGGGTGTCGTCCTAGGTTCTATCCAAAACTTAATCATTTGTTCGCTTAGTTTCTCATCATTGGGACACCATCCTAGGTTCTATCTAACCTTAATCGTTTGTTCCTTTGGTTTCTCATCATATGGACACCATCCTAGGTTCTACTCTTAATTTATTCTTCATTCCTTTGGTTTCTCATAATTGGAATGTCATCCTATATTCCATCTAACCTTAATTGTTTATTCCTTCGCTTTTGCATCAATGCGACACCATCCTAAGTTCGATCTCAATTTCTTCTTTGTTCATTTGGTTTCTCATCATTAAGACGTCATTCTAGGTTATGTCTAAGCTTAATTGATTGTTCCTTTGGTTTCTCGACATTGGGAAACAATCCAAGGTTCAATCTTATTTTATTCTTTGTTCATTTCATTTCTCATCATTAGGACATCATCCTAGGTTCCATCTAAGCTTAATCGTTTGTTCGTTTAGTTTCTCATCATTGGGACACCATCCTAGGTTCTATCTAAGCTTAATAGTTTGTTCCTTTGTTTCTCATCATTAGGATGCCATCCTATGTTCTATCTAACCTTAATCGTTTCTTCCTTTGCTTTCGCATCGATGAGACCCCATCCTAGGTATTATCTCAGTTTATTCATTATTCATTTGGATTCTCATCATTTGAACACAATTCTAGGACCTTTCCAAACCTAATCATTTCTTTCTTTTGTTTCTTATTAATTGGGACACAACCCTAGGTTCTATCTCAGTTTCCTCTTTGTTCCTTTGGTTTCTCATCATTGGGACACCATCCTAGGTTCTTCATTTATCCTTTGTTCCTTGGGTTTCTCATCATTTGGATGCCATCCTATGTTCTATCTAACCATAATCGCTTCTTCCTTTGCTTTCGCATTAATGCGACACCATTATGGGTTCTGTCTTAGTTTATTCTTTATTCCTTTGGTTTCTCATCATTGGGATGCTATCCAAGGTTCTGTTTAAATTTAATCGTTTATTCCTTTGGTTTCTCCTCATTGGGAAACAATCCTAGGTTCAATCTCATTTTATTCTTTGTTCATTTCGTTCACCATCATTGGGATGCCATCCTAGGTCTTTCTAAGCTTAATCGTTTGTTCATTTTGGTTTCTCATCATTGGGACACCATCCTAGGTTTTATGTAAGCTTAATTGTTTGTTCCTTTGGTTTCTCATCACTAGGACAGCATCCTAAGTTCTAAGTTTCTTCTTATTTCCTTTGGTTTGTCAAAATGCGGACGCCATCCTAGGTTCTATGTTAGTTTATTCTTTGTTCATTTTGTTTCTATGGAATGCCATCCTAGATTCTATGTAAGTTTAATTGTTTGATCATTTCGATTCTTGTCATTGGGACACAATCGTAGCTTCTATCTAAGTTTATTCTTTGGTCCTTTCATTTTTCATCATTAGGACGCCATCCAAGGTTCTATCTAACCTTATTCGTTTGTTCCTTTGGTTTCTCATCATTGGGTCGCCAACCTAGCTTCTATCTTTGTTTATTCTCAATTCATTTGCTTTCTCATCATTGGGGCACCATTTTAGGTTTTATCTATTTTTATGTTTATTTCCATTGATTTATAATCATCGAGACTCCATTCTTGGTACTACATAAGATTATTCATTTTTTTCCTTTGTTTTCTGATCGTTGGAATGTCATCCAAGGTTCTATCTAAGCTTAATTTGGACGCCAAAGTAGCAAAGAATAAAATAAGATAGAACCTAGGTCGGCCTTCCAAAAACGAGAAACCAAAGGACCAAATAAGTAAGTTTAGATTGAACCTAGCATAGCATCCCATGGATGAGAAACAAAAGGAACAAAGAATAAACTGAGATAGAACCTAGGATGGCGTCCCAATGATGAGAAACCAAAGCAACGAAAAATGTTTAGATAGAACCTAGTTATGCATTCCAATGACGAGAAACGAAATGAACAAATAATAAACAAAGATAGAAGCTCTGATGGTGTCCAAATAATGATAAACAAAAGTAACAAAGAGGAAACTTAGATAGAACCTAAATGTGATGATGAGAAATTAAGGAGGAAATAAGAAACTTAGATTTGACTCAGATGCAGTCCTATTGATGAGAAACGAAAGGAACTAACGTTTAAACTTAGATAACGTAGGATGGGGTCCCAATAATAGGAAAACAACTCAACAAAGAATAAATTTAGATAGAACCTATGATAGTGTCCCAATGATGACAAACCAAAGGAGCAAACATCAAACTTAAATCAAACCTATGATGGTGTTCCAATGTTCAAAAACGGAAGGAAGAAACGATTAAGGTTAGATAAAATCTAGGATGGCATCCCAATGAAGAGAAACCAAATAAAGAAAGAAAAAACTAAGATAAAACCTAGGATGGTGTAGCAAAGATGAGAAACTAAAGGAAAAAAGAAGAGACAAACTAAAGAAAGAAAAAACTAAGATAGAACATAGGATGGTGTCCCAATGACGAGAAACAATGAAAAACCTAGGAGGGTGTCGCAATGATAAGCAACCAAACAAACAAAATATTAAGCTTATATTGAACCTATGATGTCTTTCAAATGATATATGAAACCAAATGAACAAAGAAAAAACTTCGGACAGAGTCCCAATGATTAGAAACAAACATAACAAAAAAGATACTTAGAACCTAGAATGACATCCCAATAATTAGAACCAAATCAACAAATAATAAACTGAGAATGAACATAGGATTGTGTCAGAATGATTAGAAAGCAAAGAAACAAACGCTTAAGCTTAAATAGAACCTAGGATAGCTTTCCACAGATCAAAAACCAAATGAACAAAGAATAAACTGAGATAGAAACCAGAATGGTTTCCCAATGATGAGAAACAAATGAAATAAAGAAACTTAGATACATCTTAGGATGGTGTCCCAATGATGAAAAACCAAATGATCAAAGAATAAATCGAGATATAACCTATGATGGTGTCCCAAATGACAAGAAAACAAAGGAGCATACGATTAGGTGCAGAAAGAACCTAGGATGGAGTCCCAACGATGACAAACCAATGGAAAAAACAATTAAGTTGAAATAAAACCTAGGATAGTGTTCCACTGATCAGAAACCAAATGAGCAAAGAATAAACAGAAACGGAAAGTAAAATGATGTCCCAATTATGAGAATCGAAAGTAACAAATAAGAAACTTGGATACAACTTAGGACGGTACCCAATGCTAAGAACCCAAATAAACAAAAATGAATTGAGATAGAACCTAAGATGGTGTCCCAATGATAGGAAACCAAAGGACAAATTGATTAAATTAAGAAAGAACCTAGGAAGGCATCCCAATATTGAGAAATCAAAGGAACAAACGACTATGTTTAGATAGAACCTAGTTACACATCCCAGTGATGATAAACAAAATGAACAAAGAATAAACAAAGATAGAACCTATGATGGTGTCCCAATGATGAGAAATAAAGTAACAAAGAAGAAACTTAGATAAAACATGGGAACCAATCCCAAGGAAGAAAAAAGAAACTTAGATTCAGCCTAAGATGAGTAACAAAAGGAACTAACACTTAAGCTAAGATAGAACCAAGGATGGGGTCCCAATCATAATAGAACCTAGGATAGTGTCCCAGTGATTTGAAACCAAAGGAACAAACATCAAACTTAAATCAAACCTATGATCGTGTCCCAATGTTGAGAAAGTAAAGGAACAAACAATTAAGGATAATTAGAAACTAGAATGGTGTCCCAATGATGAGAAACAAAAAAGAAACTCATATAGAACTTAGGATGACGTCCAAATAATTAAAAACTAGATGAACAAAGAATAAATTGAGAAAGAGCCTAAGATGATGTCCCAATGATGAGAAACCTAAGGAACAAACGATTAAGCTTAGAGAGAACCTTGGATAGCGTTCCATTGATCAGAAACCAAATGAATAAAGACTAAACTGATATAGAAACTAGAATGGTGTCCTAATGATAAAAAAACAAAAGTAGTAAAGAAGAAACATGGATACAACCTAGAATGGTGTTCCAATGATGAGAAACCAAATGAACAAAGAATAAACTGAGATAAAATATTGGATGGTGTCCCAATGACAAGAAACCAAATGAACAAACAATTATCTTTAGATAGAACCTAGTTTTGCACCCCAATAATGAGAGACGAAATGAATAAAGAATAACTTGTGATAAAACATATGATGGTGTCCCAATGATTAGAAACCAAAGGAACAAAGAAGAAACTTCGATTCACCCTACGATGCAGTCCTATTGATGAGAACGAAAGGAACTAACGTTTTAGCTTTAGATAGAACTTAGGATGGCATCCCAATAATGTGAAAGTAAATAAAAAATGAATAATATTAGATGGAACTTAGGACATTGTCCCAAATATGAGAAACCAAAGGAATAAGCATCAAACTAAAATCAAACCAATGATGGTGTCCTAATATTAAGTAATTGAAGAAACAAATGATGAAGGTTAGATAGAACCAAGGATGACGCCCCAATGACGAAAAACCAAACAAAGAAATAATAAACTAAGATAGAACATAGGATGCTATCCCAATGATGAGAAACCAAAGGAACAAAGAAGAAACCTAAATAGAAGCAAGGAGGGTGTCACAATGATGAGAAACCAAACGAACAAACAATTAAACTAATAAAAAACATAGGATGAGAAACCAATGGAACAAACGATTAAGCTTAAATAGAATCTAGGATAGCATTCCACTTATTAGATAGAACCTAGCTTTGCCTCCGAATGATTTGAAATGAAATAAACTGAGGTACAACCTATGATGTTGTCCCAATGATGAAAAACAAAAGTAACAAAGAAGAAACTTAAATTAAACCTAGGATGATCTCCCAATGTTCAGAAATTGAGGGAGCAGAGGATCAAAGTTTGATAGAACCTAGGATGGTGTCCCAATGATGAGAAACTAGATGAAAAAAGAAAAAAAGCTGAGATAGAACTTAGGATGGTTTGCCAATTATGAGAAACTAAAGGAAAAGGAGAGAAAAACATATAGAAATTAGGTTGGTGTCCAAATGATAAGAAACCAATGGAACAAACGATCAAGTTTAAATAGAACCTAGGATAGCGTTCAACTGATCAAAGAATAAATGAAATAGAAACTAGAATGGGGTCCCAATGATGAGAAACTTCGATACAACGGAGGATGGTGTCCCAATGATGAGAAACCAAATGAATAGAGAATCAATTGAGTTAGAACCTTGGATGGTGTCCCAATGATAAGAAACCAATGGAACAAAAGATTATGTTTAGATAGAACCTAGTTTTTCCTCCAAAAGATGAGAAACAAAATGAACAAAGAATAAGCTGAGGTAGAACTTATGATGTTGTCCCGATGATAACAAAAGTAATAAAGAAGAAACTTACATAGAACCTGTGATGGTGTCCCAATGATAAAAAAAACCAAATGATGGGAGAAGAAGCTTAGATTTAATCTAGGATGCAGCCCTATTGATTAGAAACGAAAGGAACTAACATTTAAGCTTAGATAGAACCTATGATGGTGTCCCAATGATAGAAAAGCAAATAAACAAAAAATAAACTTAGATAGAACCTGGGATATTGTCCCAATGATAAGAAACCAAAGGAACAAACATCAAACTTAAATTAAACCTAGGATGGTCTCCCAATGATGAGAAACCAAATGAAGAAAGCAAATATATATATATATATATATATATATATATATATAATCTAGGATGGTGTGCCAATTATGAGAAATTAAAGGAAAAGGAAACAAACTCAAATGGAAATTAGGCTGGCGTCCAAATGATAAGAAATCAGTGGAACAAATGATTAAGTTTAAATAGCACCTAGGATAGTTAGACACAAAATGAACAAAGAATAAAATGAAATAGAAACTAGAATGGGGTCCCAATGATGAGAAACAAATAAGAAACTTAGATACAACCAAGGATGCTATCCCTATGATGAGAAACCAAATGAATAAATAATCAATTGAATTAGAACCTTCGATGGTATGAGAAACCAAATGAACAAATAATCAACTGAATTAGAACCTTCAATGGTATCCTTATGATGAGAAACCAAATGAATATAGAATCAATTGAGTTAGAACCTTGGATGGTGTCCCATTGATGAGAAGCAACAGAACAAACGATTGAATTTATAAAGAACCTAGGATGGTGTCCCAATGAAACAAATAATTATGCTTAGACAAAACCTAGTTTTTCCTTTGAATGATGAGATGCAAAATGAACAAAGAAGAAACTTACATAGAACCTATGATGGTGTCCGAATGATGAGAAACAAAATGAAGAGAGAATAACTTAGATTCAATCTAGAATCCAGTTCTATTGATGAGAAATGAAAGGAACTAACATTTAACCTTAGATAAAACCTATGATGCGATCCCAATGATGGGAAAGCAAATAAACAAGGAATAAACTTATATATAAACTAGGGTATTTGTCCCAATGATGAAAATCAAAGGAACAAACATCAAACCTAAATTAAACATAGGATGGTCCCCCAATGTTTAGTAACTGAAGGAATTAACGATTAAGGTTGAGTAGAACCTAGGATGGTGTCCCAATGATGCGAAACCAGATGAAGAAAGGAAAAATTGAGATAAAATTTAGGATGAAGAAAGGAAAAGGAGAGAAATACGGATAGCAATTAGGTCAGTGTGCCAATGATAAGAGACCAATGGAACAAACAATTAAGCTTAAATAGACCTAGGATAGCATTCCACTAATCAAATACAATATGAACAAAGAATAAAATGAAATAGAAGCTTGAATGGTTCCCCAATGATTAGAAACCAATTGAATAAAGAAAAGAGTTACAACCTTGGATGGTGTCCTATTGACGAGAAACATAGGAACAAACTATTAAGTTTATAAAAAAAACTTACAATAGTGTCCCAATGATGATAAACCAATGGAACAAAAGATTAATTATTCCTCTAAACAAGGAGAAACGAAATGAACAAAGAATAAATTGAGAAAAAAAAAGTAAAAAAGAAGAAACTTACATCAGAACCTAGGATGGTATCCCAATGATGGGAAAGTAAATAAACAAAGAATAAACATAGATAGAAAAACCTAGGATATTGTCCCAATTATAAGAAACCAAAGGAACAAACATCAAACTTAAATTAAACCTAGTATGGCCTCCCAATGTTCAAAAACCAAAGGAACAAATGATTAAAGTTGGATAGAACCAAGGATGGTGTCCCAATGATGAGAAACCAGATGAAGAAAGAAAAAAACTAAGATGGAACCTAGGATGACATGCCAATTATGAGAAACTAAACTAAAAGGAAAGAAACACACAGAAATTAGGCTAGCATCCAGATGATAAGAAACCAATGGAACAAACGATTAAGCTTAAATAGAATCTAGGATACTATTCCACATATCATACAAAGCATGAACTAAGAATAGAATGAAATAGGAATTAGAATGGTGTCCCAATGATGAGAAACAGAAGTAACAAATAAGAAACTTAGATACAACATCTGAGGGCATTCCAATGATGGGAAACCAAATGAATAAAAAGAATAAACTGAGGTAGTAGAACCTTTGATGGTGCCCAATGATGAGAAAAAAAGGAACAAAAGATTAAGTTTAGAAACAACCTAGGATGGCGTCCCAACAATGAGAAACAAAATGAACAAAGAATAAACTGAGCTAGAACATATGATGTTGTCCCAATGATGGGAAACCAAACTAATAAACAAGAAACTTACATAGAACCTAGGATGGTGTCCCAATGATGAGGAACCATATGAAGAGAGAAGAAACTTATATTCAACCTGGATGCAGTCCTATTGATGAGAAATGAAAGGAACTAACGTTTAAGCCTAGATAGAACCTATGATGGCTTCCTAATGACGGGAAAACAAATAAATAAAGAAGAAACTTACATAAAACTTAGGATTCTATCCCAATGATGAGAAACCAAAGGAACAAACATCAAACTTAAATTAAAACTAAGATTGTGTCCCATTGTTCAAAAATTGAACGAACAAACGATTAAGGATAACTAAAGAAAGAGAAAACTAAGATAGAACCTGGGATAGTGTACCAATGATGAAAAACTAAAGGAAAAGGGAAGAAACATAGATAGTGCCTAGCATCCTAATGAAAAAAGAATAAACTGAGATAGAACATAGGATGATGTCCCAATAATGAGAAACCAAAGTAACAAAGAAGAAACTTAATAGAACCTAGGACGGTGTCCCAATGTTGAGAAACCAAATGAAGACAGAAGAAACTTAGATTCAACCTAGGATGCATTCCTTTTGATGAGAAATGAAAGGAGCTAATGTTTAAGCTTAGATAGAGCCTAGGATGGTGTCCCAAAGATGGGAAAACAAATAAACAAATAATAAACATAGATAGAACCTAGGATATTATCCCTGTGATGATAAACCAATGGAACAAACATCAAATGATGGCAATGAAATGTTCAAAAATCAAAGGAACAAACAATTAAGCTTAGAATCTAGGATAGTATCCAAAAGCTAAGACACCAAATGAAGAAAGACAAAACTGAGATAGAACCTAGGATGGTGTACCGATGATGAGAAACTAAAGGAAGAAAGAAAAAACACAGATAAAACCGAGGATGGCATCCTAATGATGACAAAACCAAACGAACAAACAGTTAAGCATATATAGAACCTATGATGTCTTCCAATGATATGAAACAAAATGAACAAAGAAAGAACCTAGGATGATGTCCCAATGATGAGAAAGCAAATGAACAAATGATTAAACCTAGGATGGTGTCCCAATGATAATAAACCAATGGGACGTAAAAGAAACTTATATAGAACCTAGGATGGTGTTCTATTGATGTCAAATTAAAAGGATGAAAGATGAAACTTAGATTCAACCTAGGATTGAGTTTGATTGATCAGAAAAGAAAGTAAACAATTAAGCTTAGATAGAATTTAGGGTGGCATCCCAATGATGCAAGGGTGAATGAAGAAAGAATGCTCTAAGATAGAACCTAGGTTGGTATCCCAATGATGAGAAACCAATCGAAAAAATGATTAAGCATAGACAAAGCCTCTATAGAACCTAAGATGAGAAATAAAATGAACAAAGAATAAACCAAGAAAGAACCTAAGACAGTGTCCAATTGATGAGAAACTAAATTTACAATTGATTAAACTTAGATACAACCTATGATGGCCTTCCAACTATGAGAAACAAAATGAATAAAGAATAAACTTAGATAGAACCTAAGATGGTGTCACATTGATGCAATAGCAAAGGAAGAAATGATTAACGTTAGATAGGACATAGAATGACATCCCAAGGATGAGAAACCAAAGGAATAAAACATAAACATATATCGAACCTAGGATGTTGTCCTAATGATGAGAAACTAGAGGAACAAACGATTGAGGTTAGATAGACCTTGGATGGTGTCCTAATGATAAGAAACAAAATGAACAAAGAATAAATTTAGATAGAACCCTGGATGGTGCCCCAATGATGACAAACCACAGGAAGAAACAATGAAGTTTAGATAGAATCTAGGATAGACTCACAATTATGAGAAATGAAATAAAAAAAGATTAAGATGAGATAGAACTAATTTAAGATGGTGTCTCAATGATGAGAAACCAAATGAACAAAGAATTAATTCGCATGGATTAGAAACTGAATTAACCTAAGATCAAAGGATGAGAAACTGAACGATCAAAGAAGATACTAATATTGAACCTAAGATCATGTCCCCTTTGATTAGAAACCAAAGGAACAAATGATTAAGCTCAGATAAAACCTAGGATGATGTCTTCACAACGAGAAAACAAAGGAACAAATGATTAAGCTTAGATAAAACCTAGGATGATGTCCTCACAACGAGAAAACAAAGGAACAAAAAATAAATTGATATAGAATTTAGGATGTTGTCCCAATGATGAGAAACCAAATGAACAAAGAATAAATTGCGATAGAATGTAAGATGGTGTCCCAATGAACAAAAAATTTAGTTTAGAAAGAACATAGAAAGGTGTCCCAATGTGAGAATAAACTAAGATAGAAATCGAAGGAACAAATATGGAAGTTTGATTGAACACATGATCGTTTCCCAACAATGATGAGCAACCAAAGGAACCAATGATTGAGCTTAGATAGAATCTAGTATGTTGTCCCAATGACAAGAATCCAAAGGAAACTAAGCATAAACTGAGATCGAACCGATGATGGTATCCCAAGGTTTAGAAACAAAATTAACAAAGAAGAAACTCACATTAAACTTAGGATGGTGTCACAGTGATGAAAAACCAAATGAACAAAAAATAAACTGAGATAGAACGTTGCATTATGTCCCAACGATGAGAAGCCAAAGGAACAAAGAATAAATTGAGTCTGAACCTAAGATAGTGACCCAATGATGAGAAAACAAAATAAACAAACAATTTAGGTTAGACAAACCCTAGGATGGTGTCCCAATGATGGGAAACCAAATGAACAAATAGAAACTTAGATTGAACCGAGGATTGTATCCTAATCAAGAGAAACCAAAGTAACAAATGACTAAACTTAGATAGAATCTCTACGATTGCATCCCAATGATAGAAACCAAAGGAATAACAAATAAATGATTAAATTTAGAATAAGTCTAGAATGGCGTCCCAATGATTAGAAAGAAAAAGAACAAAGAATAAACCAATATACAACCTAAGACAGTCCAAATGAGCAGGAAAAAAAATGGAACAATGACAAAACATAGATTCTTAGGATGGTGTCCCAATGATGAGAAACCAAAGGAACAAACAACTAAACATAGATGGAACCTAGGATGGTGTCCCAATTGAATAATTGATTAAGCTAAAATAAAACTTAGGAAGGTGCCCCAATGATGAGAAACAAAAGCAACAAAGAAGAAACTTAATTACAACCTAAGATTGTCTCTATGATGAGAAACCAATTGAACAAGTGATTAAGCTAAAATGAAACTTAGGAAGGTGTCCCAATGATGAGAAACCAGAACATAGGATGGTGTCCCAAGGATGAGAAAGCAAAATAACAAACCATAAACTGAGATAACACCTAGGATGGTGTACCAATGACGAGAAACCAAAGGAACAAATGATTAAGTTTAGACAGAACCTATAATTGAGTCCAAATGATGGGAAACAAAAGGAATAACGAATAAGTAGTGATAGAACCTAGCATGTTGTCCCAATGAAAACAAACCAAAGAAAGAGCAACTTATATAAAACGTAGGATGGTGTCCCAATGACGACAATCCAAAGGAACAAAGAGTACACTGACATAGAACCTACCATAGTGTCCCCATCATGAGAAATCAAAGGAACAACGAAGAAATATAGACTAAGGATGGTGTCCTAGTGATGAGAAAGAACCGAAGCAAACAATTAAGCTTAGACATAACGAAAGCAAACAATTAATGGGAATTTTATGCTATTCTATGGTGTATCTGATTTCTTTCCTTGAATCATTTGTTGGAATTTCATGTTATTTTTATGATTTCATAAAATGTGTTAATGTGTCATTCAATCTCGATTTATTGCATTAAAATGTTACCATGATATTGGAACGTTTATTGGTATGAAGATTCATGGTTCTGTGTTGTCAAAATGGTTCATGGTGTGGTTGCATTGCAAGAAGGATATGGAATTATCACAGATGATATTCAGAGTATTGATTGGTGGGAAGTGTTTATGTGATGCTACAAGCATTATCATTTGATATATTGTTTTGTTAACTATAATAGTCACAAAGTTTAATACAGGATGTACTCTTTATAACAAGTTGTGCGTATCCTCTTTTTGCACAAAATCAAGCAGGATCTCAGCATTTAAATTTTTGAGAGCACTTATATTGTATTTGAGTTTCAATTGTTTAGTTTGAAGAATTACAAAAACCGGGGTGTGACAATTAGTGAACCATGGGATTTTGGTTTATGTAAAGTAACGTAGTACAAGTTTTTTTTTTTTTGTGAAATGGATCATATTTTGTTAACTAAGAGTTACAAAGTTTAATATAGGATACTCTTTATAACAGGTTTCCATATTCTCTTTTTGCACAAAATAAAGTAAGAACTCGACATTTAAATTTTTGTATCCCCAATTTTTTGAAAGCACTTATGTTGTTTTTGAGTATCAATTGTAAAATCAAAAACTCAGGGTGTGGGAGTTCCAATGATGAGAAACCAATTGAACAAAGAATAAACATAAATTGAACCTAGGATGGTGTCCTAATGTTGTGAAATAAAACGAATAAACGATTAAACTTAGATAAAATCTAGGATGGCGTCCTAATGTTGTGAAATAAAACGAATAAACGATTAAACTTAGATAAAATCTAGGATGGCGTCCTTAAGATGAGAAACCAAATGAACAAAGCATAAGCTGAGATAGAACCTAGGATGGTGTTCCAATGCCGAGAAAGCAAATGAATAAAGAAGAAAGTAAGATAGAACCTATGATGTTGTCCCAATGTTGACAAGCCAAATGAACAAAGAATAAACTAAGAGAGAACCTAGAATGGTGTCTCAATGACAAGAAACAATTATGAGAAACCAAGGATGGTGTCCACACCAAGAGAAAACAAAGGAACGAAAAAGAAATTTAGATTGAATCTAGGATCGTGTCCCAATGGAAGAAACGATTAAACATAGATAGAACCAAGGATTGCGGCCCAATGATGGGAAACCAAAGGAACAAAGAATAAATTGAGATAGAACCTAGGATGGTGTCCCTATGACGAAACACGAAAAGAACAAATGATTCAGGTTAGACAAAACCTAGGTCAGCATCCCAATAGTGAGAAACCAAATGAACAAAGAATAAAGAAAAATAGAACTTAAGATGGTGTCCAAATGATGACAACTCGATGGAACAAAGAAGAAACATAGATAGAACCTAGGATAGTGTCCCAACAATGAGAAACCTAATGAACAAACAATTAAGCTTAACTTGAACCTAGGATGACATCCCAATGACGAGGAACCAAACGAACCATGAATAAATTGAGATGGAACCTAGGACACCCCAATGATAAGAAATCATATGAACTAAGAAGAAACTTAGACAAAACTTAGGACGGTTTCCTAATGATAAGAAACCAAAGGAACAAAGAAGAAACTTAGATAGAACCTAAGATGTCCCAATGATGAGAAACCAAATGAAAAAACGATTAAAATTAAATTGAACTAAGGATCATGTCCCGATGACAAGAAACCAAAAAATGATTAAGCTTAGATAGAACCTAGCAAGGCAGGCCAATGATTGGAAATAAAGGAACAAATAATAAATTAAGATAAAACCTAGGATGATGTCCTTATGACAACAAACGAAAGGAACAAATGATTCAGGTTAAGAAAAAAACTAGGATGGTGTCCCAATGATGAGAAACCAAATGAACAAAGAATAAATAGAGATAGAACCTAAGATGGTGTCCAAATGATGAGAAATCAAATGAACAAAAAAGAAACATAGATAGAACCTAGGATGATGTCCTAACGATGAGAAACCTAACACAAAACTGATTAAGCAAAACCAGAACCTAGGATGGCGTCGTAATGATGAGAAACCAAATGAACATTGTATAAATTGAGATAGAACATAGAATGCTGCCCCTATGATGAGAAACCAAATGAACAAACAATTAAGCTTATATAGAACCTAGGATGGTGTCCCAATGTTGAAAAACAAAATGAACAAAGAATAAACTAAGATAAAAAAAGGTTGGTGTCACATTGATGTGAAAGCAAATGAAGAAATGGTTAAGGTTAGTGATGAGAATCAACAAGCATTCAAGGATCCATTGCATGTTCCAGTTGGGCCTATTACTAAAGCAAGATCCAAGAATATCAAAGAAGCACTTAATGGGCTACTTCAAGAGATTTGAGTTGATCCTAACGTAGGACTTTCCAAGCTTGGCCCAAAGGAGGATGAAGGTGTAATAAATTTAATCCAAGCTAGTGAGGGCTAATCTGGCTTGATTTATGGCGTGAAAGTCAATCAGTCAATAATTCATGCCATAAATCAAGCCAGATTAGCCCTCACTAGCTTGAATTAAATTATTACACCTTCATCTTCCTTTGGGCCAAGCTTGGAAAGTCCTACGTTAGGATCAACTCAAATCTCTTGAATTAGCCCATTAAGTGATTGACTTTCCAACTCCATATCAATTAATAGACATTTTTCCTATTCTAGAGCTTCTAATTTCAGGCCAAATACCTTAATTTTAGGCTTTTATTATTTAGAACGTTTTTTTAGCTATTTTCCTATTTTGGATCTGCTAATTTCTAACCAAATCAACTTTTATTTAGGGTTTCAATATTGAGTAAGTTTTTTTGTCATGACATATAAATAGCATGCACTCATTGTAATAGGGAATAATTTGATTGAGTAAAAAATAAAAAAAGGTGAGGCTTTGCTCTTCTTTTGGTTCTTCAAGAACTATGAACTTATCAAGGATTCTTCCTCATGGCGTTCAAACTTTATACCTTCGGTTCGTGATTCCATTGTAATCATTGGGTTAAGGTCTGGTACTTATACTTTTGGTTCACGTTTCACTTATAAACATTGGGTCAGGGTTTTATAAAAAATCTGTACGTTAGCTTTCTTGGGCAATTATTCCAATACTATTTGTTGGGTCTCAAAGCGTGTCGATTGAGGTTCGCATCATTTGGTATCAGAGCACAGGTTCTAAAATCAGTTTTCTATCCCTTTATCTTTTGTTTCTTGTTATCGTCCTATCTTGTTCCTTTTGTGTTTTTTATTCCTCATTCTTTTTTTATTTTTATTTTACATGCACTAGGTTAAACTCATGCACCAAATTCAAAAAAAAAAAAAAATTGTGTGTAGTTTCAATTCTCTCAAATCAAAATATTATTTTCTTTTGTCCTCTTCCTTTGATTTAGTGTTTCTGTCATATTTTCTTGCCATTAGTATTAGTTTAAATACTACAAGTTGAATTTCTTGATCAAGTTTGTTAGTTTAAGCAGAACTGAAAAGAGGAAGCTACGAGTGGAAAAAAGCAATAGAATGTGAGACTAATATCGGGAAAAAGCCAATTTAAGAGTGAAACACGAGTGTGAGTGCAAACACGTGAGGGAGTGTTGTGAGGAATTATTTCTAACATTTTTTTGTAGTTTTAAAAATGTCTTCAAAGGGCGAATCATCAAATAAGGAAGGAGGGGAGGAGTCATCCCTCATGTTGCAAGCTATGCAACAACAGTTTGAACACATGAACGTGGTGTTTAATGATATTCGGGATCTGATGGATAGGCAAGACACTGTTATCGCTTCTTTGCATGAGGAGCGTACCCAAAGAGCCCCTAATGCTAGAAGACAAGGAAGGCGTGTACGCGTTTATGATTCTGATGACTACCATGAGGATGAGTTTAAAGATGAAGAGGATCAAGCTTCATTGAATCATGAGGGCAGGTTTGCGTCAAGGGGAGAAAGGCGTGGTAGAGGTTTCCGAAGAGCTCCAAGATGGCAAGATGGGATTGATAGAAACCTAGGAAACAACAAATTGAAGATACCATCGTTTCAAGGGAAAAATGATCCAGAAGTGTACTTGGAGTGGGAGAAGAAGGTGGAGTTCATCTTTGAGTGTCATAACTACTCCAAGGAGAAAAAGGTAAAACTAGTTGTGATTGAGTTTACTGACTATGCTATTATATGGGGGGATCAACTTGTGATGAACAGAAGAAAAAACTATGAGAGGCCTATTGAGACATGGGAGGAAATGAAAGCCACCATGAGGAGGCGGTTTGTCCCTAGTCACTACTATAGGAGCTTGTATCAGAAATTACAGGAGCGTGGATGACTATCACAAGGAGATGGAGATTGCCATGATTCCGACTAATGTAGAGGATGGAGAAGCTATTATGGCAAGGTTTCTGAATGGGCTGAATCGGGACATTGCCAATGTGGTGGAGTTACAACACTATGTGCAGTTAGAGGACATGGTGCACATGGCAATAAAGGTGGAATGGCAGCTTAAAAGGTAAGGAACTCAGTCATTTAAAAATCTCGGCTCCTCTGCTTCATGGAGGCCAAATGGGAGGAAATATGAAGGGGTTGTTTTCAAGTCCAAAACCGAACCACCAAAAAGGAGAGATGAAGCTCCCAATGTCAACAAAGGTAAAAATGAATCCAAAACTTGTAATCGTGATATTAAGTGTTTTCGTTGTTTGGGAGTAGGTCATATAGCTTTACAACGCCCAAATAAGAGGACCATGATCGCACGTGTTGATGTTGAGGTGGAAACTGAAAGTGAGGAAGATGATGACCAGATGCCATCATTGGAGGATGCTTGTGATGATAATGTGGAGTATCCAGTGGAGGGTAAGTCACTTGTGGTTAGGCGTGCTTTAAGTGCCCAAGTTAAAGAGGATGACATGGAACAACAAAGGGAGAATATTTTTCATACTAGATGCCACATCAACAATAAGGTATGTGGTATGATCATTGATGGGGGGAGCTATACTAATGTGGCTAGCACTACTTTAGTTGAAAAATTGAATTTACCTACCTTGAAACACCCTAGACCATATAAGTTGCAGTGGTTGAATGATTGTGGAGAGGTTAAGGTAAATAAGCAAGTGTTGGTTTCTTTTTCAATTGGGAGGTACAAGGATGAAGTACTTTGTGATATTGTTCCAATGCATGCGGGTCACATTTTATTGGGTAAGCCTTGGCAGTTTGACAGAAAGGTCAATCATGACAGGTTCAAGAATAGGTATTCTTTTGTAAAAGACAATAAAACCATTACTCTTGTATTGTTGACTCCACAACAAGCGTATGAAGATAAAATGAAATTGAAAAGAGAGAATGACTTGCAAAAAAATTGTGATAGTAAGAGTTCAAAAAAAGATGATGAGAAAGAGAGTGAAACAAAAAAAAAAAAAAAAAATAGAGAGTGGAAAAAATGAGAGAAAAACAAAAAAACAAGGGAGTTTTTATGTTAAGGCGAGTGATGTCAAGAATGCTTTTTATATAAACCAGCCTATATTTGTACTCTTGTACAAAGAGATATGTTTTAACACTAATGAACTTGACGAATCTTTGCCTAGTGTTGTTTCTTTGTTGCAGAAATATGAGGATGTGATTCCTAACGATGTGCCTAGTGGATTACCACCTATTAGAGGAATAGAGCATCAAATTGATTTTGTGCCAGGTATGACAATTCCTAACCGACCAGCCTATAGGAGTAATCTAGGGGAGACAAAGGAACTTAAAAGGCAAGTTGAGGAGTTGCTAACCAAACGACATGTGAGAGAGAGCATGAGTCCATGCACAGTGCCGGTGCTGCTTGTGCCTAAGAAGGATGGAACTTGGAGGATGTGTGTTGATTGCAAGGCTATTAACAACATTATGGTAAAGTATAAACATCCCATCCCTAGGATAGATGACATGTTGGATGAATTGCATGGATCATGTGTTTTCACAAAAATTGATTTAAAAAGTGGGTATCATCAAATTAGGATGAAAGAGGGTGATGAATGGAAAACTGCCTATAAAACTAAATATGAATTATATGAGTGGTTAGTAATGCCTTTTGGTCTAACTAATGCACCAAGTAAATTCATGAGGTTAATGAATGATGCATTGCGTGCGTTTATAGGCAGATTTGTTGTGGTTTATTTTGATGATATTTTGGTGTATAGTAAGAACTTAGATGGGCATATCAATCATTTGCATTGTGTGCTTGTTGTTTTAAGAAAAGAAAAATTATATGCAAATTTAAAGAAATGTTCCTTTTGCATGGACAAAGTTATATTTCTTGGTTCTGTTTTTAGTATGAAAGGAATTGAGGTGGATGAGGAAAATGTGAAGGCTATCAAGGAATGGCCCACAGGTTAATCACTGACGTAAGAAGTTTTCATGGTTCGACTAGTTTTTATTGTTGATTTGTCAAAGATTTTAGTACACTAGCCGCACCACTCACTAAAATTGTTAAAAAATCTGTGGGTATTAAATGGGGCAGTAAGTAAGATCGTGCATTTATTTAAATTAAAGAAAGGTTATGTGGTGCCCCTTTATTAGCATTACCTGATTTTTCTAAGACTTTTGAGATTGAGTGTGACGCCTCAGGAAGAGGTATTGGAGCTGTTTTGATGCAGGAGAAGCAACCAATAGCCTATTTTACTGAAAAGCTAAATGGGGCAACTTTGAACTACCCAACATATGACAAGGAGCTTTATACACTGGTGAGAGCATTGGAGACTTGGCAACATTACCTTTGGCTGAAAGAATTTGTTATACATAGCGACCATGAGTCCTTGAAGTACTTAAAAGGACAAGGTAAGTTTAATAGAAGGCATGCCAAGTGGGTGGAATTCATTGAGACCTTCCCTTATGTAATCAAATACAAACAAGGTAAGGAAAATATTGTGGCTGGTGCATTATAAAGAAGGTATGCTCTTGTCTCTACTTTAAATGCAAAGTTATTAGGATTTGAATATGTTAAGGAACTTCCGCATCTATATTCGCATCTTCCTCATATGTAGTCTCTACGCTTGAAAAAAAGCTTTTTGATCGCATCTGAAACGACAACAAGTGTGTGCATTTCCTTATCAAAGCCCTTGAACTAACCTTTTAGGCACAAAGGGCATTCTGAGGCTGAATTGTGTGGATTCACCAGGCACCCACCATAATATTGATTTGTTGAAAACAGCTCCTTCGTCTACCGCGCCTATTTGTATTGCTACAATCATGCTTACCGATATGCAACTGACTGAATAGGACATATGGCCGGGCAGGACGGCTTTGCTTAAGACCGGAATGCTACCCCCGCTCGAACTCACTTTCAACGCTCGAACTCAAGAACTAAACTCAAGTCATTGCTCCGCTCATGCTTGCTTCCCTTGCCTATCTAAAAGAAGAAAAGATGCACGAGCATGTGAGAAGACAGCATTTGGTAAATTCTATAGACTAGATGGGTACTTGTTTAGAGAGAATAGACTTTGTGTGCCTAATAGTTCTATGCGTGAAGCACATGGAGGTGATTTAATGGGTCACTTTGGTGTAAGAAAGACTTTAGACGTATTACATGAATATTTTTTTTGGCCAAAGATGAAACGTGATGTGGAGAGAGCTTGTGCTAGATGCATTACAGGCCAAATCTAGAGTCTTACCACATGGATTAGACACTCCTTTACCTGTACCTAGTGCACCTTGGGTCAGGTTTCTATAAAAAATCTGTATTTTAGCTTTCTTGGGCAATTATTCCAATACTGTTTGTTGGGTCTCAAAGCGTGTCGATTGAGGTTTGCATCAGTTAGATAGAACATAGGATGACGTTCCAATGATGATAAATGAAATGAACAGAGAATAAATTGAGATAGAACCTAAGATGGTGTCCTAATTATTAGAAACCAGTTGAACAACGATTAAACTGAGATAGAACCTAGAATGGTTACATTAATTAGAAACTAAAGGAAAAAAAAGAAGAAATTTAAATAGAACCTAGGATGGGGTCCTAAATGATCAAAGAATAAATAGAGATAGAACATAGGATGGTGTGCCAATGATGAGAAACCAAAGGAATAAAGAAGAAATTTAGATAGAACCTAGGATGGTGTCCCAATGATAATGAGAAACCAAACAAAAAAATGATCAAATATAGATAGAACCTAGGATGGTATCCCAAATGACCAGAGAATAAAATGACAAAGAACATAGGATGGTGTTCCAATGATGAGAAACCAAAGGAACAAACAATTAAACTTCAATAGAAGCTACAATAGCATTGCAATGATGAGAAACCAAATGAACAAAGAATTAATTGAGATAGAACCCAGGATTGTAACCCGGTGATAAGAAACCAAAGGAACAAACAACGCCATCCTAGGTTCATCCTAAACTTACTCATTTGTTCCTTTGGTTTCTATTCATTGGGACACAATCCTAAGTTTTATCTTAGTTTATTCTTTATTCCTTTGGTTTCTCATCATTAGAACACCATCCTATATTTTATATCAGTTTATTCCTTGTTCATTTTGTTTCTCATCATTACGACACCATTCTAGGGTCTATTTAAGTTTCTTCTATTTTTCCCATAGTTTCTCATCATTGGAATGCCATCGTAGGTTCTATCAAAGTTGATTTGTTTCTTCCTTTGGTTTCTTATCTTTGAGATACTATCCTAGGTTCAACCTAAGTTTTGTCATTGTTCCTTTGGATTCTCATCATTGGGACACCATCCTTTGTTCTTTCTATGTTTATTCTTTGTTCATTTCATTTCTCCTCATTTGGATGCCATCCTAGGTTTCTTGTCATTGGCATACTACCTCAATTTTTTCTTTGTTCCTTTAGTTTCTCATTAATGAGACGCCATCCTAGGTTCTATCAAAGCTGATTTGTTTCTTCTTTTGGTTTCTCATCTTTGCGACACGATCCTAGGTTCAACCTAAATTTCATCTTCGTTCCTTTGGATTCTCATCATTGGGACACCATCCTACTTTCTTTCTCGGTTTATTCTTTATTCATTTTGTTTCTCTTCATTTGGACACCAAGCTTGGTTATTTCTAAACTTAATCGTTTGTTCCTTTGGTTTCTCATCACTTGGACAACATTTTTCTATCTCAGGTTATTCCTTTTTCATTTGGTTTCTCGTCATTGGAACTTTCCTAGGTTCTATTTAAGTTTAATCATTTGTTCCTTTGAATTCTCATCATTGGGACACCATCTTATGTTCTTTCCCATTTTATACTTTTTTCATTTCGTTTCTCATCATTGAGACATCATCGTAGGTTCTATTTAAGCTTAATCATTTGTTCGTGTGGTTTATCATCGTTGGGACACCATCTTAGACTCAATCTAAGTTTTTTCTTTTTTGCACTTGTTTCTCATCATTGGGACAACATCCTATGTTTTCTCTTAGTTTATTCTTTGCTCATTTGGTTTCTCATCATTGGAACGCCATCCTAGGTTCTAATTTTCTTATTTTTTACTTTAGTTTCTTATCATTGGTACATCATCCTTTGTTCTATCTCAGTTGTTTCTTTATATCTTTGGTTTCTAATCAATGGGGCACCATTGTAGGTTCTATGAAAGATAATTCGTTTCTTTCTTTGGTTTGTCATCTTTGCGACACTATCCTAGGTTCATACTAAGTTTCGTCTTTGTTCCAATAGTTTCTCATCATTGGGGCAACATTCTAGGTTCTATCTTAGTTTATTCTTTGTTCTTTTGGTGTCTCATCATCAGATAAGCTTCCTAGGCTCTATCTTAGTTTATTCTTCGTTCCTTTGGTTTCTCACCATTGGTACGCCATCTTAGGTTTTATCTCAACTTATATTCTTTGTTCCTTTGGTTTCTTGTCATAAGGCCACCTTCCTAGGTTCTATCTCAATTTTTATTATTTGTTTTTTTGGATTCTTATCATTGGGACACCATCCTTGTCACATCCCCGTTTTTAGAACTTAACAATTGATACTTAAATACAACATAAGTGCTTTAAAAAATTTGGGGATACAAAAATTTAAATGCTGGGTTCCTGCTTGATTTTGTGCAAAAAGAGAATATGGAAAGCTACTTGATTAGTTAACAAAATATGATCCGTTTCACAAAAAGAACTTGTACTGTGTTACTTTACATATAACCCCATAGTTCACTTTGGGTAGCCCATACTACAAGTGTACATGAATAATATACATTACACCATTCCTTCAAAAAGATTGAGTCTTTGTATGATACAAAGGAAAAGCCTCAAAACACTTTCAATATGAGCAAACAACATCCAATCAACAAAAAAGCAATGGTCAAGAATTATTTCCAGCATAAATCTTCTCACCTGCATCTAAAGGTGGAAGGGATAGGGTGAGTTCAAACCTCAGTAGGAAAGTTTATAACCATCTTAAACATACCCTTAAAAACCTTGAATTAAACGTATAATAACATTTGTGATAAACATTTTATAATCCTTATCAAATATGCAATAATGTCAAACACGTATGCATGCGTTTGCTGGTTTCGTCTCTGCTTTTCCTCATCCATCCTTTCACAACTGATAAACTGATAACCCCCAACAATGTACACACCAGATATCAATGCTCCACAAGATACTCGGTCAATATAATAATATGATTATTCTAGGACTATCACCCAAGGGTAAATCATAGACCTGTGTCTTCTTGGACTCATACCTACGGGAATGACCAACCCCGTATCTTTAGGGACTAAAACCCAAGGGCAAGACCAACCCCATACACACACATCGGAGTGTCTTCCTCGAGGGCTCTAGGGACTTTCACCCAAGGCCCCATGGTCTCACATAAACAATGTAATACCTAGCACTAATGATTATCTTAGTACTTAACTTTAAATGTGCTTAATTAGATGTTACAACTAGTTTTAGTGTTAATCCTATTTAATTATGAATTAAAGTTTGATTAAGGTTAATTGAGATTAGTTCTTGACTTAACCATGCTTATTAGGTTTTTAGGGGTTCATTATAGTTTTGAAAATCTAAAGGACTAATGGGCAATTATGGGTTTTATTTTTGATAACTTGAAGGACTAAAGTGCAAAATTGGGAAGTTGCAGTTAGTGGCATGCCACCTCCTACTTGGGTGGATTGGTGGTAGCCATGTGGCCTGCCACCTCCTACTTGGCTCCATGGAAAGCCCTATATAAGGGGTTGCAGCTCGTTTTGCACCATTTTAGTTGCGGCAAGTTGGGTTAGAGAGAGAATTTTAGAGAGAAAGTGAAGATTTGAGATTAAGCAAGTTGTTTATTTTAGTTCCTAATGTTATGCTGAAACAAATTAACGGTAAAATTTGTGTAAAAGTTGAGTGTAATTAGCTATAAACATGTTTTAGTTAAAAATCACAATTAATTAGGGATTAAAGTATTTTAACTTAAGTATTTTATTAATGGTAAGATTAGCATAAATCTTGTTTAATTGAAAATTAGATTAGTGAACATGTGATTAATTAGGTTATTTGGACATTTGGGATTTGTTAATAGGTTAGGCTTTCAGAAAATCACAGGAATTAGTGTTTAGTAATTAATTACGGAATATTAATATGTATTGTAAATATTGTTTAATTCAATTCAAATTTGATTTGAAAACCTGTAGGCATGTAGATTAGAGAATAGTAGAATTAAAAAAAAAAAAATTAGCAACAGTAAATTGTTTAAATTTTCATCGTTTGGAAGTCTAAATTATGTGTTTCATTCCAGTTCCTTGTGTAGGTAAAGATTGCCTACATAGAACAATCACAGAGGGAAAGCCCGTGTAAGGTAGGGAATTTCATGTTATCCCATAGTGTATCTGATTTCTTTTCTTGATACATTTATTGGAAATTTCATGTCATTTCTATGATTTCCTAAAATGTTTTAATGTGTCATTGCATTTTATTTTATTGTGTTGAAATGTTACATTGAGATTGGAACGCATATTGGTATGAAGATTCATGTTTCTGTGTTGTGGAAATGGTTTATGGTGTGGTTGCATTGACAGAAGGATATGGAATAATCACAGATGATATTAAGAGAATTGATTGATGGGAAGTATTTATGCGATGCTACAGACATTATCTTTAGATATATTGTTTATGTTGGACTGTGGGTCCTTGGGTGAAAGTCCCTGAAGCCCTCGAGGAAGACACTCAAATGTGGGTGTATGGGGTTGGTCCTGCCCTTGGGTTTTAGTCCCTAAAGACATGGGGTTGGTCCTGCCCTTGGGTATGAGTCCAAAAAGACACAGGTATGACTTGCCCTTGGGTGATGTCCCAAAATAGTTATTATTATAGTGACCGTGTATCTTGTGGAGCATTGATATTTGATATATAGATTGGTGGGGTGAATAGTTTATCAATTGTGAAAGTATGCACAAGGAAAAACAAAAATCATTATGGCCTATTTAATTCATTAGTGCTAGGTATTACAATATCAGTTTATTCTTTGTTTATTTTCTTTCTCATCATTGGGACATCATCCTAACTAGGACTTTGTATTTGAAGTTGAAGGATTTTGCACTAGATCTAATTGTTCAATTCTTTTTGTTAAACATTTGATTAAGTCATCATTATTTGAAAGTTTAACTATCTTATTCCCTACCTCTACGGGTTTGAAAATTGAATGATTTTTGTCTAAGTTTCTATCTAGAAACTGTGGTGTGACAATTTGAGGTGTCTCTAGTTTATCTTCTATCCTATCAACTTGAGAGGAGAGGGTGCTTAGAATTTAATTTGTGGAATTATTTTGTTGTTGAAGGCTGTTATAGTCTTTTAGTGTTGTTGTTCATCTTTCAATTTCTTTTGAATATATTTTTTTGAAAGGTGAAGCTATTATTGCAATGTTCCAAGCAGTTATGGTTATTTCCTCTCAAGTAGGAATAGGTTCTATCTAACCTTAATCGTTTATTCCATTGGTTTCTTATCATTGGGACATATCCCTAGGTTCTATCTCAATTTATTCTTTGTTCATTTGGTTTCTCATTATTGGGACACAATCCTAGGTTCTATCTTAGTTTATTCTTCGTTAATTTGATTTTTCATCATTAGGACGCCATCCTGGGTTCTATCTCAGTTTATTCTTTATTCCTGTGGTTTTCATTCTTAGGACACCATCTTATGTTCTTAGGTTCTATTTGAGCTCATCTTATTTTTTGTTTCTCATCATTGGGACATCACCAAGTTTCTATCTCAGTATATTCTTTGTTCATCTGGTTTCTTCTCATCATTGGGATCCAATCCTAGGTTCTAATTTTCTTATTTGTTCCTTTGGTTTCTCATTATTGGGTTAAATTCCTAGGTTCTCTATAAAGTTAATCAATTATTCAATTGGTTTCTCATCATTGGGTTGAATTCTTAGGTTCTATATAAGCTTAATCATTTGTTTGTTTGGTCTCTCATCATTAGGACCCGATCCTAGGTTCTATCTAAGTTTCTTCTTTATTTATTTGGTTTCTCATAATTGGGACACCATTCTATCTCAATTTATTCTTTGTTCTTTTTGTTTCTTATTATTGGGTCACCTTACTAGGTTCTATCTCAGTATATTCTTTGTTTCATTTAGTTTCTTATGATTGGGAAATCATCCTAAATTCTATCTAAGCTTAATCAATTGTTTGTTTGGTTTCGGATCATGGGGACAACACCCTATGTTCTATATTAGTTTGTTCTTTGTTTATATGGTTTCTCATCATTGGGGGTCAAGGTTCTATCTCTTTTTATTCTTAGTTTATTTTGTTTCTCATCATTTCGGATGTCATCATAGGTTCTATCTAATCTTAATAATTTGTTACTTTGGTTTCTTATTATTGGGACACCATCCTAGGTTCTATCTAAGTTTAATCTTTTTTTCCTTTGGTTGCTAATGGTTGGGACACACCCGTAGGTTCTATCTTAGTTTCTTCCTTGTTTCTTTGGTTTCTCATCATTGGGACACCATCCTAAGTCCAGTCTAAGTTTCTTCTTTATTCCTTTAGTTTCTCATCTGTTGGCCACCATCCTAGGTTATCTTTGTTTATTCTTTGTTCATTTAGTTTCTCATCATTAGGACACCATCCTAGGTTTTGTGTAAACTTAATTGTTTGTTCCTTTGGTTTCTTGTCATTGGGAGACTATCCTTGGTTCTATCTCAGTTTATTCTTTCTTCATTTGGTTTCTCATCATTGGGGCACTATCCTAGGTTCAATCTTAATTTATTCTTTGTTTTTTCAGTTTTTCATCATTCGGACACCATCCTATTCTATCTCAGTTTCTTCTTTGTTACTTCTATTTCTCATCCTTGAGGCACCATCATAGGTTTGATCTTAGTTTATTCTTTGTTTCCTTCGAATTCTCGTCGTTTGGACACTATCCTGGGTTCTATCTAAGCTCAATAGTTGGTTCCTTCGGTTTATCATCGTCATTGGGATGCGAACCTAGGTTCAATCTAACTGTCGTCTTTGTTGCTTTGGTTTCTCATCCTTTGGAGACCATCCTACGTTCTATCTCAATTATTGTTTGTTCAATTGCTTTCTCATCATAGGTACACCATTCTAGGTTCTTTCTAAACTAAATTATTTGTTCTTTTGGTTTCCTTTCATTGCAACACTGTCCTAGGTTCTACGTCAATTTATTCTTTGGTTATTTGGTTTCTCATCAATTGGACACCATCCTAGGTTCTAACTTAGTTTATTCTCTGTTCAATTGATTTCTCATCATTGAGACACTATCCTAGCATCTATCTATACTTAATCATTTGTTCCATTGGTTCCTCATGATTGGGACACGATCCTAGGTCCTATCTCCATTTATTCTTTGTTCCTTTGGTTTCTAATCATTGGTACACTATCCTATGTTCTATCTAAGCTTAATCGTTTGCTCGTTTGGTTTCTTATCATTAGGACACTATCCTAGGTTTCTATCTAAATTTTTTCTTTATGCCTTTGGTTTCTCATCTTTGGGATACCAACGTAGGTTCTATCTCAATTTATTCTTTGTTGATTTGATTTCTCATCATTGGGTTGACATCCTATGTTCTATATAAGTTTAATAATTCGTTCATTAGTTTTCTCATGATTGGGACACCATCTGCGTTTCTTCATAGTTCCTTTGGTTTCTTATCATTTGGACACCATCCTAAATTCGACCTCAGTTTATTCTTTGTTCCTGTGGATTCTCGTCATACGTACAAACTCCTAAGTTCTATCTCAATTTATTTTTTGTTCCTTTTTTTCTAATCGTTGGAACGCCATCCTAGATTCTATCTAAGATTAATCGTTTGTTCCTTTGGTTTCTAATCATGTGGATACAATCCTAGGTTCAATATAAGTTTCTTCTTTGATCCTTTGGTTTCTCATCCTGTGGACACAATCCTAAGTTCTATCTAAATTAATTCTTTGTTCATTTGGTTTCTTATCATTGGGAAGCAATCTAATGTTCTTTCTATGTTTCTTTTCTTTCTCATCATTGGGACACCATCATAGTTTCTATCTCATCTTAATCTGTGTTTATTTCGTTTCTCATTGTTGTGAGTCTATCCTATGTTTTATCTAAACTTTATTGTTTGTTCTTGTGACTTCTCATCATTGGGACACTATCCAAGGTTCAATCTAGGTTTACTCTTTGTTCCTTCTGTTTTCTCATCATTGGGACAACATCCTCGGTTTTGTCTCTATTTATGTTTTATTCCATTGGTTTCTCATCCTTTGGATGTTATCCTATGTTCTAACCTTAATTGTTTCTTCCTTTGCTTTTGCATCAATGCTACACCATCTTAGGTATCTCAATTTATTCTTTATTCGTTTTGTTTCTCACTGTTGGAACACTATCATAGATTCTATCTAAGCTTAATCAATTGTAAGTTTGGTTTCTCATCAATTGGAATCCTAGGTTCAATGTTAGTTTATTCTTTGTTCATTTTGTTTCTCATCTTAGTACTATACTTTAAGCATGCTTATTAGGTTCTTAGGGGCTGATTAGGGTTATGAAAACCTAAAGGACTAATGGGCAATTATGGGTTTTATTTTTGATAACTTGAAGGACTAAAGTGTAAAATATGGAAATTGGAGTTAGTGGAATGCCACCTCCTGCTTGGGTGGATTGGTGGCAGCCATGTGGACTGCCACCTCATGCTTGGCTGCATGGAGACCCCTTTTTAAGGGGACTGCAGCTCGTTTTCCATCATTTCACCTGTAGCAACTTGGGTTAGAGAGAGAAAGTGTAGATTAGAGGTAACCAAGTTGTTTAATTTTGTAATTTTCGTTTATTTTGGTTCTTAATGGTATGCTGAAAAGAATTAATGGTATATTTGTGTAAAAGTTTAGTTTAATTAGCTATAAACACGTTTTAGTAAAAAATCACAATTAATTAAGTTTTAAATTATTTTATTAATGGTAAGATAAGCATAAATCTTCGTTTAATTTGGTTTGATTGAAAAATAGATTAGTAAACATGTGATTAATTAGGTTATTTGGACACTTGGGATTTGTTAATGGGTTAGGCTTTAAGAAAATCAAAACAGTTTGTGTTTGGTATTTAATTAGGGAAATTAATATGGATTGTAAATATTGTTTAATTCAATTCAAATTTGATTGAAATCCTAAAGGTATATAGATTAGAGAATATGAGAATTAAAAATTAGCAACAGTAAACTATTTAAATTTTCATGGTTAGGAAACCTAAATTATGTTGTTTCATTTCATTTCACGTTATTTCTATGATTTCATAAAATGTTTTAATGTGTCATTGCATCTCGGTTTATTGCATTGAAATGGTACCATGATATTGGAACGTATATTGGTTTGAAGATTCATGGTTTTGTGTATTCAAAATGGTTCGGGGTGTGGTTGCATTGCAAGAAGGATATGGAATTATCACATATGATATTCAGAGAATTGATTGGTGGGAAGTGTTTATGTGAGATATTGATATATTGTTTATGTGTGTCCTTTGGTGGAAGTCCCTAAAGCCCTCGAGGAAGACGCTCTGATGTGGGTGTATGGGGTTGGTCCTACCCTTGGGTTTTAGTCCCTGAAGACAAGTTGGTCTTGCCCTTGGGTGATGTCCCAGAATAGTCATTATGATATTGATCAAGTATCTTGTGGAGCATTGATATATGATGTGTAGATTGGTGGGGGTTAGCAGTTTATGATTGTTGAAAGGATGGATGAGGAAAAGCAAAGATGAAACCAACACACACATGCATACATGTTTGACATGATTACACATTTGTTTATGGTTATAAAATGTTTATGCATGCTATTAAACATTTAATTTAGGGTTTTTAAGGGTATGCTTAGGATGGTTATAAACTTTCCTACTGAGTTGTGAACTCACCCTATCCCTTCCACCTCTAGATGCAGGAAATAATGCTTTATTGTGATTGGATGTTGTTTGCTCGCATTGAAAGTCTTTTGAGGCCTTGCCTTTTATATCAAAGATTGAATCTTTTTATAGGAATGATGTAATATATATATATATATATATATATATAGGTACAGTTGTAGTATGGGCTACCTGTAGTGTACAATGGGGTTTTGGTATATGTAAATTAATGTAGTACAAGTTTCTTTTAAGAAACAAACCATATTTTGTTAACTACAAGTTATAAAGTTTAATACATGATGTACTCCTTATAGCAGTTTTTGCATATCCTCTTTTGTACAAAATCGAGCAGGAACTCAACATTTAAATCTTTGAGAGCACTTATACTGTGTTTGAGTATCAATTGTTTACTTTGAAGAATAAAAAAAAAACTGGGGTGTGACACTATACATAATCATTTGTTTTCTCATCATTGGGACATCATCCTAGGTTCTTTCTTAGTTTATTCTTTGTTCATTTAGTTTCATATCATCCTAGGTTCTATTATGGAGATGGTTCTATCTAGGTTTCTCCTTTCTTCCTTTAGTTTCTCATTGTCGGTACACCATCCTAGGTTCTATCTCAGTTTTTTCTTTCTTCATTTGGTTTCTTAGCATTGAGACACTATCCTAGGTTCTATCAAACCTTAATTGTGTGTTCCTTCGATTTATGAACCAATTTGGGACACCATGATAGGTTTTATTTTAGTTTAATGTTTGTTCCTTTGGTTTCTCATCACTTGGACAATATCCTATCTTCTATCTATGCTTATTGCTTGTTTATTTGTTTTCTCATCATTAGGACACCCTCCTAGGCTCTATCTAAGCTTAAATGTTAGTTCCTTTCGTTTCTTATCAATAGGACTACATCCTAGGTTGAACCTTAGTTTCTTCTCTCTTCATGTGGTTTCTCATCATTGTGACACCATCCTATTCTATCTCAGTTTTTTCTTTCTTCATTTGTTACTTCGGGTTTCTGAACATTGGGATACCATCCTAGGTTTATTTTAAGTTTGATGTTTTTTCCTTTGGTTTCTCATCATCGATAAACCATCCTAGGTTCTATCTTAGTTTATTATTTTAGGTACAACCTAGAATGGTGTCCATATGGTGATAAATCAATGAAACTAAGAATAAAATTAGATAAAACCTAAAAGGGTGTCCCAATGATAAGAAAGCAAATGAACTAAGGTTAGATAGAACCTAGGATGGCGTCCTACTGAAAAGAAATGAAAGGACCAAAGAATAAATTTATATAGAACCTACGATTGTGTCCCAATGACAAGAATCCAAAGGATCAAACAATTGAGCTTATATAATCTAGGATGGTGTCCCAATGACTAGAAACAAAATGAACAAGAATAATTTGAGATAGAACCAAGGATGGTGTCCCAGTGATTAGAAACCTAAGGAACAAACGATTTAGCTTCAATAGAACCTAGAATGGTGTCCCAATGATCCGAAACCAAACAAACTAGGGATTAAGCTTACATAGACCTAGGATGGCATCCCAATGATGATAAATGAAATGAACAAAGAATAAACTGGGATAGAAACTAGGATGGTGTTGTAATCCCTAGCACTAATAAATAAAATAAGCAATAATAATTATTTTAGTACTTAACTTTAAACGTGCATAATTAGATGTTAAAACTAGTTTAATGTTAATCATGTTTAATTATGAATTAAACTTTGATTAAGGTTCAGTGGGATTAGTTAATGACTTAAGCATGCTTATTAGGTTCTTATGGGCTGATTAGAGTTATGAAAACCTAAAGGACCAATGGGTAATTGTAAAGTGCAATTATGGAAAGTTGGGGTTGGTGGCAGCCATGGCCTACCACCTCCTACTTGGCTGCATGGAGACCCCTTTATAAGGGGCTTAAGCTCGTTTTGCACCATTTCACCTGAAGCAGCTTGGGTTAGAGAGAGGATCTAGAGAGAGAAAGTGTAGATTTGAGGTAAGCAAGTTGTTTAATTTAGTAATTTTGGTTCCTAATGGTATGTTAAAACAAATTAAGGGTAAAATTCATGTAAAAGTTGAGTGTAATTAGCTATAAAAATGTTTTAGTTAAAAAAAAAATCACAATACATAAGAATTAAAGTATTTTATTAATGGTAAGATCAGCATAAATCTTTGTTTAGTTTGGTTTGATTCAAAAATAGATTAGTAAACATGTGATTAATTAGGTTATTTGGACACTTAGGTTATGTTACTAGGTTAGGCTATAGGAAAAAAAAAAAAAAAAACAATTGGTGTTTGGTAATTAATATGAGAATTAAAAATTAATAACAGTAAGTTGTTAAAAAATAGTAAGAAAGGAAAATTTCATAAGTTTTAATTGAATAAATTTTCATGGTTAAGAAACCTAAATTATGTTGTTTTATTTCAGTTCCTTGTAATAGGTAAAGATCGCTTACATAGGAGAATCACAAAGGGAAAGTTCGTGTAAGGTAGGGAATTTTATACTGTTCCTTGGTGTAGATGATTTCGTACCTTGAAACATATACTAGAATTTCATGTCATTTCTATGATTTCATAAAATATTTTAATGTGTCATTAAATCTCGGTTTATTGTATTGCAATGTTACAATGAGATTGGAACATATATTGGTATGAAGACTCATTGTTCCGTGTTGTGGAAATGGTTCATGGTGTGGTTGCATTGTAAGAAGGATATGGAATAACCACAGATGATATTCAAAGAATTGATTGTGAGAAGTGTTTATGTGATGCTACATGCATTATCCTTTGGTATATAGTTTATGTGGGACCGTGGGTCCTTGGGTGAAAGTCCCTAAATCCCTCGAGGAAGACACTCCGATGTGGGTGTATGGGGTTGGTCCTACCCCTGGGTTTTAGTCCCTAAAGACACGGGGTTGGTCCTGCCCTTGGGTATGAGTCCCAGAAGACATGGGGTTTGACTTACCCTTGGGTGATGCCCCAGAATAGTTATTATTATATTGACCTAGTATCTTGTGGAGCATTGATATCTGATGTTTAGATTGGTGGGGGTTAGCAATTTATCAGTTGTGAAAGGATGGAAGAGGAAAAACAAAAATGAAACTAGAAAACACATGCATACATGTTCGATATGATTGGATATTTATTAATGGTTATAAAATGTTTACCATGCATGCTATTAAACATTTAATTCAAGGTTTATAAGGGTATGCTTAGGATGATTATAAACTTTCCTACTGAGTTGTGAACTCACCCTATCCTTTCCACCTTTAGATGCAAGTCAGAAGACCTATATAGGAAATAATGCTTGAGCAATTCTTTACTGTGATTGGATGTTGTTTGCTCGCATTGAAAGTGTTTTGAGGCTTTGCTTTTGTATTAAAGACTGAATCTTTTTGTAGGAATGATGTAATATATATATATATATATATATATATTTGTCAGGTACACTTGTAGTATGGGCTACCCGTAGTGAACCATGGGGTTTTCGTAAATGCAAATTAACTTAATACATGTTTCTTTTGTGAAATGAAACATATTTTGTTAACTGATAGTTACAAAGTTTAATATAAGATGTACTCTTTATAACAAGTTTTGCATATCCTCTTTTTGCACAAAATCAAACAGGAACTCAACATTTAAATTTTTGTATCCCCATATTTTTAAGAGCACTTATACTGTCTTTGAGTATCAATTGTTCAGTTAAAAAAAAAAAAAAAAAAAAAACAGGCTGTGACAGGTGTTGCATTGATTCGAAAGAAAATGAAGAAACGATTATGGTTAGATAGAACATAGGATGGCTTTATAATGAAGAAAAACCAAAGGAACAAAGAATAAACTAAGATAAAACCTAGGATAATTTCCAAATGATGAGAAAAGAAAGGAACAAAGAGGAAACTGATATAGAACCTAGGGTTGTATCCCAATGATAAGAAACAAAAGGAAGAATCGATTAAGCTTAGATAGAACCTAGGATTGCGTCCCAATTATGAGAAACGAAACGAACAAAAAATAACCTAAGATAATACATAGGATGGTGTCGCATTGATGCTATAGCAAAGGAAGAAACAATTAAGGTTAGAAAGAACATAGGATGGTGTCCTAATAATTAGAAACAAAGGAACAAAGAATAAACTATGATAGAACCTAGGATGGTGTGCCAATGATGAGAAACCAAAGGAACAAATGATTAAGCTTAGACAAACCTAGGATGGTGACCCAATAATGAGAAGACAAACAATTGAACTTAGAACCTAGGATAGCGTCCCAAGGATGAGAAACGAAATGAACAATGAATAAAATGAGATAGAACCTAGGATTGTTTTCCCAATGATGAGAAACTAATGGAACAAACTATTAAGTTTAGACAGAACCTAAGATGGCGTCCCAATGTTGAGAAACCAAATGAATAACTAATAAACTGAGATAGAACTCAGGATGGTGTCGCATTAATGCAAAGGCAAAGGAAAAAACAATTAAGGTTAGATAGAACATAGGATGACATCCTAACGATGAGAAACCAAACAAATAAACAATTAAGCTTAGAACCTAGGATGGTGTCCTAAAGATGAGAAACTAAATGAACAAACGATTAAGCTTTAGATAGAACCTAGGATGGTGTCCTAATGATGAGAAATGAAAGGACCAAAGAATAAACATAGATATAACCTGCGATGTTGTCCTAATGACAAGAATCCAGAGAACCAAATGATTAAGCTTAGATAGAATCCAGGATGACATCCCAATGACTACAAATAAACTAAACAAAGAATAAACTAATATAGAATCTAGGATGGTGTCCCCATGATGAGAAACCAAAGGAACAAAGAAGAAATTTAGAACCTAGGATGGTGTTCCAGTGATGAGAAACCAAAGGAACAAATGATTGAGCTTAGATAGTACCTAGGATGGCATCCCATTGATGAGAAACGAAATGAATTGGGATAGAACTTAGGATGGTGTCCTAATGATGAGAAACCAAAGGAACAATGAAGAAACTTAGATAAAACTTAGGATGGTATCCTAAAGATGAGAAACCAAAAGGAATAAACGATTAAACTTAGATAGAAGCCAGGATGGCGTTCCAATGATAAGAAACCAAAGGAAAAACCAAAGGAAGTGCTTATGTGATGCTACAGGCCTTATCATTTGATATATTGTTTATGTGGGACCGTGGGTTCTTGGGTGAAAGTTCCTAAAGCCCTCGAGGAAGACACTCCGATGTGGGTGTATGGGGTTGGTCCTGCCCCTGGGTTTTAGTCCCTAAAGACACGAGGTTGGTCCTGCCCTTGGGTATGAGTCCCAAAAGACACGGGGTATGACTTGCCCTTGGGTGATGTCCCAGAATAGTCATTACTATATTGATCGAGTGTCTTGTGGAGCATTGATATCTGCTGTGTAGATTGTTGGGAGTCAGCAATTTATCAGTTGTGAAAGGATGGATGGGGAAAAGTAATGATAAAACCAACAAACACATGCATATATGTTTGACATGATTACACATTTGTTAATGGTTATGAAATGTTTATCATGCATGTTATTAAATGTTTAATTCAAGGTTTTTAAGGGTATACTTAGGATGGTTATAAACTTTCCTACTAAGTTGTGAACTCACCCTATCCCTTCCACCTCTAGATGCAGGTCAGAAGACCTATGCAGGAAAGAATGCTTGAGCAATGCTTTACTGTGATTGGATGCTGTTTGCTCATATTGAAAGTCTTTTGAGGCCATGCCTTTTGTATCAAGACTAAACCTTTTGTTGGAATGATGTAATGTATATATTTGTCAGATACACTTGTAGTATGGGCTACCCGTAGTAAACAATGGGGTTTGGTATATGTAAATTAATGTTGTACAAGTTTCTTTTGTGAAACAAAACATATTTTGTTAACTTAATAGTCACAATGTTTAATACAGGATGTACTCTTTATAACAGGTTTTCCATATCCTCTTTTTGAACAAATTCAAGTAGGAACTCAACATTTAAATTTTTGAGAGTACTTATACTATATTTGAGTATCAATTCTTTAGTTGAAGAATAAATAATAATAATAATAATAAGAAAAAAAAAATTGGGGTGTGACATTAAGCACTACAATTATCCAACTTTACAAGATAAAATTTTAATAGCATGGTAAATAACCTAATAACACAAAACCTAAAACAAGATGATTAAGTACTACAATTATCAAACTTTGTAAGATAAAACATCATGACATCAAATCAATCAAACTAATTAAACTAATTAATTAAAACTATAAAACTCGTGAATTAAGTTGAATCAAATAAACTAAAATGACACAAGCTTCAAAATAAAAATTTTATCCTACAAAACAATTAATCTAGTGAGCTATAATAATAATAAAAAAATTATAACCTTTCTATATGATACAATAAATAAAAAATGAAACTAAAAACAATTCTAACTTTTTAATATAATATGATGAACTAAAAAAACTAAACTAAAAAAATTAAAACCTTTTAATATAATATGATAAATTAAAAACTAAACAAAAAATTTATACCTTTCAATATATATATAATTATTCAAAACCAAACTAAAAAAAATCAACTTGTCAAACATATATAATTAATCAAAAACCAAACTAAAAAAAATCAACTTACCTTCCCATTGTTGCGTGTGTGAATCTCTTCTCCATTATGGTGCATTGAAACAAACAACCGCTTTTCTTAAGTCCAACGTGCGGCTACTACCACCATCTTATGGTGTGTCCTATGGATATCTTTTCAACTGTGTATGGCAGCCTTTATGTGGCTGTGTGTGGAGAATTTTCTCCAATGGAGTCCCATGCTGCTGCTTCTTGTGGGATACCACCCAAACTGTGGTGTGTGGTTGCCTCTTCTATGCGTGCCTATTGCAACCATAATTTTTCAAAACTAAATTAACCATGAGATCAAAAGAATAACCAAACTAATGATTTTTAAAAATAACTAAACCAAGCATAGTATCAACAAAGCAACCAAACTAATAATTTTTTAAAACTAAACTAAACATGAGATTAATGGAATAACCACATACTAATGATTTTTAAAAGAAACTAAACCAACTATAAAAGCAACAAAGCAACCAAACTAATAATTTTTATAAATTAAAATAACCATGAGATCAAAAGAATAACTAAGCTAATGATTTTTAAAAATAACTAAACTAAGCATAGTATCAACAAAGCAACCAAACTAATAAATTTTTTTTAAACTAAACTAAACATAAGATTAAAAAAATAACAAAACTAATGATTTTTAATAGAATTAAACCAAACAAAACATCAACAAAACAACCAAACTAATATTTTCAAAAACTAAACTAAACATGAGATTAACGGAATAACCAAACTAATTATTTTGACAAGAAACTAAACTAAGCATGATTTCAACAGAGCAACAAAACTAATAATTTTTCAAAACTAAACTAAATATGAGATCAATTGAATAACTAAACAAATGACTTATTAAAGAAACTAAAGTATAATATCAACAAGACAACCAAATTAATAATTTTTAAAACCAAAACTAAATATGAGATTAACTAAATTACTAAAATAAGATTTATTCTCTTTTTTTTATAAAAAAAAAAAAAAATTGAACTAGGCATGACATCAACAAAGGACGGTAACTTGTAATTTTTAAAAACTAAACAAAACATGAGATCAACCAAATAACTAAACTAATGTGTTTTAAAGGAAACTAAACTGTGCATTATATCAACAAAGCAACCAAACTAATAATTTTTCAAAACTAAAGTAAGTATGAGATCAAAAGAATAACCAAACTAATGATTTTTAAAAGAAACTAAACTAATCATAGTATTAACAAATCAATTATACTAATAACTTTTAAAAACTAAACTAAACATGATATTAATGGAATAACCAAACTAATGATTTTTAAAAGAAACTAAACTAATCATAGTATTAATAAATCAATTATACTAATAACTTTTAAAAACTAAACTAAACATGATATTAATGGAATAACCAAACTAATGATTTTTAAAAGAAACTAAACTAATCATAGTATTAACAAATCAATTATACTAATAACTTTTAAAAACTAAACTAAACATGATATTAATGGAATAACCAAACTAATGATTTTTAAAAGAAACTAAACTCAGCATAATATCAACAAAGTAGCAAAACTAATAATTTTTACAAACTAAATAAAGCATGAGATAAAAAGAATAGCCACACTAATGATTTTAAAAAGAAATTAAACTAAGTATAATAAAGCAACTAAACTAAAATAATTTTTTAAAATAAACTAAATATGAGATTAACAGAATAACCAAACTAATGATTTTTAATAGAATTAAACCAAGAATAACATCAACAAAGTAACCAAACTAATCATTTTTAAAAACTAAACTAAACATTGGATTAACATAATAACCAAATTAATGATTTTGGAAAGAAACTAAACTAAGCATGATTTCAACAAAGAAACCAAACTAATAATTTCTAAAAATTAAACTAAGCATGAGATGAACAAAATAACCTAACGAATGATTTTTAAAAGAATTAAACCAAGCATAATATCAACAGAGTAACAAAACTAATAATTTTTTAAACCTAAACTAAATATGAGATCAACTGAACAACTAAACTAATGATTTTTAAAAGAAACAAAACCAAGCATAATATTAAGAAAGTAACAAAACTAATAATTTTTAAAAACTAGACCAAACAGGAGATCAACAAAATAAACAAACTAATGATTATTTTTTTCAAAAAAAAAAAAAAAAACTAAACTAAGCATAATATAAACAAAGAAACCAAACTAATAATTTTTCAAAACTAAACTAAGCATGAGCAAGGATTGAAATATCGGTAAATATGGATATATCGATACTTGGATTTTATGGATATATCAGAAATATCGAAGAAATATCGGTGGATATTTTTCATCAAATATCGGTGAGACAAAAATTATCCAAAATTGATGGGAATGCATAGAAAAATCCAAAGAATGATAAAATAAGGAAGAATATACATGTTAAAGTTATTTTATAAGTGTAATTGACATAAATATGGTCAAATAAAAAAATATCGGTAAACAGTTTACGATACTTGGATTTTAAGAATAGAAAATATGAAATTTGGAATTTTACACTTAGAAAGTTAGAATTGAGTTAAGAAATATTTGATTTTATTAAATGAAAACAATTTACACATAAACATAATACATATGATATTGCAATGGTCCTTAATACCAAAATGAAGATCGATGTGGTTCCATCATATTGTTATTGTTAAATGAAGGGAGCCCATCTTGTTGAAGACAATATTCATACCAGGACATGGAGTTTCGATAGTATTGATTGTATGTACGAACATGCCATGCATAAATTTCTTGAGTCCTACCGACAACCTGTCCATGGATGGGAAATCCAGGGTTTTCCCATGTGCTCGTTTGAAATCCTTGTTGTTGCAGTTGATGTGGAAGGTAGTATGGCATTTGTGTGGAAGAAGGATAGTTATACCTTTCATACTCTTCATCAGTGGAACTTGAAAGATTTTGAGGAGGCTGACCATAACTCATTGCATAAGGGACATAAATGTTGGCTTTGTTTGATGAATCACTGAATTGAGTCTCTACACTCATCGACTCAAAACTGGCCGACAATGAGTCCTCGTTGTATGGCATCATCCTTCGTTGTCTTCCTCTATATGGCTTTCCAATGGCTCCAACACCTAGACCGACTCTTCTAGAGCCGTGGTCTTCATCTTGAGTACAATGTGTGAAATCATCTTCACAAGTAAATGCCAATGGTTTTCCACTTTGTTGTTGTTGTTGTCTAACATCCCCTTCATCATTTCTAGGGTCGCTACCATCATTGGTCCCCTCTCCTCTTGAACCATCATAACCGAAAGCGGAAGTACCAGTAGCACTAGGTCTACTACTATGTTCAACACTTGTGGAGTCAAAAGAAGGTCGAGAAGTGACTGACGGCTGAGAAATTCCTTGTCGAAATGAATCTCTCATGTCTTGGCTGAAACTATCAGTATGAACTTCTTCGGATAACACTCGATCAACGTCAACACCTGCTTCTCGGACATGTGCGGCAATTCATGGGCCGGGATTTCCATCTTCATCATCTAAATGAAGAGGTCTAACCCATTGAAACAATTGGTTATCTTCTTCTTCACCAACCTCAGTTGCAATGTCAAGTAAATCGAGGTAATCTTTCTCTGCAACTTTGTCATGTTCTGCTTCCATGTCACATATCTTTAGTTTCATGTTATAATAACAGAAAACTAATTGTTGGAGCATTGGGTAAGCAAGCCGATTTCTTTGTTTTGTATGAATTAAGGCAAACGTGCTCCAATTTCTCTCACAAGCTGAAGATGATGCAGTTTGCGATAAAACCTTGATGGCCAACCTTCTTAATGTAGGAGTGTGATTTCCATACATGAACCACCATTCAGCTACAACCAAATAAATGATATCAATACTTATACTGGAAAGCTACAATAATATGCTAATGAAATGAATTATTAATTCACAAATAATGCTCACCGGGAACCATTTCTAACCTCGAAGCAATCGCTGCTCGATCACTGAATCCTTTTTTTGCATCTCGGAATAGTATAATCTACATATTAAATAATTGAAAGTGAAAAAATTGAGTAAATGAAATTCAATTATTTAATTTATATTATAACTCTAATAATTTACCTCATTTCCAAATTGACTAAGACCTTTTGATGTAGGATCTAATTTTGCAAAGACTTCATGAACAACTTGAAGTAGATCAGGATCAATACCAACTCCACGTTTATATTGAAATCTTGGATTAAGAAAGAATGCTACAATAGTAAAGTAGAAATGTAAAATTAGAATGTTATGAAAGACACATATTAAATACCAATAAATTTCGAAGATGAATAATACTTACCTGCTGCATGAAGAGGATGTTTAAGAGTTCTATCCCAACGATCTGCAATTATTTCCAACACCCATTCTTTAGCATTAAGTCAAATGAGGTTATCTTTCATAACTCGAATCAATTCATACACAAATGGCATTGTAGGAACAACTTCTGAATCGACAATGCGAAGAATTGTGTATAGCGCCTCATATATTGATACTAGTTTTCCCACTCTTTCCTAGTTCGCATGGTCAAACATAAGTGATTCAACTTCTTTGCTAATTAATGTGCGACTTAAGTTGTGTTGTGCCCATTCATCACTGATAAACACTTTCTTCAAGTTTACTTTCTTTTTCAAAAGATTGTCGAGGGCTATATAATTGGTTGCAAATCTTGTTGTTCCAGGACGAACTATGTCTCCACCACACACCTTCCGCATCTACACAAGCAACCAACTATGGTTATAAATGAAGTTGGTTATCTTTCGAGCCTTTGTAATCACATATGCAACACTCGTCCTTTTACTGATGTCTTCGAACATTAAGTTGATGCAATGTGCTACACACAGAGTCCAATAAAGATTGTATTTCTTCATTAACAACTTCCCCGCCTTCACGAATGCTGACCCATTATCTGTAACTATTTGGACCACATTTTGTTTGCCAACTTTCTTGATCACATCCTTTAACAAACCATATATGTATTTGTTGTCCTTTATATTATTTGATGCATCAACAGATTTGAGGAAGATTATGCTACCTTTTGAATATACCATGAAATTAATTATGCTTAATTTCATGGGCCTAGTCCATCCGTCAGACATAATCGTGCATCCATAAGTCTTCCACTTTTCTCTTTGAATATTGACATAAGCTTCCATGTCTTTGTACTCCATATCCAAATACTTGTGTTTGATTTCATAAGGAGACGGTGGTTCTATACCCATACCTACCATCCATATATAATTAAAGCATATAAGAACATTTGTGGTAATCATACTATATAAATAGTAATGATATTGTTAAAATGAATACAACTTTTAAAATTATAGTAATTACCTGCATATTGTGCACCAACAATCATGTTCTTGAAGTGGTGAGAGTCTGTTTTACTGGGCGGAACACTCTCATATATGAACTTACTGATCAAACGTCCCATGGTTTCCTTGATGGCACCACATTTGAAAAGATTTTTCATATTTTTCTATCTAGCTGCTGAAGATTTGTACAATGAGGGTGCATCAGGCAGTGATGGATCTGAATATCGAACACTTTGCGATTTTCACATTTACCTTGTTGTTGGATTGGTTGGATGTGAAGACTCACCTATTATAATTATTAAAATTAAACATATATGTTAATTTAATATTATTGATAAAGTTGATAAGAAACAGTAATAATTCAAATTAATATTATACCTATTTTTCTTTTGCCTTTTATAAAATGTTCTTCTTGTTGTCGATTCCATTCAGCAGCTTTTGATGCTCGAACCGCCTCTCTATAAGCATGTCTCTCATCAGGGCGCATGTCAGCCGGATACATATACACATCATCATCTCCATCATCATCATCACCACCAAGGTTCTCCTCATCGTCCTCATCAATTACATGCCTATGTCTTCTTCCCATTGTGTCTCGCAGTTCAGATCGAATCTCTTCTATATCTGCAGCTTTCTTCGCTTTTGCCTTATTTTTTTTCTCTAGAAGTCGTCTTATTTCTTATTTCACTTCTAGAGGCACGCTAGGACACTTTTTTGTATTTGAATTAGGGTCTGTATGTGATAGGTGAAATTTAAAACGAGTAATCCCACCACTCTTTATTGCTAACCCACAGTAATTGCATATTGTTCCATTTTTGTTCCCTTCCATAGGTGTACAATATTTCCAACAAGGATCTCGACCCATGATACCGCTTTCACTAGCCATTTTCTAAAATTGAATTATGAAACTAATATCAAATTTAAAATTATTAAAGATAAAACATGTAAGAAATTTAATATTCATGAAATTGATAAGAACTAATAAAAATTGAAATTAAAATTGAATTATGCATATATGAAATAGATAAACATTACAATAAAATTTCAATATGAATTAAATTAAATTAAATTTGCATATTCATGAAATTGATGAGAATCATTACTGATAAAAATTAAAATTAAAATTGAATTATGCATATATGAAATAGATAAACATTACAATAAAATTTTGATAAGAATTAAATTAAATTAAATTAAATTTGCATATTCATGAAATTGATAAGAATCATTACTAAAAAAAATTAAAATTAAAATTGAATTATGCATATATGAAATAGATAAACATTACAACAAAATTTTGACAAGAATTAAATTAAATTTCCATATTCATGAAATTGATAAGAATTAAATTAAATTAAATTAAATTTGCATATTCATGAAATTGATAAGAATCATTACTAATAAAAATTAAAATTGAATTATGCATAATAAAAATAAATTTTATGAAAGGTAAGACATGCCTTAATTAGCCTTGACTTGGAGTTAATCCCCTTCATCACCAAATTTTCAAAATAAAAAAATTTTGCTAGGTCATATAAGAATTTTGATGTATGAAATGGAATGGAATGTGGGTACTTATAGGAATTTTTTTGTCAAACTAGCTGTTGGATGGTCAAATAGCCGTTATAAATTAATTTTAATCGTTGGCTCAAAATTTGGTTCAAATTTCACCATTAGATATTCATATAACCGTTGGAAACACTCCATAGCCCTTGGATAAAGTGAAGATTGATTTTCCACCATTGGATCACAAATATAATCGTTGGAGGCCTTTACAAATACACGAGTGAAATCTGGGCCATCAGATCCTCAAAAATTCAAATTTCGCCGTCAGATCAAAGCTGTAAAAAAATTGCCGATTATTTCAAAAAATCGCCAATATATCGGTAAAATCGTCGATTAATCGCCGATTTTTTAGGCTCCTCCTCCGGCTTCTCTGCGCGTGCCTCCACTCGCGATTTTTTGCCGATTTATCAGTGCTTCACCGATATATCGGCGATTTTGCCGATTTTTCCGTCGATCGATAATCGGTGATGATTATCGTTTCGGTGCCGCCTGATATCCGATATTTCCTGATTTTTCAATCCCTGAGCATGAGATCAAAAGAATAACCAAACTAATGACTTTTAAAAGAAACAAAACTAAGTATAACATCAACAAAGCAATCAAAATAATTATTTTTAAAAACTAAACTAAACATTGTTTTAACGAAAAAAACCAAACTAATAATGTTTAAAAGAAACTAAACTAAGTATAATTTCAACAAAGCAATATAACTATTAATTTTTATGCACTAAACTAAGCATAGGATCAAAAGAGTAATCAAACTAATGATTTTTAAAAGAAACTAAACAAAGTATAGCATCAACAAAGCAACCAAACTAATAATGTTTTAAAAACTAAACTAAACATTGTTTCAACAGAATAACCAAACTAATGATGTTTAAAAGAAACTAAAGTAAGTATAATATCAACAAAACAACCAAATTAATACTTTTTATAAACTAAACTAAGCATGAGATCAAAAGAGTAACAAAACTAATGATTTAAAAAAAAACTAAACAAAGTATAGCATCAACAAAGCAACCAAACTAATATTTTTTTTTTAAACTAAACTAAACATTGTTTCAACGGAATAACCAAACTAATTGATGAGGACACAACTAGCAAATGGAATGCAAATCCTATTCAAGTTCCAGTTAGTTCGGTTACAAGGGCTCGAGCTAAAAAAGTTCAAGGAAACTCTCAATGGACTGATTCACAATATTTAAGCTAAGGTGAATTCGTGGAGGCCCAAGAAAGATGCTCTACATGTTCCACAAGGTTGGATTTTCACGATTCAAGTTTTGGAATAATCTAGATGAATCCATCAAGGAGAACAGATCACAAATTGCGTGGATTGAATAGAGTTTTCTAAATTAGTGATTACCCAATTTTTGACTCATCAAGGAGATTGGCTGGCGCAATCTAAAGCAATTTTTAAGATTGCTAAATTACGTTTCTTATTTATTATTATATTTTAATTTTCAAATTTTATGGGGAAATAATAAATTAGAAATTCCCTTGTTTCTTTTTTACTTTGGGGTAGGCATGATTTTAGGAAATAATGGATTCAATTTTTAGAATCCAACTCAAGATATTTTAGTTTCCCATTTCTAGCTATTTGCAAAATCTAGGCAAAATATTTGGGGATTTTCTAACTGCCAGATTTGTGAACCTCTTTGTATTTAAATAACCATCAACTTATTGAAAAATAATACAGATTTCATTCATAATTTTGTGAGAGAAAATTCTCTTTAGTTCTTTTAGAACTCTTTGAACTTATCGGAAAGATTTCTGTGGCGTTCTCCTTCGACTTATCAATCAATCCTTTCATAATTGATTGTGGCGTCTTCATTATACCAAGGTTCTTGATTCCATATAGGCAATGGATCGCGGTTTCATACAAATCTGTTTCCAGACGATCTTAGAGCCATTCTTGATCCACAAGTTTCTCAATTTTGTGGTGTGGATCATATCACTATTAATGTTTAAAAGAAACTAAACTAAGTATAATATCAACAAAACAACCAAACTAATAATTTTTATAAACTAAACTAAGTATGAGATCAAAAGAATTACCAAACTAATATCAACAAAGCAACCAAACTAATAATTTTTAAAAACTAAACCAAACATGAGATCAACATAATAACTAAATTAATGTGTTTTAAAGGAAACTAAATTGTGCATTATATCAAAAAAGGAACCAAACCAATAATTTTCAAAACTAAACTAATCTTGAGATCAAAAGAATAACCAAACTAATTATTTTAAAAAAAAACTAAACTAAGCATAGTATCAACGAATCAATGATACTAATAACTTTTAAGAACTAAATTAAACATGAGATCAACGGACTAACTGAACTAATGATTTTTAAAAGAAACTAAATTAAGTGTGAGATTAACAAAGTAACCAAATTGATGATTTTTAAAAGAATTATACCAAGCATAACATCAATAAAACAACCAAACTAATAATTTTTTGAAAACTAAACTAAACATAAGATTAATGGAATAACCAATGATTTTTAAAAGACACTAAACTCAACATAATATCAACAAAGGACCAAAACTAATATTTTTTAAAAACTAAATTAAGCATGAGATAAAAAGAATAGAAAAACTAATGATTTTTCAGAGAAACTAAACTAAGTATATCAACAAAACAATTAAACCAATAATTTTTTAAAACTAAACTAAATATGAGATTAATAGAATACTCAAACTAATGATTTTTAAGAGAATTAAACCAAGCATAACATCAACAAAGCAACCAAACTAATAATTTTTAAAAATTAAACTAAATATTATTTCAACAGAATAACCAAACTAATTATTTTGAAAAGAAACTAAACTAAGCATGATTTCAACAAGAAACCAAACTAATAATTTCTAAAAATTAAACTCAGCACGAGATTTATAGAATAACCAAACAAATGATATATAAAAGAATTAAACCAAGTATAATATCAATAGAGCAACAAAACTAATAATTTTTTAAACCTCAACTAAATATGAGATAAACTGAAAAACTAGACAAAACATAATGATTTTTAAAGGAAACTAAACTAAGCATAATATCAACGAACCAACCATACTAATAATTTTTAAAAACTAGACTAAACATGAGATCAACAAAATAACCAAACTAATGATTTTTTTTTATTTAAAAAAAAAAACTAAACTAAGCATAATATCAACAAAGAAACAAAACTAAATTAAGCATGAGATTAAAAAAAATAACCATGCTAATCATTTTTAAAATAAACTAAATTAAGCACAATATCAACAAAGCACCCAAATTAATAATTTTTTACAAACTAAACTAAACTAAACATGAGATTAATGGAATAACCACATAACTAATGATTTTTAAAAGAAACTAAGCTAAGTATAATATCAACAAAGCAACCAAACTAATAATTTTTATAAACTAAACTAAGCATGAGGTGAAAGGAATAACCAAACTAATGATTTTTTTTTTTAAAAAAAAAACAAAAACTAAAGTAAGCATAATATCAACAAAGAAACCAAAGTAATAATTTTTCAAAACTAAACTAAACATGAGATTAACTGACTTTTTAAAAGAAACTAAACTTAGTATAATATCATGAAAGTAAGCAAACTAATAATGCTTAAAAACTAAACTAAGTGTGAGATTAATTGAGTAATCAAACTAATGATTTTTAAAAGAATTATACCAAGCATAACCAAGGTTTAAAATATCGATAAACACGGATATATCGGTACTTGGATTTTACGGATATATTGAAAATATTGGAGAAATATCGATGGATATTTTGAACAAAATATCAATAGAAGAGAAATAGTTCAAAATTCATGAAAATGTTTAGAAAACTTTAAAAAAATGATAAAATAAGTAAAAATACATATATTAAAGTTATTTTGTAAGTGTAATTAACATAAATACGATTATAGTTAATATTTATCAAATTTTTATTAAAAAAATTAGCTTAAATTCCTTTAATATATTTATTTTCATTTATTTTAAAAATTAAAAATACTTTTATTAAAACATGTTTTATTACATTTTAAATAAAAATTTAAATTGATTTATATAAAATATTTTATTTGAGATTTAATTTCTAAAATTTTATTATAAATATGTGGTGACAACTTTTTTTATTAACATTAATTTGTATAAATAATTAAAATTATTATTAATTTATCTTATCAAATTAATTTTAATTTATAAAATATTCAGACTTCATTAATTTTTTTATATTGTAACAATTTTTTAGTGAAATTATATTTTTAAAATATAAAATTAAAAGAATAAAAAAAAAATTAAAAGTGAGGTGATAATAATTTTTTAAAATAGGATTAATGAGATAAATATGAAAAGTAGTTAAAAATAAAAGGATAATATAAAATAAAATAATTAATTAAAAAATATAAATAATTTAAAAAAAATTCAAACAATCAGCGATTTTTTGTGCTTTCCCTGCTTGTCATCGCATGTCACCCCCACGCTCGGTTTTTTTCGTCGATATATTGCTTTTAAACCGATTTTTAAAAGAAACTAAACAAAACATAATATGAACAAAACAACCAAACTAATAATTTTTTAGAAACTAAACTAAATGTGAGATCAACAAAATAACAAAACTAATGATTTTTAATATAATTAAACTAAGCAAAATATCAACAAAGCAGCCAAACTAATAGTTTTCAAAAACTAAACCAAACATGAGATCAACAAAATAACCCAACTAATGATTTTTAATAGAGATTAAACAAATAATCTAACCAATGATTTTTAAGATAATTAAACCAAACAAATTGACAGAGCAACCAAACTAATAATTTTTCAAAACTAAACTAAATGAGATGAATTGAATAACTAAACTAATGTCACATTAAAGAAACTAAACTAAGCATAATATCAGCAAAGTAACCAAACTAATAATTCTTAAAACCAAAACTAAAAACGAGATTAACTAATTAACTAAACTAAACTAATGATTTTAAAAAAAAAATTGAACAAACCATGACATCAACAAAGCAACCAAACTAATAATTTTTAAAAACTAAACAAAACATGATATCAACATAATAACTAAACTAATGTATTCTAAAGAAAACAAAATTGTGCATTATATCAATAGAGCAACAAAACTTATAATTTTTCAAAACTAAACTAAGCATAAGATCAAAAGGATAACTAAACTAATGATTTTTAAAAGAAACTAAACGAAGCATAGTATCGGCAAATAAACCATACTAATAACTTTTAAAAATTAAACTAAATATGAGATCAACGGACTAACCGAACTAATGATTTTTAAAAGAAACTAAACTAAGCATTGTATCAACTAAACAATCAAACTAATAATTTTTATAAACTAAATTAAGCATGGGATCAATAGAATAACCAAACTAATAATCTTTTTAAAAGTAAACTAAACAAGATATCAACGCACTAACCGAACTACTAATTTTTAAAAGAAAATAAACTTAGTATAATATCATGAAAGCAAGAAAACGAATAATGTTTAAAAACTAAACTAAGTGTGAGATTAATAGAGTAACCAAACTAATGGTTCTTAAAAGAATTATACCAAGCACAACATCAACAAACCAACCAAACTAATAATTTTTTAAAAAGTAAGCTAAACATGAGATCAAAAGATTAACCAAACTAATGATTTTTAAAAGAAACTAAACTAAGCATTGTATCAACAAAACAATCAAACTAATAATTTTTATAAACTAAATTAAGCATGAGATCAATAGAATAGCCAAACTAATAATCTTTTTAAAACTAAACTAAACAAGATATCAACGCACTAACCGAACTACTGATTTTTAAAAGAAAATAAACTTAGCATAATATCATGAAAGCAAGCAAACGAATAATGTTTAAAAACTAAACTAAGTGTGAGATTAATAGAGTAACCAAACTAATGGTTCTTAAAAGAATTATACCAAGCACAACATCAACAAACCAACCAAACTAATAATTTTTTAAAAAGTAAACTAAACATGAGATCAAAAAATTAACCAAACTAATGATTTTTAAAAGAAACTAAACTAAGCATTGTATCAACAAAACAATCAAACTAATAATTTTTATAAACTAAATTAAGCATGAGATCAATAGAATAGTCAAACTAATGATCTTTTTAAAACTAAACTAAACAAGATATCAACGGACTAACCGAACTACTGATTTTTAAAAGAAACTAAACTTAGTATAATATCATGAAAGCAAACAAACTAATCATGTTTAAAAACTAAACTAAGTGTGAGATAAACATAGTAACCAAACTAATAATTTTTATTTTTTATTTTAAAAACCAACTAAACTAAGCAGAATATCAATAGAGCAACCAAACTAATCATTTTTCAAAACTAAACTAAGCAAGAGGTCTAAAGAATAACCAAACTAATGATTTTTATAAGAAAGTAACTAAGCATAATATCAACAAAGCAATAAAACTCATAATTTTTTAACATAACTAATGATTCCTAACATAACTAATGTGTTTTAAAAGAAAACTAAATTGTGCATTATATCAACAAAGCAACCAAACTAATAATTTTTCAAAACTAAACTAAGCTGAGATTAAAAGAATAACCAAACTAATGATTTTTAAAAGAACCTAAACTCAACATAATATCAACAAAGCAACAAAACTAATAATTTATAAATACTAAATTAAGCATGATATAAAAAGAATTGCCAAACTAATGATTTTTCAAAGGAACTAAACTAAGCATAATATTAACAAAGCAACTAAACGAATAATTTTTTTAAAACCAAACTAAACATGAGATTAACAGAATAACCAAACAAATAATTTTTAATAAAATTAAACCAGACATAACATCAACAAAGCAACCAAACTAATAATTTTTAAAAACTAAACTAAACATTGGATCAACATAATAACCAAACTAATGATTTTGAAAAGAAACTTAAACTAACCATGATTTCAACAAAGAAACCAAACTAATAATTTCTAAAAATTAAACTAAATATGAGATCAACTTAATATAACTAAACTAATGTCTTATTAAAGAAAATAAACTAAGTATAATATCAACAAGATAACCAAACTAATAATTTTTAAAACAAAAACTAAAAACAAGATTAACTAAATAACTAAACTAATGATTTTTTTTTTCAAAAAAATGAACTAACCATGACACCAACAAAGCAACCAAACTAATAATTTTTAAAAACTAAACCAAACATGAGATCAACAGAATAACTAAACTAATGTGTTCTAAAGAAAACTAAATTGTGCATTTATATCAAGAAAGCAACAAAACTTATAATTTTTCAAATTTAAACTAAGCATGAGATCAAAAGAATAACCAAATTAATGATTTTTAAAAGAAACTAAACTAAACATAGTATCAACAAATAAACCATACTAATAACTTTTAAAAACTAAACTAAACATGAGATTAACAGACTAATTGAACTAATGATTTTTAAAAGAAACTAAACTTAGTATAAATAATATCATGAAAGCAAACAAACTAATAATGTTTAAAACTAAACTAAGTGTGAGATTAATAGAGTAACCAAACTAATGATTTTTAAAAGAATTGTACCAAGCTTAACATCAACAAAGCGACCAAACTAATAATTTTTTAAAAATTAAACTAAACATTAGATTAATGGAATAACCAAACTAAAGATTTTTAATAGAATTAAACCAAACATATAATATCAATAGAGCAACCAAACTAATAATTTTTTAAACCTAAACTAATTATGAGATCAATTGAATAACTAAACTAATAATTTTTAAAAGAAAATAAACTAAGCATAATATTAACAAAGTAATTAAACTAATAATTTTTTAAAACTAGACCAAACATGAAATCAACAGAACAACCAAACTAATGATTTTTTTTTTTTTTAAACAAACTAAACTAAGCATTAGATCAAAAGAACCAAACTAATGATTTTTAAAAGAAACTAAACTAAGCATAGTATCAACAAAGAAACCAAACTAATAGTTTTTTTTTTCAAATAAATTAAACATGAGATCAATGGACTAACCAAACTAATAATTTTTAAAAAGTAAACTAAACATGATATCAACAAAATAACCAAACTAATGATTTTTAAAACAAATTAAACTAAGCATAGTATCAACAAAGAAACCAAACTAATAGTTTTTTTTTTTTCAAATAAATTAAACATCAGATCAATGGACTAACCAAACTAATAATTTTTAAAAAGTAAACTAAACATGATATCAACAAAATAACCAACCTAATGATTTTTAAAACAAACTAAACTAAAAGTGATATCCACAAAGGAACCAAACTGATAATGTTTAAAAACTAAACTAAGCATGAGATCAAAAGAATAATCAAACAAATGATTTTTAAAAGAATTAAACTAAAATGATATCAATAAAGCAACCAAATTAATAAATTTTTAAAAACTAAATTAAACATGAGATTAATAGAATAACCAAACTAATGGTTTTTAAAAGAAACAAAGCTAAACATAATATCAACAAAGCAACCAAACTAATAATTTTTAAAAATTAAATTAAACATGAGATCAATAGAATAACCAAACTACTAATTTTAAAAAGAAACTAAACTAAGTATAATATTAACCAAGCAACCAAAATAAAAAATATTTAAAACTAAACTAAGCACAACATTAATAGAATAACCAAACTAATGGCTTTTAAAAGAATGAAACCAAGCATAATATCAATAGAGAAACCCAACTAAATATGAGATCAAATTAATAACTAAACTAATGATTTTTAAAAGAATTTAAACTAAGCATAATATCAACAAAGCAACCAAACTAATAATTTTTCAAAATTAAACTAAACATGAGATCTAAAGAATAACTAAACTATTTTGAAAAAAAGAAAGTAAACTAAACATAGTATCAACAAAGGAACAAAACTAATAATTTTTTTAAAACTAAACATAACATGATATTAATGGAATAACCACATAACTAATGATTTTTAAAAGAAATTAAACTAAGTATAATATCAATAAAGCAACTAAACTAATAATTTTTATAAACTAAATTAAGCATGAGATCAAAAGAATAACCAAACGAATGATTTTTAAAAGAAACTAAACAAAGCATAATATAAACAAAACAACCAAATTAATAATTTTTAAAAAACTAAACTAAGCATGAGATTAACAGAATAACCAAAGTAATGATTTTTAATAGGATTAAACCAAACAGAACATCAACAAAGCAACCAAAGCAATGATTTTCAAAAACTAAACTAAATATGAGATCAATAGAATAACCAAACCAATGATTTTGAAAGGAAACTAAACTAAGCATGATTTCAATAAAGAAACAACTCTAATAATTTTTAAAAATTAAACTAAGCATGAGATTAACAAAGTAACCAAATCAATGATTTTTAAAAGAATCCTACCAAGCATAATATCAACAAAAGAACCAAACTAATAATTTTTGAAAACTAAACTAAATATGAGATTAACTAAATAACAAAACTAATGATTTTTAAAAGAAACTAAACTAAGCATAATATCTACAAAGCAACCAATCTAATAATTTTTAAAAACTAAACTAAACATGAAATCAATGGAATAACCAAACTGATTATTTTTAATAGAAACTAAACTAAAGGTGATATCCACAAAGCAACCAAACTAATAATATTTAAAAACTAAACTAAGTACGAGATTAACAAAATAATCAAACTAATGATTTTCTATATAATTAAACCAAGCATAATATCAACAAAACAACCAAATTAATAATTTTAAAAAAACTAATTCAAACACGAGATTAATGGAATAACCATATAACTAATGATTTTTAAAAGAAACTAAACTAAGTATAATATCAACAAAGGAACCAAACTAATAATTTTTATGAACTAAACTAAGCCTGAGATAAAAGAATAACCAAACTAATGATTTTTAAATGATACTAAAAAATAAACCCTCCTTATAACTGGTAATGACTTCCTTCAATAAAAAAGAAATAATAAAATTGTCATGATTAGTTATTTGTTCTTAACAAATAAACCAAACTATATTATGCAAACTCACAAACCTTATCAGTACATGAGAGAGCCTCACAGTCTTGGCAACAAATTAGAAAAAGGAAAGAAAAAACAACTCATTAATTAACATTTTTGTAGGTATAAGAAAAACCGCAAAGTAGATTATGTATTCAGTTAACAACATTAAAAGATTCAAGTACTAAACTAAAATTCTGTAAATATGAGAAAAATAATGAAGAACACCTTCGAGCATTATTAACATATTCACGGCCCTGATCCTTGGTCATTTGGTTATTAGAAGAGGCCTTCAATTTTTTTGCACTTGCTATTCTCCATAATAAGGAGCATATAATACACCATTTAATCATAATTTTTTTTTTTGAAAAATAGCAAAGTACCTCTCTTTGAAGTATTACAAACACCAACACCTTGACTTATATTTGTTCCTATTTTACCCTATTAAACAACAAGAAAATTGTTAGTACTTCATGGCTGCGAGCAAAGGATAAAAAAGGATGAGAATAGAGGATGCAAATATTTTGCCCTAACACTACTTTGGCATTATGCTGAACACATAATAGGGTGCAAGCAATATCAGAGAGAGAAAGAAGGGGGGGGGGGAGGAGGATGTTATGTTGTTGCATGCTCAAATTTATGTCCCCTTAAGTTACCTTTGCTCAAGCTTTGAGAGATAAATGAATTACCCAAACCACCTTGGGATTGTTAATCAATTGCTCTTTGTTAGTGAAGCTTCACCCTTTCCAATTGAGTAATTGTTGTATTTTCCTTTAGCAGATTTCTGCCTCTTTTACTTATTCCAATGCATGTTTCTCCCCTTACTAAACACCAATTCCTTCTTTCTTATTACAAACATCGATAGTTTGTGCTACAAACCTAGTCTAGTGCTTACAGGAATTATTCCGCTTGCCTTTGTCCTTCTAGAAACCCTTCAGATTCCCCTTTATATCAAAAGGAAAATAAAACGAATAAAGACTTCTAAAGCATCCAACCACCAAAATCAACAAATGTGAAGAGGAGCAATTGAAATAACTTTTGAATCACTTGAATTGCTCTAAGCAGTCCCTTTGTTGAACTGCACAGATTTCCTCATGCAGATAAAGGTTAAAAAAACACAAGTTAACAAAAAGGCTTTCTCTTCCAAGCAAAATAGCCATAATAGGGATACCTAAGGGAGACTTTTGTTCTCTTGGGTACTAGAAAATTTCAAACCTAAGATTCAAGAATTCTAACCTCCATTCTTCACCTACATTATCTTAGAACCCAATTAAATAGGCTCTGGAAATTGTCAGTCATAAATGGTTGCTAATTGGGAATTAGAGCCCAAGAATAGCAGAATCTCCACTGGACTGAGCTTTACAAAACCAATTAGGTAAATTAAGGTGGGTTTTTTTTCTTTTGTTTTTCCAATTTTCAGTGAACAAAAACATAAAACACGAGACTCAAATTTTCATTTTCCTTTTCATTTCCTCTATTTTGTCTGAAATCTATACATTACTAATTCAAAAGTTGGTAAAATCACACACCTTGTTGGGATTAGGGTCTCTCTCATGGTTCTACTAAAAAATTAAAAACATAACATTGAATTCTGAGATAGCCATCAACAAAAAGTTATTGTTGAAAGCCAAATGATAAACATCAAACCAGTACCAACAGAATCACGGGAACCAACATTAACTCTCTCATTCTCATAATAAACCTTGAAACTTAAGCCAACTGTTTCAGAAACAGAGCATCCAATTAATACATGAGAATATAAAATTTCTCATTATAGAAACAATGTAAAATGTACCACTCTTTAGATTTTTTTGATTTGCAACTCGACTCGAAGCTGCATTCAATTTTCCCTACATTTATGGAGACGAAAAGTTTGATCATGATTCAAAACAGAGGAAAAGAAAAGGAGTTAGATAAGAATAAGAGCTTATATGTACCTTGACAACCACCATTTTGTTTTTTTACACTTTATTTTTCAGAATCTTCTGATGATCCAATACCCTAAGAAGCAAAAGCAACATCCAAAGTTCAGGTAGTCAATTTCTATCTTTCCTTGTTTTTTCTGGGCAACCAAACAAAAATTAAGGTTCCTGGGAAATCGTGACAAAAATTCTTCCTCTTAACTAAACAGTTTCCGTTACTGACCTACTGGGTTAGCGATCCTAGTTGCAGAACAGTTTCCAAATATGATCTTCTTTATTGCTGAGAAATCAAAGGAAGGAAAAGAAAAAAAAGAAAAAAAAAAGCAGGAATCTTGGAAACACCCATTTGAAAGGCGAGAATATACTTGCAAGTTTGTAATTTCCTAGAAACTTAAGGACAAGAAAATATAGATTTTCTTGGCAACCAAACGGAAAAAATAAAAGTTAAAAAGAGTGCAGAAAAAAAGGATAACAAGAATGGCGATCTCTTGTAGACAAGATGAATGTGAAGAATGGTGAGCGCTGATTTGAAATGGTAGAAAAATCTCCTGTGATGTTCGCAGAAACCAGAAAAGAATAATGATGCAGGTGTAATCTTTTGTTCCCTCAGAAAAATGGATATCCAAAGGAAAATGGCGATTCCATCCTCAAATATGAAGATCCTGAAGCTCCAAAGATGGGTGTCTGATGATCCTTACTCACTGTCGGTGGACTGCAATGGTTGTGATGAATATTAGTCTCCGATGACAATGAACTCTAATGGCGGTGATGACTCTCTATAAAAGAACCAGCGAGCTTCAACGGCGGTGAACTACTCTGGCAGTGATGAACTCCAAAGATGAACCAGCAAGCTTCAACAGTGGTGAAATACTCCGGCAGCTATGAACTTGTCTTTTTCAATGAGAATTTGCACTCCTCCAAAAAACACCCAAAAAGTGACTCCCTATGTAGGTGATGAACTCTCCTACTCCAAAAAATGCCCAAAAAGAGACTCTTTATGTCAGTGATGAAGTCTTATTTCCAAGAATGCCAAAAAGAGCATCTCCGTCGGTGATGAAGTCTCTGTTTTTTCAACCTCAAAAGTCTCTGGAACTAAAACTGTTACTCCATTCCCGGTGTGGTGTGCATGCTCCCTCAACAGAAAGATTCCTTTTCCGAAGACTTTCCCAAAAACGGCCTCCTGAATGCTTGGCAGTAGCTTCCTTGCATGGCCTGTGGTGATGCTCCCTCACGTGAGACTCTTCCCGAAACCATCATGAGGTCATGTCCCGGAAGAAAATGGATCATTTTCAAAAGTCTCATCGTCATGCCGAATGCATGTCTTCATCTCACCCGGAGCACATGTGTGATAGGCATCCAGAATGCACGTGCCTCTAACCTTCTAGAATCTTCTGGATCCCATGCATGGAGGTCAAAATTGCAGTAGATTTTCCATCATGAGTGAAAGAAATGCCCTTCTATGCATGCCTTGGCCATTACACACGTATTCATCCTTATCTCATCCAAGCACCAGAATAATTGCAAAAAGTTTGGGCTTGTTCTTGGTGTTTTTAAAAATTGTTTTCAAAATAGAGAACAAAAATAGTTTTTTTAGAATTTTTAAAAAACTAGAGTGTTTGACATGATGTTTTAAAACAAAAAACAAGAAGTTTGTTTGAATGAAGGAATTTGTATTGTTTTTAAAAACAATGTATTATTTTTATTTTACAAAAAATTTTATAAAATTAAAATCTAATAATATGAAATCAAATTCAAGTTAAGTCTTATTAAAAAATAAGTATTAATTTCACAATTATATATAAGTTAATGAAACAATTTTTTTATTGTAGTGAAACAAAAATTTCTATAAGATAAAAACAATTTTAATATTCATTTTTAATACAAGTCAATTAAGTACTTTAATTAATTTAAAAAAAAATTATTTGATCATGATTTCTTATGTTTTTTTTAGAAACATTTTTAATATTAAAGAATCAAAAAAAGTTTTTTAATGTTTTATAAAATTAAGGATATTTGATAAGTTATTATTATAAAATGATTTTAAAAATAAAAAACAAAAGGACTTGTTTGGATAAATTATTATTATTTAAAAAAAAATATTTTGATTTTGTAAAAACATTTTAAATTCAATTTATATAATATTAATTAATTAAATTTAATTGAAGTCTTATTGAAAATGAAAATAATTTTTAATTAAAAATATATAGTTTTTAGTAAAACATAAATAGTAATATTATAATAAAATCATAAATTATATTTTTAGTAGAAAATATACTATTTTATTACATGTAAGAAAAAAGATATTTTATTATATTAACAAATTTATGGTATTAACAAGTTTATTATTTTAAGTTTTAAATTATTTTTAAAAATTAATAGAAATTGAAAAATAATAATTCTATGTAGAAAAGAAATAATAGAGTATATGTGCCCTAGGGTTTGTTGTCTACCTTCATTTTCTTTTTCCTTTTTCCCAAAATCTCTTTGATTTTTTTTTTGTGGAAATTTGGTTACTAAGAAATTTTAAGAAAAAAAAAAAAGAAGAAAAGAAAATGGAATTTTTGCATTAGCATGTGGTTGGATAAATATTTTCAATATTTTGGTTTATTTTTCCAACTATCTATCAAATAGTAATCTGAGTGATATATTTCCTTGGAACTCATGTGTATGAGGAGATTATATCCTTTATTTGGTCGTCGAGAAAAGGAGGAGATCTATTGCATTGCATTATGGATGAATAGTGCTACTATATAATAGATATATATATATAGTTCACATATCATGTATAAACAGATGCCATTGCTATCAATCAATTTTTATTTTTTTTAGGAAGATCTATTAAATCTCTTGGCTCTTTACTTGCCCTTTGAGGACTCCTTTAATCTATTATCTCTTTATTCAATTATCCTTTGTTTGGGTCCCAGGAAAACTTAGAAAATGAAAGCAAAGTCCCAATCCTTTTCACTACTATTTGGCACAATAGGAAACTAAAAGCCTTTTCATTTCACATAGGTCTGAATTGATGAATGTCATAGAATTGGAGGTAGGGAAAGACAACCAACATCAATACCATCTCCAACATATATATATATTCTTCACTGTGCATATGCACCTGTACAGAGAAAATGCATCGTGAATGAAATTTCTTATCTTATAATTTTCGAAATCACAATATTTCCCATTAAATAATTAACTACTAGATGTAAGAGGTGAATAATGTCATCCAAATGATTCTATGTTATTATGTTTAATAAAAAATCTAACCACATTACATATTGGTTTGCTCATTGCTTTATTGATTTACAATTAAGAGATTCCAAAGTTGGATTTATATCAAGGTTTATCCTCCGCATTGAATGTTATTTTTATTTTTATTTTTCTTATGTTCTGTATGTTAAATGTTGGAAATTGGTGGTATCTGCTGCTTAAATTAAAGAATAGAAATACAATTCTTTGATGAGCCCTGAACGGTGCCAACACAGACACCTGATGTCGAAAACATTCTTCATTTTTTTAATTTATTTTTAATTGTTTTTACATGATATCAAATATATTATTATAGATAATTTATAACAATAATCTAAAATTATTTAGATTATTGTTATAATTTTTTAGAATTAACTTAGTTTTTATCATGATATAAGGTAACTTTGTATGATGTTTGAAAATTAATTTAAAATTTAAAAATTTTAATATCCAGTAATGATTTGAAGCAAATTTTGTTTGTCATTCTTAAAGAATTTTAAAGGTCATTTACGTGAATTTTGTGATTTTTTTTATCAAAAATTTAAGTTAAATATGAAATAAAATAATTTAAATTAAATTTAGAAGTTTTCTTATAAAATAAAAATCTATAGTTTCACAATAAATGATCTCTTTTAAATAAAATAATACATAAATGTATAAAAAAAAATGATATAAATAATTCTTATTATAATTATCTTAAATAAATATAAAGATTTTATCTCACTATTTTAAATGGAAAAAACTTATGAATTTTTTTTTTACTATATTCAATAAGATAATTTAAATTAAATTTGAGAATTTTCTATATAATTTTTTATTATAAATTATCTCCTTTAAATATTTTTTCTTTTAAATAAAATAATATATAAATGTATAAATGTATAAAAAAAATATGATATAAATAACTATTATATATATATATATATATATCACAATATGAGATTATTTAAATTATTTTTTTATTTTTTAGAATTAGCTTAGTTTTTAATTTAATTTTTATTCTAATAATATATATTAATTAATAATTTACTAAGGTAAAATGTTTGAAAATTATTTTTAATTGTTAATTTTTAATAAGTGGTAATGATTTGGATATGTTTTTCAATTAATGTAATTTTCATTTTTATCATATATGTATACTCAATAATTTATTAAGATAGGTTTGTACCATATCAATAATAATTTAATGTTTGAAATTAATTTTAACGTACTAATGATTTGTATCAAATTTCCTTATCATTCCTAAACAATTTTAAAAGTCATATAGGTCAATGAGATCATTTAAATTCAATTTGAAAGTTTTCTATGTATATGTATTTTTTATTTTTTACCCTTGATAAATTATAGTCATCAAATAATTTTAAATATTTTAAAATTAACTAAAATAATATAAATAACTTTTTATCATAATTATATTTCTAACTTATGCTCTTTTTTAGGTAATACTAAAAATATATTTGTGGACCCCGCATTTCTGCTCAATGCGTTTCCCACTCGATGGCGAGCTCGGTTTATTATTTTATTTGAAAAATTGATTTTTATTGATTAGAAAAATGACTTGGAGTCGCCACTTATTTTTGTTTTATTTTTAAAGGGTAAACAAAATAAGAAAGAAAAACCCTAAGTGTGACTCCTTATTTTGGAAAAGGGGGTCTGTGAAAACCGGATCGGGTTCGGGGGTCAGGTTACTTATCGGGAAGGTACGGTAAAGACCGTAGCACCCCTCTAAGTCCCTAAGTCGGGTCTCTACTGATAGAATGAAGCTGACATGGCAATTGATGTGTAAATCAGAAAATACCCAGAATGATTATGCACGTATGAAAATCAAAACACCCAATGAAGAATGATCAAAGTGAGAGCGGGGCGTACCTTAGCATCAAACGATCAATGCGCTATCACAAAAAATCGGGTCAGTGTACAATAAAGAGCATAAACATAGCTCACATGTCGCTAAATCGAGCACAAAAGTCATCACGTCACAATTCATTCAAATTGATTTTTATTTTAAAGAAAATTCTTTGATGTAGGGCCCCCACCAAAGCCCATTTTATTTTTGAGTGAATTAATTTCGTAAATTCTATAATTAAGAATTACGAAAATAAATTCACACTTATTTTAAAACATTTTGAAAATCATAGAAAATTCAAAAGTGGCTCGCCGAAGAGAGAATGGCGGCCAAATTTTATGGAAAATGAGATTTTGGAACTTAACAAGCCTAAAGAAGAAAATTGCAAAGATTCGAAATTATTTGAAAGCCAAGATTTGGAAAACTGCTTTAAATTTGGATCTTGGGAGATCATTTTTTTAAACCAATGATGCGGGGAAAGAGCAATGACAAATGATCAAAAAAATTGCATGCCAAAGGTGGCCATGCATAATGAGGTTCTGCACGCAGACCGGATGCGCCATTAATACAACTCTGTGGTGTGGGAGATTGCATCTGTCGCTCTCTTGAGATTAGAATGGGTAGGCACCCTGACCTGCTATGACTTTTTAAAATTCATTCCCAGCTTCTGAGCCATTAAAATCTGAGACAGGCCCCTCATCTTTGTCTTCCAAAACAATACTATCAAGGTAGTCCCTGGGTGCATTGCCATCCCATATATGAATTCCCTTTTCCTGTAGGACCGTTGCATTTGTTGTGCCACTGATGAACCATAACAGTTCTTCAACGATCCACCACCAAAAATACTTTCTTAGTTGTAAGAGACGGAAAAACTTTTCATAGATTAAACCGCATCTGACAACCAGACTTTGATAAAGTACCAGTCCTTGTCTTATCATCCCTTTGAACATTATTTGAGATGATAGCTTCAACCAATCTCAGATAAACGTATTTTTCATGCCTCTCAAAGATCATCTTGTGCAAGAAAGAGAACTTCTTTACTTCAAATTTAATGGATTCCTACCCACTGCTGAAATTTCAGATCTTCACTCATGTTAGTACTTGGGGATATAATCACAACTGTATAACTATGTGCTCAATCCTCGGGAGAGTCTGACCATAAATGACTGGACCCACTTATCATCAAAGTTTCAACTGCTTGTTTGGAGAATGAAATCAGTTTGATAGAAGGATTTCCACTGCAACTGTACCTTGAACTCGTTTGAAAGATTGTACTAGTGATTCTAGCAGCACCCCCTCTTCAATTTCAACTGGAGCGCTTCTGTATAACTCAAGCCTCTTTGCCAGGGCAGTGCGTCTTGCCATGACTACTGGATCCTCGTTCAAGAACTCCCATTTTAAGACGATCATGCTCATTTAAAATATCCAAAGTTTCAATAAAGTCAACACCTTTGTCTCATTTTGAATTCCCAAAACAACCAGTGGGATTGCTACAGCTGGACCATTTCCCCCTCTGGCCGACGTGGCTGTTAAAGAAAAAGGTGGTATGGGAGCTTGATTCTGCTGGTGCCATTATCAGCTTTCTCACTACCTTTATCCTTTCATCCGAAGCAAAGTTCTGCCCTACAAAGTCAAACTCTTTGGGCATCATTATTTCTTGTTGTAAGAACATCATCAGGTGTATCAACACTCACCATAACCTTGAGATGTCGTATCTGATCAGCCTAAAACATGAAGGTCTCCAAATCACCATTCAGAGCCAATGGGACAAGGGCCTGTTTTCCCAAGATCATTTTACCTGTAGACCCATTGAGTGAAATCCAGTCATCTTCTTTGATCACTTTGTTTCCAACTATAATTACCTTCTCAATGTCATTTACACAGATTTCAGAGCAGCCAGAAACATAACATTTTCCCCATTCACAGGCTATAACAGCTGCGTGAGATATCATGCCACCCCTGGCTGTCAGGATCCCTACAACAGCATGAAGAAGACATCCTTGCTATCATTTCTCATCGTTGACCATCCTTCATCAGTAAACCCATTAAGAGCCTCATTAAAAACCTCTGCTCAGCTGTTTCACCATATTCATCATTTTCGAGAAATGTAGTTACAGCAGCTGCTTCAACCTCTTTGTGCTTATTGTTTTCTTTCACATCCAAATGGCTTATGCGAGCCACCAAGTCTTAACATGATGTCAGAATCAATGGTAGGTTCCAGCTTTTGAACGCAATCAAATTTTCTACATGAGTTTGAAGATGGCTCAACGCTGTTAAAAGGTGGATCATGTTGGTCACCTCCTGACCCAGACAAAACCCGTCGACCAGTAGTGGCAGAGCTCCCCTTATTGTCTGAGGGACTTGATGAACGCCCTAGCCCAAAAAACAATGAAGAACCAACTTGCTGACCTCTGGTGCCATCAATCAAACTCCACTTCTGTTTGACCCCCTTTTATGCAGTCAAGACATGAATCGAAGAACCGGGGAAATCAAGTGGCAGGATAGTATTCACGCAATAGTTGGTTCTGGCTCCTCCAATTCTCTCTCAAAAAAAGTGTCATGACCTTCCACATCTAGTCTCCTTCAAATATTTGTCAATAAAGTGCAGCAGGTGCTTGACAGTAAGAGGAATGGCGACAATGACGGTGTAGATAGCTGCCACCGCCCATGTTGGAATGCACTCCAACGGCGTCTCTTCTTTTTGGAAACCAATAGCGCGCTGCCATCTATCAGCGCTGGGATTATTCTGCTGCCCTCACTAAGATATCTTCTTCTAGTTGAGGGGAGACTGCCAGGTATGGAGGGTGCCCAGGCTGGGAACCAGTCAAAACTGACCACGTATGCACCAAAGTAGCCAAGCGCTGTGAACGCCAAGCACGTGGGAGATGGAATTAAAGGGTAAGGGATGAATGATGGGCTGTAAAGGTTATGGGTGGAATAGTGGTAAAATGTAGGGATATAACGGGTATGAGGGGTATGGACTTAGAGAGAGAAGTGACTTTTAGTGGTATGAAGGAAAGGACATGGACAGTAAGGATGAGGAGTCGGTGGGATTGCATGGTGTATTACTGAATCGCAATATGGATGAGGAGTGTGCGTGGCATAAGGTGGAGTAGCCTTGGTAGTAGAGACAATGGTGTGGGATAGGTCAATATAGGTACAGGCAGTGGGCGTGATGGTACACGAGGTTCTCTCTGAAATCCACTTGAATTTGCCTGCGAATAATCAGGAACTGGAGAGGATGACCTTGGCCCAAAATTTTTAACAGTGCACATGCATTTTCTGTCTTTTCCAGTGGATATCGGGTCCTGAGCTTTTGACCACCTACCCCCCCTCCTTTGAAAGTTGTTGGACTGATGCAGATCCTTGTTTTGTGGCGGGCCTTCAGATTCTTGGGTATTCAACAGAAAAGGGCCCATTTCAACACGAAAATCATACATTGCCTCTGATACAGCCTGGGGATCCTAACCGGATAAAACTACTTCAATCCCGGCAAGGGGTAGGGCCGTCTCTTCTTCTTGAAACCCAGTTATGTCCTTGTAACGACAAACAAGGTACTGCTTGGCTGCATCTGTCAAAGATTGAACTGCCTCAACCATTAGGGCACTGGAAAGAAACTCTAGATAGAGCAGATGCATATTCAGGTATCATGGGTAAGTTCCTTAAGAATCTGCTGCAGCGCCTCATACATGAAGCAACCTCCAGTTTATTAGAATCCAGAAGTGCAGCATCTCATGAGCCAGGGTTCAAGAAAGCTCCCGAACAAAGCTCCTTTCCGCCATCTCTATCTGTTTGCACTAGCTTATTTGTGTATCCGCTTTTGAGGATGGAGACCATGTTCCTTAGCCTCTCAGAGTTTTCTGGGTGCTTTTCGAGGACGTCCAGGAAGCCAGGGCCCATTCCAGTGTCGAACACTCCATTCCCAATCATCAGCTATGAAGTACCCCGTTACCCTTGGCTCTGCAACACCACCTTCTTAACAGAAATCCAAATCACTTTTTGTATCCGAAGCAGTATTTTCACTACCACTACTGCCCCTTTCTGAAGATCTGTCAAGGTCATCAGATGCGTCACTCCTTGAGCTTGTAAACTTTTTATTCAATCAGGATAAACGTCCTCTGCTTTCTCGATCGGCTGCACACTCTCCCTAATCAAAACCATCATCGCTTGGAGAACCAGGAAGTTTCACAAACATCGAAACGGCCCCCATGATCGATTGCCATTTTGAAATGCATAATAGAAAGAAGAATTCTCTGCTCGCATCTCGCTCCAAACAGTCTAACACAAACTAAACCCTTCCACTAAGGGTTCTTTGCCTCAAGTCACCTTCTTCATCCTTACGCCCACATGGCGTACACGTGATTTTCCTCAACCCTGTTCATGCTCTCTTCTTTTCTTTAGTAAGCTTCTTCTTCAAAGTTTCAGAGTCTTCCCAAAAACACCCAGTCCGGACAGTCAAAACAAAAGCCGAAGTAGCTCCTATAGGCATCTCGTCCACTGGGAGCCATGCATCGGTAGTAGAAACCAACGCACCACCCTCTCCCCCTCAAGCAAGGTCAGAATACAAAACCAAACATCCAAAACGAGTCTAAAAACGTGAACCAGAAGTCAAAATATGAGTTGAGATACCGAAAATGGAGGAGAAAACAAAACGGGATATAGTATACCCAATAACAGAGTAAGCAAAGCGAGCCAGGTAACAGGTGGGATCCCCTTTCATTTTGAGATCCGGGGGTTCCGGCCAGTGGTGCAGCAGAGAAGTTTAAAACAAATATAAAAAATGGGAGTGATCCACACTCGAATGAATGAATACAAAAAGAGAGTAACCCAGCGTCACATCCACACACAAACGATCCATTAGTGCCCCAAAAAAACGAGATAACTAGAGAGAATGAGAGATAAAAGAAAGAAAGAAAACAAAGATGAGTGAATGTGAATAGTCTGAAGAGTTACCACAAAATCAGCTGGAGATGCCCTTTCAAAGTCCTTGTCCTCCAAACTCTCAGAAGAAGTCTTTCTCTTACCTTTTGCGTCTCTCCAGAGAGAATGCTCTCAAGCTCTTTCCAGAAAACTTCCTCTGTTTCTTTTGCTTCTTCTCTCTAAAGCTCTCTGCTACTACTCACAATGCTCTCCTCAAACTCTCACTTTCTTCTCCTCTCTCGCCCAGGATCCTCTCGGCAGCTATCTCTCCCAGCTCAATCTTCTTGCTCACCCCTCTAGAAATCCCTCTGCCTCTCTCCTGGAAAAACACTCCAGAACCAGCCTGATACTCCAGGAATCCTCTCCACAAAAAAAATCTCTTCCTCCCTCTCTCTCCAGTTGCTCCCCAGAAATCCTTCTCTCCTCTAAAGAGATGAACTCTCCTCTCACTTTTCCCCTCACCCCCAGTGCAACTGCATCCTCTCTGCCCAAAAAAAACCAAACAAAATCCTCCCCTCCAGAAAACGCACCACCTCTCCTATTCCCTCTACAGCCACCTTCCTCTTCTAGGCCGATCTCCTCCACTACCTCTTTTGCCCCTACGACAATATCCCTGGAAAAAGCCCCCTGCAGCCACTACCCTCTGCACCACTACCTTGCTAATAACAGAAGACGCTCCTCAAGGCAACGGCCTGCAGATCCTCATGCCACCTGTCAAACTCTCACTCGCTCCTCAATTCCACCATCTGTTTCTATGACCACCAACCACAAGGCGACACGTGGCCCTATGGGACTGCGACACATGGCAAAAATGGCTGTAGAAAATGACACCCAAATGGGGGTCTACAATATTTTTTTCAAAATTCTAAGAGTAAAATAATTAAATACAAATAAATATAAGTATTGATAAATATTTTAGAATAAATTTAGAATTATTTTATAAATTTGAAATTTATTTATTTATAAAATAATGTGAATCATGAACAAATCTAACACAATAAGAAAATACAATACAATCAATTCTTTGCAAAATCTATCCACAAAAAACTAATGTTGTTAGTTTTATGAGAGTAAGACAAGAAAATATTTTAAAATAAATTTGAAATTAATTTATTTATAAAATAATGAGAATTATGAATAAATTCAATGCAATACTCAAGAAAATACAAATATAATATGATTCTCTACGAAATCAATTCATAAAAAATAATATTGATCTTTGTTAAATAAATTTCCCTCTCTTTTTTTTTTGTTTGTCCACTACTTCTTATACGTAATAAATCTAAAATTATGATAAACCTAGAAAAAAATCTAAACTAAGAATAGGAATTTTTGACGAAGGTGTCGAGGATCATTATTATTTCGACACAAGAAAGAGATGTGGAAAATTCCTTTCTTGTGTGGAAGACTAGGAAGACGAATAACCCTTCCTAGAATCATTTGTTTCCCTCATTTCATTTATCCTTTGCTTTATATTCTACGCTTTAGAAAGGAGGTTATAGAGGAGGTCATCATAGTCCTAAAGAAAGACATAGATAACATTTATCCATTGTTTAAGACGGAAGTAATCACAGTTTATATATTTATTTTGAATAATCATCTAGATTTGTAGTTTTTAACTAATTACTACAAATAATTTTTTTTTGAATCAAAATTTATTAAGTAATAGTTATTTTCATTGTAGCCCATCCTATTCTTGTGGATTGGTAAAGATAACATTTTAAAAAAATAATTAATAATTGTGAATAGTTGAATTTATTATTTTAGATAAAAAAAATAGTTGTGTGAGTTATTTTATTTTCAAAATTCTTACACTTCTATAAGTTATTGTTTTAAAACTTGCAAGAAGCTAAATAACTGAAGGAAAAAAAATAAATGATAGTGAAGTTTAATACACAACTTTTCATGAATGAGCATCAGTATCAATCCTTCCATCTTAATTAAAGTTATTTATGATATTATTAATTTCTTCTTAACTTTCCAAATCTCTTCCTCTACCTTCACATTTAATTCATCAATTTTAAATTCATTCAATGTACTCATTAAATCATTAAATTCTGATTCCGAGTTTATACTTAGAATAAAACATATATTTTTAAAGGTCAATGAAAATATATGTTCTAGAATTAATTAGTTAATGAAAAATAAAAAGGAAAAATAATGCTCAATTGAAATATTTTAAAAAGGAAATATAAGTGTGGACCCCGTATTTCTGCTCATGCGCTTCCCCTTGATGGCGAGCTCACCTTTTTTATTTTGAAAATGATTTATATATTTATTTATTTTTAGAAAATGACTTAGAGTCGCCACTTATTTTTGTTTTATTTTAAAAGGGTAAACAAAATAAGAAAGAAAATTTTAAGTGTGACTCCTTATTTGGAAAAGGCAGTCTGTGAAAAATCAAATATGGGCTCGAGGGCCAGGTTATTTATTGGGAAGGTACGGTAAGAACCGTAGCACCCCTCTAAGTCAATAAAAACGGGTCTTCTTTTGGTAGCTAAAAGCCTCATCAACATATAGGCAAGAACTCGGGCTATAAATTGGATATTCTTCATCCTTCATCCATGTTCCCATATATAAATCGCAATTTTCCAACATTGAGACAACACCGCCATTATCAACCATTTTAATCAAAGTTTCATTATCAATGATAGGGCATGTATTCTCTTCCACAACAACCTCGCTGCCATTGATCATAGGATCCACCGAGTCGCTTTCACTAATCTGCAAAATGGGGTTCTTGAATTGACGTCTCCAATCCTCTTAAGTCATTGACAAATTCCGGTTCTTTTATGGGTTTTGTCTTATCTTCAACAGAAACCTCACTGCCATTGAACCCAGAATCGAACGACTCATTCTCAGACATCTACGAAATGGGTTTTTGAATTGATGACTCCAACCATCCCGACGAAATGTTGTTTATCCCGAAATGCACAATAGCAAGAGTCTCATGCTCGGGTCTATCATAGAGCACAACAATGATATCCCTTTACCTTGCAACTATAACAATGAAGCCCTCATTTCCAGAGTAAAAACCAACAATACTCACCTTTGCCATTATCAAACTAATTTAATTGATCCAATTAGTCTATTCCTGATGGGACAACTCGTAACCGACACACGGAAAATGTCTAAATCTAAAGAGAAAATAGGTTGGTAAGTATGGAGGATAAGGAAATGGTGTCTATGGGAGGAATAGGTTCGGTGGGCATGGGTATGGAATGAATTGGTGACGGTGAAGACATTAATGGGTATGGAAGATATGGGATATGATTGTCAGGATGGGTAGTGGGATATAGTGTGAGAAACGGGTGGTGATGTGTTGGGTATGAAAGGTGGTAAGTATGAGTGGTGACAGGTATGTAAATTTGGAAGATGAGAAAGGTGGTGAGTAAGAGAAATGGGTATGGATGAAGATCATGCATGCATGAGGACTGATGAATGGGTTGAAGGCAGTGAGTTTAGAAAACGGAAGTATGGGTAAGGTGATGGATATGATTATGGGCATGGTGGAGCATGAGGATAGATATGTTGGAGTAGGAATGGTGTGAGTATTATTGGTAGAATGAGTGGTGAAAATGTAGTGAGAAAAGTGGTTTGATGGGTTCGGTGGGTGTGAGTGAATGGTACATGGGGGTATAGTGAGTGAAAAATGGGTTTGGTGGTGTTTAAAAAAAATGGTGATATGCATGGTAGCATGAAGGATGAGTATGGAAATGGGTGTGAGAAGGTGGGCAGTGGGTATGAGGATGGTGAGATTAATGGTTTTAGGAAGATGAGAAAGTGGTATGAGGGGTGGGTAGTGAGAGAAATGAGAATTGATGGGCATGAAAGATGGAAATTGTGGCAATGAGGGAAAATGGGTATGAGATTAGTGGAATAGGTGATGGAGGTATGGAAAAATGAAAGGATGTAGTGAGATGGGGAGAGATAGGTGGTGAATATGGGATGGAGTATGAAAGTTGGAAAAAAATGAGATGGGGTGGCCAAATGTTAGACTTCCATGATGTGGGTGGGAAACAAACAGTGGGGCAGCAAGTTGAGTGACAGTTTGGAATTTCTCATCACCAAGAGCACGGGTAGCAGCCTTTGCATTTGAGCAAACATTTTTTTTTTTTTTTTTTTTTACGTATGAAGTAAGTGGCCTCTGAAAACATTTAGCACCATGATAACTCTACATCATCCTGATAACGGATGCACTCTCTCTACAACTTATTGCATCAAATATTTCATCAATCTCACCGGCATGACTTATCTCCACCTCCTTTTTGTACTTGAGTTCAGGTTATCATAATTCTACCAAGGTGAAAGTTCTTCAGTAGTATTTCTCAAACTAAAAGCATCTTACCCATCCTTTGAATCATGCACAAATGAAGTATGCTTTACAAGCACCTCCAATGCAATTCTGTGGCCCCCGTTTTAAACCAATAGATTGAAGCACAAATACAATCATAGAAATCCTCCATTGAGTTCATTTTCCCCCATGACCATACCCATTGAACCCCAGCAGCTTGGTTATTGAAGATTTCACTCCACCATCAACAAGAAATAAAGCAATAAACAGAGGAGGAAAGTCATAGAAACAGAGCACGAACTTAGCTCTATTTCATGGATTGTCAAAAGAGCTAGTAGTACCGATCAACAATATACAAGAGCATGATTTTTACATATCAATTTCAGGGATGAAGCCATGCGTCAAATACTTGCATGAGGAGTCCAAGAAACCAAGAAAAAAAAAAAAATAAATAGAGCATATATGCACACAAAACAGATTTAACAAAACAAACCAGTAATCCTTGATGCCCAAACCATTCAGTGAAATCACACCCAGGAATCCATAAAAAAGTAGTATAGTAACGTGAAAATGAGGAAATGTGAAGTTTACAGAGGCCTTACCTGGAAGTCTCCTCCCCAAGCATCAAATAGCCTGCAACTCTCCCTCTAGAAAAACTTACTCTCCAAGAAAGACCTCTAAAAAAAATCCCACCCCGTTTCCTTTATTTCTCTTCTCTGTAGTAGCCTAGAAGAAATATCTCCTCACCCTCTGGCTTGCTCTCCAAGAAAGATGAACCTTCCCAAAAAAATCTCTCCAAAAAGCAACAAAATCCACTCTACTACTTAACGACCTCCTTTTCTCCATAACAGACACGCTGCCTACCAAAAGAACGCTCCCCTGTTGAATATTCCCTACACCTGTCTCTTCCCCATTGCATCCCTAGAACCACTAATGAGATTCTCTAAAGACCAATCAGGGATCGACATGTGGGTACCCAAAATGGTGACACCTGGCCAAAATATTTGCAGGATAGGACACCCCAAAACGGGGGTCTACAACAAGTGATTTTCTTTTGTCATTTTAATTAATAGAAACAAAAAAAATACTCACATGATGTCACGAGTAAAAGCTATTCAAATTTTTTTTTAGTTAATATTTTTCATTCTTATTTGTTTTAAAAAGATAAAACAATTAATTACATTAGATTCGTTGAAAAAACAAAATAAAATGAGATTTAGATATTTGACTTTATAAAATTTGTTCAGAAAAGTCTTTTATTTTCCTATTTTTAGAATGTATGCATAAGATGTTTTATAATTATTTGATAAATTTTCTAAAAAAGTCATAAAAGAACTAAATTATAAGGATAAAAATGAGTCTAATTCTATCACTCAAACACTAAACTTAATGTCATTAAAATGAAATTATCCTTTTTTTTTGTCTAAATGATTTTTAAAAAATTCTATTACCATGGATTAAAAGGAATAAAATAAAAGTATATCCAAAAAAATGATAGGGACTTGTTGTCCACTATTAAATAACATATCATTTAAATAATTATAGGTATTAGCAATTACATGATTAAACCTAAAAATCTTAAAATCAAATAAAAGATAACCCACCACTAAAAAATATATACATTTTAGATTTTTTTTTTCTATTGGACTTTTAGAAAATTTCAATATGTAACTAATAAACTTTGTATATTTTTTTTTTAAATAACCAAATATAAACCACTTGATAACGATAATTTTTATTTAAAGTTATCTACATAATAGGAAGATATAAATCTAATGTCATAATTGAAACTTTGGCAAAAATCTCAAAACCTATCACTTGATAAAATATCAAATATTTAAATAAATTTTTAATTCTATTAACAATTAAATAGCATACATAGTTTAAATAATTATGTAGTTATTCGTAAATTAGTAATTCCAAACATTTAAAAATCTCGAAATGATAACCTCCCACTAAAAAAAGTATTTAATAAAAAATTATTTTATTATAATTTATTTTCTATGTATATATTAGGATTTAAATAAATTTAACTATATAAACACTAAAAGAAATTTAAAATAAAAATGAACAAATATTTTATAAAATGTATTTGGTATTCATACTTTTATAAATTTTTTTACTAAATTTATTCTTTTCACACACAAATTTAGTCTAAGGGATAAACTTGCAATGTTTGGTTTATTAACTTTTCAAATTTCTTAAATAAATAAAAACAAATCATTATTTATAAATTTGATATCAAACACTATCACAACTACTTTGACAATTTTTACCATATTTTTTTCAACTAGACTATTGTTAATTTAAAGGGAAAATATGGTAGATAATGATACATATAAGAGATTTAGAATTAAATAAAAGAAAAAAACATATTAATAAAAAAAAATAGAAAAGAAAGCAAGTCTATCTACAATAATATTGAGGAAAATTAACGAACCTTGAAAAGAAAAAAGTAGAATATTCTTCAACTGAAATTTAGTATACTAATATAATAACCATAATAATCTATTGTAATTTAACAGACTAATACAATAATCATGTACTACAATTTAACGCACTAATATAATAACCATCTCATGATAGAGATCCTCTTAAATATAAAACAAAACAAAATATATCTTATCGAGAGACTTGAGAAAAAAAGGGAAAAAAATACCAATAAAATGTTGGCATTGTTAAAAAATGATATTTACAAATGAAAAATTCAAAACTCACAAATGAAAAATATAAGTGTAGCTTCTCTTGCATGAAGAAGAAAAAGACACAACAATCACAAGTATAGTTGAGACTGAAGAAGAGAATATAAATAATTGTGTAACACTTAGTACTAATGAATTAAATAGGCAATAATGATTATTTTAGTACTTAACTTTAAGCTTACTTAATTAGATGTTAAAACTATTTTAGTGCTAATCATGTTTAATTATGAATTAAACTTTGATTAAGGTTAAGTGAGATTAGTTAATGATCTAAGCATGCTTATTAGGTTCTTAGGGACTAATTAGGGTTATGAAAACCTAAAGGACTAATGGGCAATTATGGGTTTTATTTTTGATAACTTGAAGGACTAAAGTGCAAAATTGGGAAATTGGAGTTAGTGGAATGCCACCTCCTACTTGGGTGGATTGGTGGCAGCCATGTGGGTTGCCACCTCGTGCTTGGGTGCATGGAGACCCCTTTATAAGGGGGCTGCAGCTCGTTTTGCACCATTTCACCTGCAGCAACTTGGGTTAGAGAGAGAATCTAGAGAGAGAAAGTGTAGATTTGAGGTAAGCAAGTTGTTTAATTTTGTAATTTTCGTTTATTTTGGTTCCTAATGGTATGTGGAAAAGAATTAACGGTAAAAATTGTGTAAAAGTTGAGTATAATTAGCTATAAACCCGTTTTAGTTAAAAATCACAATTAATTAAAGATTAAATTATTTAAAGTTAAGTATTTTATTAATGGTAAAATCAGCATAAATCTTTGTTTAATTTGGTTTGATTGAAAAATAGATTAGTAAACATGTGATGAATTAGGTTATTTGGACACTTGGGATTTGTTAATAGGTTAGGCTTTAAGAAAATCAAAAGAATTAGTGTTTGGTAATTAATTAGGGAAATTAATATGCATTGTAAATATTGTTTAATTCAATTCAAATTTGATTTGAAAACATGTAGGATACAGATTAGAGAATGTGAGAATTAAAAATTTGCAACAGTAAACAAAAACCTAAATTATGTTGTTTCATTTTAGTTCCTCGTTATAGGCAAAGATCGCCTACTTAGAAGAAACACAAAAAGGAAGTCGGTATAAGGTAGGGAATTTTATGCTATTCTATGGTGTATCTGATTTCTTTCCTTGAATTATTTGTTGGAATTTTATGTTATTTCTATGATTTCATAAAATCTTTTAAAGTGTCATTGCATCTCGGTTTATTGCATTGAAATGTTACCATGATGTTGGAACGTATACTGGTATGAAGATTCATGGTTTTGTGTTGTCGAAATGGTTTATGGTGTGATTGCATTGCAAGAAGCATATGGAATTATCACAGATCATATTCAAAGAATTTATTGGTGGCGAAGTGCTTATGTGATGCTACAGGCCTTATCATTTGATATATTGTTTATGTGGGACCGTGGGTCCTTGGGTGAAAGTCCCTAAAGCCCTCGAGGAAGACACTTCGATGTGGGTGTATGGGGTTGGTCCTGCCCCTGGGTTTTAGTCCCTAAAGACATAGGGTTGGTCCTGCCCTTGGGTATGAGTCCCAAAAGACACGGGGTATGACTTGCCCTTGGGTGATGTCCCAGAATAGTCATTATTATATTGATCGAGTGTCTTGTGGAACATTGATATCTGCTGTGTAGATTGTTCGGAGTTAGCAATTTATCAGTTGTGAAAGGATGGATGGGGAAAAGCAATGATGAAACCAACAAATACATGCATACATGTTTGACATAATTACACATTTGTTAATGGTTATGAAATGTTTATCATGCATGTTATTAAACGTTTAATTCAAGGTTTGTAAGGGTATACTTAGGATGGTTATAAACTTTCCTACTGAGTTGTGAACTCACCCTATCCCTTCCACCTCTAGATGCAGGTCAGAAGACCTATGCAGGAAAGAATGCTTGAGCAATGCTTTACTATGATTGGATGTTGTTTGCTCATATTGAAAGTCTTTTGAGGCCATGCCTTTTGTATTAAGACTAAACCTTTTGTTGGAATGATGTAATGTATATATTTGTCAGATACACTTGTAGTATGGGCTACCCGTAGTAAACAATGGGGTTTGGTATATGTAAATTAATGTTGTACAAGTTTCTTTTGTGAAACAAAACATATTTTGTTAATTTAATAGTCACAATGTTTAATACAGGATGTACTCTTTATAACAGGTTTTCCATATCCTCTTTTTGAACAAATTCAAGTAGGAACTCAACATTTAAATTTTTGAGAGCACTTATACTGTATTTGAGTATCAATTGTTTAGTTGAAGAATAAATAATAATAATAAAATTGGGGTGTGACAAATTGTTATTGTTAGATGAGAGAAACTGAAAAGTCATTGTAGATATGTATTAATGGATATGAATGGAAAAGTCATTATAAATGAATCAATGTCAATATGCATAAATGGGGATGAATGAAGTTTTTTAGATTTTTTTTAATTGAAGAGGAAATATAAAATAAATTGATAATGATTCAGGTTTTTATTTTTTTGAATAGGAAATACAAAATAATTTGATATTATTATTATTATTCTCTTTTATGTCATCGGGCAAGTGAGAGGAGAGAGAACAAATTTTCAACCAAAAAATATATTTCTATTTGTGAGATTCTAGTTGTAACAACTCTATGTTCCTTATCTACTGAGATGGGGTGGGAATGAGGAGGTTCTAGGTCTAATTCCAACAAAAAGAAAAGGAAGGGAAAAAAAACCTATAAAAGAAATCAGTGTTTTCAAGTTGCCTACCATTGGAGGCTTAAATCGGCATCAAGCACGAGGTCAAAAATAGTACATCCAAAACTAGGCATGCTTACACTATATACAATACCTGAGCATATCAAGGTAGTTGCAACATAAAACAGAGAAAATTTGCACTATGGACAAATCATCTTAGCTCAAATGTAACTCTTGAATACTTAAGACAACTAATAAAGCTTGAAAACAAATTATACATAGATAACGTCTTCAAATTTTGTCTTCCCAATAACATTAGTTCCCTTTGAATTTCTGCTTAGCTTTTTCTAGGTGATATGTCACACCCCAATTTTTTTTTTTAATTATTATTATTATTTATTCTTCAACTAAAGAATTGATACTCAAATATAGTATAAGTGCTCTCAAAAATTTAAATGTTGAGTTCCTACTTGAATTTGTTCAAAAAGAGGATATGGAAAACCTGTTATAAAGAGTACATCCTGTATTAAACATTGTGACTATTAAGTTAACAAAATATGTTTTGTTTCACAAAAGAAACTTGTACAACATTAATTTACATATACCAAACCCCATTGTTTACTACGGGTAGCCCATACTACAAGTGTATCTGACAAATATATACATTACATCATTCCAACAAAAGGTTTAGTCTTGATACAAAAGGGCATGGCCTCAAAAGACTTTCAATATGAGCAAACAGCATCCAATCACAGTAAAGCATTGCTCAAGCATTCTTTCCTGCATAGGTCTTCTGACCTGCATCTATAGGTGGAAGGAATAGGGTGAGTTCACAACTCAGTAGGAAAGTTTATAACCATCCTAAGTATACCCTTAAAAACCTTGAATTAAACGTTTAATAACATGCATGATAAACATTTCATAACCATTAACAAATGTGTAATCATGTTAAACATGTATGCATGTGTTTGTTGGTTTCATCATTGCTTTTCCCCATCCATCCTTTCACAACTGATAAATTGCTAACTCCGAACAATCTACACAGTAGATATCAATGCTCCACAAGATACTCGATCAATATAATAATGACTATTCTGGGACATCACCCAAGGGCAAGTCATACCCCGTGTCTTTTGGGACTCATACCCAAGGGCAGGACCAACCCCGTGTCTTTAGGGACTAAAACCCAGGGGCAGGACCAACCCCATACACCCACATCGGAGTGTCTTCCTCGAGGGCTTTAGGGACTTTCACCCAAGGACCCACGGTCCCACATAAACAATATATCAAATGATAAGGCTTGTAGCATCACATAAGCACTTTGCCACCAATAAATTCTCTGAATATGATCTGTGATAATTCCATATCCTTCTTGCAATGCAATCACACCATAAACCATTTCGACAACACAAAACCACGAATCTTCATTCCAATATACGTTCCAACATCATGGTAACATTTCAATGCAATAAACCGAGATGCAATGACACTTTAAAAGATTTGATGAAATCATAGAAATAACATAAAATTCCAACAAATAATTCAAGGAAAGAAATCAGATACACCATAGAATAGCATAAAATTCCCTACCTTACACCGACTTCCTTTTTGTGTTTCTTCTAAGTAGGCGATCTTTGCCTATTACGAGGAACTGAAATGAAACAACATAATTTAGGTTTCCTAACCATGAAAATTTATATAGTTTATTGTTGCAAATTTTTAATTCACATTCTCTAATCTATATCCTACATGTTTTCAAATCAAATATGAATTGAATTAAACAATATTTACAATGCATATTAATTTCCCTAATTAATTACCAAACACTAATTCTTTAGATTTTCTTAAAGCCTAACCTATTAACAAATCCCAAGTGTCCAAATAACCCAATTCATCACATGTTTACTAATCTATTTTTCAATCAAACCAAATTAAACAAAGATTTATGCTGATCTTACCCTTAATAAAATACTTAACTTAAAATACTTTAATCTTTAATTAATTGTGATTTTTTTTTAACTAAAACGGGTTTATAGTTAATTATACTCAACTTTTACACAATTTTTACCGTTAATTCTATTCAACATACCATTAGGAACCAAAATAAACGAAAATTACAAAATTAAACAACTTGCTTACCTCAAATCTACACTTTCTCTCTCTAGATTCTCTCTCTAACCCAAGTTGCTACAGGTGAAATGGAGCAAAACGAGCTGCAGCCCCCTTATAAAGGGGTCTCCAAGCACCCAAGCATGAGGTGGCAGCCCACATGGCTGCCACCAATCCACCCAAGTAGGAGGTGGCATTCCACTAACTCAAATTCCCAATTTTGCACTTTAGTCCTTCAAGTTATAAAAAAAATAAAACCCATAATTGCTCATTAGTCCTTTAGGTTTTCATAACCCTAATTAGTCCCTAAGAACCTAATAAGCATGCTTAGGTCATTAACTAATCCCACTTAACCATAATCAAAGTTTAATTCATAATTAAATATGATTAGCACTAAACTAGTTTTAACATCTAATTAAGCAAGCTTAAAGTTAAGTACTAAAATAATCATTATTGCCTATTTAATTCATTAGTACTAGGTGTTACATGATATGACTTGAACTTCAGAATTGGATTTATTAACATATGGGTTAGTAGAATGTGTAGAAATACTAGCATTTTGTTTAAAGGGTTATACTTGTATCCAGGTCTGTCTTCCTCCCTCCAAAATGCTCCCAACCATCAACCATCAGAATTGGAACTTCAGCTCTGCTTTCATATACTCATGTTGTGCCCATGAGGAATTGATTTCTTCAGTGAGCTTTGCATTCCTCTCTTGCCATTTGTTTATCATTTCCATCTCCCTTAATCCAACTTTTTATATGAATTGCATCAACATGGAGAACCACATCACAGACTCCAAAGCAAACACTCCTCATATTGATAACTTGAGTATACAAATCCTGATCTTTTGGATATAAGTCCATCTTAGGTTTCATTGCTTCAACTTCAGAAAAGTAGGGCACGTCATCATCACTTCTGGAAATAGGAATGGCAACGGGGTGGGTTTGGGATGGGGCACCCCTATCCCATTCTCGTCCCAAAATATAAAACTATTTTCCATCCCCGTCCAAAACCTGAGTCGGGGCGAGGTAAGAGTTCCCATTCCCGTTTTCAAACCAAAACTATAAACCCATCCCTGTGCTTGTCTCACCCCATTTGGTAGATGCAAATCTCAAATCTGTAATGAAATCTAGTTCCCAAAGAGAAATTATCACTTAAGATGGAACAAATTTCAATCAATTTGAAGGAAAAAAAAAAACCATTTTTTTTATCACAATGAACCCACAAGATTCAACTGAATATCCGAAACATTTAGATCAAATAGAAACAACCCACGTTAATACAAACACTGAAAACCAATTTTTGATGACACCCATAAATGTCTCTACATAAAAAAAAAACTCAAATTACAAATCATATACTGATTCATTTGGCAGCCGAGAAAAAAACCCATAAAATAAATAAAACCAAGAAAAACACATTTAGAATTATAATAATGGGTGTCACAAGATTCCAAATCAATTAGAACAACTGGGGAAAAAACTCACATATAGGTGGAGTGAAGAGTGGAGGCCATGATAATTCTATGAGATCTGGCACAATGAGATTGAGGAGGGTTGTGGAATGGGGAGATGAAGGCGGTGAGGAGCTTGAGAGCCATTGTCGTGGGTGTGAATTTGGTTGAGCTTTGCCTTTGTGAGAAAAATCGACTCCACAAAGGCCTAGAGTAAGAAAAAGAAACAGAGAAGAATGTCTCTAGGTTTGAGAAGAGGAGAGAACCCTGAAAATGAAGAGAAATATTTATAGGGGGTTTTATTGGTATATTGTAAGTGTGGCGAGGCGGGGTGGGTTATTACAAAACCCAACCCCGGCCTAAACCCGATTTGGGTTTTAAAAAATAAACCCAAACCTACCCATTACCAGATTGGTGTATCCCACACCCGTCCTAATAGGGGTGGGACGGGTAACCCAAAAAACCCGTGAAGTTGCCATCCCTATTCGGAAACCTCTTGAAGAGACATTAAGGAGTTTACTATTGGTTCCAGAAAATTCATTTTGGTGGAACCTGATTCTGCATGTAAAAATAAATGCTCCCTATATGTACTCATACTTCTTTTTCCCCTGATTTGACATCTAGAACCCTTTCCTCGGACGTTTTATCTATGACAGTTTGGAGTAGCATGTGCTGATTATTTTGAATGAAATCCTCTTCTGCCACTTTCTCTCCAATTTTCAGAAACTTGGGGTTCACACCATTAACATTGCAAATCACAGACTTTGGGTAAATCTTAGGTAGCAACATAAAGGCGAAAAAACTTGTGGCATTGTGCTTTTAAGTAGAAGCAGCTTCAACTGTAACATCATTTCCAGTCGTTTCCAAAACTTCAAGTGAAGGAGTAGACTCCTTGAGAGCATTGACAATAGCTTTTGCCCCCCTCATTGTCCAAGGTACTTGTTAAATGAAGGTGAGCATCAATGATTTTTCAAGCAAATGAGGCAATATCTCTTCAACAATACGATGATCTAGTGTCCTTTCTTCATCTAACTTAAACTCATATTCTCTAGAAAGAATCCGCAATACAAACAAAGCTCCATCTACCCACTCATCATGCAAATTATGCTTTACCCAGTGGCTCATGAGGCCAAGACTTGGCCAAATCAAAGGAAAAGAAAAATTGACATCGACTGGGGAAAGGAGAAGAGATAACTTGTTCTGCATGGTTATAATTTGAGAGACCATGACTTTTCTAAACCAGATGAAGTACTCTCTCCATAAATCTCCCTTGTACAAGTTCCTTGAACTTTGCCCACTGATCATGCAAATTATGCTTTACCCAGTCCAAAAGCCTAGCCCACTGCTCAACTTTTCCAACAATGAAACTGAATGAGGCCAAGACTTGGCCAAACCAAAGGAAAAGACAAATTGACATTGACTGGGCAAAGGAGAAGAGATAACCTGTTTTGCATGGTTATAATTTGAGAGACCATGACTTTTCTCAAAGATTTCTAAACCAGATGAAGTCCTCTCTCTACAGATCTCCCTTGTACAAGTTCCTCGAGCTTTAGGCTTGCTTACATTATCTTCAGTCTGTGCTCAAAGCATCAATTGCTCTAGTGCTCTTATAAATCTTGTACTCAGTCAAGCTTAGAGAGCCATCCCAAGAAGAGTCTTTCGCAACTCTAGACCTTGGAATATGTGTACACAGAGGGTACTTCTAGGAGCATTAGCAAAAGATACTGTCATTGCCAATGACTCCTCTGTAGAAGATGAGAGTGGCATCCTATCCATACAGTCCATGAAAGGATCATTATCTGCTTTAGAACTACAAGAATCTCTTGTAATTGATTCAATTTGTTGTTTATCTCTAGAAGGACTGATGTCACTTCATTCCTGGCTTACATTTAAAGTTTGGCATGCTAAAACCTTGTAGTTCTAAGATCCCACAACATAGCTTTTACATCATAGAATGAAGAAAGCAAATGAAACCATGCTTTATCGTGCCACTTGCAAGTTGAAATCCATGAAGTGCATGATGAGAACTGAAAGACAGGAGTCAAAGTTCCCGGTTTGTGAAGATCCCATATCCTAAGAATGGTGTCTGAGCCACTGGCAGCAATGAAAGCAGAATTGTCACCTTCAACATCAAGGAAGTTGAGGACCTTCCCACAAAACAAGTTTTAACAAAATGGTCTCATGATGCTGAATAAATTGTTTCATTTTAAGGTCAAACCACTGATGATACAACGTGTATGCCCAACAATGGTAAATACAACCTCTCCCTCTTTGGACACAAATGGAACCAAGGACCTTTGTTGCTCTAGGCTAAAGTTGACTTTCAATATATATCTATATATTTCTGCTCAACAAAAAGCTTGTTTTTCCTCTGTTGATCATTGATATTACCCCTTGAAGAATACCCGAAGTACCACCCTAAACTAGAAGAAGAGTAAGCAGCAAGCCCACAGCATAGTCCTGCAGAATAAGAGTGCTAAATGTAACCTGACCATGAAGAGCACTGATACTATTTCTTTCCATCAAAAATTTCCAAAACCACTATTGTTGAAGACATGGAGAGGAATGCACCAACAAGTACCCCCTCAGAAGGTTTTCCAAGACAATGATATGAGTGCTTAACAACCCCTTCACTTTCTTCAGGATGCATTGCCACCTCATTCTTCAAGCTGCTGCAATTTTCAATGCTCAATCTTTGAGGCTGGGGAGGGGTTTGGGTAGGCATGTTGTAGTATTTTATATTGGAAACTTGGAAGCTCCTTGAGGTTCTGGATCCAAATTTCCCATGTCTTAGCCACTTAACTAGGCTTTGCCATGGGCCATTTATGGCAGCAAATAGGAGAGTGTCGGCACAAGAACTGTTCATTTTATAACTCTTCCTTGGATGGATAGTTTCTTTTTGCATAGTCTCAATTTCCAAGGCATCCAACTCCCAATCCAAAACTTGATAGAGATCCATAACAACACTTTCATGAACATTTTGCCACAAGTGAGCACAGAATATTTGAAGCAATGATATTTTATGGGTTACTTACAAAACTTTCAAGCAACATAAAAATAATGCAACTGTATTGGTCAAAGCATGATAAACCAAAGAATTGTCCGACCAAGTTAAAAAGATAATTGGAAATGCTTGAAACTTCAGCTCGATGCCCAAGAACACCAATATGTACCTCGATTTCAAACAACTGATGACATTTATGCCTATGATGAACTGTTACTGTGACTTTATAGTTCATTTCAACAATAAACATAAACACTCTATTTGGGGCATCATTCCATAATCCCTAGTCATGATGACCTAAACTTAATCCTTTGTTCCTTTTGTTTCTTATCATGGGGACACTATCATCCTAGGTTCAATCTTAGTTTATTCTCTGTTCCATTGGTCTCTCATCATTGGGACACATCGTAGGTTCTATATAACCTTAATCGTTTGTTCCTTTCGTTTCTCAACAAAAGGACTTCATCCTAGGTTGAATGTAAGTTTCTTCTTTCTTCCTTTAGCTTCTCATCATTGGGACACCATCCTACATTGTATCCAAACTTAATAGTTTGTTTCTTTGGTTTCTCATCTTTGGTTACATCTCATTTTATTTTTTGTTCTTCTTGTTTCTCATCATTGGGACACCATCCTAGGTTTTTCTAAACTTAATCATTTGTTCCCTTTGGTTTCTCATGACTTGGACACCATCATAGATTTTATCTCAATTTATTCCTTATTCATTTTGTTTTCGGCTATTGGAACGTTATCCTAGGTTCTCTCTAAGTCCATCCTAGGTTGTATCTCAGTTTTTTCTTTATGCCTTTGGTTTTCTCATCATTAGGACGCCATGTAGGTTCTATCAAAGCTGATTCGTTTCTTCCTTTGGTTTCTTATCTTTGAGAGACTATCCTAGGTTCAACCTAAGTTTTGTCATTGTTCCTTTGGATTCTCATCATTGGGACACCATCCTTCGTTCTTTCTCTGTTTATTCTTTGTTCATTTCATTTCTCCTCATTTGGACGCCATCCTAGGTTCTATCTAAGTTTTTTCTTTTTTTTTCCTTTAGTTTCTCATCATTGGCATACCATCCTAGGATCTATCTCAATTTTTTCTTATTCATTTTGTTTTTGGCTATTGGAATGTTATCCTAGGTTGTATCTCAGTTTTTTCTTTATGCCTTTGGTTTTTTCATCATTAGGACGCCATCGTAGGTTCTATCAAAGCTGATTCGTTTCTTCCTTTGGTTTCTTATCTTTGAGAGACTATCCTAGGTTCAACCTAAGTTTTGTCATTGTTCCTATGGATTCTCATCATTGGGACACCATCCTTCGTTCTTTCTCTGTTTATTCTTTGTTCATTTCATTTCTCCTCATTTGGACTCCATACTAGGTTCTATCTAAGTTTCTTCTTTTTTCCTTTAGTTTCTCGTCATTGGCATACCATCCTAGGATCTATCTCGATTTTTTCTTCGTTCCTTTAGTTTCTCATTAATGGGACGCATTGTAGGTTCTATCAAAGTTGATTTGTTTCTTCTTTTGGTTTATCTTTGCGACACGATCCTATGTTCAACCTAAGTTTCATCTTCGTTCCTTTGGATTCTCATCATTGGGACACCATCCTACTTTCTTTCTCATATTATTCTTTATTCATTTCATTTCTCTTCATTTGGACACCAAACTCGGTTATTTCTAAACTTAATCGTTTGTTCCTTTGGTTTCTCATCACTTGGACAACATTTTGCTATCTCAAGTTATTCCTTTTTCATTTGGTTTCTCATCATTGGAACATCATCCTAAGTTCTATTTAAGTTTAATCGTTTGTTCCTTTGAATTCTCATCATTGGGACACCATCTTATGTTCTTTCCCATTTTATACTTTTTTTCATTTCGTTTCTCATCATTGAGACATCATTGTAGGTTCTATTTAAGCTTAATCATTTGTTCGTGTGGTTTATCATCATTGGGACACCATCTTACACTCAATCTAAGTTTTTTCTTTTTTTCCATTGTTTTCTCTTAGTTTATTCTTTGCTCATTTGGTTTGTCATCATTGGAACGCCATCCTAGGTTCTAAGTTTCTTAGTTTTTACTTTGGTTTCTTATCATTAGTACATCATCCTTGGTTCTATCTCAGTTGTTTCTTTATATCTTTGGTTTCTAATCAATGGGCCACCATTGTAGGTTCTATGAAAGATGATTCGTTTCTTTCTATGGTTTGTCATCTTTGCGACACTATCCTAGGTTCATACTAAGTTTCATCTTTGTTCCAATAGTTTCTCATCATTGGGACAACATTCTTGGGTTCTATCTTAGTTTATTCTTCGTTCCTTTGGTTTCTCATCATTGGTACACCATCCTAGGTTTTATCTCAACTTATATTCTTTTTTCCTTTTGTTTCTTGTCATAAGGCCACCTTCCTAGCTTCCATATCAATTTTTATTATTTGCATTCTTATCATTGGGACACCATCCTTGTCACACCCCGGTTATTAGAACTTAACAATTGATACTCAAATACAACTTAAGTGCTTTAAAAAAATTTGGGGATACAAAAATTTAAATGCAGTTTCCAGCTTGATTTTGTGCAAAAAGAGAACATGGAAACCAATTATAAAGAGGTATACATCCTATATTAAACTTTGTAACTATTAGTTAACAAAATATGATCCATTTAACAAGAAGAACTTGTACTATGTTACTTTACATATAACCCCATAGTTCACTTTGGGTAGCCCATACTACAAGTGTACATGACAAATATATATTGCATTATTCCTTCAAAAAGATTGAGTCTTTGTATGATACAAAGGCAAAGCCTCAAAACACTTTCAATGCGAGCAAACAACATCCAATCAACGGAAAAGCAATGGTCAAGAATTATTTCTAGCAAAGGTCTTCTCTCCTTCATCAAAAGGTGGAAGGGATAGGGTGGGTTCAAACCTCAATAGGAAAGTTTATAACCATCCTAAACATACCCTTAAAAGCCTTGAATTAAACATATAATAGCATGTGTGATAATCATTTTATAACCGTTATCAAATATGTCCATCCTTTCACAACTGATAACCCCAGCAATGCACACACCAGATATCAATGCTCCACAAGATACTCAGTCAATATAATAATATGATTATTCCAGGACTATCACCCAAGGGTAAATCGTACCTTGTGTCTTCTTGGTCATACCTAAGGGAATGACCAACCCCGTATCTTTAGGGACTAAAACCCAAGGGCAGGACCAACCCCATACACGCACATTGGAGTGTCTTCCTCAAGGGCTCTAGGGACTTTCACCCAAGGACCACGGTCCCACATAAACAATGTAATACCTAACACTAATAAATTAAATAAGCAATAATGATTATCTTAGTACTTAACTTTAAACGTGCTTAATTAGATGTTAAAACTAGTTGAGTGTTAATCTTGTTTAATTATGAATTAAAGTTTGACTAAGGTTAATTGAGATTAGTTAAGGACTTAACTATGCTTGTTAGGTTTTTAGGGGCTAATTATAGTTTTGAAAACCTAAAGGACTAATGGGCAATTATAGGTTTTATTTTTGATAATTTGAAGGACTAAAGTGCAAAATTGGGAAGTTGTAGTTAGTGGAAGCCAAGTGGCATGCCACCTCCTACTTGGGTGGGATTAGTGGCAGCCATGTGGCCTGCTACATGGCTGCATGGAGAGCCCTATATAAGGGCCTGCAGCTCGTTTTGCACCATTTTAGGTGCAACAGCTTGGGTTAGAGAGAGAATATTGAGATTTAAGGTAAGCAAGTTGTTTAATTTAGTAATTTTGGTTTATTTTAGTTCCTAATGGTATGCTAAAACAAATTAATAGTAAAAATTTGTGTAAAAGTTGAGTGTAATTAGCTATAAACATGTTTTAGTTAAAAATCACAATTAATTAGGGATTAAAGTATTTTATTAATGGTAAGATCAACATAAATCTTGTTTAATTGAAAAACAGATTAGTGAACATGTGATTAATTAGGTTCTTTGGACACTTGGGATTTGTTAATTGGTTAGGCTTTCAGAAAATCAAAGCAATTAGTGTTAAGTAATTAATTACAGAATATTAATATGTATTGTAAATATTGTTTAATTCAATTCAAATTTGATTTGAAAACCGGTACGAATACAAATTTCAATTCATCGTTAGGAAGTCTAAATTATGTGTTTCATTTAAGTTCCTTGTAATAGGTAAATATCGCCTATATAGAACAATCACAGAGGGAAAGTCCGTGTAAGGTAGGGAATTTTATGCTATCCCATAGTGGATTTGATTTCTTTTCTTGAAACATTTATTGGAAATTTCATGTCATTTCTATGATTTCGTAAAATGTTTTAATGTGTCATTACATCTCGGTTTATTGTGTTGAAATGTTACATTGAGATTGAAACGCATATTGGTATGAAGATTCATGGTTCTGTGTTGTGGAAATGGTTCATGGTGTGGTTGCATTGATAGAAGGATATGGAATAATCATAGATGATATTAAGAGAATTGATTGGTGGGAAGTATTTATGCGATGCTACAGATATTATCTTTAGATATATTGTTTATGTAAGACCGTGGGTGAAAGTCCCTAAAGCCCTCGAGGAAGACACTCAAATGTGGGTGTATGGGGTTAGTCCTGCCCTTGGGTATGAGTCCAAAAAGACACAAGGTATGACTTGCCCTTGGTTGATGTCCCAGAATAGTCATTATTATATTGACCATGTATCTTGTGGAGCATTGATATCTGATATATAGATTGGTGAGGGTGAGCAGTTTATCAATTGTGAAAGGATGGACAAGGTAAAACAAATATGAAACCAGCAAACACATGCATACATGTTTGACATGATTGCATATTTGTTAATGATTATAAAATGTTTATCATGCATGCTATTACATGTTTAATTCAAAGTTTTTAAGGGTATGCTTAGAATGGTTGTAAACTTTCCTACCGAGTTGTGAACTCACCCTATTTGTAGGTCAGAAGGCCTATGTAGGAAATAATGCTTGACCACTGCTTTACTGTGATTGGTTACTGTTTGCTCGCATTGATAGTGTTTTGAGGCTTTGCCTTTTTATTAAAGACTAAACTTTTTTGTAGGAATGATGTAAGATATATACATTTGTTTGGTAAACTTGTAGTATGGGCTACACGTAGTGAACAATGGGGTTTTGGGATATGTAAATTAATTTAGTACAAGTTTCTTTTGTGAAACAAAACATATTTTGTTAACTAATAGTTACAAAGTTTAATACAAGATGCACTCTTTACAACAGGTTTTGCATATTCTCAAAAGCACAAAATAAAGAAGGAACTCAACATTTAAATTCAGTTATACTATATTTAAATATCAACATATCTTTGAGAGCACTTATACTATATTTGAGTATCAAATATTCAGTTTGAAAAAAAAATCGGGGTGTGAAAGCTTGGTATTAGAGCATAAGGGATTAGATGCCTATTGTGGACCATAGGTGGGAAGCCCAATAGGTGCACTAGAGTCATTACTGTTACACTCTTTTACTATGCATGATATATTATATTAAGGTGAAAGGTTAAATGATGAATGTTAGGTTTGTGTTTTTGTTGTGTTGATGACATTCTTGGTTGTATTCGTGTGAGTATGCCTAACTGTGATAAATGTGATCATGTTGCTTGTGAGAATTTCTGATCATTGAGAATCCATTACTATGCTATTGTTGGTATTATGTTTGTTTTCAAAATGATTGTATGTGACATCAGTGGTTTAATTGTATTGTGTAAGGATGTTTGATATAATGAATAACCCTTATAATGTGTTGTGTTGATAATCTAATTATTGTATACCTTTCTAAGACAAAATACCTAGAGCAAGGAATCGATTAGCAACAAGGCCTAGACGAACAACCAGATCATCTCCACTATCTCATGGTAATGTAACTAAGGGAAGAGCTACAATATATCCAACTACTGTTTCAGAATGCCAGAATGTGAGCTTGATTCGGGAATTTAAAGCATTGAATCCTGGGTGGCCCTAATTTTCTGAAGCTGAGAATTGGATGAAAGAAATAAAGAAAATACTAGATGTAATGGCAGTGCTTGAGAAAGGGAGAGTTTCTTTAGCTTTGTTCATGTTTAGAGATGAAGCAGACAATTGGTGGGATATGATGACGACTACTCAAGATGTAACTGAGATGGTTTGGATGCAATTTGAGGAGTTGCTTTTGTCTAATTACTGGAAAGAGGTCCTTAGAAGACAAAAAAGAGCTGAATTTATACGTTTGGTTCAAAGGAATATGACAGTGATTGAATATGCAACAAAGTTTACAGAACTATCTAGATAAGCTTCGAATGTGGTTGCAGATGAAGAAATGCGAGTTGAACAGTTCTAAGAGGGGTTGAGATTGAACAGAGCACAGGTGGTTCCCTTCATGCTTCATACTTATAGTGAGGTTGTGGCAAGGGCTCTAAGGTTGAGAAGCAAAAATTCTAGGTTTGATGGTTCAAAAAAATGGGAACAAGATTTCAAGCGCAAGAAAGTGACTCATCCCCAACAACAACCTAGAAACAAAAGCAGTATAGTAGGACTACAAATATGGCCAAGGGACCAAGGAGATGTTATGAATGTGGTGAGGTGGGACATCTTAGGAGGGAGTGCCCGAAATTTCAACGACCTGCATAATAGCCATCTCAATGGTAGTTTCAGCAAACGAACTCACGAATCCTAGGAACGCAAGGGAAGCCTTGATAGGAGCCAGAGCAAGGACAACAAGGGAGATTTTATGCATTGGGGTCACAAAATGCAAAAGTCAAATGCCTTAGTGGAAGGTATGATCTTATGTTTTAGCACTTGGGCACATGTTTTATTTAATCCCGGAGCTACCCACTCTTTTATTTCTGCATCATTTGCCTCCATGATAGACATAGAATTTGTTCCCCTTCATTGCTCATTATGTGTTGAGACTCCTATGGGTGTGGAAACCAAGTGGGTGTGTCATGCTTACGTACTTTATATTGGGGGTCTTGAAGTTACAATAGATCTGGTTCTTCTTGATATTTTATCCTTTGAAGTAATTGTGGGGATGGATTAGCTGGATCGGCATCATGCTGTATTAGATTTTTATTTGAAGGAAGTTACATTCAAAACCTCTTCTAGTTCATATTTGAGTTTCTTTGGCGACAGAAGGCTTACATTTATTCCATTAATTCGAAACATAGGTGACAAGTGGTCAAGAAAGGATGGTGGACTCTATTTTCTTTTTAATATGCAGGGAGAAGGGAAAAAGAAGACAACTATAGATTGCATTCCAATGGTTTTTGAATTTGCTAATGTTTTTCCAAAAGAATTGCCATTTTTATCTCCTCACAAAGAAATGGATTTTTCTATAGAATTGTATCTAGGTACAGATCCAATATCAATAGCTCCATATAGAATGGCTCCAATATTAATGCTACAGCTTCCCACTAGTCCTTTAGGTTTTTATAACTATAATCAGCCCCTAAGAACCTAATAAGCATGCTCAAGCCATTAACTAATCCCACTTAAACTTAATTAATGTTTAATTCATAATTAAACACAATTAGTGCTAAACTTATTTTAACATCTAATTAAGCACATTTAAAGTTAAGTACTAAGATAATCTGTATTGCCTATTTAATTCATTAGTACTAGGTACTACATTCTTTGTTTATTTTCTTTCTCATCATTGGAATGTCATCCTAACCAGGACTTTGTATTTGAAGTTGAAGGTTTTTGCGCTAGATCTAATTGTTCAATTCTTTTTGTTAAACATTTGATTAAGTCATCATTATTTGAAAGTTTAAGTATCTTTATCCCTACGGGTTTAAAAATTGAATGATTTTTGTCTAAGTTTCTATTTAGAAACTATGGTGTGACTATTTGACTGACAATTTGAGGTGTCTCTAGTTTATCTTCTATCCTATCAACTTGAGAGGAGAGGGTGCTTTGAATTTGATTTGTGAAATTTTTTTGTTGTTGAAGGCTTTTACAGTCTTTTAGTGTTGCTGTTCGTCCTTCAATTTCTTTTGAATCTATTTTTTTGAAAGGTGAAGCTATTATTGCAATGTTTCGAGTAGTTATGGCTATTTCCTCTCAAGTAGGAATAAGTTCTATCTAAGCCTAATCGTTTGTTCTGTTGGTTTCTTATCATTGGGACACATCCCTAGGTTCTATCTCAGTTTATTCTTTGTTCATTTAGTTTCTCATAATTGGGACACCATCCTAGGTTCCATCCTAGCTTAATCATTTCTTCGTTTGCTTTGGCTTCAATGCGACATTATCTTAGGTTCTATCTGAGCTTATTCTTTGTTCATTTTGTTTCTTAGCATTGGGACATCATCAAGTTTCTATCTCAGTTTATTCTTTGTTCATCTGGCTTCTCATCATGAGGATGCAATCCTAGGTTCTAATTTTCTTCTTTATTCCTTTGGTTTCCCATTATTGGGTTGAATTCCTAGGTTCTATATAAGGTTAATGAATTACTCAATTGGTTTCTCATCATTGGGTTGAATTCCTAGGCTCTATATAAGCCTAATCATTTGTTTGTTTGGTCTCTCATCATTAGGACCTGATCCTAGGTTCTATCGAAGTTTCTTCTTTATTCATTTGGTTTCTCATAATTGAGACACCATTCTATCTTAGTTTATTGTTTGTTCTTTTTGTTTCTTATTATTGGGTCACCTTCCTATGTTCTATCTCGGTTTATTCTTTGTTTCATTTGGTTTCTTATGATTGGGAGATTATCCTAAATTTTATCTAAGCTTAATCAATTGTTTGTTTGGTTTCTGATCATTGGGACAACATCCTATGTTCTATATTAGTTTCTTCTTTGTTCATATGGTCTCTCATCATTAAGGTTCTATCTCTTTTTATTCCTAGTTTATTTTGTTTCTCATCATTTGGGATGTCATCCTAGGTTCTATTTAATCTTAATCATTTGTTCCTTTGGTTTCTTGGACACCATCCAAGGTTCTATCTAAGTTTAATCGTTTTTTCCTGTGGTTTCTAATGGTTGGGACACATCCATAGGTTCTATCTCAGTTTCTTTGGTTTCTCTTCATTTGAAGACTATCATAGGATGTATATAAGTTTATTCTTTGTTCATTTTGTTTCAAATATTGGGATGCCATCCAACGTTTTGTCTAAATTTCAATCATTTATTCTTTGTTCCTTGGGTTTTTCGTCTTTGGGATGTAATCATATCGTAGAGGTTCTATCTAAGCTTAGCTGTTTATTACTTTCTCATCATTGGGACACAATCCTAGGTCCAGTCTAAGTTTCTTCTTTGTTCCTTTAGTTTCTCATCTTTTGGCCACCATCCTATTTGTTCATTTAGTTTCTAATCATAAGGACACCATCCTAGGTTTTGTGTAAACTTAATTATTTATTCCTTTGGTTTCTTTTCATTGGGAGACTATCCTTGGTTCTATCTCAATTTGTTTTTTCTTCATTTGGTTTCTCATCATTGGGGCACTATCCTAGGTTCAATCTTAGTTTATTCATTGTTTTTTTTTTTTTTTTTTTGGTTTTTCATCATTCGGACACCATCCTACGTTCTATCTCAGTTTCTTCTTTGTTACTTTTGTTTCTCGTCCTTAGGGCACCATCATAGGTTTGATTTGAGTCTATTCTTTGTTTCCTTCGGATTCTCGTCGTTGGGACACTATCCTGGGTTCTATCTAAGCTTAATAGTTGGTTCCTTTGGTTTCTCATCATCATTGGGATGCGATCCTAGGTTCAATCTAACTGTCGTCTTTGTTGCTTTGGTTTCTCATCCTTTGAAGATCATCCTACTTCTATCTCATTTTAGCTTTCTAAACTAAATTATTTGTTCTTTTGGTTTCCTTTCATTGGAATACCGTCCTAGGTTCTATATCAATTCATTCTTTGTTTATTTGGTTTCTCATCAATTGGACACCATCCTAGGTTCTAACTTAGTTTATTCTTTGTTCATTTGATTTCTCAACATTGGGACACCATCCTAGATTCTATCTAGACTTAATCGTTTGTTTCTTTTGTTCCTCATAATTGGTACGCCATCCTATGTTCTATCTAAGCTTACTTGTTTCTTCATTTGGTTTCTCATCATTAGGACACTATCCTAGGTTTCTATCTAAATTCTTTCTTTATGCATTTGGTTTCTCATCTTTGGGACACCAACATAGGTTCTATCTCGATTTATTTTTTGTTGATTTGATTTCTCATCATTGGGTTAACATCCTATGTTCTATATAAGTTTAATAATTTGTTCATTAGTTTTCTCATCATTGGGACACCATCTGTGGCTCTATCTACGTTTCTTCATAGTTCCTTCGGTTTCTTATTATTTGGACACCATCCTAAGTTCCTGTGGATTCTCCTCATACGGACAAACTCCTAAGTTCTATCTCAATTTATTTATTTTTCCTTTTTGTCTAATCGTTGGGACGCCATCCTAGATTCTATCTGAGCTTAATTGTTTGTTCCTTTGGTTTCTAATCATGTAGATACAATCCTAGGTTCAATATAAGTTTCTTCTTTGATCCTTTGGTTTATCGTCTTGTGGACACTATCTAAGGTTCTATCTAGGTTTACTCTTTGTTCATTTTGTTTCTCATCATTAGGATATCATCCTAGGTCTATCTAAACTTAATCATTTGTTCATTCTGTTTTCTCATCATTGGGACAACATCCTTGGTTTTGTCTCTATTTATGTTTTATTCCATTGGTTTCTTATCCTTAGGATGTTATCCTATGTTCTAACCTTAATCGTTTCTTCCTTTGCTTTTGCATCAATGCAACACCATCTTAGGTTCTATCTCAATTTATTCTTTATTCGTTTTGTTGCTCACCGTTAGAATGGTATCAGAGGTTCTATCTAAGGTTAATCAATTGTATGTTTTGGTTTCTCATCAATTGGACACCATCCTAGGTTCAATGTTAGTTTATTCTTTGTTCATTTTGTTTCTCATCTTTGGGACAACATCTTAGGTTCTATTTTAGAGTTTTCTTTCTTTATTTGCCTTTGCATCAATCGAACTCAATCCTATATTGAATCTAAGTTTCATCTTTGATCCTATGGTTTGTCATTAGTAGGACACCATCCTTGGGAAACCATCCTATGTTATATATCAGTTTATTCTTTGTTCATTTGGTTTCTAATTATGGAGACGCTATCCTAGGTTCTATCTATACTTAATGTTTGTTCCTTTGATTTCTCATCACTTGGACAATATCCTATGTTCTATCTAAGTTTATTGTTTATTTATTTGTTTTCCCATCATTAGGACACCATCTTAGGCTCTATCTAAGCTTAAACGTTAGTTCTTCTTGTTTCTATAGGACTGCATCCTAGGTTGAACCTTAGTTGCTTCTCTCTTCATGAGGTTTCTCATCATTGTGACACCATCCTATGTTCTATGTCAGTTTATGCCTTTCCTTAATCATTTGTTCCTTCGGGTTTTTGAACATTGGGATACCATCCTAGGTTTAATTTAAGTTTGATGTTATTTCTTTTGGTTTCTCATCATTGGTAAACCATCCTAGGTTCTATCTTAGTTTATTATTTTAGGTACAACCTAGGATGGCGTCCATATGGTGATAAATCAATGAAACTAAGAATAAAATTAGATAAAACTTGAAAGGACACCCCAATGATGATAAAGCAAATGAACTAAGAATTAACCAAGATAGAACCCAGGGTAAAGACCTAATGATGAGAAACAAAAGAATGAAACGAATAAGGTTAGATAGAACCTAGGATGGCGTCCTAGTGATGAGAAATGAAAGGACCAAAGAATAAACTTAGATAGAACCTACGATTGTGTCCCAATGACAAGAATCCAAAGGACCAAATGGTTGAGTTTATATATAGCATGGCGTCCCAATGACTAGAAACAAAATGAACAAAGAATAATTTGAGATAGAACCACGGATGGTGTCCCAATGGTGAGAAACCTAAGGAACAAATGATTTAGCTTCAATAGAACCTAGGATGGTGTCCCAATGATAAAAAAACCAAACAAACTAGTGATTAAGCTTACATAGACCTAGGATGGCATCCCAATGATGATAAACGAAATGAACAAGGAATAAACTGGGATAGAACCCAGGATGGGGTTGTAATACCCAGTACTAATAATTAAAATAAGCAATAATGATTATTTTAGTACTTAACTTTAAACGTGCATAATTAGATGTTAAAACTAGTTTAATGTTAATCCTGTTTAATTATGAATTAAACTTTGATTAAGGTTAAGTGGGATTAGTTAATGACTTAAGCATGCTTATTACGTTCTTATGGGCTGATTAGAGTTATGAAAACCTACAGGACCAATGGGTAATTGTAAAGTGCAATTATGGAAAGTTGGGGTTGGTGGCAGCCATGTGGCCTGCCACCTCCTACTTGGCTGCATTGAGACCCCTTTATAAGGGGCTACAGCTTGTTTTACACCATTTCACCTGTAGCAGCTTGGGTTAAAGAGAGGAAGTGTAGATTTGAGGTAAGCAAGTATTTTAATTTAGTAATTTTGGTTCCTAATGGTATGTTGAAACAAATTAATGGTAAAATTTGTATAAAAGTTGAGTGTAATTAGCTATAAACATGATTTCATAAAATGTTTTAATGTTTTATTACATCTCGGTTTATTGTATTGAAATGTTACAATGAGATTGGAACGTATATTGGTATGAAGATTCATGGTTCCGTGTTGTGGAAATGGTTCATGGTGTGGTTGCATTGCAAGAAGGATATGGAATAATCACATATGATATTCAGAGGATTGATTGTGGGAAGTGTTTATGTGATGCTACATGCATTATCCTTTGATATATTGTTTATGTGGGACCATGGGTCCTTGGGTGAAAGTTCCTAAAGCCCTCGAGAAAGACACTTCGATGTGGGTGTATGGGGTTGGTCCTGCCCCTGGGTTTTAGTCCCTAAAGACACGGGGTTGGTCCTACCCTTGGGTATGAGTCCTAGAAGACATGGGGTATGACTTACCCTTGGGTGATGCCCCAAAATAGTCATGATTATATTGACCTAGTATCTTGTGGAGCATTGATATCTGATGTGTAGATTGGTGGGGGTTAGCAGTTTATCAGTTGTGAAAGGATGGAAGAGGAAATGCAAAAATGAAATTAGAAAACACATGCATACATGTTTGATATGATTGCATATTTATCAATGGTTATAAAATGTTTATCACGCATGCTATTAAACGTTTAATTCAAGGTTTGTAAGGGTATGCTTAGGATGGTTATAAACTTTCCTACTGAATTGTGAACTCACCTTATCCTTTCCACCTTTAGATGCAGGTCAAAAGACCTCTATAGGAAATAATGCTTGAGCAATTTTTTACAATGATTGAATGTTGTTTGTTCGCATTGAAAGTGTTTTGAGGCTTTTACTTTGTATTAAAGACTAAATCTTTTTGTAGGAATGATGTAATATATATATTTCTAAGGTACACTTGTAGTATGGGCTACTCGTAGTGAACCATGGGGTTTTGGTATATGCAAATTAATTTAGTACATGTTTCCTTTGTGAAACGAAACATATTTTGTTAACTGATAATTACAAAGTTTAATACAAGATGTACTCTTTATAACAGATTTTGCATATCCTCTTTTTGCACAAAATTAAACAGGAACTCAGTATTTAAATTTTTGTATCCCCATATTTTTAAGGGCACTTATATTGTATTTGAGTATCAATTATTATTCAGTCAATAAAAAAAAAAGGGTGTGATAGGTGTTGCATTGATTTGAAAGAAAATGAAGAAACGATTATGGTTAGAAAGTGTTTAGGATGGCTTTATAATGAAGAAAAACCAACGGAACAAAGAATAAACTAAGATAAAACCTAGGATAATTTCCAAAGAGGAAACTGAGATAGAACCTAGGGTTGTGTCCAATGAAAAGAAATAAAAGGAAGAATTGATTAATCTTAGATAGAACCTAGGATTGCGTCCCAATTATTTGAAACCAAACGAATAAAGAATAAACTGAGATAATACATACGATGGTGTCGCATTGATGTGATAGCATAGGAAGAAACAATTAAGGTTAGAAAGAACATAGGATGGTGTCCTAATAATTAGAAACAAATGAACAAAGAATAAAATAAGATAGAACCTAGGATGGTGACCCAATAATGAGAAACTAAAGGAACAAACAATTGAACTTAGATAGAACCTAGGATAACATCCCAATGATGAGAAACAAAATGAACAATGAATAAAATGAGATAGAACCTAGGATTGTTTTCCCAAAGATGAGAAACCAAAAGAACAAACTATTAAGTTTAGACAGAACCTAGGATGGCATCCCAACGTTGAGAAACCAAATGAATAACTAATAAACTGAGATAGAACTCAAGATGGTGTTGCATTAATGCAAAAGCAAAGGAAAAAACAATTAAGGTTAGATAGAACATAGGATGACATCCTAATGATGAGAAACCAAATGAACAAACAATTAAGGTTAGAACCGAGGATGGTGTCCTAATGATGAGAAACAAAGAATAAACTAAGATAGAACCTAGGATGGTGTCCATATGATGAGAAACCAAAGTAACAAACAATAAAGCTTAGATAGAACCTAGGATGGTGTCCTAATGATGAAAAACCAAATAAACAAACAATTAAGCTTAGATAGAACTTAGGATGGCATGCCAATGATGAAAAACCAAATAAACAAACAATTAAGCTTAGATAGAACTTAGGATGGCATGCCAATGATGAGAAATGAAATGAACAAAGAATAAAATGATATAGAACCTAGGATTGTGTCCAAATGATGAGAAACCAAAAGAACAAACGATTAAGCTTAGGTAGAACTTGGGATGGTGTCCCAATGATGAGAAACCAAAGGACCAAACGATTAAGTTTAGATAGAACCTAGGATGATGTCCTAATGATGAGAAACCAAATGAACAAAAAATAAAATAAGATAAAACCTAGGATGGTATCCCAATGATGAGAAACCAAATGAAAAAAGAATAAACTGAGATAGAGCCTAGGGATGTGTCCCAATGATAAGAAACCAAAGGAACAAATGATTAAGCTTAGATAGAACCTAGGATGATGTCCTAATGTGTAACACCTCGTACTAATGAATTAAATAGGCAATAATGATTATTTTAGTACTTAACTTTAAGCTTACTTAATTAGATGTTAAAACTAGTTTAGTGCTAATTATATTTAATTATGGTTAAGTGGGATTAGTTAATGACCTAAGCATGCTTATTAGGTTCTTAGGGACTAATTAGGGTTATAAAAACCTAAAGGACTAATGGGAAATTATGGGTTTTATTTCTTATAACTTGAAGGACTAAAGTGCAAAATTGGGAAATTGGAGTTAGTGGAATGCCACCTCCTACTTGGGTGGATTGGTGGCAGCCATGTGGGCTGCCACCTCATGCTTGGGTGCTTGGAGACCCCTTTATAAGGGGGCTGCAGCTCGTTTTGCACCATTTCACCTGCAGCAACTTGGGTTAGAGAGAGAATCTAGAGAGGGAAAGTGTAGATTTGAGGTAAGCAAGTTGTTTAATTTTGTAATTTTTGTTTATTTTGGTTCCTAATGGTATGTTGAAAAGAATTAATGGTAAAAATTGTGTAAAAGTTGAGTATAATTAGCTATAAACCCGTTTTAGTCAAAAATCACAATTAATTAAAGATTAAATTATTTTAAGTTAAGTATTTTATTAATGGTAAGATCAGCATAAATCTTTGTTTAATTTGGTTTGATTGAAAAATAGATTAGTAAACATGTGATGAATTGGGTTATTTGGACACTTGGGATTTGTTATTAGGTTAGGCTTTAAGAAAATCAAAAGAATTAGTGTTTGGTAATTAATTAGGGAAATTAATATGCATTGTAAATATTGTTTAATTCAATTCAAATTTGATTTGAAAACATGTAGGATATAGATTAGAGAATGTGAGAATTAAAAATTTGCAACAATAAACTAAAACCTAAATTATGTTGTTTCATTTCAGTTCCTCATAATAGGCAAAGATCGCCTACTTAGAAGAAACACAAAAAGGATGTCGGTGTAAGGTAGGGAATTTTATGCTATTCTATGGTGTATCTGATTTCTTTCCTTGAATTATTTGTTGGAATTTTATGTTATTTCTATGATTTCATAAAATCTTTTAAGGTGTCATTGCATCTCGGTTTATTGCATTGAAATGTTACCATGATGTTGGAACGTATATTGGTATGAAGATTCGTGGTTTTGTGTTGTCGAAATGGTTTATGGTGTGATTGCATTGCAAGAAGGATATGGAATTATCACAGATCATATTCAGAGAATTTATTGGTGGCGAAGTGCTTATGTGATGCTACAGGCCTTATCATTTGATATATTGTTTATGTGGGACCGTGGGTCCTTGGGTGAAAGTCCCTAAAGCCCTCGAGGAAGACACTCCGATGTGGGTGTATGGGGTTGGTCCTGCCCCTGGGTTTTAGTCCCTAAAGACACGGGGTTGGTCTTGCCCTTGGGTATGAGTCCCAAAAGACACGGGGTATGACTTGCCCTTGGGTGATGTCCCAGAATAGTCATTATTATATTGATCAAGTATCTTGTGGAGCATTGATATCTACTATGTAGATTGTTGGGAGTCAGCAAATTATCAGTTGTGAAAGGATGGATGGGAAAAGCAATGATGAAACCAACAAACACATGCATACATGTTTGACATGATTACATATTTGTTAATGGTTATGAAATGTTTATCATGCATGTTATTAAACGTTTAATTCAAGGTTTTTAAGGGTATACTTAGGATGGTTATAAACTTTCCTACTGAGTTGTGAACTCACCCTATCCCTTCCACCTCTAGATGCAGGTCAGAAGACCTATGCAAGAAAGAATGCTTGAGCAATGCATTACTGTGATTGGATGATGTTTGCTCATATTGAAAGTCTTTTGAGGCCATGCCTTTTGTATCAACACTAAACCTTTTGTTGGAATGATGTAATGTATATATTTGTCAGATACACTTGTAGTATCACCCATAGTAAATAATGGGGTTTGGTATATGTAAATTAATGTTGTACAAGTTTCTTTTGTGAAACAAAACATATTTTGTTAACTCAATAGTCACAATGTTTATTACAGGATGTACTCTTTGTAACAGGTTTTCCATATCCTCTTTTTGAACAAATTCAAGTAGGAACTCAACATTTAAATTTTTGAGAGCACTTATACTGTATTTGAGTATCAATTCTTTAGTTGAAGAATAAATAATAATAATCATAAGAAGAAAAAAAAAATTGGGGTGTGACATAATGATGATAAATAATTGAAGCTAAGAATAAACATAGATAGAATCTAAAATGGTGTTCCAATTATGGGAAAGCAAATGAAATAAGAATAAACCAAGATAGAACCTATGATGGCAACCCAATGATAAGAAACAAAAAGAACAAATGAATAAGGTTAGATAGAACCTAAGATGGTGTCCTAATGATGAGAAATGAAAGGACCAAAGAATAAACTTAAAACCTGCGATGTTGTCCCAATGACAAGAATCCAAAGAACCAAATGATTAAGCTTAGATAGACTCTAGGATGACATCCCAATGACTAGGAATAAATTGAACAAAGAATAAACTAATATAGAATCTAGGATGGTGTCCCCATGATGAGAAACCAAAGGAACAAAGAAGAAATTTAGAACTTAGGATGGTGTCCTGGTGATGAGAAACCAAAGGAACAAATGATTAAGCTTAGATAGAATCTAGGATGGCATCCCATTGAAGAGAAACGAAATGAAAAAGAATGAATTGGGACAGAACTTAGGATGGTGGGAAACTATAAGAAACCAAAGGAACAATGGAGAAACTTAGATGAAACTGAGGATGGTATCCTAAAGATGAGAAACCAAAAGGAATAAATGATTAAACTTAGATAGAAGTCAAGATGGCGTTCCAATGATAAGAAACCAAAGGAAAAAACAAATATTCTTAGATAGTACCTAAGATTGTGTCCCAATGATGATTAATGAGTGAAACTAAGAATAAACTTAGAAACTATAATGGAGTTCCAATGAAGTGAAAGCAAAGAAACTAAGATAAAACCTAGGATGGTGACCCAATGATGAGAAACCAAGGGAACAAACATTAATAAGGTTAGATAGAACCTAGGATGGTGTTCTAATGATAAGAAATGAAAGGACCAAATAATAAACTTAGATAAAACCTATGATGGTTTCCAAATGATGAGAATCAAAAGGACCAAACGAGCTCAACTCAAAATATCAATCCTAAAAAAAAATTCTATTTTCTTTAAAAGAGTCATTCAAAGATAATAAACCCAAAATGTGAATTTTAACTAAATCACAAACAGTTAAGTACTACAACTATCCAACTTTACAAATCAATCAGGCAAGCAAACTGAATCACCTTGCCTAAAGGAAGGAAGGTACTTTCTAATCAACCAATTAAACGTCATATTTTCCTCAAGTAGTGTTCAAGCTTGATCCTCAAAAATTCTCAATGGAGTCGTCAATTTGTGGATCCGCATTTTTCACGTGTGTTCCCACTCATTGATGGGCCTCATTTTTTTAAATGATAAAAAATTATTGTTGTTAAAATCAGAGTTGCCACTTATTTTTATTTGTTTTTAAGGAAAATAAAATAAAAAACTAAAAGCCTAAGAAAAATGACTCCTTAAGTTTTGGATAAGGTGTTTAGCACCCTCTAAGCCTTAAAAAGGTCTCTATAACTAGATTGAGGGAAATACGACAATTAATCGATTGACTAATGATACCAAGAAAGGATAAGGTGTTTATCTAAATTGAAATTACATGTTATCCATATTCAAACAAATATATCTAAGCAATCAATCACACAAGTAAGGAAGATAGGCGTACTACCTAAGCTACAACTTAAGCGTTGTCACAAGACATCAAAGTTAGTTTAAAAAAAAAACACATACACACACACACACACAACATGTATTTTACCATACTAAGAAATCTAACATGGTGAGTCAAACAAGCAATCAAAAAGATATATTAAGCATGATAATGATCATATATGAAGCTTTATATAACTACTGGAATTAAGATGCAAAGATAAAAAGCGTACCTGAATAGCATAAATAGTCTTACAATGTACTTCCATAAGACATGAGAGGTTAAATCAAAGTTATAGTAATAGACAATAAAGAAAAGAAATCCTAGCATGTTGGTATCTAAATGTTATAACAAAAATGACCAAAGTATAAGAAAACACAAATTATTAAATAAGTCATGTATACAACTCCCAAATAAAAAAATAAAAAAAAAATCAAGGGTTATGATTAAAACATGTAGCAAAAGGGGTAGCACACTATTATCAAAAGAAAAATTATAAATTAATATCTAGGAACATCATTTGATCATGAAATTAAGACAAACCTCTCTATTATGCCTATATCACAATACAATAACCAAAGTCAAGCAAGATAAGTCAAATAACACCAAAAATAAAAAAAGGCAAAGTCAAGTAAAGTACAAGATTTTTAGCATGCGATCAGAATAGGAAGCATCATAAAACAAATCCTAAAAGAAAAATATCTTGAAGTGGAATTTAATTACAAAAATTTTCAGGAAACATCTCCTACACGGCTAGAACAACATAAAAAAGCCCAAATTGAATTTGTAAAAATATACAAAGGTCCTTAAAGTTGTCTAGTTTACAAAAATAAAAAATAAATAAAGCCCAGACTAGGGAGCCTTAGAAAGTATTTTAAAACAGTCATGTGCAGTAGGCACAAATTTGAAAAATCATCTCTCTCAAGAAAACGTATTTTTTTAATATTTTATGTCTCAAAATTCAATCTTAAGAAGTAAAAATCCAAGGAAAATATTTATTTAAATTTAAAATATCAAAAAGTAATTTAATTTTGCAAAGTACTCTCAAGTGTACAAAAGTAAGCCTAAACAAAACATGTTGAAAGAGATGATCATAATTTTGACTCCAAGAAAATCTTTTTGACTCTAATAATATTCCAAAATCAAGTTCAAGAAGTAATGAACATCATAAAATTTTTGGAAATCTTTTTTTAAATACTCTAAATTATCAAAACGAATTTTAAATCCCAAGGGTCAATTATCAAACTTTGTAAGATAAAACATCATGACATCAAATCAATCAAACTAATTAAACTAATTAATTAAAACTATAAAACTCGAGAATTAACTTGAATCAAATAAACTAAAATGACACAAGCTTCAAAATAAAAATTTTATCCTACAAAACAATTAATCTAGTGAGTTATAATAATAATAATAATAAAATTATAACCTTTCTATATGATAAAATAAATAAAAAAATGAAACTAATAATAATTCTAACTTTTTAATATAATATGATGAACTAAAAAACTAAACTAAAAAAAATTAAAACCTTTCAATATAATATGATAAATTAGAAACTAAACAAAAAAATTATACCTCTCAATATATATATAATTAATCAAAACCAAACTAAAAAAGAATAACTTGTCAAACATATATAATTAATCAAAAACCAAACTAAAAAAAAATCAACTTACCTTCCCATTGTTGCGTGTGTGAATCTCTTCTCCATTATGGTGTATTGAAACTGACAACCGCTTTTCTTAAGTCTTACATGCGGCTACTACCACCATCTTATGGATATCTTTTTAATTGTGTATGGCAGCCTTTATGTGGCTATGTGTGAAGAATTCTCTCCAATGGAGTCCCATGCTGCTGTTTGTTGTGGGATGCTGCCCAAACCGTGGTGTGTGGTTGCCTCTTCTATGCATGCCTATTGCAACCATAATTTTTCAAAACTAAATTAACCATGAGATCAAAAGAATAACCAAACTAATGATTTTTAAAAATAACTAAACCAAGCATAGTATCAACAAAGCAACCAAACTAATAATTTAAAAAAAACTAAACTAAACATGAGATTAATGGAATAATCACATACTAATGATTTTTAAAAGAAACTAAACCAACTATAAAACCAACAAAGCAACCAAACTAATAATTTTTATAAATTAAACTAAGCATGAGATCAAAAGAATAACTAAGTTAATGATTTTAAAAAATAACTAAACTAAGCATAGTATCAACAAAGCAACCAAACTAATAATTTTTTTAAAACTAAACTAAACATAAGATTAAAAAAATAACCAAACTAATGGTTTTTAATAGAATTAAACCAAACAAAACGTCAACAAAACAACCAAACTAATATTTTCAAAAACTAAACTAAACATGAGATTAACGGAATAACCAAACTAATTATTTTGACAAGAAACTAACCTAAGCATGATTTCAACAGAGCAACAAAACTAATAATTTTTCAAAACTAAACTAAATATGAGATTAATTGAATAACTAAACAAATGACTTATTAAAGAAACTAAAGTAAGTATGATATCAACAAGACAACCAAATTAATAATTTTTAAAACCAAAACTAAATATGAGATTAACCAAATCACTAAAATAAGATTTATTCTCTTTTTTTAAAAAAAAAAAAAAAAAATTGAACTAGGCATGACATCAACAAAGGACGGTAACTTGTAATTTTTAAAAACTACACAAAACATGAGATCAACCAAATAACTAAACTAATGTGTTTTAAAGGAAACTAAATTGTGCATTATATCAACAAAGCAACCAAACTAATAATTTTTCAAAACTAAAGTAAGTATGATGAGATCAAAAGAATAACCAAAACTAATGATTTTTAAAACAAACTAAACTAAGCATAGTATTAACAAATCAATCATACTAATAACTTTTAAAAAAATAAATTAAACATGAGATCAACGGACTAACCGGACTAATAATTTTTAAAAGAAACTAAATTAAGTATAATATCATGAAAGCAATCAAGCTAACAATGTTTAAAAACTCAACGAAGTGTGAGATTAACAGAGTAACCAAACTAAGGATTTTTAAAAATAATTATATCAAGCATAACATGAACAAAGTAACAAAACTAATAATTTTATAAAAACTAAACTAAACATGAGATTAATAGAATAACCAAACTAATGATTTTTTTAAAAAACTAAACTCAGCATAATATCAACAAAGTAGCAAAACTAATAATTTTTACAAACTAAATAAAGCATGAGATAAAAAGAATAGCCACACTAATGATTTTAAAAAGAAATTAAACTAAGTATAATAAAGCAACTAAACTAAAATACTTTTTAAAAACTAAACTAAATATGAGATTAACATAATAACCAAACTAATGATTTTTAATAGAATTAAACCAAGAATAACATCAACAAAGTAACCAAACTAATCATTTTAAAAAACTAAACTAAACATTGGACTAACATAATAACCAAATTAATGATTTTGGAAAGAAACTAAACTAAGCATGATTTCAACAAAGAAACCAAACTAATAATTTCTAAAAATTAAACTAAGCATGAGATGAACAAAATAACCAAACAAATGATTTTTAAAAGAATTAAACCAAGCATAATATCAACAAAGCAACAAAATTAATAATTTTTGAAACCTAAACTAAATATGAGATCAACTTAATAACTAAACTAATGATTTTTAAAAGAAACAAAATCAAGCATAATATCAATAAAGAAACAAAACTAATAATTTTTAAAAACTAGACCTTCCATCTCTACTCCAGAACCGAACATGAGAGTTTCTTCTCATCCAGCTCCTCGCGAATGAAATGATTCAAAAAAATTTAGTTAAGATAAAATTCAATTTTTTTGAATAATACATTGAATCGTGGGATTCTTTGATATTTCATCTAATTTTCATCTAATCTATTTCTATTAGAAATTTTTATATCTTGTTTATATATAGCTAAAACATAAACAAACTAATAATTTTTTTTCAAAAAAAAAAAAAAACTAAACTAAGTATAATATAAACAAAGAAACCAAACTAATAATTTTTCAAAACTAAACTAAGCATGAGATCAAAAGAATAACCAAACTAATGACTTTTAAAAGAAACAAAACTAAGTATAACACCAACAAAGCAATCAAAATAATTATTTTAAAAAACTAAACTAAACATTGTTTTAACGGAAAAACCAAACTAATGATGTTTAAAAGAAACTAAACTAAGTATAATATCAACAAAGCAATATAACTATTAATTTTTATACACTAAACTAAGCATGAGATCAAAAGAGTAATCAAACTAATGATTTTTAAAAGAAACTAAACAAAGTATTGCATCAACAAAGCAACCAAACTAATAATGTTTTTAAAACTAAACTAAACATTGTTTCAACAGAATAATCAACCTAATGATGTTTAAAAGAAACTAAAGTAAGTATAATATCAACAAAACAACCAAAATAATAATTTTTATAAACTAAACTAAGCATGAGATCAAAAGAGTAACAAAACTAATGATTTTTTAAAAAACTAAGCAAAGTATAGCATCAACAAAGCAACCAAACTAATTTATTTTTTAAAACTAAACTAAACATTGTTTCAATGGAATAACCAAACTAATTGATGAGGACACAACTAATAAATGGAATGCAAATCCTATTCAAGTTCCAGTTGGTTCGGTTACAAGAGCTCGAGCTAAAAAAGTTCAAGGAAACTCTCAATGAACTGATTCACAATATTTGGGCTAAGGTGAATTCGTGGAGGCCCAAGGAAGATGCTCTACATGTTCCACAAGGTTGGATTTTCATGATTCAAGTTTTGGAATAATCTAGATGAATCCATCAAGGAGAACATGTCACAAATTGCGTGGATTGAATAGAGTTTTCTAAATTGGTGATTACCCTATTTTTGACTCATCAAGGAGATTGGCTAGCGCAATCTAAAGCAATCTTTTAAGATTGCTAAATTACTTTTCTTATTTATTATTATATTTTAATTTTCAAATTTTACGGGGAAATAATAAATTAGAAATTCCCTTGTTTGCTTTTTTACTTTAGGGTAGGCATGATTTTAGGAAATAATGGATTCAATTTTTAGAATCCAACTCAAGATATTTTAATTTCCCATTTCTAGCTATTTGCAAAATCTAGGCAAAATATTTGGGGATTTTCTAACTACCAAATTCGTGGACCTCTTTGTATTTAAATAACCATTAACTTATTAAAAAGTAATACAGATTTAATTCATAATTTTGTGAGAGAAAATTCTCTTTAGTTCTTTTAGAACTCTTTGAACTTATCGGAAAGATTTCCGTGGCATTCTCCTTCGACTTATCAATCAATCCTTCCATAATTGATTGTGGCGTCTTCATTATACCAAGGTTCTTGATTCCATATAGGCAATGGATCGCGGTTTCATACAAATCTGTTTCCAGACGATCTTAGAGCCATTCTTGATCCACAAGTTTCTCAATTTTGTGGTGTGGATCATATCACTATTAATGTTTAAAAGAAACTAAACTAAGTATAATATCAACAAAGCAACCAAACTAATAATTTTTATAAACTAAACTAAGCATGAGATCAAAAGAATTACCAAACTAATATCAACAAAGCAACCAAACTAATAATTTTTAAAAACTAAACCAAACATGAGATCAACATAATAACTAAATTAATGTGTTTTAAAGGAAACTAAATTGTGCATTATATAAAAAAAGGAACCAAACCAATAATTTTTCAAAACTAAACTAAGCTTGAGATCAAAAGAATAACCAAACTAATTATTTTTTAAAGAAACTAAACTAAGCATAGTATCAACAAATCAACGATATTAATAACTTTTAAGAACTAAATTAAACATGAGATCAACGGACTAACTGAACTAATGATTTTTAAAAGAAACTAAATTGAGTGTGAGATTAACAAAGTAACCAAATTGATGATTTTTAAAAGAATTATACCAAGCATAACATCAATAAAGCAACCAAACTAACAATTTTTTGAAAACTAAACATAAGATTAATGGAATAACCAAACTAATGATTTTTAAAAGACACTAAACTCAACATAATATCAACAAAGGACCAAAACTAACATTTTTTAAAAACTAAATTAAGCATGAGATAAAAAGAATAGAAAAACTAATGATTTTTCAAAGAAACTAAACTAAGTATAATATCAACAAAACAATTAAACTAATAATTTTTTATAACTAAACTAAACATGAGATTAATAGAATACTCAAACTAATGATTTTTAAGAGAATTAAACCAAGCATAACATCAACAAAGCAACCAAACTAATAATTTTTAAAAATTAAAATAAATATTATTTCAACGGAATAACCAAACTAATAATTTTTAAAAATTAAAATAAATATTATTTCAATGGAATAACCAAACTAATGATTTTGAAAAGAAACTAAACTAAGCATGATTTCAACAAAGAAACCAAACAAATAATTTCTAAAAATTAAACTCAACACGAGATTAATAGAATAACCAAACAAATGATTTATAAAAGAATTAAACCAAGTATAATATCAATAGAGCAACAAAACTAATAATTTTTTAAACGTCAACTAAATATGAGATAAACTGAAAAACTAAACAAAATATAATAATTTTTAAAGGAAACTAAACTAAGCATAATATCAACGAATCAACCATACTAATAATTTTTAAAAACTAGACTAAACATGAGATCAACAAAATAACCAAACTAATGAGTTTTTCTTTTTCTTTTTTTTTTTTTAAAAAAAACTAAACTAAGCATAATATCAACAAAGAAACCAAACTAATAATTTTTCAAAACTAAATTAAGCATGAGATAAAAAAATAACCATGCTAATCATTTTTAAAATAAACTAAACTAAGCATAATATCAACAAAGCACCCAAATTAATAATTTTTTACAAACTAAACTAAACATGAGATTAATGGAATAACCACATAACTAATGATTTTTAAAAGAAACTATGATAAGTATAATATCAATAAAGCAACCAAACTAATAATTTTTATAAACTAAACCAAGCATTAGATTAAAGGAATAACCAAACTAATGATTTTTTTTTTTAAAAAAAAAAAAAAAAACAAAAACTAAAGTATAGTATCAAGAAAGAAACCAAAGTAATAATTTTTCAAAACTAAACTAAACATGAGATTAACTCACTTTTTAATATCATGAAAGTAAGCAAACTAATAATGTTTAAAAACTAAACTAAGTGTGAGATTAATTGAGTAATTAAACTAATGATTTTTAAAAGAATTATACCAAGCATAACCAAGGTTTAAAATATCGGTAAATACTGACATATCGGTACTTGGATTTTACGAATATATTGAAAATATCGGAGAAATATTGATGGATATTTTGACAAAAATATCGATAGAAGAGAAATAGTTCAAAATTCATGAAAATGTTTAGAAAACTTTTAAAAAAAATGATAAAATAAGTAAAAATGCACATATTAAAGTTATTTTGTAGGTGTAATTAAAATAAATACAATTATAGATAATTTTTATCAAATTTTTATTAAAAAAAATTAGCTTAAATTCCTTTAATATATTTATATTCATTTATTTTAAAATTTTAAAATACTTTTATTAAAACATGTTTGATTACATTTTAAATAAAAAATTAAATTGATTTATATAAAATATTTTATTTGAGATTTAATTTCTAAAATTTTATTATAAATATGTGGTGGCAACTTTTTTTATTAACATTAATTTGTTTAAATAATTAAAATTATTAATAATTTATCTTATCAAATTAATTTTAATTTATAAAATATTCGGACTTTATTATTTTTTTTATAGTATAAACTCGGAATCAGAATTTAATGATTTAATGCATACATTGAATGAATTTAAAATTGATGAATTCAATGCGAAGGTAGAGGAAGAGATTTGGAAAGTTAAGAAGAAATTAATAATATCATAAATAACTTTAATTAAGATGGAAGGATTGATACTGATGCTCATTCATGAAAAGTTGTGTATTAAACTTCACTATCATTTTTTTTTTCCTTCAGTTATTTAGCTTCTCGCAAGTTTTAAAACAATAACTTATAGAAGTGTAAGAATTTTGAAAATAAAATAACTCACACAACTATTTTTTTATCTAAAATAATAAATTCAACTATTCACAATTAGTAATTATTTTTTAAAAATGTTATCTTTACCAACCCGCAAGATTAGGATGGGCTACAATGAAAATAACTATTACTTAATAAATTTTGATTCAAAAAAAAAATTATTTGTAGTAATTAGTTAAAAACTACAAATCTAGATGATTATTTAAAATAAATATATGAACTGTGATTACTTCCATCTTGAACAATGAATAAATGTTATCTATGTCTTTCTCTAGGACTATGACGACCTCCTCTATAACCTCCTTTCTAAAGATCAATATTATTTTTTATGAATTGATTTCGTAGAGAATCATATTATATTTGTATTTTCTTGAGTATTGCATTGAATTTATTCATAATTCTCATTATTTTATAAATAAATAATTTTCAAATTTATTTTAAAATATTTTCTTTTCTTACTCTCATAAAACTAACAACATTAGTTTTTTGTGGATAGATTTTGCAAAGAATTGATTGTATTGTATTTTCTTATTGTGTTAGATTTGTTCATGATTCACATTATTTTATAAATAAATAAATTTCAATTTTATAAAATAATTCTAAATTTGTACTAAAATATTTATCAATACTTATATTTATTTGTATTTAATTATTTTACTCTTAGAATTTTGAAAAAAATATATTCTTAGTATTACCTAAAAAAGAGCATAAGTTAGAAATATAATTATGATAAAAAGTTATTTATATTATTTTAGTTAATTTTAAAATATTTAAAATTATTTGATGACTATAATTTATCAAGGGTAAAAAATAAAAAATACATATACATAGAAAACTTTCAAATTGAATTTAAATGATCTCATTGACCTATATGACGTTTAAAATTGTTTAGGAATGATAAGGAAATTTGATACAAATCATTAGTACGTTAAAATTAATTTCAAACATTAAATTATTATTGATATGGTACAAACCTATCTTAATAAATTATTGACTATACATATATGATAAAAATGAAAATTACGTTAATTGAAAAACATATCCAAATCATTACCACTTATTAAAAATTAACAATTAAAATTAATTTTGAAACATTTTACCTTAGTAAATTATTAATTAATATATATTATTAGAATAAAAATTAAATTAAAAACTAAGCTAATTCTAAAAAATAAAAAAATAATTTAAATAATCTCATATTGTGATATATATATATATATATATATATAATAATAATAATAATAATAATAATAATAATAATAATAAGAGTTATTTATATCATATTTTTTTATACATTTATACATTTATATATTATTTTATTTAAAAGAAAAAATATTAAAAGGAGATAATTTATAATAAAAAATTATATAGAAAATTCTCAAATTTAATTTAAATTATCTTATTGAATATAGTAAAAAATAATTCATAAGTTTTTTCCATTTAAAATAGCAAGATCAAATCTTTATATTTATTTAAGATAATTATAATAAGAGTTATTTATATCATATTTTTTTATACATTTATGTATTATTTTATTTAAAGGAGATAATTTATTGTGAAACTATAGATTTTTATTTTATAAGAAAACTTCTAAATTTAATTTAAATTATTTTATTTCATATTTAACTTAAATTATTGATAAAAAAAAATCACAAAACTAACGTAAATGACCTTTAAAATTCTTTAAGAATGACAAACAAAATTTGCTTCAAATCATTACTGGATATTAAAATTTTTAAATTTTAAATTAATTTTCAAACATCATACAAAGTTACCTTATATCATGATAAAAACTAAGTTAATTCTAAAAAATTATAACAATAATCTAAATAATTTTAGATTATTGTTATAAATTATCTATAATAATATATTTGATATATATATCATGTAAAAACAATGAAAAATAAATAAATAAATGAAGAATGTTCTCTGACATCAAGTGTTTGTGTTGGCACAGTTCAGGGCTCATCAAAGAATTGTATTTCTATTCTTTAAGTTAAGCAGTAGATACCACCAATTTCCAACATTTAACATACAGAACATAAGAAAAATAAAAATAAAAATAACATTCAATGCGGAGGATAAACCTTGATATAAATCCAACTTTGGAATCTCTTAATTGTAAATCAATAAAGCAATGAGCAAACCAATATGTAATATTACTGTTTTTATTAAACAAAATAACATAGAATCATTTGGATGACATTATTCACCTCTTACATCTAGTAGTTAATTATTTAATGGGAAATATTGTGATTTCGACAATTATAAGATAAGAAATTTCATTCATGATGCCTTTTCTCTATACAGGTGCATATGCACAATGAAGAATATATATATATATATATATATATATATATATATATATATATATATATATGTTGGAGATGGTATTGATGTTGGTTGTCTTTCCCTACCTCCAATTCTATGGCATTCATCAATTCAGACCTATGTGAAATGAAGAGGCTTTTAGTTTCCTACGGTGCCAAATAGTAGTGAAAAGGATTGGGACTCTGCTTTCATTTTCTAAGTTTTCCTGGGACCCAAACAAAGGATAATTGAATAAAGAGATAATAGATTAAAGGAGTCCTCAAAGGGCAAGTAAAGAGCCAAGAGATTTAATAGATCTCCCTAAAAAAAAATAAAAATTGATTGATAGCAATGGCATCTGTTTATACATGATATGTGAACTATATATATTATAGTAGCACTATTGATCCATAATGCAATGCAATAGATCTCCTCCTTTTCTCGACGATCAAATAAAGGATATAATCTCCTCATACACAAGAGTTCCAAGGAAATATATCACTCAGATTACTATTTGATAGATAGTTGGAAAAACAAACCAAAATATTGAAAATATTTATCCAACCACATGCTAATGCAAAAATTCAATTTTCTTTTCTTTTTTTTTTTTCTTCTTAAAATTTCTTATTAACCAAATGTCCACAAAACAAAATCAAAGAGATTTTGGGAAAAAGGAAAAAGAAAATGAAGGTAGACAACAAACCCTAGGGCACATACTCTATTATTTCTTTTCTACATAGAATTATTATTTTTCAATTTCTATTAATTTTTAAAAATAATTTAAAACTTAAAATAATAAACTCGTTAATACCATAAATTTATTAATATAATAAAATATCTTTTTTCTTACATGTAATAAAATAGTATATTTTCTACTAAAAATATAAGTTATGATTTTATTATAATATTACTATTTATGTTTTACTAAAAACTACATATTTTTAATTAAAAAATTAATTTCATTTTCAATAAGACTTCAATTAAATTTAATTAATTAATATTATATAAATTGAATTTAAAATGTTTTTACAAAATCAAAATATTTTTTTAAAAAAAAAAAAATAATTTATCCGAACAAGTCTTTTTGTTTTTTATTTTTAAAATCATTTTATAATAATAACTTATCAAATATCCTTAATTTTATAAAACATTAAAAAACTTTTTTTGATTCTTTAATATTAAAAAAGTTTCTAAAAAAAACATAAGAAATCATGATCAAATAATTTTTTTTTAAAATTAATTAAAGTACTTAATTGACTTGTATTAAAAATGAATATTAAAATTGTTTTTATCTTATAGAAATTTTTGTTTCACTACAATAAAAAAATTGTTTCATTAACTTATATATAATTGTGAAATTAATATTTATTTTTTAATAAGACTTAACTTGAATTTGATTTCATATTATTAGATTTTAATTTTATAAAATTTTTGTAAAATAAAAATAATACATTGTTTTTAAAAACAATACAAATTCCTTCATTCAAACAAACTTCTTGTTTTTTGTTTTAAAACATCATGTCAAACACTCTAGTTTTTTAAAAATTCTAAAAAACTATTTTTGTTCTCTATTTTGAAAACAATTTTTAAAAACACCAAGAACAAGCCCAAACTTTTTGCAATTATTCTGGTGCTTGGATGAGATAAGGATGAATACATGTGTAATGGCCAAGGCATGCATAGAAGGGCATTTCTTTCACTCATGATGGAAAATCTGCTGCAATTTTGACCTCCATGCATGGGATCTAGAAGATTAGAGGCACGTGCATTGTGGATGCCTATCAAACATGCGCTCCGGGTGAGATGGAGACATGCATTCGGCATGACGATGAGACTTTTGAAAAGGATCCATTTTCTTCCGAGACATGACCTCATGATGGTTTCGGGAAGAGTCTCACGTGAGGGAGCATCACCATAGGCCATGCAAGGAAGCTACTGCCAGTCACGTTTTTGAACTACCAGGCATTCAAGAGGCCATTTTTGGGAAAGTCTCCGGAAAAGGAATCTTTCTGTTGAGGGAGCATGCACACCACACCGGGAATGGAGTAACAGTTGTAGTTCCAGAGACTTTTGAGGTTGAAAAAACAGAGACTTCATCACCGACGGAGAAGCTCTTTTTGGCATTCTTGGAAATGAGACTTCATCACCAACATAGAGAGTCTCTTTTTGGGCATTTTTTGGAGTAAGAGAGTTCATCACCTACATAGGGAGTCACTTTTTGGGTGTTTTATGGAGGAGTGCAAATTCTCATTGAAAAAGGCAAGTTCATAGCTGCCGGAGTATTTCACCACCGTTGAAGCTTGCTGGTTTGTCTATGGAGTTCATCACTGCCGGAGTAGTTCACCACCTTTGAAGCTCGCTGGTTCTTTTATAGAGAGTCATCACCGCCATTAGAGTTCATTGTCATCGAAGACTAATATTCATCACAACCATTGCAGTCCACCAACAGTGAGTAAGGATCATCAGACACCCATCTTTGGAGCTTCAGGATCTTCATATTCGAGGATGGAATCGCCATTTTCCTTTGGATATCCATTTTTCTGAGGGAACAAAAGATTACACCTGCATCACTATTCTTTTCTGGTTTCTGCGAACATCACAAGAGATTTTTCTACCATTTCAAATCAGCGCTCACCATTCTTCACATTCATCTTGTCTACAAGAGATAGCCATTCTTGTTATCCTTTTTTTCTGCACTCTTTTTAACTTTTATTTTTTCCATTTGGTTGCCGAGAAAATCTATATTTTCCTGTCCTTAAGTTTCTAGGAAATCACAAACTTGCAAGTATATTCTCACCTTTCAAATGGGTGTTTCCAAGATTCCTGCTCTTTTTTTTTCTTTTTCTTTTTCTTTCCCTTCCTTTGATTTCTCAGCAACAAAAAAGATCATATTTGGAAACTGTTCCGCAACTAGGATCGCTAACCCTGTAGGTCATTAACAGAAACTGTTTAGTTAAGAGGAAGAATTTTTGTCGCGATTTCCTAGGAACCCTAATTTTTGTTTGGTTGCCCAGAAAAAACAAGGAAAGACAGAAATTGACTACCTGAACTTTGGATGTTGCTTTTGCTTCGTAGGGTATTGGATCATCAGAAGATTCTGAAAAATGAAGTGTAAAAAAACAAAATGGTGGTTGTCAAGGTACATATCAGCTTTTATTCTTATCTAACTCCTTTTCTTTTCCTCTGTTTTGAATTGTGATCAAACTTTTCGTCTCCATAAATGTAGGGAAAATTGAATGCAGCTTCAAGTCGAGTTACAGATCAAAAAAATCTAAAGAGTGGTACATTTTACATTGTTTCTATAATGAGAAATTTTATATTCTCATGTATTAATTGGATGCTCTGTTTCTAAAACAGTTGGCTTAAGTTTCAAGGTTTATTCTAAGAATGAGAGGGTTAATGTTGGTTCCCGTGATTCTGTTGGTACTGGTTTGATGTTTATCATTTGGCTTTCAACAATAAGTTTTTGTTGATGGCTATCTCAGAATTCAATGTTATGTTTTCAATTTTTTTAGTAGAACCATGAGAGAGACCCTAATCCCAACAAGGTGTGTGATTTTACCAACTTTTGAATTAGTAATGTATAGATTTAAGACAAAATAGAGGAAATGGAAAGGAAAATGAAAATTTGAGTCTCGTGTTTTATGTTTTTGTTCACTGAAAATTGGAAAAAGAAAAGAAAAAAAACCCACCTTAATTTACCTAATTGGTTTTGTAAAGCTTAGTCCAGTGGAGATTCTGCTATTCTTGGGCTCTAATTCCCAATTAGCAACCATTTATGACTGACAATTTCCAGAGCCTATTTAATTGGGTTCTAAGATAATGTAGGTGAAGAATGGAGGTTAGAATTCTTGAATCTTAGGTTTGAAATTTTCTAGTACCCAAGAGAACAAAAGTCTCCCTTAGGTATCCCTATTATGGCTATTTTGCTTGGAAGAGAAAGCCTTTTTGTTAACTTGTGTTTTTTTAACCTTTATCTGTAGGAGGAAATCTGTGTAGTTCAACAAAGGGACTGCTTAGAGCAATTCAAGTGATTCAAAAGTTATTTCAATTGCTTCTCTCCTCTTTGCATTTGTTGATTTTGGTGGTTGTTTGGTAAGGTTTGCAGTATGATGCTTTAGAAGTCTTTATTCATTTTATTTTCCTTTTGATATAAAGGGGAATCTGAAGGGTTTCTAGAAGGACAAAGGCAAGCGAAATAATTCTTGTAAGCCCCAACTAGACTAGGTTTGTAGCACAAACTATCGATGTTTGTTATAAGAAAGAAGGAATTGGTGTTTAGTAAGGGGAGAAACATGCATTGGAATAAGTAAAAGAGGCAGAAATCTGCTAAAGGAAAATACAACAATTACTCAATTGGAAAGGGTGAAGCTTCACTAACAAAGAGCAATCGATTAACAATCCCAAGGTGGTTTGGGTAATTCATTTATCTCTCAAAGCTTGAGCAAAGGTAACTTAAGGGGACATAAATTTGAGCATGCAACAACATAACATCCTCCCCCATTCTTCCCTCTTTCTTTGATATTGCTTGCACCCTATTATGTGTTCAACATAATGCCAAAGTAGTGTTATTAGGGCCAAATATTTGCATTCTCTATTCTCATCCCTTTTTATCCTTTGCCTGCAGCCATGAAGTACTGACAATTTTCTTGTTGTTTAACAGGGTAAAATAGGAACAAATATAAGTCAAGGTGTCGGTGTTTGTAATACTTCAAAGAGAGGTACTTTGCTATTTTTCAAAAAAAAAAAATAATATGATTAAATGGTGTATTATATGCTCCTTATTATGGAGAACAGCAAGTGCAAAAAATTTGAAGGCCTCTTCTAATAACCAAATGACCAAGGATCAGGGTCGTGAATCTGTTAATAATGCTCGAAGGTATTCTTCATTATTTTTCTTATATTTACAGAATTTTAGTTTAGTACTTGAATCTTTTAATGTTGTTAATTGAATACACAATCTACTTTGTGGTTTTTCTTATACCTACAAAAATGTTAATTAATGAGTTGTTTTTTCTTTCCTTTTTCTAATTTGTTGCTAGGACTGCGAGGCTCTCTCATGTACTGACAAGATTTGTGAGTATGCAGAATATAGTTTGGTTTATTTGTTAAGAACAAATAACTAATCATGACAATTTTATTATTTCTTTTTTATTGAAGGAAGTCATTACCAGTTATAAGGAGGGTTTATTTTTAAGTATCATTTAAAAATCATTAGTTTGATTATTCTTTTATCTCAAGCTTAGTTTAGTTTATAAAAATTATTAGTTTGTTTCCTTTGTTGATATTATACTTAGTTTAGTTTCTTTTAAAAATCATTAGTTATACGGTTATTCCATTAATCTCGTGTTTGAATTAGTTTTTAAAAAATTATTAATTTGGTTGTTTTGTTGATATTATGCTTGGTTTAATTATATAGAAAATCATTAGTTTGATTATTTTGTTAATCTCGTACTTAGTTTAGTTTTTAAATATTATTAGTTTGGTTGCTTTGTGGATATCACCTTTAGTTTAGTTTCTATTAAAATCATCAGTTTGGTTATTCCATTGATTTCATTTTTAAAAATTATTAGATTGGTTGCTTTGTAGATATTATGCTTAGTTTAGTTTCTTTTAAAAATCATTAGTTTTGTTATTTAGTTGATCTCATATTTAGTTTAGTTTTAAAAAATTATTTGTTTGGTTCTTTTGTTGATATTATGCTTGGTAGGATTCTTTTAAAAATCATTGATTTGCTTACTTTGTTAATCTCATGCTTAGTTTAATTTTTAAAAATTATTAGTGTTGTTTCTTTATTGAAATCATGCTTAGTTTAGTTTCCTTTCAAAATCATTGGTTTGGTTATTCTGTTGATCTCATATTTAGTTTAGTTTTTGAAAATCATTGCTTTGGTTGCTTTGTTGATGTTTTGTTTGGTCTAATCCTATTAAAAATCATTACTTTGGTTATTCTGTTAATCTCATGCTTAGTTTAGTTTTTTAAAAATGATTAATTTGGTTGTTTTGTTTATATTATGCTTTGTTTAGTTTCTTTTAAAAATCATTCATTTGGTTATTCTTTTGATCTCATGCTTAATTTAGTTTATAAAAATTATTAGTTTAGTTGCTTTATTGATATTATACTTAGTTTAATTTCTTTTAAAAATCATTAGTTATGTGGTTATTCCATTAATATCATGTTATGTTTAGTTTTTAAAAAATTATTAGTTTTGTTCTTTGTTGATACTATGTTTAGTTTACTTTCTTTTTTAAAAAATAGTTTAGTTATTCTTTAGATCTTATGTTTAGTTTAATTTTGAAAAATTATTAGGTTGGTTGCTTTGTTGATATTATGCTTAGTTTAGTTTCTTTTAAAAATCATTAGTTTAGTTATTAATTTGATCTCATATTTAGTTGGGTTTCTCTATTGATATTATGCTTGGTTTCATTCTTTTAAAAGCCATTAGTTTGGTTATTCTATTAATGTTGTGCTTAGTTTAGTTTAAAAAATTTTTTATTTTGGTTGCTTGGTTAATATTATACTTAGTTTAGTTTCTTTTTAAAATCAGTAGTTTGGTTATTCTATTGATCTCATGTTTAATTTAATTTTTAAAAATTATTAGTTTGGTTGCTTTGTTGATATTATGTTTAGCTTTGTTTCTTTTAAAACCATTAGTTTGGTTATTCTATTAATCTCATGTTTAATTTAGTTTTTAAAAATTTATTAATTTGGTTGCTTTATTGATATTATGTTTAGTTTAATTATTTTAAAAATCATTAGTTTGGATATTCTTTTGATCTCATGCTTAGTTTAGTTTTTAAACATTATCAATTTGGTTGCTTTGTGGATATCACTTTTAGTTTAGTTTGTATTAAAAATCATTAGTTTGGTTATTTTGTTGATATCATGTTTAGTTTACTTTTAAAAATTATTAGTTTGGTTAGTCCATTGATCTCATGTTTAATTTATTTGAAAAAAAAAAACTATTAGTTTGGTTTCTTTGTTGATACTATGCTTAGTTTAGTTTCTTTTAAAAATAATTAGTTTGGTTATTCTTTTGATCTCATGCTTAGTTCAGTTTTTAAACATTATCAGTTTGGTTGCTTTGTGGATATCACTTTTAGTTTAGTTTGTATTAAAAATCATTAGTTTGGTTATTTTGTTGATATCATGTTTAGTTTACTTTCTAAAAATTATTAGTTTGGTTAGTCCATTGATCTCATGTTTAATTTATTTGAGAAAAAAAACTATTAGTTTGGTTTCTTTGTTGATACTATGCTTAGTTTAGTTTCTTTTAAAAATCATTAGTTTGGTTATTCTTTTGATCTCATGCTTAGTTCAGTTTTTAAACATTATCAATTTGGTTGCTTTGTGGATATCACTTTTAGTTTAGTTTGTATTAAAAATCATTAGTTTGGTTATTTTGTTGATATCATGTTTAGTTTACTTTTTAAAAATTATTAGTTTGGTTAGTCCATTGATCTCATGTTTAATTTATTTGAAAAAAAAAACTATTAGTTTGGTTTCTTTGTTGATACTATGCTTAGTTTAGTTTCTTTTAAAAATCATTAGTTTGGTTCTTTTGATCTAATGGTTAGTTTAGTTTGTTTAAAAAAAAGATCATTAGTTTGGTTGTTCTGTTGATTTCATGTTTGGTCTAGTTTTTAAAAATTATTAGTTTAATTACTTTGTTAATATTATGCTTAGTTTAGTTTCTTTTAAAAATCATTAGTTTAGTTATTCAATTGATCTCATAATTAGTTTAGGTTTAAAAAATTATTAGTTTGGTTGCTCTATTGATATTATATGTTTGGTTTAATTCTATTAAAAATCATTAGTTTGGTTATTCCATTAATCTAATGTTTAGTTTAATTTTTAAAAAATTATTAGTTTGGTCGCTTTGTTGATGTTAAGCTTGGTACAATTCTTTTAAAAATCATTAGTTTGGTTACTCTATTAATCTCACACTTAGTTTAGTTTTAAACATTATTAGTTTGTTCGCTTTCATGATATTATTTATACTAAGTTTAGTTTCTTTTAAAAATCATTAGTTCGATTAGTCGTTAATCTCATGTTTAGTTTAGTTTTTAAAAGTTATCAGTATGGTTTATTTGTTGATACTATGTTTAGTTTAGTTTCTTTTAAAAATCATTAATTTGGTTATTCTTTTGGTCTCATGCTTAGTTTAAATTTGAAAAATTATAAATTTTGTTGCTTTCTTGATATAATGCACAGTTTAGTTTTCTTTAGAACACATTAGTTTAGTTATTATGTTGATCTCATGTTTGGTTTAGTTTTTAAAAATTATTAGTTTGATTGCTTTGTTGATGTCATGGTTAGTTCATTTTTTTGAAAAAAAATCATTAGTTTAGTTATTTAGTTAATCTTGTTTTTAGTTTTTGTTTTAAAAATTATTAGTTTGGTTATCTTGTTGATATTATACTTAGTTTATTTTCTTTAATAAGACATTAGTTTAGTTATATTAAGTTGATCTCATATTTAGTTTAATTTTTAGAAATTATTAGTTTGGTTTCTTTGTTGAAATCATGGTTAGTTTAAGTTTCTTTTCAAAATCATTAGTTTGGTTATTATGTTGATCCAATGTTTAGTTTAGTTTTTAAAAATTATTAGTTTGGTTGCTTTGTTGATGTTATGTCTGGTTTAATTTTATTAAAAATTATTTGTTTGGTTATTCTGTCAATCTCATGTTTAGTTTGGTTTTAAAAAATTATTCGTTTAGTTGCTTTGTTAATATTATGCTTAGCTTAGTTCCTTTGAAAAATCATTAGTTTGGCAATTCTTTTTATATCATACTTAATTTAGTATTTATAAATTATTAGTTTTGTTGCTTTGTGGGTATTATGTTGAGTTTAGGTTCTTTTAAAAATCATTAGTTTGGTTATTCTTTTAATCTCAGCTTAATTTAGTTTTGAAAAATTATTAGTTTGGTTGCTTTGTTGATATAATGCACAATTTAGTTTTCTTTTAAAACACATTAGTTATTCTGTTGATCTCATATTTGGTTAATTTTTAAAAGTTATTAGTTTGGTTGCTTTGTTGATGTCATGCTTAGTTCATTTTTTGTTTTTTTAGAAAAAAAGAATCATTAGTTTAGTTATTCATTTAATCTCATGTTTAGTTTCAGTTTTAAAAATTATGAGTTTGGTTGCCTTGCTGATATTATGCTTGGTTTAGATTGTTTAATAAGTTATTAGTTTAGTTATTCAATTGATCTCATATTTAGTTTAGTTTTGAAAAAATTATTAGTTTGATTGCTCTATTGATATTCTTCTTGGTTTAATTATCTTCAAAATCATTAGTTTAATTATTTTTTTTAATCACGTGCTTAGTTTGGTTGCTTTGTGGATATCCCATTTAGTTTAAATTCTATTAAAAATCATTAGTTTGATTATTTTGTTGATCTCATGTTAAGTTTAGTTTTTGAAAATTATTAGTTTTGCTCCTTTGTTGATTTTTCATTTGGTTTAATTCTATTAAAAATCCTTAGTTTGGTTATTCTGTTCATCTCATGTTTACTTTAGTTTTTTTTTTTTAAATTATTAGTTTGGTTGTTTGGTTCATATTATGCTATGATTAGTTTTCAAAAATACTTAGTTTGATTATTCTTTTGATCTCATGCTTAGTTTAGTTTATAAAATTTCTTAGTTTGGCTACTTTGTTGATATTATACTTAGTTTAGTTTCTTGTAAAAATCATTAGTAATGTGGTTATTCCATTAATATCATGTTTAGTTTAGTTTTTAAAAAATTATGAGTTTTATTGCTTTGTTGATACTATGCTTAGTTACTTTCTTATTAAAATCATTAGTTTGGTTATTCTTTAGATCTCTTGCTTAGTTTAGTTTTTAAACATTATTAGTTTGTTTGCTTTTATGATATTATACTAAGTTTAGTTTCTTTTAAAAATCACTAGTTCGGGTAGTCCGTTGATATCTTGTTTAGTTTACTTTTAAAAAGATTATTAGTTTGATTATTCTATTGATCTCATCCTTAATTTAGTTTATAAAAATTATTAGTTTGATTGTTTTGTTGATACAATGCTTAGTTTAGTTTCTTTTAAAAATCATTAGTTTGGTTAATCTTTTGATCTCATGTTTAGTTTACTTTTTAAAAAATTATTAGTTTGGTTGGTTTGTTGATGTTGTGCTTGGTATAATTCTTTTAAGAACCATTAGTTTGGTTACTCTATTAATCTCACACTTAGTTTAGTTTTTAAACATTATTCGTTTTCTTGCTTTCATGATCATACTAAGTTTAGTTTCTTTTAAAAATCATTAATTCGGTTAGTCCGTTGATCTCATATTTAGTTTAATTTTTAAAAGTTATTAGTATGGTTTATTTGCCGATACTATGCTTCGTTTAGTTTCTTTTAAAAATCATTAGTTTAGTTATCCTTTTGATCTTATGCTTAGTTTAGTTTTGAAAAATTATAAGTTTTGTTGCTTTGTTGATATAATGCACAATTTGTTTTCTTTAGAATACATTAGTTTAGTTATTATGTTGATCTCATGTTTTGTTTAGTTTTTAAAAATTATTAGTTTGGTTGCTTTGTTGATGTCATGGTTTGTTCAATTTTTTTTTTTTAAATCATTAGTTTAGTTATTTAGTTAATTAGTTAATCTCGTTTTTAGTTTGGTTACTTTGCTGATATTATGCTTAGTTTAGTTTCTTTAATGTGACATTAGTTTAGTTATTCAATTCTTCTCATTTAGTTTAGTTTTGAAAAATTATTAGTTTGGTTGCTCTGTCAATTTGTTTGGTTTAATTATCTTAAAAATCATTGGTTAGATTATTTGTTTAATCTCTATTAAAAATCATTAGTTGGGTTATTCTGTTGATCTTATGTTGGGTTTAGTTTTTGAAAATTATTAGTTTGGTTGCTTTGTTGATATTTTGCTTAGTTTAATTCTATTAAAAATCATTAGTTTTGTTATTTTGTTGATTTCATATTTATTTTAGTTTCTAAAAAATTATTAGTTTGGTTGTTTTGTTCATATTATGTTTTGTTTAGTTTCTTTTAAAAATCGGTTTAGAAGCAATATATCGGTGAAAAAATTGAGCGTGGGTTAACATGCGGTGACAAGTGGGGAGAGCACAAAAAATCGCCGATTGTTTGAATTTTTTTTAATTATTTATATTTTTTAATTATTCATTTTATTTTATATTATCCTTTTATTTTTAACTACTTTTCATATTTATCTCATTAATCCTATTTTAAAAAATTATTATCACTTCACTTTTAATTTTTTTTATTTATTCTTTTAATTTTATATTTTAAAAATATAATTTCACTAAAAAATTGTTACAATATAAAAAAATTAATGAAGTCTGAATATTTTATAAATTAAATTAATTTGATAAGATAAATTATTAATAATTTTAATTATTTAAACAAATTAATGTTAATAAAAAAAAAAAGTTGTCACCACATATTTATAATAAAATTTTAGAAATTAAATCTCAAATAAATATTTTATATAAATCAATTTAAATTTTTATTTAAAATGTAATAAAACATGTTTTAATAAAAGTATTTTTAATTTTTAAAATAAATGAAAATAAATATATTAAAGGAATTTAAGCTAATTTTTTTAATAAAAATTTGATAAATATTATCTATAATCGTATTTATGTTTGGTTATTCTATTAATCTCGTGTTGAGTTTAATTTTTAGAAATTATTAGTTTGGTTTCTTGTTGAAATCATGCTTAGTTTAGTTTCTTTTCAAAATAATTAGTTTGGTTATTCCGTTGAAATAATATTTAGTTTAATTTTTAAAAATTGTTAGTTTGGTTGCTTTGTTAATGTTATGCTTGGTTTAATTCTCTTAAAAATCATTAGTTTGAGTATTCTATTAATCTCATATTTAGTTTAGTTTTAAAAAATTATTAGTTTAATTGTTTTGTTGATATTATACTTAGTTTAGTTTCTATGAAAAATCATTAGTTTTTCTATTCTTTTTATCTCATGTTTAATTTAGTTTTTAAAAAATATTAGTTTTGGTCCTTTGTTGATATTATGTTGAGTTTAGTGTTTTTTAAAAATCATTGGTTTGGTTATTCCATTAATCTTATGTTTAGTTTAGTTTTCAAAAAATTATTAGTTTGGTAGTTTTATTGATGTTATGCTTGGTATAATTCTTTTCAAAATCATCAATTTGGTTACTTTGTTAATCTCACACTTAATTTAGTTTCTTTTAAAAATCATTAGTTCAATTAGTCTGTTGATCTCATGTTTAATTTAGTTCTTAAAAGTTATTAGTATCGTTGATTTGTTGATACTATGCTTAGTTTAGTTTCTTTAAAAAATAATTAGTTTGGTTATTCTTTTGATCTCAAGCTTAGTTTAGTTTTGAAAAATTATTGGTTTGGTTCCTTTTTCGATATAATGCACAATTTAGTTTCCTTTAAAACACATTAATTTAGTTATTATGTTGATCTCATGTTTGGTTTAGTTTTTAAAAATTATTAGTTTGGTTGCTTTGTTGATATTAGTTTGGTAATTCTTTTGATCTGTGAGCTTAGTTTAGTTTATAAAAATTATTAGTTTGGTTGCTTTGTTTATATTATACTTAGTTTAGTTTCTTTCAAACATTAATAGTGATGTGATCCACACCACAAAATTGAGAAACTTGTGGATCAAGAATGGCTCCAAGATCGTCTGGAAACAGATTTGTATGAAACCGCGATCCATTGCTTATATGGAAGCAAGAACCTTGGTATAATGAAGACGCCACAATCAATTATGAAAGGATTGATTGATAAGTCGAAGGAGAACGCCACAGAAATCTTTCTGATAAGTTCAAAGAGTTCTAAAAGAACTAAAGAGAATTTTCTCTCACAAAATTATGAATGAAGTCTGTATTATTTTTCAATAAGTTGATGGTTATTTAAATACAAAGAGGTCCACGAATCTGGCAGTTAGAAAATCCCCAAATATTTTGCCTAGATTTTGCAAATAGCTAGAAATGGGAAACTAAAATATCTTGAGTTGGATTCTAAAAATTGAATCCATTATTTCCTAAAATCATGCCTACCCCAAAGTAAAAAAGAAAACAAGGGAATTTCTAATTTATTATTTCCCCATAAAATTTGAAAATTAAAATATAATAATAAATAAGAAAAGTAATTTAGCAATCTTAAAAGATTGCTTTAGATTGCGCTAGCCAATCTCCTTGATGAGTCAAAAATTGGGTAATCACTAATTTAGAAAACTCTATTCAATCCACGCAATTTGTGACCTATTCTCCTTGATGGATTCATCTAGATTATTCCAAAACTTGAATCATGAAAATCCAACCTTGTGGAACATGTAGAGCACCTTCCTTGGGCCTCCACGAATTCACCTTAGCCCAAATATTGTGAATCAGTCCATTGAGAGTTTCCTTGAACTTTTTTTAGCTCGAGCCCTTGTAACTGAACTAACTAGAACTTGAATAGGATTTGCATTGCATTTGCTAGTTGTGTCCTCACCAATTAGTTTGGTTATTCCGTTGAAACAATGTTTAGTTTAGTTTTAAAAAAAAATATTAGTTTGGTTTCTTTGTTGATGCTATACTTTGTTTATTTTTTTAAAAATCATTAGTTTTGTTACTCTTTTGATCTCATGCTTAGTTTAGTTTATAAAAAGTATTAGTTTGGTTGTTTTGTTGATATTATACTTACTTTAGTTTCTTTTAAACATCATTAGTTTGGTTATTTTGTTGAAACAATGTTTAGTTTAGTTTTTAAAACATTATTAGTTTGGTTGCTTTGTTGATATTATACTTAGTTTAGTTTCTTTTAAACATCATTAGTTTGGTTATTCCGTTAAAACAATGTTTAGTTTAGTTTTTAAAAATAATTATTTTGATTGCTTTGTTGATGTTATACTTAGTTTTGTTTCTTTTAAAAGTCATTAGTTTGGTCATTCTTTTGATCTCATGCTTAGTTTAGTTTTGAAAAATTATTAGTTTTGGTTTTTTTGTTTATATTATGCTTAGTTTAGTTTTTTTTTTTTTTTGAAAAAAAAAAATCATTAGTTTGTTTATTTTTGTTGATCTCATGTTTGGTATAGTTTTTAAAAATTATTAGTTTTGTTACTTTCTTGATATTATGCTTGGTTTTGTTTCTTTCAAAAATCATTAGTTTAGTTATTGATATTATGCTTGGTTTAATTCTTTTAAAAATCATTCGTTAGGTTATTTTGTTCATCTCATGCTTAGTTTAATTTTTAGAAATTATTAGTTTGGTTTCTTTGTTGAAATCATGCTTAGTTTAGTTTCTTTCCAAAATCATTAATTTGGTTATTTTGTTAATCCAATGTTTAGTTTAGTTTTTTAAAATGATTAGTTTGATTACTTTGTTGATGTTATACTTGGTTTAATTCTATTAAAAATCATTAGTTTGGTTATTCTGTTAATCTCATATTTAGTTTAGTTGCTTTATTATACTTATTTTAATTTCTTTTTAAAATCATTAGTGTGGCTATTCTTTTTATCTCATGCTTTATTTAGTTTGTAAAAATTATTAGTTTTGCTACTTTGTTGATATTATGCTGAGTTTAGTTTCTTTTAAAAATCATTAGTTTGGTTATTCCATTAATCTCATGTTTAGTTTAGTTTTTATAAAATTATTAGTTTTGTTACTTTGTTTATGTTATGCTTGATATAATTATTTTTAAAAATCCTTAGATTGGTTACTCTGTTAATCTCAGACTTAGTTGAGTTTTTAAACATTATTAGTTCGATTGCTTTCATGATATTATACTTAATTTAGTTTCTTTTAAAAATTATTAGTTTGGTTAGTCCGTTGATCTCATGTTTAGTTTAGTTTTTAAAAGTTATTAGTATAATTGATTTGTTAATACTATGCTTAGTTTAGTTTCTTTTAAAAATCATTAGTTTGGTTATTCTTTTGATCTCATACTTACTTTAGTTTTGAAAAATTATTAGTTTACTTGCTTTGTTGATATAATGCTCAGTTTAGTTTCCTTTAAAACACATTAGTTTAGTTATTTGGTTGATCTCATGTTTTGTTTAGTTTTTAAAAATTACAAGTTACCGTCCTTTGTTGATGTCATGCCTAGTTCAATTTTTTTTTTTTTTAAAAAAAAGAATAAATCTTATTTTAGTGATTTAGTTAATCTCATATTTAGTTTTGGTTTTAAAAATTATTAATTTGGTTGTCTTGTTGATATTATACATAGTTTATTTTCTTTAATAAGTCATTTGTTTAGTTATTCAATTGATCTCATATTTAGTTTAGTTTTGAAAAATTATTAGATTTGTTGCTCTGTTGAAATCATGCTTAGTTTAGTTTCTTCTCAAAATAATTAGTTTGGTTATTCCGTTAATCTCATGTTTAGTTTAGTTTTTGAAAATATTAGTTTGGTTGTTTTGTTGATTTTTTGTTTGGTTTAATTCTATTAAAAATCATTAGTTTGGTTTTTTTTTTTAATCTTATGTTTAGTTTAGTTAAAAAAAAAAATTATTAGTTTGGTTGCTTTGTTGATACTATGCTTAGCTTAGTTATTTTTAAAAATCATTAGCTTAGTTATTCTTTTGATCTCATGGTTAGTTTAATTTATAAAAACTATTAGTTTGGTTGTTTTGTTGGTTTTATAGTTGGTTTAGTTTCTTTTAAAAATCATTAGTATGTGGTTATTCCATTAATCTCATGTTTAGTTTAGTTTTTAAAAAATTATTAGTTTGGTTGCTTTGTTGATACTATGCTTGGTTTAGTTATTTTTAAAAATCATTAGTTTGGTTATTATTTTGATCTCATGGTTAATTTAGTTTTGAAAAATTATGGTTGCAATAGGCACGCATAGAAGAGGCAATTCCACACACCACAGTTTGGGTGGCATCCCACAACAAGCAGCATCATGGGACTCCATTGGAGAGAATTCTCCACACACAGCCACATAAAGGCTGCCATACACAGTTGAAAAGATATCCATAGGACACACCATAAGATGGTGGTAGTAGCCGCACGTTGGACTTAAGAAAAGCGATTGTCAGTTTCAATGCACCATAATGGAGAAGAGATTCATACACGCAACAATGGGAAGGCAAGTTGATTTTTTTTTTTTAGTTTGGTTTTTTATTAATTATATATGTTTGAGAAGTTGATTTTTTTTCGTTTGGTTTTGATTAATTATATATATATTGAAAGGTATAATTTTTTTGTTTAGTTTTTAATTTATCATATTATATTGAAAGGTTTTAATTTTTTTAGTTTAGTTTTTTTAGTTCATCATATTATATTAAAAAGTTAGAATTGTTTTTAGTTTCATTTTTTATTTATTGTATCATATAGAAAGGTTATAATTTTTTTTATTATTATTATAGCTCACTAGATTAATTGTTTTGTAGGATAAAATTTTTATTTTGAAGCTTGTGTCATTTTAGTTTATTTGATTCAAGTTAATTCACGAGTTTTATAGTTTTAATTAATTAGTTTAATTAGTTTGATTGATTTGATGTCATGATGTTTTATCTTACAAAGTTTGATAATTGTAGTACCTAATCATCTTGTTTTAGGCTGTGTTATTAGGTTATTTACCATGCTATTAAAATTTTATCTTGTAAAGTTGGATAATTGTAGTGCTTAATCATCTTGTTTTAGGTTTTGTGTTGTTAGGTTTTTTCTCTATGCTATTTAAAGCTCTCATTTTTAGTAATTTGTTAGTTCTTTGGTTTAAATTTTCTTGTGTTATTACATTTAAAGTTCTTGTCTTTAGAAATTTGGTAGTTCTAATTTTTTAGTTTTTCTTGTTATTATGCATGCCTTTGATTGCATTATTATATTTAAAATTCACATATTTAGAAATTTGGTAGTTCTTAGGTTTTAGATTTTCTTATTATTATGCATGTCTTTGATTGCACTATGTTATTAAAATTCTCATCTTTGGAAGATTGTTGATTCTTAGGTCTTAAATTTCCTTGTTACTATATTTGTAATTTGATGATTATTTTTATTAAAGGTTTCAGCCTTAGAAGATTGGTATTTTTTAGGTTCTAGATCTTTTGGTTTTATTTCATGCTATTAAAAGTCTTGATATTTATTTTTGAAAGCTTAGAAAATTCTTAGGATTTTAGTTTTCTGGTTGTTATGTATTATTCACGGTGTTGGCTTATCTTTCATGCTATTAAAAGTCTTGATTTTTATTTTTGAAAGCATATTGGTTTGTTTGGGACTTAGTTAAAATTCACATTTTTGGTTTATTATGTTTGAAAGACTTTTTTAACGAAAATAGTTTTTTTTTTAGGATTGATATTTTGAGTTGAATCAAAGTTGTTCCCTTCTTTTCACAAAAAAATAGATTCTCTCCATCATGATTGAGGCTCTTGGATCATGAGTAAAAGGTGGTCAAAAAGGAGATCCAAGTTGTTTATTTGTCTTGTTTTCAAATTCCTTTATGTTAGAATTTAAAAATTCCTACTCTATGACTATTGTTTGGGATTTCTTAATTCGCTTGTTTCCTTTTGCACCTAAAATTACTTTCAAAAGTATTTAAATCATCAAAAGGCTTTGAAAAAAATATTCTTTCTTGGTTTAGGCAAAAAACCGCATTTTCTTTTAAAATTATGCAACTCATTTCATCTAAGTTGCATTCTCCTTTGTTAGTTTTCAAAATTTTGTTTTTATTCACATAGGCTTGGACTTGTGCTCCCAAATTAATGGGAATACACAAGTAAAACAAATGGATATTGAATGGGGGCTTGATGGAATCCTTATATAAAAGAATTTTTCAAAATTTGTTCTTGTTTTCGGTTTCCACTCAACTATGACCCTTGGGGTTTAAAATTTGTTTTGATAATTTAGAGTATTTAAAAAAAGATTTCCAAAAATTTTATGATGTTCATTACTTCTTGAACTTGATTTTGGAATATTATTCGAGTCAAAAAGATTTTCTTGAAGTCAAAATTATGATCATCTCTTTCAGCATGTTTTGTTTAGGCTTACTTCTGTACACTTGAGAGCACTTTGCAAAATAAAATTACTTTTCGATATTTTAAATTTAAATAAATATTTTCCTCAGATTTTTTACTTCTTAAGATTGAATTTTGAGACATAAAATATTAAAAAATACGTTTTCTTGAGAGAGATGATTTTTCAAATTTGTGCCTACTACACATGACTGTTTTTGGATAGCTAATAAGTTTGAGTGTTTTAAAATACTTTCTAAGGCTCCCTAGTCTGGGCTTTATTTATTTTTGTAAACTAGACAACTTGAAGGACATGTATGATTTTTTTTATTTATGATTTTAGGAGACCATTGAATATTTTTACAAATTCATTTTGGGTTTTTATTCTAGACGTGTAGGAGATGTTTCCTGAAAATTTTGTAATTAAATTCCACTTCAAGATATTTTTTTATGATGCTTCCTATTATGATCGCATGCTAAAAATCTTGTACTTGACTTGACTTTGCCTTTTTTTTTTTTTGGTGTTATTTGACTTATTTTGCTTGACTTTGGTTATTGTATTGTGATATAAGCATAATAGAGAGGTTTGTCTTAATTTCATGATAAAATGATGTTCCTAGATATTAATTTATAATTTTTCTTTTGATAATAGTGTGCTACCCCTACTACATGTTTTAATCATAACCCTTGATTTTTTTTTTTTTTTTTTTTTGGGAGTTGTATACACAACTTATTTAATTATTTGTGTTTTCTTATACTTTGGTCATTTCTGTTATAATATTTAGATACCATGCATGATAGGATTTCTTTTCTTTATTGTTTGTTATTATAACTTTGATCTAACCTCTCATGTCTTATGGAAGCACATTGTAAGCTATTTGTGCTATTCAAGTACACTTTTTATCTTTGCATCTTGATTCCATTAGTTATGTAAAGCTTCATATATGATCATTATCATGCTTAATATATCTTTTTGATTGCTTGTTTGACTCACCATGTTAGATTTCTTACTATGGTAAAATACATGTGTGTGTATGTGTTTTTTTTTTTAAACTAACTTTGATGTCTTGTGACAACGCTTAAGTTGCAGCTCAGGTTGTACACCTATCTTCCTTACTTGTGTGATTGATTGCCTACATATATTTGTTTGAATATGGATAACATGTAATTTGAATTTAGATAAACACCTTATCCTTTCTTGGTATCATTAGTCAATCGATTAATTGTCGTATTTCCCTCAATCTAGTTCTAGAGACCTTTTTAAGGCTTAGAGGGTATCCAAAACTTAAGGAGTTATTTTTCTTAGGCTTTTAGTTTTTTATTTTATTTTCCTTAAAAAAACAAATAAAAATAAGTGGCAACTCCGATTTTAACAACAATAATTTTTTATCATTTAAAAAGTGAGTCCCATCAATGAGTGGGAATGCACGTGAAAAATGCAAATCCACAAATTGACGACTCCATTGAGAATTTTTGAGGATCAAGCTTGAACACTAGTTGAGGAAAATATGGTGTGTAGTTGGTTGATTAGAAAGTACCTACCTTCCTTTAGGCAAGGTGATTCAGTTTGCTTGCTTGATTGATTTGTAAAGTTGGATAATTGTAGTACTTAACTATTTGTGATTTAGTTAAAATTCACATTTTGGGTTTATTTATCTTTGAAAGACTCTATTAAAGAAAATATAATTTTTTTAGGATTGATATTTTGAGTTGAGCTTAATCGTCTGGTCCTTTGGATTCTCATCATTTGGAAACCATCGTAGGTTTTATCTAAGTTTACTCTTTGATCCTTTCGTTTCTTATCATTAGAACACCATCCTAGGTTCTATCTAACCTTATTTGTTTGTTCCATTGGTTTCTCATCATTAAGTCGCCATCCTAGGTTTTATCTTAGTTTCTTTGCTTTCTCTTCGTTGGAACTCCATTATAGTTTCTAAGTTTATTCTTAGTTTGACTCATTAATCATCATTGGGACACAATCTTAGGTACTATCTAAGAATATTTATTTTTTCCTTTGGTTTCTTATCATTAGAACGCCATCATGGCTTCTATCTAAGTTTAATCGTTTATTCCTTTTGGTTTCTCATCTTTAGGATACCATCCTAAGTTTTATCTAAGTTTCTTCATTGTTCCTTTGGTTTCTCATCATTAGGACACCATCCTAAGTTCTGTCCCAATTCATTCTTTTTCATTTCGTTTCTCATCAATGGCATCCCATCCTAGGTTCTATCTAAGCTCAATCATTTGTTCCTTTGGTTTCTCATCACCGGAACACAATCCTAGGTTCTAAATTTCTTCTTTGTTCCTTTGGTTTCTCATCATGGGGACACCATCCTAGATTCTATATTAGTTTATTCTTTGTTCATTTTATTTCTAGTCATTGGGATGTCATCCTAGATTCTATCTAAGCTTAATCATTTGGTTCTCTGGATTCTTGTCATTGGGACAACATCGTAGGTTAACCCTAAACCCTAAACCCTATCTATGTTTATTATTTGGTCCTTTCATTTCTCATCATTAGGACACCATCCTAGGTTCTATCTAACCTTATTCGTTTGTTCCTTTGGTTTCTTATCATTAGGTCTCCATCATAGGTTCTATCTTGGTTTATTCTTATTTCATTTGCTTTCCCATCATTGGAACACCATTTTTAGATCCTATCTAAGTTTATTCTTATCTTCATTGATTTATCATCATTGAGACGTCATCCTAATGATTCTCTCTCATTTTATTCTTTGTTCATTTCGTTTCTCATCATTGGGGTGTCATCTTAGGTTCTATCTAAAGCTTAATCGTTTGTTCGTTTAGTTTCTCATCTTTAGGACACCATCCTAGGTTCTAAGCTTAATTGTTTATTTGTTTGGTTTCTCATCGTTAGGATGTCATCCTATGTTCTATCTAACCTTAATTGTTTTTTCCTTTGCCTTTGCCTTAATGCGACACCATCCTGAGTTCTATTTCAGTTTATTAGTTATTCATTTGGTTTCTCAACATTGGGACTCCATCTTAGGTTCTGTCTAAACTTAATAGTTTGTTCTTTTGGTTTCTCATCATTGGGAAAACAATCCTAGGTTCTATCTCATTTTATTCATTGTTCATTTCGTTTCTCATCCTTGGGACGCTATCCTAGGTTCTATTGTTTGTCTTCTCATTATTGGGTCACCATCCTAGGTTTTGTCTAAGCTTAATCATTTGTTCCTTTGGTTTCTCATCATTGGCACACCATCCTAGGTTCTATCATAGTTTATTCTTTGTTCCTTCGTTTCTAATTATTAAGACACCATCCTATGTTCTATCATAGTTTATTCTTTGTTTCTAATTTTTAGGACACCATCCTATGTTCTTTCTAACCTTAATTGTTTCTTCCTTTGCTATAGCATCAATGCGACACCATCCTATGTTAATTCTTAGGTTATTTTTTGTTCGTTTGGTTTCTCATAATTGGGACGCAATCCTAGGTTCTATATAGGCTTAATCGATTCTTCCTTTTGTTTCTTATCATTGGGATACAACCCTAGGTTCTATATCAGTTTCCTCTTTGTTCCTTTCTTTTCTCATCATTTGGAAATTATCCTAGGTTTTATCTTAGTTTATTCTTTGTTCCTTTGGTTTTTCTTCATTATAAAGCCATCCTATGTTCTATCTAACCATAATCGTTTCTTCATTTTCTTTCAAATCAATGCAACACCTGTCACACCCTGTTTTTTTTTTTTTTTTTTTTTAACTGAACAATTGATACTCAAATACAATATAAGTGCTCTTAAAAATATGGGGATACAAAAATTTAAATGTTGAGTTCCTGTTTGATTTTGTGCAAAAGGAGGATATGCAAAAATTTATAAAGAGTACATCTTATATTAAACTTTGTAACTATCAGTTAACAAAATATGTTTCATTTCACAAAAGAAACATGTATTAAATTAATTTGCATTTACCAAAACCCCATGGTTCACTACGGGTAGCCCATGCTACAAGTGTACCTGGCAAATATATATATATATTACATTATTCCTACAAAAAGATTTAGTCTTTAATACAAAGGCAAAGCCTCAAAACACTTTCAATGCGAGCAAACAACATCCAATCACAGTAAAGAATTGCTCAAGCATTATTTCCTGTATAGGTCTTCTGACTTGCTTCTAAAGGTGGAAAGGATAGGGTGAGTTTATAACCATCCTAAGCATACCCTTACAAACCCTGAATTAAACGTTTAATAGCATGCATGATAAACATTAATAAATATACAATCATATCGAACATGTATGCATTTGTTTTCTAGTTTCATTTTTGTTTTTCCTCTTCCATTCTTTCACAACTGATCAACTGCTAACCCCCACCAATCTACACATCAGATATCAATGCTCCACAAGATACTAGGTCAATAAAATAATGACTATTCTGGGGCATCACCCAAGGGTAAGTCAAACCCCATGTCTTTTGGGACTCATACCCAAGGGCAGGACCAACCCCGTGTCTTTAGGGACGAAAACCCAGGGGCAGGACCAACCCTATACACCCACATAGGAGTGTCTTCCCCAAGGGTTTTAGGGACTTTCACCCAAGGACCCACAGTCCCACATAAACTATATACCAAAGGATTATGCATGTAGCATCACATAAACACTTCCCATAATCAATTCTCTGAATATCATCTGTGATTATTCCATATCCTTCTTACAATGCAACCACACCATGAACCATTTCCACAACACGGAACAATGAATCTTCATACTAATATATGTTCCAATCTCATTGTAACATTTCAATACAATAAACCGAGATGTAATGACACATTAAAATATTTTATGAAATCATAGAAATGACATGAAATTGTATGTTTCAAGGTAAGAAATCATCTACACCATGGAACAGTATAAAATTCCCTACCTTACACGAACTTTCCCTATGTGATTCTCCTATGTAAGCGATCTTTACCTATTACAAGGAACTGAAAAAAAACAACATAATTTAGGTTTCTTAACCATAAAAATTTATTCAATTAAAACTTATGAAATTTTCCTTTCTTACTATTTTTTTAACAACTTACTATTATTAATTTTTAATTCTCATATTAATTACCAAATACCAATTGTTTTGATTTTTTTTTTCCTAAAGCCTAACCTAGTAACATAACCTAAGTGTCCAAATAACCTAATTAATCACATGTTTACTAATCTATTTTTCAATCAAACCAAACTAAACAAAGATTTATGCTGATCCTACCATTAATAAAATACTTAAGCTAAAATACTTTAATTCTTAATTAATTGTGATTTTTTTTTAACTAAAACATGTTTATAGCTAATTACACTCAACTTTTACATGAATTTTACCGTTAATTTGTTTTAACATACCATTAGGAACCAAAATTACTAAATTAAACAACTTGCTTACCTCAAATCTACACTTTCTCTCTAGATCCTCTCTATAACCCAAGCTGCTTCAGGTGAAATGGTGCAAAACGAGCTTCAGCCCCTTATAAAGGGGTCTCCATGCAGCCAAGTAGGAGGTGGTAGGCCATGGCTGCCACCAACCCCAACTTTCCATAGTTGCACTTTATAATTATCCATTGGTCCTTTAGGTTTTCATAACTCTAATAAGCCCATAAGAACCTAATAAGCATGCTTAAGTCATTAACTAATTCCACTGAACCTTAAGCAAAGTTTAATTCATAATTAAACATGATTAACATTAAACTAGTTTTAACATCTAATTATGCACGTTTAAAGTTAAGTACTAAAATAATTATTATTGCTTATTTTATTTATTAGTGCTAGGTATTACAACACCATCCTAGTTTCTATCCCAGTTTATTCTTTGTTCATTTCATTTATCATCATTGGGATGCCATCCTAGGTCTAATTAAGCTTAATCCCTAGTTCATTTAGCTTTTGATCATTGGGAAACCATTCTAGGTTCTATTGAAGCTAAATCGTTTGTTCCTTAGGTTTCTCATCACTGGGACAGCATCCTTAGTTCTATCTCAAATTATTCTTTGTTCATTTTGTTTCTAGTCATTGGGACACCATCCTAGATTATATAAAGCTCAATTGCTTGATCCTTTGGATTCTTGTCATTGGGACACAATCGTAGGTTCTATATAAGTTTATTCGTTGGTCCTTTCATTTCTTATCAATAGGACACCATCCTAGGTTCTATCTAACCTTAGTTCATTTACTTTCTCATCATTGGGACACCCTTTTAGGTTTTATCTAATTTTATTCTTAGTTTCATTGATTTATCACCATATGGACACCATCCTAGGTTGTACCTAAAATAATAAACTAAGATAGAACCTAGGATGGTTTACCGATGATGAGAAACCAAAGGAAAAAACATCAAACTTAAAATAAACCTAGGATGGTATCCCAATGTTCAGAAACCCAAAGGAACAAATGATTAAGGATAGGTAGAACCTAGGGTGACATCCCAATGATGAGCAACCAAATGAAGAAAGAAAAACTGAGATAGAATAGGATGGTGTCACAATGATGAGAAACCACATAAGAGAGAAGAAACTAAGGTTCAACCTAGGATGTAGTCCTATTGATAAGAAACGAAAGGAACTAACATTTAAGCTTAGATAGAGCCTAGGATGGTGTCCTAATGATGAGAAAACAAATAAACAAGCAATAAGCATAGATAGAACATATGATATTGTCCAAGTGATGAGAAACCAAAGGAACAAACATTAAACTAAAATAAAACCTATCATGGTGTCCCAAATTGGTTCATAAACCAAAGGAACACACAATTAAGGTTTGATAGAACCTAGGATAGTGTCTCAATGCTAAGAAACCAAATGAAGAAAGAAAAAATTGAGATAGAACCTAGGATGGTGTATCGACGATGAGAAACTAAAGGAAGAAAGGAGAAACCTAGATAGAACTTAGGACTGCATCTCCATAATAGAACCTAGGAGGATATGAAACTAAATGAACAAAGAATAAACTAAGAAAGAACCTAGGATGATGTCCCAATGATGAGAAAACAAATGAACAAATGATTATGTATAGATAGTGTCACACCCCAAATTTTTTTTTTTTTTATTCTTCAAAGTAAACAATTGATACTTAAACACAGTATAAGTGCTCTCAAAGATTTAAATGTTGAGTTCCTACTTGATTTTGTACAAAAGAGGATATGCAAAAACTGCTATAAGGAGTACATCCAGTATTAAACTTTGTAACTTGTAGTTAACAAAATATGGTTTGTTTCTTAAAAGAAACTTGTACTACATTAATTTACATATACCAAAACCCTATTGTTCACTATGGGTAGCCCATACTACAAGTGTACCTGACAAATATATATATATATATATATATTACATCATTCCTACAAAAAGATTCAATCTTTAATACAAAAGGCAAGGCCTCAAAAGACTTTCAATGCGAGCAAACAACATCCAATCACAGTAAAGCATTATTTCCTGCATCTAGAGGTGGAAGGGATAGGGTTCACAACTCAGTAGGAAAGTTTATAACCATCCTAAGCATACCCTTAAAAACCCTAAATTAAACGTTTAATAGCATGCATAAACATTTTATAACCATTAACAAATGTGTAATCATGTCAAACATGTATGCATGTGTTTGCTGGTTTCATTTTTTGCTTTTCCTCATCCATCTTTTCAACAATCATAAACTGCTAACCCCCACCAATCTACACATCAGATAACAATGCTCCATAAGATACTCGATCAATATAATAATGACTATTCTGGGACATCACCCAAGGGCAAGACCAACTTGTCTTCAGGGACTAAAACCCAGGGGTAGGACCAACCCCATACACCCACATCGGAGTGTCTTCCTCGAGGGCTTTAGGGACTTTCACCAAAAGGACACACATAAACAATATATCAATTGATAATGCCTGTATCACATAAACACTTCCCACCAATCAATTCTCTGAATATCATATGTGATAATTCCATATCCTTCTTGCAATGCAACCACACCACGAACCATTTTGAATACACAAAACCATGAATCTTCAAACCAATATACATTCCAATATCATGGTACCATTTCAATGCAATGACACATTAAAACATTTTATGAAATCATAGAAATAACGTGAAATGAAATGAAACAATATAATTTAGGTTTCCTAACCATGAAAATTTATACAGTTTATTGTTGCTAATTTTTAATTCTCATATTCTCTAATCTATATACCTTTAGGTTTTCAAATCAAATTTGAATTGAATTAAACAATATTTACAATCCATATTAATTTCCCTAATTAATTACCAAACACAAACTGTTTTGATTTTCTTAAAGCCTAACCCATTAACAAATCCGAAGTGTCTAAATAACCTAATTAATCACATGTTTACTAATCTATTTTTCAATCAAACCAAATTAAACAAAGATTTATGGTTATCTTACCATTAATAAAATACTTTAAAACTTAATTAATTGTGATTTTTAACTAAAACGTGTTTATAGCTAATTAAACTAAACTTTTACACAAATTTACCATTAATTTTTCTTCAGCGTACCATTAGGAACCAAAATAAACGAAAATTAAACACCTTGCTTACCTCAAATCTACACTTTCTCTCTCTAGATTCTCTCTCTAACCCAAGTTGCTGCAGGTGAAATGATGGAAAACGAGCTGCAGCCCCCTTAAAAGGGGTCTCCATGCACCCAAGCATGAGGTGGCAGCCCACATGGCTGCCACCAATCCACCCAAGTAGTAGGTGGCATTCCACTAACTCCAATTTCCATATTTTGCACTTTAGTCCTTCAAGTTATAAAAAATAAAACCCATAATTGCCCTTTAGTCCTTTAGGTTTTCATAACCCTAATCAGCCCGTAAGAACCTAATAAGCATGCTTAAAGTTTAGTACTAAGATGAGAAACAAAATGAACAAAGAATAAACTAACATTTAACCTAGGATTCCAATTGATAAGAAACCAAACTTACAATTGATTAAGCTTAGATAGAACCTATGATAGTGTTCCAATAGTGAGAAACAAAATGAATAAAGAATAAATTGAGATACCTAAGATGGTGTTGCATTGATGCAAAAGCAAAGGAAGAAACGATTAAGGTTAGAACATAGGATAACATCCAAAGGATGAGAAACCAATGGAATAAAACATAAATAGAGACAGAACCAAGGATGTTGTCCCAATGATGAGAAAACAGAAGGAACAAAGAGTAAACCTAGATAGAACCTTGGATAGTGTCCCAATGATGAAAAGTCACAAGAACAAACGATAAAGTTTAGATAAAACCTAGGATAGACTCACAATGATCAGAAACAAAATAAACACAGATTAAGATGAGATAGAACCTATGATGGTGTCCCAATGATGAGAAGTCACAAGAACAAACGATAAAGTTTAGATAAAACCTAGGATAGACTCACAACGATGAGAAACAAAATAAACACAGATTAAGATGAGATAGAAACTATGATGGTGTCCCAATGATGAGAAAGAAAAGTAACAAAGAAGAAACATAGAAAGAACATTAGATCGTTTCCCAATGATAAGAAACCAAATGAACAAATAATTAATTTGATAGAATTTAGGATTGTGTCCACAGGATGAGAAACCAAAGGATCAAAGAAGAAACTTATATTGAACCTAGGATTGTATCCACATAATTAGAAACCAAAGGAACAAACGATTAAGCTTAGATAGAATCTAGGATGGCGTTCCAACGATTAGAAAAAAAGGAACAAAAAATAAATTGAGATAGAACTTAGGAGTTTGTCTGTATGACGAGAATCCACAGAAACAAAGAATAAACTAAGGTCAAATTTAGGATGGTGTCCAAATGATAAGAAACCGAAGGAACTATGAAGAAATGTAGATAGAGCCGCGGATGGTGTCCCAATCATGAGAAAACTAATGAATGAATTATTAAACTTATATAGAACATAGGATGTCAACCCAATGATGAGAAATAAAATCAACAAAGAATAAATTGAGATAGAACCTACATTGGCATCCCAAAGATGAGAAACCAAAGAAACAAAGAAGAAATTGAGATAGAACCTACGGGTGTGTCCCAACCATTAGAAACCAAAGGAAAAAATGATTAAACTTAGATAGAACCTAGGATGGTGTCCCAATAATAAGAAACCGAAGTAACAAATTATTAAGATTAGATAAAACCTAGGATGACATCCCAAATGATGAGAAACAAAATAAACTAAGAATAAAAAGAGATAGAACCTTGACCCCCAATGATGAGAAACCATATGAACAAAGAACAAACTAAAATAGAACATAAGATGTTGTCCCCATGATCAAAAACCAAACAAACAATTGATTAAGCTTACATAGAATTTAGGATGATTTTCCAATCATAAGAAACTAAATGAAACAAAGAATATACTAAGATAGAAGCTAGGAAGGTGACCCAATAATAAGAAACAAAAAGAACAAAGAATAAATTGAGATAGAATGACGTCCCAATTATGAGAAACCAAATAAATAAAGAAGAAACTTAGATAGAACCTAGGATCGGGTCCTAATGATGAGAGACCAAACAAACAAATGATTAAGCTTATATAGAACCTAAGAATTCAACCCAATGATGATAAACCAATTGAATAATTGATTAACTTTATATAGAACCTAGGAATTCAACCCAATAATGAGAAACCAAAGGAAAAAAAATAAGAAAATTAGAACCTAGGATTGCATCCCAATGATGAGAAGAAACCAGATGAACAAAGAATATACTACGATAGAAACTTGATGATGTCCCAATGATGAGAAACAAAATGAACAAAGAATGAGCTCAAATAGAACCTAAGATAGTGTCACATTGAAGCCAAAGCAAACGAAGAAACGATTAAACATAGATAGAACATAGCATGGTGTCCTAATGACGAGAAACCAAAGTAACAAATGATTAAGTGTAGATAGAACCTATGATGGGCACTCAATAATGGGAAACCAAAGGAATCAATAAACTGAGATACAACCTAGCATGGTGTCCCAATGATAAGAAAGCAAAGGAATAAAAAAGAAACTTTGATAAAACATAGGATGGTGTCCCTGTGACGACAATGCAAAGGAACAAAGAATAAAATTGAAATAGAACCTAGGATGCACCCCCATGATGAAAAACAAAAGGAACAAAGAAAAAACGTAGAACTTAGGATGGTGTCCTAGTGACAAGAAACCAAAGGAACAAACGATTAAGCTTAAACAAAACCTAGCATGGTCTCCCATTGATGAGATACCGAAGAAACAAACAATTAAGCTTAGATAGAACCTAGGATGGAATCCTTATGAGAAAAAACCAAAGGAAGAAACTTAAATTCAACCTAGGATGGAGTTCAATTGATGAGAAATGAAAGGAAAAACGATTAAGCTTAGATAAAATTTAGGATGGCATCCTAATGATGCGAAAGCGAACAAACAAAGAATAAACTAAGATAGAACCTAGGATGGTGTCACATTGATGCGAAACCAAAGGAACAAAGAAGCAACCAAGATAGAACCTTGGGATGTGTCCCAATGATAAGAAACCAAAGGAAATAACGATTAAGCCTACATAGAATGTAGGATGGCATCCCAACAATGAGAAAACAAATGACCAAAGAATAAATTGAGATGGAACTCTGGATGGTGTCACTTGATGCAAAACCAACGGAAGAAACTATTAGGGTTAGATAGAACATAGTGTCCCTATGATAAGAAACCAAAGGAACAAACGATTAAGCTTATCTATGACCTATGATGGCATCCCAATGATGAGAAACCAAAGGAACAAACAATTAAGTTTAGGTAGAACTTGGGATGGTGTCCCACATACGAGAAACCAAATTAGCAAAGAATAAATGGAGATGAACCTAGGATGGTGTCCCAATGATGAGAAACCAAAGGAACAAACAATTAAGTTTAGATAGAACCCAGGATGGCGTCCTAATGATGAAAAATAAAATTAACAAGGAATAAACTAAGATAGAACCTAGGATTGTGTCCCAATAATGAGAAACCAAATGAACAAAGAATAAATTGAGATAGAACCTAGGGATATGTCCCAATGATAAGAAACCAATGGAATAAACGATTAAGCTTAGATAGAACCTATCCTACTTGAGAGGAAATAACCATAACTGCTTGAAACATTGCAATAATAGCTTCACCTTTCAAAAAAATATATTCAAGAGAAATTGAAAGATGAACAACAACACTAAAAGACTATAAAAGCCTTCAACAACAAAATAATTCCACAAATTAAATTCTAAGCACCGTCTCCTCTCAAGTTGATATGATAGAAGATAAACTAGAGACACCTCAAATAGTCGCACCACAGTTTCTAGATAGAAACTTAGACAAAAATCGTTCAATTTTCAAACCCACAGAGGTAGGGAATAAGATAGTTAAACATTAGATCTGGCGCAAAAACCTTCAACTTCAAATACAAAGTCCTAGTTAGGATGATGTCCCAATGATGAGAAAGAAAATAAACAAAGAATAAACTGATATTGTAATACCTAGCACTAATGAATTAAATAGGCCCTATAGTTTTTCCTTGTCCATACTTTCACAATTGATAAACTATTCACTCCCACCAATCTATATATCAAATATCAATGCTCCACAAGATACACGATCAATATAATAATGACTATTCTGGGACATCACCCAAGGGCAAGTCATACCCTATGTCTTTTTGGACTCATACCCAAGGGCAGGACCAACCCCATACACCCACATTTGAGTGTCTTCCTCGAGGGCTTTAGGAACTTTCACCCAAGGACCCACGGTCCAAAATAAACAATATATCTAAAGATAATGTCTGTAGCATCGCATAAATACTTCCCACCAATCAATTCTCTTAATATCATATGTGATTATTCCATATCCTTCTGTCAATGCAACCACACCATGAACCATTTCCACAACACAGAAACATGAATCTTCATACCAATATGCGTTCCAATCTCTCTACAGGTAATGCATCTAGCACAAGCTCTCTCCACATCACATTTCATCTTTGGCCAAAAAAAATATTCATGTAATACGTCTAAAGTCTTCCTTACACCAAAGTGACCCATTAAACCACCTCCATGTGCTTCATGCACAAGCAACTCATGCATTGAACTATTAGGCACACAAAGTCTATTCTCTCTAAACAAGTACCCATCTAGTCTATAGAATTTACCAAATGATGTCTTCTCACATTCTCCATACACACTAGCAAAAGCATCGTCATTAGCATACAATTCCTTAACATATTTAAATCCTAATGCAGCAGCCACAATATTTTCCTTACCTTGTTTGTATTTGATTACATAAGGGAAGGTCTCAATGAATTCCACCCACTTGGCATGCCTTCTATTAAACTTACCTTGTCCTTTTAAGTGCTTCAAGGACTCATGGTCGCTATGTATAACAAATTCTTTCGGCCAAAGGTAATGTTGCCAAGTCTCCAATGCTCTCACCAGTGTATAAAGCTCCTTGTCATATGTTGGGTAGTTCAAAGTTGCCCCATTTAGCTTTTCACTAAAATAGGCTATTGGTCGCTTCTCCTACATCAAAACAGCTCCAATACCTATTCCTGAGGCATCACATTCAATCTCAAAAGTCTTAGAAAAATCAGGTAATGCTAATAAAGGGGCACCACATAACCTTTCTTTAATTTCAATAAATGCACGATCTTACTTACTACCCCATTTAAAACCCACGGATTTTTTAACAATTTCAGTGAGTGGTGTGGCTAGTGTACTCAAATCTTTGACAAATCGGCAATAAAAACTAGCCGAACCATGAAAACTTCTTACCTCAGTGATTAACTTAGGTGTGGGCCATTCCTTGATAGCCTTCACATTTTCCTCACCCACTTCAATTCCTTTCGTACTAAAAACATAACCAAGAAACACAACATTGTCCATGCAAAAGGAACATTTCTTTAAATTTGCATATAATTTTTCTTTTCTCAAAACAACAAGCACACAATGCAAATGATTGATATGCCCATCTAAGTTCTTACTATACACCAAAATATCATCAAAATAGACCACAACAAATCTGCCTATAAACGCACACAATGCATGGTTCATTAACCTCATGAATGTACTTGGTGCATTAGTTAGACCAAAAGGCCTTACCAACCACTCATATAATCCATATTTAGTTTTAAAGGCAGTTTTCCATTCATCACCCTCTTTCATCCTAATTTGATGATACCCACTTTTTAAATCAATTTTTGTGAAAACACATGATCCATGCAATTCATCCAACATGTCATCTATCCTAGGGATGGGATGTCTATACTTTACCGTAATGTTGTTGATAGCCTTGCAATCAACACACATCCTCCAATTTCCATCCTTCTTAGGCACAAGCAGCACCGGCACTACACATGGACTCATGCTCTCTCTCACATGTCGTTTGGTTAGCAACTCCTCAACTTACCTTTGAAGTTCCTTTGTCTCCCCTAGATTACTCCTATAGGCTGGTCAGTTAGGAATTGTCGTGCTTGGCACAAAATCAATTTGATGCTCTATTCCTCTAATAGGTGGCAATCCACTAGGCACATTGTTAGGAATCACATCCTCATATTTCTGCAACAAAGAAACAACACTAGGCAAAGATTCGTTAAGTTCATTAGTGTTAAAACATACCTCTTTGTACAAGAGTACAAATATAGGCTGGTTTGTATAAAAAACATTCTTAACATCACTTGCCTTAGCATAAAAACTCCCTTGTTTTTTTGTTTTTCTTTCATTTTTTTCCACTCTCTATTTTCTTTTCTTTTTTTGTTTCACTCTCTTTCTCATCATCTTTTTTTGAACTCTTAGTGTCACAATTTTTTTGCAAGTCATTCTCTCTTTTCAATTTCATTTTATCTTCATACGCTTGTCGTGGAGTCAACAGTACAAGAGTAATGATTTTATTGTCTTTTACAAAAGAATACCTATTCTTGAACCTATCATGATTGACCTTTCTGTCAAATTGCCAAGGCTTACCCAATAAAATGTGACCTGCATGCATTGCAATAATATCACAAAGTACTTCATCCTTGTACCTCCCAATTGAAAAAGAACCAGCGCTTGCTTATTTACCTTAACCTCTCCACAATCATTCATCCACTGCAACTTATATGGTCTAGGGTGTTTCAAGGTAGGTAAATTCAATTTTTCAACTAAAGTAGTGCTAGCCACATTAGTACAGCTCCCCCCATCAATGATCATACTACATACCTTATTGTTGATGTGGAATCTAGTATGAAAAATATTCTCCCTTTGTTGTTCCATGTCATCCTCTTTAACGTGGGCACTTAAAGCACGCCTAGCCACAAGTGACTTACCCTCCACTGGATACTCCACATTATCGTCACAAGCATCCTCCAGTGATGGCATCTAGTCATCATCTTCCTCACTTTTAGTTTCCACCTCTCCATCAACACGTGCGATCATGGTCCTCTTATTTGGGCGTTGTGAATGACCTACTCCCAAACAACGAAAACACTTAATATCACGATTACGAGTTTTGGATTCATTTTTACCTTTGTTGACATTGGGAGCTTCATCTCTCCTTTTTGGTGGTTCAGTTTTGGACTTGAAAACAACCCCTTCATCTTTCCTCCCATTTGGCCTCCATGAAGTAGAGGAGCCGGGATTTTGAAATGACCGAGTTCCTTACCTTTTAAGCTATCGTTCCATCTTTATTGCCATGTGCACCATGTCCGCCAACTCCGCATAGTGTTGTAACTCCACCACATTGGCAATGTCCCGATTCAGCCCATTTAGAAACCTTGCCATAGTAGCTTCTCCATCCTCCTCTACATTAGTCGGAATCATGGCAATCTCCATCTCCTTGTGATAGTCATCCACGCTCTTATAGCTTGAGTAAGACTCTGTAATTTCTGATACAAGCCCCTATAATAGTGACTAGGGACAAACCGCCTCCTCATGGTGGCTTTCATTTCCTCCCATGTCTCAATAGGCCTCTCATAGTTTCTTCTTCTGTTCATCACAAGTTGATCCCTCCATATGATAGCATAGTCAGTAAACTCAATCACAGCTAGTTTTACCTTTTTCTCCTCGGAGTAGTTATGACACTCAAAGATGAACTCCACCTTCTTCTCCCACTCCAAGTACACTTCTGGATCATTTTTCCCTTGAAACGATGGTATCTTCAATTTGATGTTTCATAGGTTTCTATCAGTCCCATCTTGCCATCTTGGATCTCTTCGGAAACCTCTACCACGCCTTTCTCCCCTTGGTGCAAACCTGCCCTCATGGTTCAATGAAGCTTGATCCTCTTCATCTTCAAACTCATCCTCATGGTAGTCATCAGAATCATCAACGCACGCATGCGTTCCTTGCCTTCTAGCATTAGGGGCTCTTTGGGTACGCTCCTCTCGCAAAGAAGCGATAACAGCGTCTTGCCTATCCATCAAATCCCGAATATCATTAAACACCACATTCATGTGTTCAAACTATTGTTGCATAGCCTGCAACATGAGAGATGACTCCTCCCCTCCTTCCTTATTTGATGATTTGCCCTTTGAAGACATTTTTGAAACTACAAAAAAATGTAAGAAATAATTCCTCACAACACTCCCTCATGTGTTTGCACTCACACTCGTGTTTCACTCTTTAAATTGGCTTTTTCCCGATATTAGTCTCACATTCTATTGCCTTTTTCCACTCGTAGCTTCCCCTTTTCAGTTTTGCTTAAATTAACAAATTGATCAAGAAATTCAACTTGTAGTATTTAAACTAATACTAATGGTAAGAAAATATAACAGAAACACTAAATCAAAGGAAGAGGACAAAAGAAAATAATATTTTGATTTGAGAGAATTGAAACTACACAATTTTTTTTTTTTTTTTTTTCAGCTTGGTGCACGATTTTAACCTAGTGCGCGTAAAAAAAAAAAAAGAGGAATAAAAAACACAAAAGGAACAAGATAGGATGATAACAGGAAACAAAAGATAAAGGGGTAGAAAACTGATTTTAGAACCTGTGCTATGATACCAAATGATGTGAACCTCAATTGACACGCTTTGAGACCCAACAAACAGTATTGGAATAATTGCCCAAGAAAGCTAAAGTACAAATTTTTTATAGAACCCTGACTCAAATTTATAAGTGAAACGTGAACCAAAAGTATAAGTGTAACACCTAGTACTAATGAATTAAATAGGCAATAATCATTATTGCCTATTTAATTCATTAGTACTAGGTGTTACATCAAAAATTTAAATGTTGAGTTCCTACTTGAATTTGTTCAAAAAGAGGATATGGAAAACCTGTTATAAAGAGTACATCCTGTATTAGACATTGTGACTATTAAGTTAACAAAATATGTTTTGTTTCACAAAAGAAACTTGTACAACATTAATTTACATATACCAAACCCCATTGTTTACTACGGGTAGCCCATACTACAAGTGTATCTGACAAATATATACATTACATCATTCCAACAAAAGGTTTAGTCTTGATACAAAAGGCATGGCCTCAAAAGACTTTCAATATGAGCAAACAACATCCAATCACAGTAAAGCATTATTTCCTGCATAGGTCTTCTGACCTGCATCTAGAGGTGGAAGGGATAGAGTGATTCCACAACTCAGTAGGAAAGTTTATAACCATCCTAAGTATACCCTTAAAAACCTTGAATTAAACGTTTAATAACATGCATGATAAACATTTCATAACCAAGGAGGAAAATATCGCCGAAATTAGGCGATATTTCGGCGAAATATCGGTGTGTCGGTGGGTGCCGACACGACATATAGCAGGATATATCGCCGGTCAACGCTTGGTCAACACAGGCTGTCAAAGCTCAAAATTGCCTTTTTTATCCTGCTGTTGGGGGGATTCGAACCCCCAACAAAAGGTTTCCAATGCAGCCTCACTTCCACTAGGGCAGACGAGCCCTCTGATATATGTTATGCACTATATAAATATATATCAAAACTTAGGATATAAATAAAATATTAAAAAAAACACTTTAAATAATAAATTAATTATAACTATTTTATAATTAAATGAAAATTTTTCATTTAATTGATTAGTAAAAAATATCATAATTTTATTCATAGTGTTTTTAATATTATTAATATACTAAAAATTTATATATTTATCATCATTTATTTTATAATATATCATAATTTTAATATTAAATAGATTTTAAAATTAAACATTTTATAATCACAAGATTATCATCAAATAATATTTTATATAATTAAATAATCAATATACACTTATCAAATTTATATTTTTTATTAACATGTGTATATATCAATTTATTCGAAAAAAATAACTTTTAAATGTCTATTATATTTTTAACTTCATTTCTAAAAGTTTATTTTATGTTTTTATAAGTTTTTATCAATTTTAGGTTTACGGATTTTTTGTGTTAAAATATCCATCGAAATATATTATAATAAAATATCACAATATAATGATGAAATAATATTTAATATAATTTAATAATCAATATACACTTATCAAATTTATATTTTTTATTAACACATACAATATTATATATATATATATATATTAATTTATTTAATAAAATAACTTTAAAATATCTATTATACTTTAATTTCATTTTTAAAAGTTTTATTTTATATTTTTAAAAGTTTTGGTTAATTTTAGGTCTACCGATATTTTATGTCAAAATATCCACCGATATATCTCCGATATATCCGAATATATCTCCGATATATCTTATATATCCGTAAAATCGAAATACCGATATATCCGTAATTACCGACATTTTCATCCTTGTTCATAACCATTAACAAATGTGTAATCATGTCAAACATGTATGCATGTGTTTGTTGGTTTCATCATTGCTTTTTCCCATCCATCCTTTCACAACTGATAAATTGTTGACTCCCAACAATCTACACAGCAGATATCAATGCTCCACAAGACACTCGATCAACATAATAATGACTATTCTGGGACATCACCCAAGGGCAAGTCATACCTCGTGTCTTTTGGGACTCATACCCAAGGGCAGGACCAACCCCGTGTCTTTAGGGACTAAAACCCAGGGGCAGGACCAACCCCATACACCCACATCGGAGTGTCTTCCTCGAGGGCTTTAGGGACTTTCACCCAAGGACCCACGGTCCCACATAAACAATATATCAAATGATAAGGCCTGTAGCATCACATAAGCACTTCGCCACCAATAAATTCTCTGAATATGATATGTGATAATTCCATATCCTTCTTGCAATGCAATCACACCATAAACCATTTCGACAACACAAAACCACGAATCTTCATACCAATATACGTTCCAACATCATGGTAACATTTCAATGCAATAAATCGAGATGTGATGACACTTTAAAAGATTTTATGAAATCATAGAAATAACATAAAATTCCAACAAATAATTCAAGGAAAGAAATCAGATACACCATAGAATAGCATAAAATTCCCTACCTTACACCGATTTCCTTTTTGTGTTTCTTCTAAGTAGGCGATCTTTGCCTATTACGAGGAACTGAAATGAAACAACATAATTTAGGTTTTAGTTTATTGTTGCAAATTTTTAATTCTCACATTCTCTAATCTATATCCTAGATGTTTTCAATTCAAATTTGAATTGAATTAAACAATATTTACAATGCATATTAATTTCCCTAATTAATTACTAAACACTAATTCTTTTGATTTTCTTAAAGCCTAACCTATTAACAAATTCCAAGTGTCCAAATAACCCAATTCATCACATTTTTACTAATCTATTTTTCAATCAAACCAAATTAAACAAAGATTTATGTTGATCTTTCCATTAATAAAATACTAAAGTTAAAATACTTTAATCTTTAATGAATTGTGTTTTTTTTAGCTAAAACGGGTTTATAGCTAATTATACTCAACTTTTACACAATTTTTACCGTTAATTCTTTTCAACCATTATGAACCAAAATAAACGAAAATTACAAAATTAAACAACTTGCTTACCTCAAATCTACACTTTCTCTCTCTAGATTCTCTCTCGAACCCAAGTTGCTGCAGGTGAAATGGTGCAAAACGAGCTGCAGCCCCCTTATAAAGGGGTCTCCAAGCACCCAAGCACGAGGTGGCAGCCCACATGGCTGCCACCATTCCACCCAAGTAGGAGGTGGCATTCCACTAACTCCAATTTCCCAATTGTGCACTTTAGTCCTTCAAGTTATCAAAAATAAAACCCATAATTGCCCATTAGTCCTTTAGGTTTTCATAACCCTAATCAGTCCCTAAGAACCTAATAAGGATGCTTAGATCATTAACTAATCCCACTTAACCTTAATCAAAGTTTAATTCATAATTAAACATGATTAGCACTAAACTAGTTTTAACATCTAATTAAGCAAACTTAAAGTTAAGTACTAAAATAATCATTATTGCCTATTTAATTCATTAGTACTAGGTGTTACAATAAGTACCAGACCTTGACCCAATGATTACAATAGAATCACGAACCGAAGGTATAAAGTTTGGACGCCATAAGGAAGAATCCCTGATAAGTTCACAATTCTTGAAGAACCAAAAGAAGAGCAAAGCCTCACCTTTTTTTATTTTTTATTCAATCAAATTATCCCCTATTACAATGAGTGCATGCTATTTATATGTCATGACAAAAAAGCTTACTAAATATTAAAACCCTAAATAAAAGTGGATTTGGTCATAAATTAGCAAATCCAAAATAGGAAAATAGCTAAAAAAAAACGTTCTAAATAATAAAAGCCTAAAATTAAGGTATTTGGCCTGAAATTAGAACTCTAGAATAGGAAAAATGTCTATTAATTGATATGGAGTTGGAAAGTCAATCAGTCATTAATCCATGCCATAAATCAAGCAAGATTAGTCCTCAATAGCTTGGATTAAATTTATTACACCTTCATCTTCCTTTGGGCCAAGCTTGGAAAGTCCTGAGCTAGAATCAACCCAAATCTCTTGAATTAGCCCATTAAGTGCTTCTTTGATCTTGCTTTAGTAATAGGCCCAACTAGAACATGCAATGGATCCTTGAATGCTTGTTGATTCTCATCACTAACCTTAACCATTTCTTCATTTGCTTTCGCATCAATGCAACACCAACCTTTTTTTATCTTAGTTTATTCTTTGTTGATTTTGTTTTTCAACATTGGGACACCATCCTAGGTTCTATATAAGCTTAATTGTTTGTTCTTTAGGTTTCTCATTGTTGGGACACTATCCTAGGTTCTATCTATGTTTCTTCTTTGTTCCATCAATTTGTCATCATTTGGACACCATCTTAGGTTCTATTTTTCTTTATTCTTTGTTCATTTGGTTTCTCACTATTGGGATGCTGACCTAGGTTCTGTCTAACCTGAATCGTTTGTTCTTTTTGTGTTTCGTCATAGGGACACGATCCTAGATTCAATCTAAATTTCTTTTTTGTTCCTTTGTTTTCTCATGGTGTGGACACCATCCTTGGTTTCTCATAATTGTGTGTTCATTTTGTTTCTTGTCATTGAGACACCATTCTGGGTTCTCTCTTAGTTTATTCTTTGTTCATTTGGTTTGTCAACATTGGGACAACATCATAGGTTCTATCTTACTTTCTTCTTTATTCATTTGCTTTCTCGGCATTGGAACACCATCCTAGGTTGTATCTCAGCTTATGCTTTGTTCATTTGGTTTCTCATCTTATGGACGCCATCCTAGATTTTATCTAAGTTTAATCGTTTATTCGTTTTATTTCTCAACATTGGGACACCATCCTAGGTTCAATTTATGTTTATTCTTTGTTCAGTTGATTTCTCATCATTGGAACTCTCACACCCTGAGTTTCTGACTTTACAATTGATACTCAAAAACAACATAAGTGCTTTCAAAAAATTGGGGATACAAAAATTTAAATGTCGAGTTCTTACTTGATTTTGTGCAAAAAGAGAATATGGAAACCTGTATTAAACTTTGTAACTCCTAGTTAACAAAATATGATCCGTTTCACAAAAGAAAACTTGTACTACGTTACTTTAAATAAACCAAAATCCCATGGTTCACTATGAGTAGCCCATTGTCATACCCCGGTTTTTGTTATTCCTCAAACTAAACAATTGAAACTCAAATACAATATAAGTGCTCTCAAAAATTTAAATGCTGAGTTCCTGCTTGATTTTGTGCAAAAAGAGGATACGCACAACTTGTTATAAAGAGTACATCCTATATTAAACTTTGTGACTATTATAGTTAACAAAACAATATATCAATGATAATGCCTGTAGCATCACATAAACACTTCCCACCAATCAATACTCTGAATATCATCTGTGATAATTCCGTATCCTTCTTGCAATGCAATCACACCATGAACCATTTTGACAACACAGAACCATGAATCTTCATACCAATATCATGGTAACATTTTAATGCAATAAATTGAGATTGAATGACACATTAAAACATTTTATGAAATCATAAAAATAACATGAAATTCCAACAAATGATTCAAGGAAAGAAATCAGATACACCATAGAATAGCATAAAATTCCCGTTAATTGTTTGCTTTCATTATGTCTAAGCTTAATTGTTTGCTTTGGTTCTTTCTCATCACTAGGACACCATCCTAAGTCTATGTTTCTTCGTTGTTCCTTTGATTTCTCATGATGGGGACACTATGGTAAGTTCTATGTCAGTGTACTCTTTGTTCCTTTGGATTGTCATCATTGGGACACCATTCTACGTTTTATATAAGTTTCCTCTTTCTTACTTTGGTTTGTTTTCATTGGGACAGCATGCTAGGTTCTATCACTACTTATTCGTTATTCCTTTTGTTTCCCACCATTTGGACGCAATTATAGGTTCTGTCTAAACTTAATCGTTTGTTCCTTTGGTTTCTCGTCATTGGTACACCATCCTAGGTGTTATCTCAGTTTATTCTTTGTTCCTTTGCTTTCTCATCCTTGGGACACCATCCTTTGTTCTATCTTACCTTATGTTCTGTCTGAGTTTATTCTTTTTTTCATTTGATTTGTCATTATTGGGACACAATCCTAGGTTCTAATTAAGTTTCTTCTTTGTTCCTTTGGTTTCTCATCATTGAGACACAATCTTAGGTGGTAATTAAGTTTCTTCTTTGTTGCTTTGGTTTCTCATCATTGGGAAACCTTCCTAAGTTTCATTTTAGCTTAATCAATTGTTCAATTGGTTTCTCATCATTGAGACAATCTTAGGTTGTAATTAAGTTTCTTCTTTGTTGCTTTTGTTTCTCATCACTGGGGCACCTTCCTAAGTTTTATTTTAGCTTAATCAATTATTCAATTGGTTTCTCATCATTGAGACACCATCCTAGGTTCTATCTATGTTTAGTTGTTTGTTCCTTTGGTTTCTCCTCATTGGGACACCATCCTAAGTTTTATCTATGTTTTGTCATTGTTCCATTTTTTTCCTACTCATTTGAAGACTATCTTAGGTTGTATATTGGTTTATTCTTTGTTCTTTTTCTTTTTGATCATTGGGACTTATTCTAAATTTAATCATTTATTCGTTATTCCTTTGGTTTCTATCATTGGGACGCAATCGTAGAGATTCTAAGTTTAGTCATTTGTTACTTTGGTTTCTCTTGATTGGGATATGATCCTCGGTTCAATCTAAGTTTTTGTTTGTTCGTTTGGTTTCCCATCATTGGGACCCCATCCTAGGCTTTGTCTAACCTAAATTGTTTGTTTATTTTGTTTCTCGTCATTGGGTCAGTATCTTAGGTTTAGACTCAATTTATTCTTTGTTCCTTTGGCTTCTCATCTTTGGGACATCATGCAACGTTCTATCTCAGTTAATTTTTTGTTCATTTGGTTTTTCATCACTGTGACACCATCCTAAGTTTAATGTGAGTTTCTTCTTTGTTAATTTTGTTTCTAAACCTTGGGATACCATCATCAGTTCGATCTCAGTTTATGCTTTGTTTCCTTTGGATTCTTGTCATTGGGACAACATACTAGATTCTATTTTTGCTCAATCATTCATTCCTTTGGTTTCTCATCATCGTTGGGAAACGATCATGTGTTCAATCAAACTTCCATATTTGTTCCTTTGATTTCTCTTCCTTTGCAGACCATCCTACTTTCTATCTTAGTTTATTCTCACATTGGGACACCTTTCTATGTTCTTTCTAAACTAAATTATTTGTTCATTGGGACACCATCCTACGTTCTATCTCAATTTATTCTTTGTTCATTTGGTTTTTCATCATTGGGACGCCATCCTAGGTACTACCTTAGTTTATTCTTTCTTCATTTGGTTTCTCATCATCGGTATACCATCTTAGGTTTTATCTCCATTGATTCTCTTTTCCTTTGGTTCTCATCACTAGTAAGCCATTCTAGAGTCTATCGTTTGTTCGTTAGGTCTTATCATCCTAGGTTCTATCTATGTTTCTTCCTTGTTCATTTCATTTCTCATCATTGGGACACCATCCTAGGTTCTATGTCAATTTATTCTTTGTTTATTTGATTTATCATTATCAATGGTTGACATTCTTTTATTTATATAAGCTTAATCATTTATTCTTCGGCTTCTCATCATGGGACACCATCTTAGTTTATATCTAAAGTTAATTGTTTTTTCATTTGGTTTTCTATCATTGAGACGCCATTTGTGGTTCTATCCAAGTTTTTTCTTTGTTCCTTCGGTTTCTTGTCATTAGGACTCTATCCCTAGTTCAACCACAATTTATTCTTTGCTCCTGTGGATTATCATCATTGGGACAACATCCTAAATTCTATCTCAGTTTATTTTTTGTTCCTTTGGTTTCTAATCAATGGGGACACGATCTTAGGTTCAATATTAGTATCTTCTTTGATCGTTCAATTTCTCATCCTTTGATCTTAGGTTAATTCAATTTCTAATCTGTGCGAATTAATTCTTTGTTCATTTGGTTTCTCATCATTGAGACACCATCTTAAATTAGTTCTATCTCATCTTAATCTTTTTTTATTTCATTTCTCATCATTGTGAGTCTATCCTAGATTCTATCTAAACTTCATTGTTTCTTCCTGTGGTTTGTCATCATAGGGGCACCATCCAGGGTTCTATCTAAATTTATTCTTTGTTCATTTTGTTTCTTATCATTAAGACACCATCCAAGGTCTATCTAAACTCAATCGTTTGTTCCTCTAGTTTCTCATCATTGGGACAACATCCTAGGTTCTATATCTGTTTATGTTTTATTCCTTTGGTTTCTCATCCTTGGGATGTCATTCTATGTCCTATCTAAACCTTAATAATTTCTTCCTTTGCTATTGCATCAATGTGACACCATCTTAGGTTCTATCTAAGTTTATTCTTTGTTCATTTTGTTTCTCATACTTGGAAGGCCATCATAGGTTGTATCTAAGTTTAATCAATTGTACATTTTGTCTCTCATCAATTGGACACCGTCTTAGGTTCTTTCTTGGTTTATTCTTAGTTCATTTTATTTCTCATCTTTGAAAACTCATCCTAGGTTCTATATAGGCTTTGTCTATGCTTAATCATTTTTTCGATTGGTTTCTCATCATTGGGATGCCAACCTAGGTTCTATCTTAGAGCATTCTTCCTTCATTCACCCTTGCATCATTGGGTTGCCACCCTAAATTCTATCTAAGCTTAATTGTTTACTTTCTTTTCTAATCAATCGAACTCAATCCTAGGTTGAATCTAAGTTTCATCTTTCATCCTTTTAGTTTGACATCAATAGAATACCATCCTAGGTTCTATCTAAGTTTCTTTTACGTCCCATTGGTTTATTATCATTGGGAGACCATCCTAGGTTTAATCATTTGTTAATTTGCTTTCTCATCACTGGGACATCATCCTTGGTTCTTTCTTTGTTCATTTTGTTTCATATCATTGGAAGACATTGTAGGTTCTATATATGCTTAATTGTTTGTTCGTTTGGTTTATCATCATTAGGATGCCATCCTCGGTTTTATCTATGTTTTTTCTTTCGTCCTTTAGTTTCTCATCATCGGTACACCATCCTAGGTTCTATCTCAGTTTTGTCTTTCTTCATTTGGTGTCTTAGCTTTTGGATACTATCCTAGATTCTAAGCTTAGTTGTTTGTTCCTTTGATTTTTTAACATTCTGTCACCATTGTTTGATGTTTGTTCCATTGGTTTATCATCACAGGGACAGTATCCTAGGTTCTATCTATGTTTATTATTTGTTTGTTTTTTTTTTTTCCCATCTTTGTGACACCATCCTAGGCTCTATCTAAGCTTAAACATTAGCTCCTTTCATTTCTCATCAAAAGGAATGCATCGTTGATTGAATCTAAGTTTCTTCTGTCTTCATTTGGTTTCTCAACATTGGGACACCATCCTAGGTTCCATTAAGTTTCTTCTTTGTTACTTTAGTTTCTCATTATTGGGACATCATCCTATGTTCTATCTCAGTTTCTTCTTTTTTCATTAGGATGCTAGGCACTATCTATGTTTCTTCCCTTTTCCTTTAGTTTGTCATCATTGGTACACTATCCCAGGTTCTATCTTAGTTTTCTCTTTCTTCAGTTATCCTTAATCGTTTGTTCGTTCAATTTTTGAACAATGGGACACAATCTTAGTTTTAATTTAAGTTTGATGTTTTTTCCTTTGGTTTCTCATCACTGGGATAAAATCCTAAGTTTTATCCAAGTTTCTTCTTTATTTATTTGTTTTCCCGTCATTGGGAAGCCATCATAGGTTCTATCTATGCTTAAAGGTTAGTTCCTTTCATTTCTCATCAATAGGACTGCATCCAGGTTGAATCTAAGTTTCTTCTCTCTTCATATAATCATCATTGGGACACCATCCTAGGTTCTATGTAAGTTTCTGGTTTGTTAGTTTGGTTTCCCATCATTGGGACAACATCATATGTTCTAGCTCAGTTTATTCTTTCTTCATTTTGTTTCTCATCATTGGGACGCCATCCCAGGTTGTTTATAAACTTAATCGTTTGTTCCTTTTTTTTCTCATCATTGCGCACCATCAAAGGTTCTACCTCAATTTATTCTTTTTATTCATTTGGTTTCCCATTATTGGAATGCCCTCAGACGTTGTATCTATGTTTCTTATTTGTTACTTCTGCTTCTCATCATTAGGACACCATTCTAATTCCTATTTCATTTTATTCTTAGTTCATGCTTTGTATGATATGTGGAACAGTATCCTAGATTCTATTTAAGCTTAATCATTTGTTCCATTGGTTTCTTATCATTTCGATGCTAGCCTAATTTCTTTGTGTTTCTTTCCTTTTTGTTTAGTTTCTCGTAATTGGCATGTCATCCTAGGTATCATCTTAGTTTTTTTCTTTCTTCATCTGGTTTCTCATCATTGGGACACCATCCTTGGTTCTATCCAACTTTAATCGTTTGTTCCTTTGGTTTTTGAACATTGTGAGGCCATACTAGGTTTAATTTAAGTTTGATGTTTGTTCCTTTGGTTTCTTATATTTGGGACAATATCCTAGGTTTTTCTATCTATGTTTATTCTTTGTTTATTTGCTTTCCCATCATTGGGACACCATCCTAGGTTCTAATGTAAGTTTCTTCTTTGTTACTTTTTTTTTTTCTCAATTTATTCTTTGTTCATTTCGTTTCTGCTTATTCAGAGGAATAATTAATCTTTTCTTCCATTGGTTTATCATCATTGGGACACCATCGTAAGTTTTTTTATGAACTAAATAGTTTGTTCCTATGTTTCTCGTCAATAGGACACCATCCAAGGTTGTAACTCTTTTCTTTATTTAATTGGTTTGTAATCATTGGGGAACCATTCAAGTTTCTATTTCATTTTATTCTTTATTCATATTGTATTTGATTAGTGGAACGCTATCCTAGGTCTATTTAAGCTTAATCGTTTGTTCCATTGGTCTCTTATCATTGGCACACCGACCTAATTGCTATCCGTATTTCACTCTTTTTCCTTTCTTCATCTTAAATTTTATCTCAGTTTTTCCTTTCTTCATTTGGTTTCGCATCATTGGGACACCATCCTAGGTTCTATTCAACCTTAATCGTTAATTCCTTCAGTTACTAAACATTGGGGGACCATCCTATGTTTAATTTAGGTTTGATGTTTGTTCCTTTGATTTTCATCATTGGGACAAATACCCTAGTTTATTCCTTGTTTATTTGCTTTCCCATCATTGGGATCGCATCATAGGTTTTATCTAAGCTTACATGTTAGTTCCTTTCATTTCTCATCAATAGAACTGGATTCTAGATTGAATCTAAGTTATTCTCTCTTCATTTGGTTTCTCATCATTCGGACACCATTATAGGTTCTATGTAAGTTTCTTCTTTGTTCATTTTGCTTCTCATCATTCAAAGGAAAAAGTAGGTTATGTCTAAGCATAATTATTTGTTTCATTGGGACACCATCCTAGGTTCTTTATAAATTTAATCGTTTGTTCCGTTGCTTCTCATCAATGGGACACCATCCAAGGTTCTAACTCAGTTGATTCTATATTCATTTGGTTTCTCATCATAAGGATACCATTGAAGGTTCTAATTCAGTTGATTTTTTGTTCATTTGGTTTCTCATCATAAGGATGCCATCGAAGATTCTAATTCAGTTGATTATTTATTCATTTGGTTTCTCATCATAGGGATACCATCCTTGGTTGTATCTAAGTTTGTTATTTGTTTCTCATCATCGGAACAACATCCTAGGTTGTATCTAAGTTTCTTATTTGTTTCTCATCATTGGAACAACATCCTAGGTTGTATCTAAGTTTCTTATTTGTTTCTCATCATTGGGACCTTGTTCTAGTTTCTATTTCATTTTATTCTTTGTTCATTTTGTGTCTAACTATCCTAGGTGCTATTTAAACTTAATCATTTGTTCCATTGATTTCTTATCATTTGGATGCTAGCCTAATTTCCTTTTGCTTTAATTTCTCATAATTGGCACACCATCCTAGATTATATTTCATTTTGTTTTTTCTTTCTTCATTTGGTCTCTCATCATTGGGAGACCATCCTAGGTTTAATTTAAGTTTGATGTTTGTTCCTTTGGTTTCTTATCATTGGGACAATATCCTAGGTTCTATCTAAGTTTATTCTTTGTTTATTTGCTTTTCTATCATTGGGACACCATCATAGGTTCTATCTAAGCTTAAATGTTAGTTCCTTTCGTTTCTAATCAATAGGGCTGCATCCTAGATTAAATCTAAGCTTCTTCTCCCATCATTTGGTTTTTTTTATCATTGGGACACCATCATAGGTTCTATGTAAGTTTCTTCTTTATTACTTTTGTTTGTCATCATTGGGATAGCATCATAAGTTCTACCGTAGCTTATTCTTTGTTCATTTCGTTTCTCATCCTTTGGAGGCAAAACTAGGTTCTATCTAAACATAATCTTTTGTTCCATTGGTTTCTTATCATTGGGACACCTAGGTTGTTTACAAATTTAATTGATTGTTCCTTTGCTTCTCATGAATGGGACACCATCCAAGGTTCTAACTCAATTGATTCTTTATTCATTTGGTTTCTCATCGTTGGGACACCACCCTCCGTTGTATCTAAGTTTCTTATTTAAACTTGATCGTCTGTTCCATTGGTTTCTTATCATTTGGATGCCAACCTAATTTCTATATGTTTTTCTCCCCTTTTCCTTTAGTTTCTCATAATTGGCAGACCATCCTAAGTTCCATCTCAGCTTTTTTCTTTTTTCATCTAGTTTCTCATCATTGGGACACCATCCTAGGTTCTATCAAACTTTGATCCTTTGCTCCCTCAATTTCTAAACATTGGGAGATCATCCTAGGTTTAATTTAAGTTTCTTCTTTGTTACTTTTGTTTTTCATCATTGGGACAACATCATAGGTTGTACCTCAGTTTATTTTTTGTTTATTTCATTTCAAATCATTCGGAGACAAAGCTAGGTTCTATCTAAACATAATCTTGTGTTCCATTGGTTTCTGATCAATGGGACACCATCGTAGGTTGTTTCTAAATTTAATCGCTTGTTCCTTTGTTTCTTGTAAATGGGGCACCATCCAAGATTCTAACACAGTTTATTCTTTATTCATATGGTTTCTCATCATTGCAATACCATTAATTTCTATTTCATTTTATTCCTTGTTCATTTTGTGTCTGATAAGTGTAATGCTATCCTAGGTTCTATTTAAGCTTAATCGTTTGTTCCATTGGTTTCTCATCATTGGGACACCATCCTATGTTTTTTATTAATTTATTCTATGTTCATATGGTTTCTAATTTTTGGGACATCATCCTAGGTTCTTTCTCAATTTATTCTTTGTTTATTTGGTTCATATCATTGGGAAGACATCCTAGGATATGTATAAGTTTAATTGTTTGTTCGTTTGGTTTCTCATCATTGTGACACCCTCCTTGCTTCTATTTAGGTTTCTTCTTTGTTCCTTTGGTTTCTCATCATTGGGATAGCATCCTATGTTCTATCTTAGTTTATTATTTCTTTGTTTGGTTTTTCATCATTGGGGCGTCATCCTTGGTTCTATCTAACCTTAATCATTTGTTTCTTCAGTTATTGAATATTAGGACACCATCATTGGTTTGATTTTAGTTTGATGCTTATTCCTTTGGTTTCTCATATTTGGGACAATGTCCTAAGTTCTATCTAATGTTATTCATTTTTTATTTACTTTCACATTATTGGGATGCCATCCTAAGTTCTATCTAATGTTATTCATTTTTTATTTACTTTCACATTATTGGGATGCCATCCTAAGTTCTATCTAAAGCTAAAACGTTAGTTCCTTTCGTTCTCATCAATAGGACTGCATTGTAGGGTGAATCGAAGTTTCTTCTTTGTTCCTTTGGTTTCTAATCATTGGGACACCATCATATGTTTTATCACAGGTTATTCTTTATTCATTTTGTCTCTCATTTTTGGGGTGCAAAACTAGGTTCTATATAAAGATAATTGTTTGTTCCTTTGGTTTCTTGTCATTGGGACACCATCCTATATTTTATCTCAGTTTATTCTTTGTTCATTTGGTTTCTCATCATTGGAACACCATTCTAGGTTGTATCCAAGTTTCTTCTTTACTACTTTTATTTCTTATCATTAGGACACCATTCTAGTTTCTATATCAGTTTAGTCTTTATTCATTTGGTTTCTGATCAATGGAACACTATCCTAGGTTCTCTCTAAGCTTAATTGCTTGTTCCTTTGGTTTCTCATCATTGGGACATCATCCTAGGCTCTTTCTCAATTTATTCTTTGTTCATCTAGTTTTTAATTATTTGGACGTCATCCTAAGTTCTATATGAGTTTCTTTTTTGTTAGTTTTGTTTCTAATCATTGGGACACCATTCTAGTTTCTAATTATCCTTAATTGTTTGTTCCTTTACTTTCTCAACATTGGGACACGATCATAGGTTTGATGATTGTTCCTTTGGTTTCAAATCATTGGGACACTATCCTAGGTTCTATTATGATTGGGACCCCATCCTTGGTTCTATCTTAGCTTAAATGTTAGTTCCTTTTGTTACTCATCTATAGGACTGACTGCATCTTAGGCTGAATCTAAGTTTCTTTTTTCTTCCTTCGGATTGGTTCCCATGTTTTATCTAAGTTTCTTCTTTGTTACTTTATTTTCTCATCATTGCGACACCATCAAAGGTTCTATCTTTGTTCATTTTGTTTATCATCATTGGGATGTGTAACTAGGTTCTATCTAAACATAATCGTTTGTTCCTTTGATTTCTCAATATTGGGACACCTTCCTAGGTTCTTTCTAAATTTAATCAATTTGTCCTTTGGTTTCCCATCATTGGGACACCATCTTAGGTTCTATCTCAATTCATTTTTGTTTATTTGGGTTCTTAGCATTGGGTATCGTCCTCAGTTGTATCTAAGTTTCTTATTTGTTACTTTCGATTCTCATAATTGGGACACCATTTTAGTTTCCGTTTCTGTTTATTCTTTGTTCATTTGGTTTCTGATCAATGGAACGCTATCCTAGGTTTTATTTCAGCTTAATTGTTTTTTCCTTTGGTTTGTCATCGTTGGGACTCCATCCTAGGTTCTTTCTGCACCTAATCGTATGCTCCTTTTTTTTTCTTGTCATTTGGGACACCATCATAGGTTATATCTCAATTTATCTTTGATCATTTGGTTTTCCATCACTGGGACACCATCCTAACATGTATGTAAGTTTCTTTATTACATTTGTTTCTCATCATTGGGAAACCATTTTGGTTTCTATCTCAGTTTATTCTTTGATCATTTGGTTTTTGATCGGTGGAAAGCTATCCTAGGTTCTATTTAAGCTTAAACGTTTGTTTCTTTGCTTTCTAATCATTCTAACACAATCCTATGTTCATTCTCAGTTTATTATTTGTTGATTTGGTTTCTAATTATTGGGATGTCATTCTAGCTTCTAAGTATCTTTTTTGTTATGTTTGTTTCTAATCATTGGGACACTGTCCTAAGTTTTTTCTTTGTTCATTTGGTTTCATATAACATTGGAAAGACATCATAGGTTCAAAATAAGCTTAATATTTTGTTCATTTGGTTGCTCATCATTGCGACACCCTCCTAGGTTCTATCTAGGTTTCTTCATTGTTCCTCTTGTTTCTCGTCATTGGGACACCATCCTATGTTCTATCTTAGTTTATTTCATTTCTCATCAATGGGACGTCATCCTAGGTTTTTTTATCCATGTTTCTTCTTTTTTCCTTTAGTTTCTCATCTTCGCTACACCATCCTAGGTTTTTCTTTCTTTATTTGGTTTCTCATCATTGGGATGCCATCCTAGATTTTATCTAACCTTAATCATTTCTTCCTTCCATTTCTGAACATTGGGACACCATCATAGGTTTGATGTTTGTTCCTTTGGTTTCTCATCATTGGGACACTATCCTAGGTCTATCTAAATTTATTCTTTGGTTAGTTGTTTTCCTATCATTGGGACCCCATCCTACGTTATCTAAGTTTAAATGTTAGTTCTTTTCGTTTCTCATCAATAGGACTGCATCCGAGGTCGAATCTAAGTTTCTTATTTCCTCCTTAATTTCTCATCATCACATCTTAGGTTCTATCTAAGTTTCCTCTTTGTTACTTTTGTTTATCATTATTTAGACACCATCATAGATTCTATCTCTGTTTATTATTTGTTCATTTCGTTTCTTGTCATTGGAATGCATAACTAGGTTCTATCTAAACATTGTTTGTTGCTTTGGTTTCTCATCATTAGGACACCATCCTATCTTCTATCTTAGTTTATTCTTTATTCCTTTGATTTCTCATCATTACGTCACTTTGCTATGTTCAATCTTGGTTTATTCTTTGTTCATTTTGGTTTCTCATCATTGGGATGTCATCCTAGGTTCTTTGTTCAATTGGTTTCTCATCATTGGGACGAGATCATAGGTTCTACATAAGCTTAATCGTTTGTTCCTTTTGTTTCTCATCATTGGGACGCCATCCTAGGTTCTATCTTAGTTTATTCTTTGTTCCTTTTGTTTCTCATCAATGGGATGCTATGCTAGGTTCAATGTAAACTTACTTATTTGGTCATTTGTTTTCTCGTTTTTGGAAGGCCGGCCTATGTTCTATCTTAGTTTATTCTTTGCTACTTTGGCGTCCAAATTAAGCTTAGATAGAACCTTGGATGACATTCCAACGATCAGAAAACAAAGGAAAAAAAAATGAATAATCTTATGTAGTACCAAGAATGGAGTCTTGATGATTATAAATCAATGGAAATAAAAATAAAAATAGATAAAACCTAGAATGGTGCCCCAATGATGAGAAAGCAAATGAATTAAGAATAAACAAAGATAGAAGCTAGGATGGCGACCCATGATGAGAAACCAAAGGAACAAACGAATAAGGTTAGATAGAACCTCCTAATGATGAAAATTGAAAGGACCAAAGAATAAATTTAGATAGAAGCTACGATTGTGTCCCAATGACGAGAATCGAAATGATCAAACAATTAAGCTTAAATAGAATCTAGGATGGCATTCCATAGAAACAAAATGAACAAAGAATATGACATAGAACCTAGGATGGTGTTCCAGTGATGAGAAACCAAAAGAACAAACGATTAAGCTTAGATAAAACCTAGGATGGTGTCCCAATGATGAGAAACCAAAATGAACAAACGATTAAGCTTAGAAAGACCTAATGGCGTCCCAATGATGATGGTAAACGAAATGAACAAAGAATAAAATGAGATTGAACCTAGGATTGTTTCCCAATGATGAGAAACCAAAGGAATAAATGATTAAAATTTAAACAAAACCTTGGATAGCATCCCAATGATGAGAAACTAAATGAATAAAGAATAAACTAAGACAGAACCCAGAATGGTGTCGCATTAATGCGAAAGCAAAGGAAGAAGTGATTATGATTAGATAGAACATAGGATGGCGTCCAAATGATGAGAACCCCAGGAACAAAGGATAAATAAAGAACCTAGGATGGTGTCCCAATGATGAGAAACCAAAGGAACAAAGAGGAAACTGAGATATAACCTAGGGTTGTGTGCCAATTAATAAGAAACAAAAGAAAGAAATGATTAGGCTTAGAAAGATCCTGGAATTGTGTTCAAATGATGAGAATCCAAATGAACAATGATTAAACTAAGATAATACCTAGGATGGGGTCGCATCGATGCGAAAGAAAAGGAAGAAACGATTAAGGTTAGATAGAACATAGGATGGCATCCTAATGATGAGAAACAAAGGAACAAACAATTAAGCTTAGACAAAACCTAGGATGGTGTCCCAATGATGAGAAACTAAACGAACAAACGATTAAGCTTAGATGGAACCTAGGATGGTGTCCCAATGATGAGAAACTAAAAGAACAAATGATTAAGCTTAGATGGAACCTAGGATGATGTCATAATGATGAGGAATGAAATGAACAAAGAATAAAATAAGATCGAACCTTGGATTGTTTCCCAATGTCGAGAAACCAAAGGAACAATCAATTAAGCTTAGACATAACCTAGAATGACGTCCCAATGATGAGAAACCAAATGAACAAAGAAGAAATTGAGATCGAACTTAGGATGGTGTCGCATTGATGCAAAAGCGAAGGAATAAACAATTAAGGTTAGATAGAATATAGGATGACATTCCAATGATGAGAAACCAAAGGAACGAAGAATAAACTAAGAGTAGAACCTAGGATGGTGTCCCTATGATGAGAAACCAAAGGAACAAACGATTAAGGTTAGATAGAACCTATGATGGTGTCCCAATGATGAGAAACTAAGCGAACAAACGATTAAGTTTTGGATAGAACCTAGGACGACACCCAAATGAGGAGAAACGAAATGAACAAAAAATAAAATGAGATAGAACCTTAGATCGTGTCCCAATGTTGAGAAACCAAAGGAACAAACGATTAAGCTTTGGTAGAACTTGGGATGGTGTCCCAATGATGAGAAACCAAATGAACAAAGAAGAACCTAGGATGGTGTCCCAATGATGAGAAACCAAAGGAACAAACGATTAAGTTTAGATAGAACCTGTGATGACATCCTAATGATGAGAAACCAAATAAATAAAGAATAAACTGAGATAGAAGCTAGGATGGTTTTCCAATGATTAGAAACCAAATGAACAAAGAATAAATTGAAATAGAATCTAGGGATGTGTCCCAATGATAAGAAACCAAATGAACCTTTAAATTGAAATAGAATATAGGGATGTGTCCCAATGATAAGTAACCAAATGAACAAACAATTAAGCTTAGATAGAACCAAGGATGGTGTCCTAATGATAAAAAAACCATAGGAAAAAACAAATAATCTTAGGTAGTACCTAGGATGGCATCCTAATGATGATAAATCAATGGAATTAAGAATAAATTTAGAAAGAACCTAAAATGGTGTCCCAATGATGTGAAGGCATAAGAATAAACCAAGATAGAACCTAAGATGGTGAACCAATGATGAGAAACTAAAGGAACAAACAAATAAGGTTATATAGAACATAGGATGACGTCCTAATGATGAGAAGTAAAAGGACCAAAGAGTAAACTTCGATAGAACCTATGATGTTGTCCCAATGAAAAGAATCCAAAGGACCAAATGATTAAGCTAAGATAGAATCTAGGATGGTGTCCCCATGATGAGAAACTAAAGGAACAAAGAAGATACTTAGAACTTAGGATGATGTCCCATTGATGAGAAACCAAAGGAACAAATGATTAAGCTTAGAGAGAACCTAGAATGGTATCCCATTGATGAGAAATGAAATGAAAAAGAATGAAGTAGGACAAAACCTAGGATGGTGACCTAATGATGAGAAACTAAATGAAGAAAGAAACTTAGAGCCTAGGATGGTGTCCTAAAGATGAGAAACCAAAGGAACAAACAATTAAACTTAGATAGAACCTAGGACGACATTCCAATGATAAGAAACCAAGGGGAAAAAACGAATATTTTTAGATAGTACCTAAGATTGTGTCCCAATGATGATAAATGAATGGAACTAAGAATAAACTTATATAGAAGTTATGATGGAGTTCCAATGATGAGAAAGCAAAGGAACAAAGAATAAACTTAAATAGAATCTAGAGTTGTGAGCCAATGATGAGAAACCAAAAGAACAAACGAATAAGGTTAGATAGAACCTAGAATTGTGTCCTAATGATGAGAAACGAAAGGACCAAAGAATAAACTTAAATAAAACCTACAATGGTTTCCAAGACAAAACGATTAAGCTTAACTCAAAATATCAATTCTAAAAAAAATCTCTTTTCTTTAACTAAATCACAAACAATTAAGTAAGCAAACTGAATCACCTTGCCTAAAGTAGTGTTCAAAACTAAATCAACCAATTAAACACCATATTTTCCTCAAGTAGTGTTCAAGCTTGATCTTCAAAAATCCTCAATGGGGTCACCAATTTGTGGACTCACCTAAGAAAAATAACTCCTTAAGTTTTGGAAAACCCTGTATTTGAAAAAACTGAGTCTAGAGTAGAGAGGATTAGGTTACCTATCAGAAAGGTACCTCAAAGAGGTAGCACCCCTCTAAGCCTTAAAGTGGTCTCTATTGGCTAGATTGTTATTCATATTCAAACAAATATATCTAAGTAATCAATCACATGAGTAAGGAAGATAGGCGTACTTGAGCTACAACTTAAGCGTTGTCATAAGATATCAAATTTAGTTTAAAACACACACACATGTATTTTACCATAGTCAAGAAATCTAACATGGTGAGTCAAACAAGCAATCAAAAATATATATTAAGCATGATAATGATCATATATGAAGCTTTACATAACTAATGGAATTAAGATGCAAAGATAAGAAGCGTACCTGAATAACAATGCGCTTCCACAAGACATTGGAGGTTAGATCAAAGTTATAATAACAGACGTTAAAGAAAAGAAATCCTAGCATGCATGGTATTTAAATATCATAACAGAAATGACCAAAGTATAAGAAAACACCAATTATTAGACAAGTCATGTATAAAACTCCCAAAATAGGAGAAAAAAAAATCAAGGGTTATGATTAAAACATTTAGCAAAACAGGTAGCACACTATTATCAAAAGAAAAAATATAAATTAATATATAGGAACATCATTTGATCATGAAAAATAAAGACAAACCTCTCAATTTAGTCTATAGCACGATACAATAACCAAAACCAAGCCAAGATAAGTCAAATAACTCCAAAAAAATAGCATAGTTAAGTAAAGTACAAGATCATTAGCATGCAATCAGAACAGGAAGCATCATAAAACAAATCCTAAAAAAAATCTTGAAGTGGAATTTAATTACAAAAATTTTCAAGAAACATCTCCTACACTTTTGGAACAACATAAAAAAAAACTCAAAACACTCATTCAAATAACAAATTTAAGCAAAAACACCCAAAAGTTCCAAAAGGTCCAGAACTAGGTAGAAAATGGTGACATGCATAAACTAAATTTGTAAAAATATTTAAAGGTCTTTAATCGTTTGGTTTTTTCATCGTTTATTGATCAAAACAAAATTTATAACCAAATTCACTACTCTATAGTAGCTTGTACCTGATCAAAAAGTGGTTTTAATACATACTACTGTAGTATAGTGGTTTTTAGGTATCGTCCACAAGGATGAATTATTCTTGGTAATCAAGGCTTGAATGAGAGAAGAAGGAATGGTTGTGATCAAGTGAAAATGATTTGACAATTCATGATAAAAGTTCAAAATAACAATGATTTCAAATTGAGAGGAAAATTAAATGTAAATATAGAAGAAAATTAATAGAAAATGAAATTCTCAGAGTTAGGATTTTCTATAAAACAATTTCCATGGTGAATAGATATTGAGATCCAATTTTCATCAAGTTAGATTGAAAACCTAAATTTTCATCTAAATCGATTTTTGATTTAGCTTTAGATTTAGATCTAATTTCTCTTCAAATTAGGTCATTTAATCCAATAGATCAACCCAAATCATATATTCAATTCATCTTAAATTATCTTCCAATGATTCACACAATGCAACTATTTAATCTCATCAAATCTAGCATTAAGAATTTGATGAATCTAACTAGTTTGCATTGTAGTAATCATTGGAAGATAATTTAAGATAAATTGAATATATGATTTGAATTAATTAATCAATTGGATCAAATTACCTTTGCAATTCAAGCTCATTTCTCTAATTCACCATAGATCTTGCCTCCTTCGAGAAAAACAAGATTTAGCCACTCATGCTTGGAGATTTGGTCTCACAACTACCGAGAAAATGAGAGAAAATGAAGGGAAATAGAGAATTCTATAGAAAGAGAAAATCTGGAAAGTTCTACAATTAGAAAATGTCTAAAAGTCCCCCAAATGAGTAAATCAAGTTTCTATTTATAGGTCAAGTTCAAGTGGACACTTGGCATCATCCAAGAGGTCTTTCAGAGGCTTCTTCACCAAGAAATCTGGAAAAATGCAATTTCGCACAAGCTCCAACAATTTCGCATGATTGTGCAAAGTGGAAAATGCATTAGCACCAATTTCGCATTCTTGGAGCATTTCACATGACTGTGCGAAATTTTCGCATGGTCATGCAAAATTAGTTTTTAGTTTTCCCTTTGAGTTGCAACCAAAATTGCTTTTTGGTCCATTTTGCATAACTGTGCGAAAGTTTCGCATGATCATACGAAATGGAAAAACATAGTTTTTCAACTCCTTTTTGTCATTTCTCCCATTTCTTTCTTTTGAATCCACCTCAACCACCTTCAATTCAGCTCCAAATCTTGGTCCAAGCATTGCTTCTTCCTCATCATCCATATTGTTTACCTTCCTCGATTCCATTTCTCTTTTGGCACTCAATACTTCAAAAATCACCTTGAAATATCTCCAAAACTTCACAAAAACCATTAGTATATCTTGTAAGGGTAGCAATGTATTACTTGGGTATATTAGGCATAATTATTGCTCAAAATGTATGAAACTCATGAGAATTATTATCTAAAATGTGTGGTTTTTTAGTAGTAATTAGTCTCCTAAAATCATAAAAAAAAAAAAAAAAAATCATACATGTCCTTTAAGTTGTCTAGTTTACAAAAAAAAAATAATAATAAATAAAGCCAAGACTAGAGAGCCCTAGAAAGTATTTTTTAAACACTCAAACTTATCATCTATCCAAAAAAAATTCATGTGCAGTAGGCACAAATTTGAAAAATCATATCTCTCTCAAGAAAACATATTTTTTTTAATAATATCTCACAATTCAATTTTAAGAAGTAAAAAATCTGAGGAAAATATTTATTTAAATTCAAAATATCAAAAAGTAATTTAATTTTGCAAAGTGCTCTCAAGTGTACAGAAGTAAGCCTAAACAGAACATGCTGAAAGAGATTATCGTAATTTTGACTTCAAGAAAATCTTTTTTACTCGAATAATATTCCAAAATCAAGTTCAAGAAGTAATGAATATCATAAATTTTTTGGAAATTTTTTGAAAAGTACTCTAAATTATCAAAACGAATTTTAAATCCAAATGGTTAGTAGGTGAGTGGAAACCAACAACAAGGATGAGTTATGAAAAATTCTTTCATATAAGGATTCCATCAAACCAATATGCTTTCAAAAATAAAAATCAAGACTTTTAATAGCATGAAATAAAACCAAAAGATCTAGCACCTTAAAAATACCAATCTTCTAAACATTCAATAAAAATAATCATCAAATTACAAATATAATAACAAACAAATTTAAGACCTACGAATCAACAATCTTCCAAAGATGAGAATTTAATAACATAGTGCAATCAAAGACATGCATAATAACAAGAAAATCTAAAACCTAAGAACTACCGAATTTCTAAATATGCGAATTTTAAATATAATAATGCAATCAAAGGCATGCATAATAACTAGAAAATCTAAAAACTCATAACTACCAAATTTCTAAAGACAAGAACTTTAAATATAATAACACAATCAAAGACATGTAATATAACAAGAAAATCTAAACCAAAGAACTACGAAATTACTAAAAATGAGAACTTTAAATAGCATAGAGAAAAAAATTTAATAACACAAAACCTAAAACAAGATGATTAAGCACTAAAATTATCCAACTTTACAAGATAAAATTTTAATAGCATGGTAAATAACCTAATAACACAAAACCTAAAACAAGATGATTAAGTACTACAATTATCAAACTTTGTAAGATAAAACATCATGACATCAAATCAATCAAACGAATTAAACTAATTAATTAAAACTATAAAACTTTTGAATTAACTTAAACGAAATAAACTAAAATGGCACAAGCTTCAAAATAAAAATTTTATCCTACAAAACAATTAATCTAGTGAACTATAATAATAATAAAAAAATTATAACCTTTCGATATGATACAATAAATAAAAAGGAAACTAAAAACAATTCTAACTTTTTAATATAATATAATGAACTAAAAAAATTAAACTAAAGATATTAAAACCTTTCAATATAATATGATGAATTAAAAACTAAACAAAAAAAATCATACCTTTCAATATATATATATATATATATATATATAATTAATCAAAACCAAACTAAAAAATAATAACTTTTCAAACATATATAATTAATAAAAACCAAACTAAAAAAAATCAACTTACCTTCCCATTGTTGCGTGTGTGAATCTTTTCTCCCTCATGGTGTATTGAAAGTGACAACCGCTTTTCTTAAGTCCAATGTGCGGCTACAACCACCATCTTATGGTACGTCCTATGGATATCTTTTCAACTGTGTATGGCAGCCTTTATGTGATCGTGTGTGGAGAATTCTCTCCAATGGAGTCCCATGCTGCTGCTTCTTGTGGGAGATGCCACCCAAACTGTGGTGTGGTTGCCTCTTCTGTGCATGCCTCTTGCAACCATGATTGGTGGACTCCAGCTTCTCCAATGGTGTGTTGTGATGCTTCCTGAATTGATAGTCCATTTCCTTGGTGTGTGATGCTAAGAGGGATCTCTCATGATGCAAACTGTGCGGTCGTGAGGGTGGCTGTGAAGAAACTTGAATTCGCATGTAAGAGAAGGCCCCTCTTATAGTGCGTTATTCACCCTCTCAAGGAGTCTCATGATCGATTGTCTCCCTTTTCAAGCTGCTGCGTGTCGGTGCTTCTCTATGGAGAATGACGTCTATATGAGGACTTATGCAACCCCTCCCGTAGTGGACTATGTGTAGGCTTTTTCTTTCTGAGTTGCCCTTGGGTATTGTTCTTGAAGAGGATATAACTTCTCCCCAAAGCCCAATGGATAAGTTATCCTCGAGATTTTTGGTGTTGCTACCCCCCCATTCTTCTCCAAAACGTAGCGATCCCTCTTTCCAAAAAATGCTTAACCTTCCTTATCTATGGCTTAACCCTCGAAATTCCGCCAAAATGTGCTCAGAATCCTCCAGAATGTGAACCCAACTCCTTCCCAAAACATGCTCCAAAAGTTCTCCCTTTGACCAACCATCGTTCCATCTAAAAAACATATCGAATCTTTCCCCCAAAATGAACTTGATTTTTCTTTCCAGAACATTGCTCCATACTTAAAAAAAAAAAACAAAAAATCTTGTGAATATCTTCCTTCAATATGGATGGGGTACTCAAAATCCCATGCAAAACAAACCAAAAAAGAATGAGGGTTAGAATCAATAAAAATCACGAAATTGAAAATTAAAAATATTAAAATTATGCGATTAAAAAAATTAAAAGTCAATCACATGCAATTTTGAGAAGAATGGAATATTATTTCATTCAACTTAAAGAGACTTAAAATCATTAACCACAAACAATTTCCTAAAATAAATAAATAAATAATAAACAAAAAAAAAACAAGAACATGCAATCCTGCAAGAATTACCTAAAAAATGACCTAAATGTACTTAAGGTGGGGTTTGAGTGAACCTAAGTGGGTCTAAGTAAATCTAAGTGGCTTAGAGGAACACCTAAGTGGGCTTGAGTGAACCTGAGTGGGCTAGGTGTGCCTAGGTAGGCATAGGTGGGCTAGGTGTCCCTAGGTGGGCCTAGATGAACCAAAATAGGACTATGTGAACTAGAGTAGGCCTAGGTGAACCTAAGTGGGTATAGATTAATCGAAATGAGTCAAGGTGAGCCTAAGTGGGCCTAAGGGAGCTTTGATGAGCCTAGGGTGGTGCCTGATGGATTAGGTGTGCCTAAATAAACCTAAGTGAGCTTGAAAGATGCCTGAGTGACCTAGGGTGATCAAAAAAGTGCCTAAGTGACCTAAAAGTGTACCTAAATGAGCTATTCTAAAAAGATAAAAGGAAAATCCTATATCTAACTTAGAGTTGCCAAGGATCATAATGAGAGGTTAGATAAATCCCTCGACCAGAGTCTTTATGGTGTTTCAAAAAGATAAGTTGTATCAATGGGCCACAAAGGAACTATTATGGAGTATTAAAAGAGCACTAAGGAATGTCGTTAGGGGACAAAATCAAGGGTCTATAATAATATAAACAAAGCAACCAAACTAATAATCTTTGAAAATTAAACTAAATATGTGATCAATTGAACAACCAAACTAATGATTTTAAAAGAAACTAAACTAAGCACAATAAGAAAGAAACCAAACTAATATTTTTTTAAAAACTAAACTAAATATTAAATTAACAGAATGGCCAAACTAATGATTTTTAAAAGAATTAAACCAAGCATAAAATTAACAAAGCAACAAAACTAGTAATGCTTAAAAACTGCATTAAACATGAGATCAACATAATAACCAAACAAATGATTTTTAAAAGAAATTAACCGAAGTATGATATCAACAAAGCAACCAAACTAATAATTTTTGAAACCTAGACTAAATATGAGATCAACTGAATAACTAAACTAATAATTTTTAAGAGAATTAAACCAAGCATAATATCAACAAAGCAATCAAACTAATAATTTTTGAAACCTAGACTAAATATGAGATCAACAATAACTAAACTAATGATTTTTAAGAGAATTAAACTAAGCATAATATCAACAAAGCAACCAAACCAATAATTTTTGAAACCTAAACTAAATATGAGATCAATTGAATAACTAAACTAATGGTTTTTAAAAGAAACTAAACTAAACATAATATCAACAAAGTAACAAAACTAATAATTTTTAAAAACTAGACCAAACATAAGATAAAAAAAATAACCAAACTAATGATTTTTTTTATTTAAAAAAACTAAATTAACCGTAATATCAACAAACAAACCAAACAAATATATTTTCAAAACTAAACTAACCATGAGATTAAAAGAATAACCAAACTAATGATTTTTAAAAATAAATAAACTAAGCATAGCATTAACAAAGCAACCAAATTAATAATTTTTTAAAAACTAAGCTAAACATATGATTAATGGAAAAACCACAACTAATGATTTTTAAAAGAAACTAAACCAAGTATAAAATCAACAATGCAACCAAACTAACAATTTTTATAAACTAAACTAAGCATGAGATCAAAAGAATAACCAAACTAATGTGTGGACCCCGCATTTCGGCTCATGCGCTTCCACTCGATGGTGAGCTTGATTTTTATTTGAAAAATGATTTATTGATTATGAAAATGACTTGGAGTCGCCAATTATTTTTGTTTTATTTTTAAAAGGGTAAACAAAATAAGAAAGAAAAGCCTAAGTGTGACTCCTTATTTGGAAAATGTGGTCTATGAAAAACCGTATCGGGTTTGGGGGTCAGGTTACTTATCGGGAAGGTACGGTAAAGACTGTAGCACCCCTCTAAGTCCCTAAAGTCGGGTCTCTACTAATAAAATGAAGTTGACGTGACAATCAATAAGAAAATCAATGGATACTAAAAAAAACGATCATGCACGTGTGAGAATCAATACATGCATATAGAATGACCAGAGTGAGAATGGGTGCTACCTGCGCAATGAGCCATTATGCGCTATCAAGAGAGGGGGTTAGTGCACAATTAAGGAATAATCTCATGCATGTCATAGAGTAGAATAAATCAAACAAATATAGCAATCTACCAGTCAATCAGTCAATCATAAAATCACATATGTTGGACCCCCACCAAAGCCCATTTTATATTGTATGAGTCAATCCCATAAATTCCATTATTTGAAATTACAGGAATAAATTCATACTTATTTTATAACATTTTAAAAGACCAAGAAAGATTTGAAAATTGCTTGCCGAATAGAAAGTGGAAGCAAATTTTATGAAAAAGGGATTTTATTGACTTTAAGATTATTAAGAAAAAAAAGGGAAATAAAAAGTAAAAAATAAAATAAAATAAAATAAAATGATAAAATAAAATAATAAAATGAAATAATAAAATGAAATAATAAAAGAGAATAAAATAATGAAAAGGTTAAGGAGCAAAAGAAAACTACTTGAAAATCATATTTTTGAAAATCAATTTTTGGAAGCGAAGATGGAGAACTTGAGAAATGAAACATCCACTTGTTTCCATTCTTATCCTCATATGTTAGCATATATTTAGAACCATGAAGAATATCCATTAAGTGACTCTCAGTCGGCCCATCGCGCCATAGAAGTCCATGAGAACCACACTGCCCAATTGGAAAGCAGTTGAACATCTTCTCCAGAGCCGATGAGAGTTCCACATAATTGCAATAGGTTTTGAGGCCGACCTTCCTCAAGTATGGAGCACCATTCGTGCTAACTTTAACGTAGAGGCAACCCAATCACGATTTGTCTTCAGCATTTTGAAGCAAATGAACAAAGAGGACCAATTATGTTTGCCTCAATTACAGCCTGAATCTGCTCCTTGTTGCTAGCTGTGATATTTGAAATAGTCCAACAAGCTTCCTTCTTGATGCTCTTCTTATGGTTATTGGTCAACGGGTTCAGAGGCAAAGAAGTGCCTGATGGTTGATTATGCACTGGGTTTGCATATCATCTCCAGTGACAATGTTTCCAGCCATGCGAAGTGCAGGAATGAGAACAGAAGGAGATGAGTAAAGTAAAAGCTCAACAACCCAAGGACATACACCCGCTTCAATAACAGCTTGAACTTTGTCATTTGTACCATCAGAAAGGTAAGACAGTGCCCAACATGCATCAGTTAGCACATCTTCATCATTCGAGTGAATAAGACGCCCAAAAGCTGGAAGAGCAGGCTTTGTCTAATCAAAAGGAGGTTGTGGCTTGCCCCTATTGCACTCCATAAAATCTGTTAACTCTTAGAAAAAAAATACAAAAGGTAATCTCTGTTTGAACTGATAGAAGGGGGCCATTTATCCATGGCAACTTCAGCGAGGTTCAGATGTTATAATCCTTTGTCCAATCTTCAACTGCTGCATCAACCACTGTAGTCCTCGTCTGAAGCATCACTGTCTTCATCATCCCTGCGTCGTATTTATGCAATATCTGCCTGAATTCTCTCTAGCATCTCCTTCCTACGCAACTCTAACTCTATGAAATCCATCCTCAATGCTCTTTTCAATAATGCAGATCTTAATCTTTCTTTAAACAGCATTCTGCAGCATAAGATCAGTTACTTCACCTTAAGCTTTTGGGTCTTATGCATGATAATGGGAAGCCTTTGGCTGTTGGTGCTTGGATCATTATATGCAGTAGAATCAGAAGGATATCCTTTTGCAGATAAAGCTTGGAATGTAGCTTCTCTCCAGCAGCTTTCCGAAGAATGATGGGGTTTGCATCATCCTTAAAAATGCAATGCATGCGAGTGTCCCTCAATCTCATAAGCACTCCATCGACTCTAAACCAGAAACGCAAGAAAAGAAACCAACCAGTTGGCAGGACCCTCACTTTCACAGTTAAAAGTGACACTCCACTATCAGCCAATTCATCTTCATATAAGATTACCTCATCATAAAAAAGAATAGGCTCTTTTGATGCTAGTGAAGCCACATCAATTTTTTTTTATTGCATTCCTCCCAACAAAGAGTGTAGGCCCCCAGTGATTCTTCCCCTCTTCCATGCTTCTCTTGTTCTATCTCGATCCCCTGCCACACTACAGCTCTCTCGTTTTTAGCTCCTCACTTCCACCCTTCAATGTAAAGCCATTCAAATGTTGAAGACGCTGAGATCAGGAATAAGCTTGCATGCGGGCTTAGCAATAACCTGATTTCTTCTTCAGTAAATGAAACTAACAACAGTAACCTTTAAGGGATTGGCAATGAGCATCATATCCCAATGTCCCAAACTTTGAGCCAATCACGTGAGCTAGTGCACAGATTGTATGCATCGTTTCCTCATGCGTTGTAGGGTCACAACGAGCAAAAATCTTAAGGAATAGAATTATATCCTGATCTGCGATTCAGAATATAATGGGATTGAGTGGTTGAACGTATGAGTGAGGGTATTCAAATTCAATGGGTATGAAAGATGAGTTCTGGGGGATATAAAGGGTGTGATTGAATGGATGATGGAGGGTAATGATGAGTGCAAGGTTATAGGTATGAGAGAATATGGGTATGTGCATGGAGGAGCATGAGGATAGATATGTTGGAGCAGGAATGGTGGGAGTATTATTGGTAGGACGGGTGGTGAAAATGTAGTGAGAAAAGTGGTTTGATGGGTATTAAAAAAATAGAAATACGGATGGTGATGGATATGAAGAGGCATGATGAGTTCATTAGAATGGGCAGAATGGTGAAACGAGTTGTCGGCTGTGGGATGACAGATGGGGAGTTATTAGGTTGGCTTAGTGATGGGTATGTGAGTTTGGGAAGATGATAAAGGTGTAGAGAACATTGAGGGTGAATATGCATAGGGTTCAGTGGGTGTGAAGCGATGGGTTTGATGGATGGAGGAAATGGGCGTCATGGGTAGAATAGATAGTGGGAAGGGTGGAATAATGGATATTTGAAGAATGGGAATGTGGGTGAAGAAGTGGGCAGTGAAAAATGGGTATGAGATTGGTGGAATAAAGGATGGGTTTAATAGATATGTGGTGGAGTTGTGAGCATGAAGGATAGAGGAGGATGTAGGGAATTAAACCGAATTCCCAACCCGTGAGAAACAAAAATTAGAGAAAACACACGCCAAAGAAAAACAATCACACACACAAGACAGTATTTACGTGGTTCGGCAATTTTCCTACGTCCACGGAGTTGCAGGGATATCACTAATATCAGGGAAGAATACAGAGTACAACTTGGCGACTACAATATTCTCTATATATATATAGCACGACAACCCTACCATACTAAAAAACCCTAATTACAAAAAGTGGTTCCACAATGGGCTAAACGGGCCCAACAGGTCTCAATAAATCTCCCATTAAAAAGGTCATGCAATATTATTCGGGTCGGGTCCTCAAACCGGATCAAACAAAACTAGGCTCCACAAAGCCCAACAAATCTCCCACTTGGAGACTAGTCCAATCACCAACATCAAACCGCTATCCTCCAAGAAACGATCCCTCATCCCTACAACTCATCCTCCTGTCCTCAAGCTAGAAGACCAATTGAAGCTGCGCACAGCTTCAACTTCTCAATAGTGACACCCTTAGTCAACATGTCTGCAGGGTTCTTAGATCACAAATCTTCTCAAGTATTACCAGTTTATCCTCAACAAGATAACGGATAAAGTGGTATTTTGTTTGTATATGTTTTGACTTTGAATGAAAAGCCGAATTTTTGGCAAGAAAAATTGCACTCTGACTGTCACTGTGTAGAATGCCCATCTCCTGCTTCTTACCCAATTCATCTAAGAAACCATGTAGCCAAATCATCTCCTTTCCAACTTCAGTTGCTGCAACATACTCAGCTTCTGTAGTAGACAAAGTAACAATCTTCTGTAGATTTGAAGTCCATGATATAGCTGTACCACCTAGAGTAAAAACAAACCCAGTAGTACTCTTTCTACTATCAATATCACCAGCAAAATCAGCATCTACATAACCCTGCAATTTCAAACTTGCACCTGTGAAGCAAAGACATGTATCTAATGAACCCTTCAGATATCTTAAAATCCACTTGACTGCTTCCCAATGCTGCTTTCCAGGCCTACTCATGAATCTGCTCACAACTCCCACTGCATGTGCAATGTCTGGCCTTGTACACACCATAGCATACATCAAGCTGCCAATAGCTGAGGCATAGGGCACCTTGCTCATATGGTCCCTTTCTTCTTCTGTCTTCGGTGACTGTTCTTTGCTTAGTTTGAAATGACTACCCAAGGGTGTGCTCACTGGTTTAGCTTCATTCATGTTGAACCTGCTGAGAACTTTCTTCACATACTCTGACTGTGAAAGTTTCAATGTACCATTAGCCTTGTCTCTAATGATTCTCATACTAAGGATTTGCTTTGCAGCTCCCAAATCCTTCATTGCAAACTGTTTGGACAATTGCTTCTTCAGATTATTAATCTTCTCAATGTCAGACCCTGCAATAAGCATATCATCCACATACAACAGTAATATGATGTAAGAATTGTCAAAGGACTTAACATAGCAACAATGATCAGTTTCACATTTCTTGAACCCAATTCTATGCATAAAATTGTCAAACTTCTTGTACCACTGTCTAGGAGCTTGTTTAAGGCCATACAAGCTCTTTCTCAGTTTGCAGACTATATTCTCTTGTCCTTGAACAATGAACCCTTCTAACTGAATCATGTAAAGGTCTTCCTCCAAGTCACCATGAAGGAATGCTGTCTTCACATCTAACTGCTCAAGATGTAAGTTTTCTATAGCCACCATTCCAAGTACAAGTCTAATTGTTGACATCTTCACAACTGGAGAAAATATCTCTGTGTAGTCAATGCCCTCCTTCTGTTGGAACCCTTTAACCACTAATCTGGCCTTGTAACGTTTGCTACCATCATGCTCATTCTTTATTCTGTATACCCACTTGTTGTGCAAAGCCTTCTTTCCTACTGGCAATTCAGTCAGTTCCCATGTCTGATTCGCCAGCAGGGAATCCATCTCATCCTTCATGGCTAACTCCCACTTGCTTGAATTCTCATCTTGCAAGGCTTCATTATAACACTCTGGCTCACTACCATCAATCAACAGGAGATAATTTAAAACAGGTGAATAACGCTGTGGAGGTCTAATGTTCCTGGAAGATCTGCAAACTTCAACTACAGGTGTCCTCAAATCTACCTTTGAATTTACATTCTCCTTATCTTCTTCACCCCCTTTTTGGACAGTACTTTCAATCAATTCATCTAAGTTGACAAACTCAGATTTCTTTTGATCTATCTCTGTAACATCTGACGTTACAGTTAACCTGTCCTTGTACATAACCTGTTCATTAAATATCACATTTCTACTTCTGATAATTTTCCTGTTTTGTTCATCCCAAAACCTATAGCCAAATTTCTCATCACCATAGCAGATGAAAAAACATATTTTTGACTTTGCATCAAGTTTACTACGAGCATCAGAATCAATATGAACATAAGAAACACAACCAGAAACTTTTAAATGTGAAAACTTCACCTCTTTACCGCTCCAAACCTCCTCAGGAAGTCTGAACTCCATGGGAACTGATGGTCCTTAGTTTATCAGGTAAGCAGCAGTGCTAACAGCATCAGCCCAAAAAGTTTTTGGTAGTCCAGCATGCAACCTCATACTTCTAGCACGCTCGTTGAGAGTTTTGTTCATGCGCTCAGCCATACCATTCTACTGTGGTGTCCCAGGAATGGTCTTCTCCATCCTAATTCCCTGTGCAGCACAATACTCACTAAATCCTCCATCTATGTACTCTCCTCCATTATCTGACCTCAAACATTTTACTTTCAAACTTGTTTCTGTCTCAACCATGGCCTTCCACTTCTTAAAAGTTACAAATACATCAGATTTATTTTTCAGAAAATAAACCCATACCTTTCTACTTGAGTCATCAATAAAGGTGATGTAGTACCTTGAATCTCCTAGGGATGCAACCGGAGAAGGCCCCCACAAATCAGTGTGTACAAGTTCCAATTTTTCAGCCTTCGGTGTCCTGCCAGTTTTCAAGAAGCTCATCTTTTTTTGCTTTCCTAAGATGCAACTTTCACACATGTCAAAATCAATGGACTTCAATTCTGGTAGTTTTCCTTTTGACAGCAACATCTTCATCCCTTTCTCACTCATGTGACCAAGTCTGCGGTGCCATAGGCTTGTATCAGTACTTGCATCAGCAACTGCAATTGTGTCTCTTGGACATGAGGTCATATACAGAGTGCCAGTCTTCTTTCCACGAGCCAATACCCTAGCTCCCTTTGTAACCTTCCAAGTACCACCAACAAATAGTATTGCATGTCCTTCATCATCAAGTTGTCCAACAGAAATCAGATTCCTCCTCGGGTCAGGAATATGTCGAACCTTCTCCAGTAACCAAACAGACCCATTGGGCAACAATATCCGGACATCTCCTAGACCCACAACATCCAAGGCTGAACCATCAGCCAAATATACCTTACCAAAATCACCTGCAACATAATTCTGTATGATTTCTCGGTGTGGAGTGTTATGAAACGAAGCTCCTGAATCCAAAACCCAATCATCAAGTGGACTGTCTACTGCAAGAAGTAATGCATCCTGTACCTCATCTGTTACAGCATTAGCAGAATCATCTTCATTCTTCTTCTTAGGGCTTTTGCATTGCCTTTTAAAGTGATCTGTTTTCCCACAATTCCAGCATTGTACTTGTTGGCCTGATCTAGATTTGCTTCTGTTCCGATTAGAATTTTTGGAATTTGATCTACCCTGATTTGAATTTCTGTTATTACCTCTACCTCTTGTCTCAAGGTTTAGGGCAGAACCAAATCCTGAGGTTTCACCTGCATCTCTTCGGCGAATCTCCTCAGCCAGAATTAAATCTTGTATATCATTGTACTTGAGTTTTTCCTTTCCCGTAGAATTGCTTACTGCCATCCTCATTGCCTCCCAACTGTTTGGCAAAGAAGCCAAGACGATCAGAGCACGAATCTCATCATCAAAATCAATTTCTATAGACGACAATTGATTTGTGATTGTATTAAATTCATTCAGATGTTGTGCTACTGATGCATTCTCTGCCATCTTCAAATTGAACAATTTCTTCATCAGATGCACCTTATTGTTTGCGGACGGCTTTTCATACATACCGGACAAAGCCTTCATCAGATCTGCTGTGGTCTTCTCCTTTACAACATTGTGTGCAACAGACCTAGACAGAGTTAACCTAATAACTCCTAGAACCTGTCTGTCAAGAAGCGCCCATTCCTCAGCCTTCATACTCTCAGGTTTTGTCCCCAAAAGAGGCAGATGTAATTTCCTCCCATAGAGATAATCTTCAATCTGCATCCTCCAATACGCAAAGTCTGTGCCATCAAACTTTTCTATTCCAGACGCCTTTCCTGCTTCCTCTGCCATTGCTCCCACTCAAACCTAACCCTAGGCTCTGATACCAGTTGTAGGGAATTAAACCGAATTCCCAACCCGTTAGAAACAAAAATTAGAGAAAACACACACCAAAGAAAAACAATCACACACACAAGACAGTATTTACGTGGTTCGGCAATTTTCCTACGTCCACGGAGTTGCAGGGATATCACTATTATCAGGGAAGAATACAGAGTACAACTTGGCGGCTACAATATTCTCTATATATATATAGCACGGCAACCCTACCATACTAAAAAACCCTAATTACAAAAGGTGGTTCCACAATGGGCTAAACGGGCCCAACAGGCCTCAATAAATCTCCCATTAAAAAGGCCATGCAATATTATTCGGGTCGGGTCGTCAAACCGGATCAAACAAAACTAGGCTCCACAAAGCCCAATAGAGGATGCAGGCACTGCCTTGTTTAACCTGTCACTCAACCAATCCAATAAGTCGCGAGCCATCAAGGCAGGTATCATACCAACATTACTTCATCTGCTCGAGGATAAAAACCTAGGAGTGATCGATGAAGCTCTCTCAATTTTATTGCCTTTAGTATCACATCTTGAAGGTCGGACTGAAGTTGGAAGGTTATCGTTCATTGTAACTCTGGTTGAAATCATGAAAGATGGGACCCTGAAGGACAAGGAGTGTGCCACATCAGTTCTCCGTGAGCTAGGTTTGAACAATTCATCTTTCATTTTGGCTGCACTGCAGAAATGAGCTCATGATGCATGTGTGCATCCATTTTGGGATTCAGTAGTTTATTCTGAATTAAGCTCATCAAGTTATCTCCTTAAGCTTTGGTACATTTCTGATGTATCAGGTTTCATTAAGAATTCCAAGTACCCCCCAACATTTTCAAGTGCCCATCACCATCCCCTCTCAAGATGTTGCCCCCAAATAGAAGAAGCACTGAATCAGACACAGCTGTTGAATCTCGGAGAAAACAGAGTTTACTTTTATCTTCTCATTGAAAACTAGCCATGGATATGGAATTTTACATTCTCGAGCATTGACTAAATTCGAATGCCAGAGCACTTGACCATCCTCCATTGTTTTCAATAAGAATGACTTTCCATTTTGCATAACAGAGCAAATTCCAGGATACAGGCCACAACAAATAACTACTCGAATGAGATGCTCATCATAGCTCCATGCATTGTAGGTGGCCATGTTGCTATCGACAAGAATGTGTAGTTCATTATCCCCTACATGAGAATTTACAACTGATCTCAGGTCATTGATCAGCCTCTGATATTCATCAAGCCAGCGAGCATAACCCATGTCAAATGCTAAAGCCTCATTTCTGCCCATGGAATGACTCTGATCCCCAGAAAATCCAATCGCAATAAAAACACCCTGTTGGCGTGCTCGTTGAAGCTCTTACTCTAATTGTGTAAGCTTAGGTTAGCTACACTCCAGCTGCTGGACATATGCCTATCCAGAACCAAAACTTTCTTCCTCAGCCGACTCTTCCTTGCAGCCTCTCGATTCTGAGCTAGCCTACGAAGTGTCTTCTGGTCTCAAGCTTTAGAAGCTATGCCCATATGAAACCAAAGGCTCATGCTGGACCAAAACCCTTCTCCTTGAGGGTATGAATGGCCATCGAAAACAGAGTATAAACAGCAAGAGAGCAATAAAAAAAACAGAGTATCAACTGAACCAAAGAAAACACCGACCCGAGCTCCATTTCATATTGGAGTCAATAGGCCCATGTATAAGTGGGAAAATCAGTGGAAATAGGACCCAAAGATATGACTCAGACACCCAATGGAGAGATAAAAAGGAATCGGATCACTCTTAAATAAATTTTATATGAAGAACAAGGCACAGATTATTTATAACATAATCACAACAATATCAAGAAAATCAATTGCAATAAGTATGTGGTCCAGAAAACGCACTTGAAAGGCTCCCCTCTAGCTAAAATGAGCAAGGAGACTGTTGAGTTTATCCTTTCCTGTAACTAGTAGCCTCGCCAGAAAGAGCTCCCCTCCCTCCGGTAGCTTTCCCTCCAAACCAAACAAAAACCTCTCTGTAACCCTCTACAAAATACGCTCCCCTACACTCATGGTTCAAAACTCCTTCAAAAAAAAAAAAAAAAAATCTTCTTCTGTAAAAACTCAATCTCCTCTTCTTTGGCTAACCTTGCTTCCTTTCTTCTCTCAAGCTTCCCAGCACCCAAAACATATCTCTCTCTCTGCCCTTCTGAAAAGCACCTCTCTCCTCTCTCTGGCCCAACCTCCCCTCTCTCATACGCTCCTCATAACAGAAAAATGCTGCCCTCTCCGAAGATTCTTCCAGGTGTCACTCCTTGATTAGCATATACAAAACATTACCTGATTCACTGAAGGCCAATTACGAGATGACACGTGGCTCTTTGAGAGCCCTCCACCTGCAAAGAAAAATATCTTGTAGAGGTGCCAAAGAGTGAACCCCAAATGGGGATCTACATAATGATTTTTAAAAATAACTAAACTAATAATTTTTTAAAAACTAAATTAAACATGAGATTAAAAAAAATAACCAAACTAATGATTTTTAATAGAATTAAACCAAACTAATAATTTTCAAAAACTAAACTAAACATGATATCAATGGAATAACCAAACTAATGATTTTGACAATAAACTAAACTAAGCATGATTTCAACGGAGCAATAAAACTAATAATTTTTTAAAACTAAACTAAATATGAGATCAATTGAATAACTAAACCAATGACTTATTAAAGAAACTAAACTAAGTATAATATCAACAAGACAACCAAATTAATATTTTTTTAAACAACACTAAACATGAGATTAACTAAATCACTAAAATAAATATTTTTTATTTTGTTTTGTTTTTTTTTAAAAAAAACTGTACTAAGCATGACATCAACAAAGGAACCAAACTTGAAAATTTTAAAAACAAAACAAAACATGAGAGCAACCGAATAACTAAACTAATGTGTTTTAAGGGAAACTAAAATGTGCATTATATCAACAAAGCAATCAATCTAATAATTTTTCAAAACTAAACTAAGCATGAGATAAAAAAAATCAAACTTACGATTTTTAAAAGAAACTAAACTAAGCATAGTATTAACAAATCAACCATACTAATAACTTTTAAAAACTAAAAACTCAACATGAGATCAACGGACTAACCGAACTAATGATTTTTAAAATAAACTAAACTAAGTATACCATCATGAAAGCACTCAACTAAGTATGAGATTAAAAGAGTAACCAAACTAATGATTTTTAGAAGAATTATATCAAGCATAATATGAACAAAGAACCAAAACTAAACTAAACATGAGATTAATGGAACAACCAAACTAATGATTTTTAAAAGAAACAAAACTCAGCATAATATCAACAAAGCAACAAAACTAATAATTTTTACAAACTAAATTAAGCAAGAGATAAAAAGAATAGTCACACTAATGATTTTTCGAAGAAACTAAACTAAGCATAAATCAACAAAGCAACTAAACTAATAATTTTTTAAAACTAAACTAAACATTAGATTAAAAGAATAACCAAACTAATGATTTTTAACGGAATTAAACCAAGAATAACATCAACAAAGCAACCAAACTAATAATCTTTAAAAAGTAAACTAAACATTGGATCAATGGAATAACCAAACTAATGATTTTGGAAAGAAACTAAACTAAGCATGATTTCAACAAAAAAAACCAAACTAATAATTTCTAAAAATTAAACTAAGCATGAGATTAACAGAATAACCAAATAAATGATTTTAAAAAAAATCAAGTCAAGCATAATATAACTAGAGCAACAAAACTAACAATTTTTAAAGTCTAAACTAAATATGAGATCAACTGAATAACTAAACTAATGATTTTTAAAAGAAACTAAACTAAGCATAATATCAACAAAGAAACAAAACTAATAATTTTTAAAAACCAAATCAAATATAAGATCAACAAAATAACCAAACTAATTATTATTATTTTTAAATAAAAAAAAAACTAAACTAAGCATAATATAAACAAAGAAACCAAACTAATAATTTTTGAAATCCTAAACAAAACATTGTTTCAATGGAACAACCAAGCTAATGATGTTTAAAAGAAACTAAACTAAGTATGAGATCAAAAGAGTAACCAAACCAATGATTTTTAAAAGAAACTAAACAAAGTATAGCATCAACAAAGCAACCAAACTAATAATTTTTGAAAAACTAAACTAAACATTGTTTCAACGGAATAACCAAACTAATGATGTTTAAAAGAAACTAAACTAAGTATAATATCAACAAAATAACCAAACTAATAATTTTTATAAATTAAACTAATCATGAGATTAAAAGAGTAACCAAACTAATGATTTTTTTTAAAAAAAAAACTAAACAAAGTATAGCATTAACAAAGCAACCAAACTAATAATTTTTAAAAATCTAAGCTAAACATTGTTTCAACCAAATAGCCAAACTAATAATGTTTAAAATAAATTAAATTAAGTATAATATTAACAAAGTAACCAAACTAATAATTTTTTATAAACTAAACCAAGTAGGAGATTAACAGAGCAACCAAACTAATGATTTTTAAAAGAACTAAACAAAGCATAATATGAACAAAATAACCAAATTAATAATTTTTAAAAACTAAACCAAACATGAGATCAACAAAATAATTAAATAAATGTGTTTTAAAGGAAACTAAATTGTGCATATCAAAAAAGGAACCAAACCAATAATTTTTTAAAACTAAACTAAGCTTGAGATCAAAAGAATAACCAAACTAATGATTTTTAAAAGAAACTAAACTAAGCATAGTATTAACAAATCAACCACACTAATAACTTTTAAAAACCAAATTAAACATGAGATCAACGGATTAACCAAACTAATGATTTTTAAAAGAAACTAAACTAAGTATACAATCATGAAAGCAATCAAACTAATAATGTTTAAAAACTTAAACCAAGTGTGAGATTAACAGAGTAACCAAACAAATGATTTTTAAAAGAATTATACCGAGCATAACATCAACAAAGCAATCAAACTAATAATTTTTTGAAAACTAAACTAAACATAAGATTAATAGAATAACCAAACTAATGATTTTTAAAAGAAATTAAACTCATCATAATATCGACAAATGAGCAAAACTAATATTTTTTAAAAACTAAATTAAGCATGAGATAAAAAGAATAGAAAAACCAATGATTTTTCAAAGAAACTAAACTAAGCATAATATCAACAAAGCAACTAAACTAATAATTTTTTAAAAACTAAAATAAACATGAGATTAACAGAATAACCAAACTAATTTTTTTTAAGAAAATTAAACCAAACATAACATCAACAAAGCAACCAAACTATAATTTTTAAAAATTAAACTAAACATTGTTTAAACATAATAACCAAACTAAGGATTTTGAAAAGAAACTAAACTAAGCATGATTTCAACAAAGAAATCAAACTAATAATTTTTAAAAATTAAACTAAGTACGAGATTAACAAACCAAACTAATGATTTTTAAAAGAAACTAAACAAAGTATAGTATCAACAAAGCAACCAAACTAATAATTTTTTAAAAACTAAACTAAACATTGTTTCAACAGAATAACCAAACTAATGATGTTTAAAAGAAACTAAACTAAGCATAATATCAACAAAGCAACCAAACTAATAATTTTATAAACTAAACTAAGCATGAGATCAAAAGAGTAACCAAACTAATGATTTTTAAAAGAAACTAAATAAAGTATAGCATCAATAAAGCAACCAAACTAATAATTTTTTAAAAACTAAACTAACCATTGTTCAACCAAATAACCAAACTGATAATGTTTAAAAGAAACTAAACTAAGCAGGAGATCAAAAGAGTAACTAAACTAATGATTTTTAAAAGAAACTAAACAAAGCATAATATGAACAAAATGACCAAACTAATAATTTTTAAAAACTAAACCAAACATGAAATCAACAGAATAACTAAATTAATGTGTTTTAAAGGAAACTAAATTGTGCATTATATAAAAAAAGGAACCAAACCAATAATTTTTCAAAACTAAACTGAGCTTGAGATCACAAGAATAACCAAACTAATAATTTTGAAGAACTAAACATAGTATCAACAAATAAACCATACTAATAACTTTCAAAAACTAAATTAAACATGAGATCAACGGAATGACCAAACTAATAATTTTTAAAAGAAACTAAACTAAATATACTATCATGAAAGCAATCATACTAATAATGTTTAAAAACTAAACTAAGTGTGAGATTAACACAATAACCAAACTAATGATTTTTAAAAGAATTATACAAAGCATAACATCAACAAAACAACCAAACTAATAATTTTTTGAAAACTAAACTAAACATAAGATTAATGGAATAACCAAACTAATGATTTTTAAACAAACCTAAACTCAACATAATATCAACAAACTAACCATACTAATAATTTTTTAAAATTAGACCAAATATGAGATCAACAAAATAACCAAACTGATATATACATATATATACTATAAAAAAAACTAAACTAAGCATTAGATCAAAAGAATAATCAAACTAATTATTTTCAAAAGAAACTAAACTAAGCATGCAAATTAATTATTTTTTTTAAAACTAAACTAAATATGACATCAACAGAATAACCAAACTAATGGTTTTTAATAGAATTAAACAAAGCAAAACATCAACTAAGCAACAAAACTAATAATTTTTAAAAACTAAACTAAACATGAGATCAAGGGAATAACCAAACTAACGATTTTTAATAAAAACTAAACTAAAAGTGATATCCACAAAGCAACCAAACTAATAATGTTTAAAAACTAAACCAAGCACGAGATTAACAAAATAATCAAACTAATGATTTTTAAGATAATTAAACTAAGCATAATATTAGTAGAGCAACAAAACTAATAATTTTTCAAAACCAAACTAAATATGAGATCAACTGAATAACTAAAATAATGACTTATTAAAGAAACTAAACTAAGCATAATATTAACAAGACAACCAAACTAAAAAAATTTTAAAACCAAAACTAAACATGATATTAACTAAATAACTAAACTAATGATATTTAAAAAAAAAAAAACTGAACTAACTATAACATCAACAAAGCAACAAAACTAATCATTTTAAAAAAATAAACCAAACATGAGATCAATAGAATAACAAAACTAATGTGTTTTAAAGGAAACTAAACTGTGCATTATATTAACAAAGCAACCAAACTAATAATTTTTCAAAACTAAACTAACCATGAGATCAAAAGAATAATCAAACTAATGATTTTTAAAAAAACTAAACCAAGCATAGCATCTACAAATCAACCATACTAATAACTTGTAAAAACTAAACTTAACATGAGATCAACAGACTAAGCAAACTAATGATTTTTAAAAGAAACTAAACTAAGTATAATATCATGAAAGCAATCAAACTAATAATGTTTAAAAACTAAACTAAGTGTCAGATTAATAGAGTAACCAAACTAATGATATTTAGAAAAATTATTCCAAGCATAACATCAACCAAGCAACCAAACTAATAATTTTTTAAAAACTAAACTAAACATAATATTAATGAAACAACAAAACTAATTATTTTGATCAAAAACTAAACTCAGCATAATATCAACAAAGTAGCAAAACTAAAAAATTTTAAAAACTAAATTAAGCATGAGATAAAAAGAATAGCAAAACTAATGATTTTGAAAAGAAACTAAACTAAGAATTATTTCAACAATGAAACCAAACTAATAATTTCTAAAAATTAAACTAAGCATAAGATTAACAGAATAACCAAACAAATGATTTTAAAAGAATTAAACCAAGCATAATATCAATTGAGAAACCAACTAATAATTTTTTAAACCTAAACTAAATATGAGATCAATGGAAAAACTAAACAATAATTTTTAAAAGAAACAAAACTATGAATAATATTAACAAAGAGTCAAACTAATAATTTTTAAACACTAGACCAAACATGGGATCAACAAAATAACCAAACTACTGATTTTTTTTTTTTTAAATTAAACTAATCATGAGATAAAAAGAATAACCAAACTAATGATTTTTAAAAGAAACTAAACTAAGCATAGTATGAATAAAGCAACCAAACTAATAATTTTTTAAAAACTATACTAAACATGAGATTAATGGAATAACCACATAACTAATAATTTTTAAAAGAAACTAAACTAAGTATAATATCAACAAAGCAAATAAACTAATAATTTTTATAAATTAAACTAAGCATGAGATGAAAAGAATAACCAAACTATAATGATTTTCAAAAGAAACTAAACAAAGCATAATATGAACAAAAAAACCAAACTAATAATTATTGAAAAACTTAACAAAACATGACATCAACAGAATAACCAAACTAATTTTTTTTTAATAAAAACTATACTAAAAGTGATATCCACAAAGCAACCAAACTAATAATGTTTAAGAACTAAACTAAGTACGAGATGAACAAAATAATCAAACTAATGATTTTTAAGATAATTAAACCAAAAATAATATCAACAAAGAAACGAAACTAATAATTTTTCAAAACTAAACTAAATATGAGATCAACTAAATAACTAAACTAATCATAATATCATGAAAGCAATCAAACTAATAATGTTTAAAAACTAAACTAAGTGTGAGAATAATAGAGTAATCAAACAATGATTTTTAGAAGAATTATACTAAGCATAACATCAACAAAGCAACAAAACTAATAATTTTTAAAAACTAAACCAAACATGAGATCAATAGAATAACAAAACTAATGTGTTTTAAAGAAAACTAAATTGTGTATTATATCAACAAAACAACCAAACTAATAATTTTTCAAAACTAAACTAATCATGATATCAAAAGAATAACCAAACTAATGATTTTTAAAAGAAACAAAACTAAGCATAGCATCAACAAATCAACTATACTAATAACTTTTAAAAACTAAACTCAACATGAGATCAACAAACTAGCCAAATTAATGATTTTTAAAAGAAACTAAACTAAGTATAATATAATCAAAATAATCAAACTAATATTGTTTAAAAACTAAATTGAGTGTGAGATTCACAGAGTAAACAAACTAATGATTTTTTTCTTTAAAAAAAAAAAAAAACTAAACTAAGAAGAATATCAACAAAGCCAAAAACTAATAATTTTTCAAAACTAAATTAAATATGAGATAAAAAGAATAATCACATGAATGATTTTAAAAAACTAAACTAAACATGATATTAATTGAATAGCCACATAACAAATTATTTTTAAAGAAACTAAACTAATAATTTTTATAAACTAAACTGAGCATGAGATAAAAAGAATAACCAAAACTAATGATTTTTAAAAGAAACTAAAAAAAAAGCATAATATGAATAAAACAACCAAACTAATAATTTTTTAAAAACTAAGCTAAACATGAGATTAACAGAATAACCAAACTAAGGATTTTTAATAGAATTAAACCAAAAAAAACATCAACAAAGCAACCAAACTAGTATTTTCAAAAACTAAACTAAACATGAGATCTATGGAATAACCAAACTATTGATTTTGAAAAGAAACTAAACTAAGCATGATTTCAAGAAAGAAACCACACTAATAATTTTTAAAAATTAAACTAAGCACGAAATTAACAAAGTATTCGAACTAATGATTTTTATGTTGAAGCCTAGCCAACTAGGAGTAGTGCTTCTTCCTTCTTCCCTGCAAAAGATGTCCGGACAACCCGAAGCCCAAGTCAAATGATTAATGTCAACTCGAGATATTGCCCCCTTTTTTGGAGCTAAAGAAAGAGTGTTGTATTGCATGCGTACCTTGATTTTAGGCTGGAAGAGGGCTTTTATAGTGTCTGGAACAATGTCACATCTGTGCTAAGGTGGCTTCTTGACTTTCGTAGTCATGATGACAACACAATTGATGACAGAGCAATCATCACCCTTTAGGTGGCTGACAGGGATTGCTAGTGGGGATGACCTGATGGTTCACTTGTCACCTCAGTTTGCAGGCAGCATGGTACATTGTGTGGCAGGTCGCCTGAGGAGATAGGGTGACATCCCATCGAGCATATTTCTGTCATGAAGAGAATGATTGCTCGTGGGAGTGGGTTAGGAAACCTATTCGGAATACATCATGCAGTCTTAGAGGAACACAATGTGATCGGCTACTAATACTGATAGGCTGGATTGGACATTCTGATTTGGTTATGCTCATCCGGATAGAGATAGAAGGATGCCACATGGAGCAAAGGTGGCCTGCCACGTGACCACACGAGGAAGCCCCTATAATGCCCCCTTTTAATCCGATCGTTTTGTCAGGACAGAAAAGGCGGGTTAAAACATTTTTCAAACCTTTTTCAGTGGTCGCATGACACGTGGCATTCAGGGGGCATTTAAGGAGGGGCGTCGTTATTGAAGCTGCTGCCAGGCGGCATCTCGCCTTAGATGGTGCGTTTTTGGGCGCCCTGTCATTTGGGTTCCTAGGGAGCCTGTCCCTATAAATAGGGAATTAATCCCTGGGAAGCGCATCTCTTTGTCGTTTATACTTTGAAGCTGTCTTTCGTCCTCCATTTGTTCTACATTTCTCACATCTAGGCAGTGGTTACTGCCTTCGTGCTGCAACATTTCTTCTCTGGCAATTTTTCGATTGGCTTTTCTTGGCACTTGCGGATTGTCTTCACCATTTGCTAAAAGTATTTTTTAGGTACATTCACCCTTCTTTTCTGATGCCCCCGATTTTCTCATTTTTTTCTTGATTGTGTTGTTGGTTTGCGATTGGGGATTATTTTGATGCTCGAGAGTTCCGACTAACCGCAAAGTGGCTGCTCCAAGGCCTGTGGAAGCGGGTTTGTGACTGTTCTAAGGTAGCAAATTTCATCAATGGCGTGTCCTGCTAGCCCCTATTAGGGTTAGGTTTTGCCGTTTTCGTGTTTTGAGGTTTTGTTGAGTCTATCTGTCGTCTACCCTTTCTTCATTTGTTTGGGGTGTCATAGCGGGAAAATCCTCGACTGGGATTGGGAACTAATGAGCGGAGTTGGGTGCCTTGAACATGGCAGACTCTAAGTCTAGCATGACAGCCCGTTGGATGTCTTAGGGCACTACCTTTTGGCAGCAGGGCCACGTAGTTGCTTTCTAACTTTCGGCATTGTGCTATGTAGGACTTACTCGACCCATTGCTCCAATATACCTGTGAAAAAGGACATCGCCTCAACCAACGCGCAAAGGTGGGAAGGGTGGCTGAACAGGTGCAAGTTCTGGACACCTAGTTCGGAAAAGCCTACCGAACTCCTTAATGAGCAGGAATTCCGCGAGTGCTTCTGCATTCCGAATGGTGTCTCCGTTCACTTAGTGGATGGAGATCCAACGTCCATTGAGAAAGCAACTCAGGGTGCCATCTTTTTTAGTAAGGAGCAATTCAACGTGGGGCTCCGCTTTCCTCTCCAATCTCTCTTCAAGCAATCTTGCATTACACCCAAATTCCTCCTGCCCACATTCACCCTAACATCGTCCAGGTGCTAATGGGATGTAGCATCTTGAATATGCTCTTCCATTTGGACCTCTCCCTGTTAGAGGTCCTCTTCGTCTACACCATTAAGAAGGGTAAAAAGGATATATTTAGCATGGTTGCCCATATCCTACCCCTCCAATTGGTCATCGGTCTTCCCGACTCGAATAAGGGTGGAGCCAAAGGGCATGTCCTGGTTCGGGGACCATGAGCTGGCTTAATCGAACATCCGGAAAGGGACTTCCACCCAAACTTTTTACTGAAAATTCCTCGTAGGGATGGCCTTGAGCGCTCCTTCACTTGCCTTTTTCTGTTGAACGGATACCGTTTTAATGTCAATATTTTCTATTTCGGTTAGTGTAGATAAGGAAAGAAGGGGTCGCCTAGTGGAGTGGGTGGAGAAAGCTTCGTTTGACCGTTTGAACAAGCTATTCGAGAACTTTAAACGAAAGAAACTACCAGACGCTTCTTTCTGCTCGAAACCTGCACCAGTCACACTTCTTGACATAGTCTTTCTCGTCTTACTTCATGGTGGGCCAATAGTATCCCTGTAAGTGGGCACGATGCGCTAGAGATCGTCCTCATGTGAGACTACCGCATATGCCTTCATACAGCTCTACTAACACATATTGAGCTTTCCTACTGTCTAAGCATATGAGGTACGGACCTCCAAAGGATCGCCTGTAAAGGCGGTCTCCGATCACGGTGAAGCGAGCAGCCTGCATTCGGACCTTATGTGCATGCTTGCTCTCTTCGGGCAGATCTCTTGTCCGGAGGTAGTTCTCAATTTCATGCGTCCACTTTATGCCTTCTTCCTAGCACTGCAAACAGGTGTGACTGCAATCGAGAAAGTGAACTAGAGGTGGACGGGTAATAATATTGCCTTTTTCACGGGGAGTGTAGTAGCTACTCCAACCAAGGCATCGACTTGTACGTTTCCTATGCGAGGAATCCTCTTGATAGCCCATTCGTTCAGCTGATTCAGGGTATCTCGTACTTTAGTCAAGTACTGAGTCATGTGTCCGTCTTTAGCTTAGTATTCCCCTTAGATATGCCCAACGACGAGTTGAGAGTCATTGCAGATTTCAAGCTTAGAAGCTAAAAGGGCAAGTGCAAGGTTCAATCCGAACAGGATGACCTCGTATTCAGCTTCATTGTTGGATACTGGAAACCCGATCCGGATGGCCTGTTCCAGCTGCTCCCTAGTTGGCGATTGTAAGAGGAGCCCTACTTCGGATCCTAAGGTTCGGGAGGCTCCATCGATGTGTAGAGTCCACTACCCCTTCTCTACCCAATTCTGTGAATCGAGGGGGTTGCTAAGGGATCTTCGCTATAAAAATCAACCATGATTTGTTCTTTTATGGGCAACCTGGGCTGATATTTGATTCTGTACTCACTCAATTCTATGGCCCACATCAGCATTCTTCCTGATAGATCAGGTTTGTGCAAAATACTTCTGAGAGGCTGGTTGGTAAGCGCGACTATTGGATGGGCCTGGAAATAGGGACGGAGTTTCTAAGCGGTGCTTCTCAAGGCTAAGGCCGTTTGCTCCATCTTCGAGTATCTAGTTTCTACATCGACCATCGCTTTGTTGATGTAGTAGACATGCCTTTGTTCTTTATCTGATATGTAGCAAAACAACACAGCATTGACCGTCCAGTTGGAAACTGTCAAGTACATGTACAACTATTCGCTGGGTTGAGGGCTACTCAGAATGGGCGGTTGTGTGAGGTAATGCTTTATCTCTTCAAATGTGGATTGATAGTCTTTCGTCCATCCTATTGCGCTGGCTCCCTTCAGCACAAGGAAGAAGGACCTTAGTTTTTTCGTAAATCGGGCTATGAAGCATCCTAGTGCAAGGAGTCTACCGGTGAGGTGCTACAGCTTCTTCTTGCTGCTCGGGGTGAATGTCTCCATGACATCTTTGATTTGATCAAGGTTGACCTCTATCCCCCTTTGAGTGACCATGAACCTTAAGAACTTGCTCGCACTCACCTCAAAGGCGCATTTGGACGAATTGAGCTTCATGTCGTACTCTCTCAATAAGTGAAAAACCTCTTCTAAGTGTTGGTCATGTTCGCCTCTGGTTCTGCTTTTAACCACAATGTCATCAATGTATACCTCCACCATGTGCTCGATTAGAGGTTTGAAGATTTTAGTCATCAACATTTGGTAAGTGGCTCGGGTGTTTTTGAGTCCAAACAGCATGACTTTGTAGCAATAGAGTCTATGTGGTGTTATGAAGGCAGTTTTTTCTTCATCTGGTGGGTACATGGGAATCTGATGGTACCCGGAAAAGACATCTAGGAAAGAGAGCATTCTATGTCCAACGGTGGAGTCCACTATTTGGTCTATTCGCGGTAGGAGAAAGCTATCCTTAGGGCAAGCTTTGTTGAGATTAGTGTAATCGACGTAGACTCGTCATTTCCCTTATTTTTTCGGGACTACAACCACGTTTCCCAACTAGTTTGGATACTCATCCTCCCTAATAAATCTGGCTGTCAGTAATTTGTCTACCTTATCCTGAATGATTCTTTGTCTATCCGGATGAAACTGTCAAACCTTCTGGGAGATAGGTCTTGACGATGGCAGGATGTTAAGTCGGTGGGAGGCAATCGACTGGTGAATCCTGGGTATGTCAGAGTGTGTCCATGCGAAAACATCTTTGTTCCGCTGACGTGTCCCTTCAAAAAGTCGTGCCTCGTTTGGTTCTAAGTGGGAACTTGCGTAAGTAAAGTGATCATCATCTTTTGAGATTTAAATGGTTTGCAAGGGGTCGACTATCTCCTTCTTCGTCGAGCACTGTAATTGCTAGTGACAGGCCAAGCTTGCAGATTTGGGAGGAGGCCCGTTATCACTGCTGGATCCAACTTCTGGCGCCACTTAATAGCACTGTTAGGTTGCTAGCTGGCTACAATAGAGATCAATTTGTTCGTCTTCGGTGAGATAACTCACCATCTGATGATATGTGGAAAGAATGGATTTCATGCCATGCAGCTAGGCGTGCCCTAGTATGGCATTAAATAGGGATAAGTCCTCTACGACTGAGAACTGCATGTTCAAGGTAACAAGGTCGGCTTGGACGGGCAACACGATGTCGCCCAAAGATGTTGTAGAGGCTCCATTGAATCCTGACAATATCCACCCAGGATTTTCCAGATTTGAGGATGAAAACCCCATTTGTTTAATCACAGATACCTGTAAGAGGTCGATTGAGCTACCCGGATCGACCAAGATTCATCTTACATCAAAGTCACTGATTCCTAACATCAAGATAAGGGCATCTCGGTGCGGTTGCAATATTCAGTTGGAGTCTACTGGGGGAAAGGTGATTACCCAGTCTATTGGGCACGTGCTCATGCTGGTCAATCCAGGCCAGACGAAGCTAACTTACTCTTGTACAGAGGCGACTTGAAACAACCTTTATCTCTTTCGTTTGGAATTGTATTCCTCATCGAGGGGTCCACCATGGATATAGTTGATCACGACTCTAAGAGCAACGAAAGTTGTGGGGGTCGCGGTGGCTGGGACCCTGGGATGTCTCCCCACTTTTGCCTTCTGAGCGGACGTACTGTTTTAAGTGTCCACCTTTTATAAGTTTCTCCACCAAGTAGTGGAGACGTCTACATTGCTCTGTAGTATGTTTGTGCTATTTGTGGTAGGCACATTTTATGTTGCGATCTCTCTTGGCTTCGTCCGTTTTTAGGGGTTCTGGCCACCTGAAGTCGGACAACTCGCAGATCATGGGGAGGAGTTTCTTATATGACACGTTGAGGGGGGTGAAATTTGACTGGTCTTGCTGGCGTTGTTCGCCTTACTCCCTGCTTAATTGCCTTCGTTGGCTCGCAGTTTTGGGATTCCTAACTACGTCATTCTTGACAGGTTGGCTAGTGACCAAGATCTGTGAGTGGCTGCGCGGACATCGTCTTTGAGCATGGACTATTTGTTCGCTCGTCTGAATAGATCGTCCATAGTAGCAGGGGGCTTTTTAGCAAGGGACTCGAAGAAAGATGTGCTCAGGCAGATACTTCGCTTAAAGATTTGGAAGAGAGCATCCATGTTGTAAGATTCTACCTGGAGTACAACTTGCCCGAACCATTTTACAAATTCCCTCAGCAGTTCATTCTCCTACATTTTTATGTTTTGTAAGGTGCTGATATTTTGTTTATGTCGTGCTGAGTACAGATATTGTCCCACGAAGGCCTCCGATAGATCTCGGAAATTATAGACGAAAGTCATCAGGAGGAGATGGAACCATGAGAGAGCCTGACCTTGGAGGCTGGTTGGAAAGACTTTGCATAACAGCGCATCATTCCCAATGTCGAGGGTCATGAGTTGTCTGTAGTGCATGATATGATCAAATGGATCGTTTGACCCATCGTATGTGGAGAACTTTGGCACAATGAACCCTCTTGGGGGCTAGTAATTGATAATGCGAGAGCTAAAAGGCATGGAGAGCATGTCATCCAAGCGCCTGCTAATAGAGCCGGGGGGCCTCTACTTTACCATATCTCCTCCAAGTTGTTGTAGTGGTGAGTGTGGAGGCCAATCTGGTATGATAGGTGCAGTTGAGGGACCAGGATATGCCTCCTGGGTTGTAGCCACACTTGGCTTCCCCATACCGAGCGTTTGTGGTCCTAACCTTGCGCATATTGTATCCGATAGTTGGGACTTCCTATCACATCTCCTTTTTTATGAGACACGAGTGGAGTCCAAGCTTTCGTCCAGTGGCGCGCAATAGGCTGGTGAGGGTCTTTCATCAGGCCATATACCGTGTTCATCCGAGGGGAGCTCTGCATCTCTAAGGTATGTTGCCTCCTCGTTCTGCTTGGAGTTCGTTCGTTGTCTCCTCGGTTGTTGGCCGCGATGAAGGCCTGATAAAGACGCTTGAATTCGCAATACCTCTTTCTCCTCCTTGAGCCTCCTTGTTTCTTAGAGTAGGGCTTGCACCTGTAGCTCGCTTTCTTGCTAACGTCTTTGCATGCTTTCGCACCAATTGAAGTAACCTTCATCGCCCATGGCCGATGACCGACTTCTTGAGGGTGTTAACATATTCGTTTTGTGTTCCCACAGATGACGCCAATGTTGAAGCCTAGCCAACTGGGAGCGGTGCTTCTCCCTTCTTCCCTGCAAAAGATGTCCGAACAGATTGTCCGGACACACCCTCCGAAGCCTAAGTCAGATGATTAATGTCAACTCGAGAGATTGCCCCCTTTTTTAGAGCTAAAGAAGGAGTGTTGTATTGTGCACGTACCTTGATTTTGGGCCAGATGAGGGCTTTTATAGTGTCTGGAATGGTGTCACATTTGTGTTGAGGTGGCTTCTTGACTTTCGCAGTCATGATGACAGCATAGTTGATGACAAAGCAATCATCACCCTTTAGGTGGATGACAAGGATTGCTAGTGGGGGTGACCTGATGGTTCACTTGTCACCTCAGTTTGCAAGCAGCATGGTCCATCGTGTGGCAAGTCGCCTACGGAGATAGGGTGATGTCCCATCGAGTGTACTTCTGGCATGAGGAGAATGATTGCTCGTGGGAGTGGGTCAGGAAACCTATTCGGAATACATCATGCAATCTTAAAGGAACACAATGTAATCGGCTACTGATACTCATAAGCCGGATTGGACATTCCAATCTGGTTATGCTCGTCCGGACAGAGATAAAAGAATGCCACGTGGAGCAGGTGGCCTGCCAACGTGACCATATAAGGAAGCCTCTACATTTTAAAAGAATTAAACCAAGCAGAATATCAACAAAAGAACCACACTAATAATTTTTTAAAACTAAAACTAAATATAAGATCAACTGAATAACTAAACTAATAATTTTTAAAACAATTTAAACTAAACATAATATCAACGAAGCAACCAAACTAATAATTTTTAAAAACTAAACATGAGATCAACGGAATAACTAAACTAATGATTTTTAATAGAAACTAAACTAAAGGTGATATCCACAAAGCGACCAAACTAATAATGTTTAAAAACTAAACTAAGCACGAGATTAACAAAATCATCAAACAATGATTTTTTAAAATAATTAAACCAAACATAATATCAATAGAGCAATCAAACTAATAATTTTTCAAAACTAAACTAAATATGATATCAACTAAATAACTAAACTAATGACTTATTAAAGAAACTAAACTAAGCCTAATATCAACAAGACAACCAAACTAATAATTTTTAAAACCAAAACTAAACATGAGATTAACTAAATAACTAAAATAATGATTTTTTTCTAAAAAAAAAACAACAATTGACTAAGCATGACATCAATAAAGCAACCAAACTAATAATTTTTCAAAACTAAACTAAGCATGAGATCAAAAGAATAACCAAACATATGATTTTTAAAAGAAACTAAACTAAGCATAGTATCAACAAAGAAATCAAACTAATAAGTTTTTTAAAACTAAACTAAATATAAGATCAACTGAATAAATAATATAATGTCTTATTAAAGAAAATAAACTAAGCATAATATCAATAAGACAACCAAACTAATAATTTTTAAAATAAAAACTAAAAACGAGATTAACTAAATAACTAAACTAGTGATTTAAAAAAAAAAAAAAAACTAACCATGGCATCAACAAAACAACGAAACTAATAATTTTTAAAAATTAAACTAAACATGAGATCAAGAGAATAACTAAACTAATGTGTTTTAAAGAAAACTAAATTGTGCATTATATGAACAAAGCAATGAAACTAATAAAGTTTCAAAACTAAACTAAGCATGAGATCAAAAGAATGACCAAACTAATGATTTTTAAAAGAAATAAAGCTAAGCATAATATCAACAAATCAACCATACTAATAACTTTTAAAAACTAAATTAAACATGAAATCAACAAACTAATCGAACTAATGATTTTTTAAAAGAAACTAAACTTAGCATAATATCAACAAAGTAGCAAAACTAATAATTTTAAAAACTAAATTAAGGATAAGATAAAAAAGAATAGACAAACTAATGATTTTTCAAAAAAACTAAACTAAGCTTAATATCAACAAAACAACTAAATGAATAATTTTTTAAAACTAAATTAAATATGATATTAACAGAATAACTAAACTAATGATTTTTAATAGAATTACACTAAGCATAACATCAACAAAACAATCAAACTAATAATTTTTAAAAACTAAACTAAACATTGGATCAATAGATTAACCAAACTAATTATTTTGAAAATAAACTAAACTAAGCATGATTTCCAAAAAGAAGTCAAACTAATTATTTCTGAAAATTAAACTAAGCAAGAGATTAATGGAATAACCAAATTAATGAATTTAAAAGGATTAAACCAAACATATAATATCAATAGAGAAACCAAACTAATAATTTTTGAAACCTAAACTAATTATGAGATCAATTGAATAACTAAGCTAATGATTTTTAAAAGAAACTAAAATAAGCATAATACCAACAAAGCAATTAAACTAATAATTTTTAAAAACTAGACCAAACATGAGATCAACATAACAACCAAACTAATGATTTTTTTTACTTTTTTTTTATTTTTTTAAAACAAACTAAACTAAGCATTATATCAAAAGAATAACCAAACTAATGATTTTTAAAAAGAAACTAAACTAAGCATGGTATCAACAAAGAAACCAAACTAATAATTTTTTTTTTAAAAATAAATTAAACATGAGATCAATAGACTAACTAAACTAATAATTTTTAAAAAGTAAACTAAACATGAAATCAACAAAATAACCAAAGTAATGATTTTTAATAGAATCTAAACTAAGTATGAGACCAAAAGAATAATCAAACAAATGATTTAAAAAAAAAATTAAACTAAACGTAATATGAATAGAGCAACCAAATTAATAAATTTTAAAAAACTAAACTAAACATGAGATTAACGGAATAACCAAACTCATGGTTTTTAAAAGAAACTAAATTAAGCATAATATCAACAAAGCAACCAAACTAATAATTTTAAAAACTAAACTAAACATGAGATCAATAGAATAACCAAACTATTGATTTTAAAAAGAAACTAAACAAAACATAATATTAACCAAGCAACCAAACTAAAATTTTTTTAAAACTAAACTAAGCACAACATTAATAGAATAACCAAACTAATGGCTTTTAAAAAAATGATACCAAGCATAATATCAATAGAGCAACCAAACTAATAATTTTTGAAAAACTAAATATGAGATCAAATGAATAATTAAACTAATGATTTTTCAAAGAAACTAAACTAAGTATAATATCAACAAAACAAACAAACTAATAATTTTTCAAAATTAAACTAAGCATGAGATCTAAAGAATAACCAAAATACTTTTTTTTAAAAAGAAAGTAAACTAAGCATAGTATCAACCAAGCAACCGAACTAATAATTTTTTAAAAACTAAACATGACATGATATTAATGGAATAACCACATAACTAATTATTTTGAAAAGAAACTAAACTAAGTATAATATCAAAAAAAAACAACCAAACTAATAATTTTTATAAATTAAATTAAGCATGAGATCAAAAGAATAATCAAACTAATGATTTAAAAAAAAAAACTAAACAAAGCATAATATGAACAAAACAACCAAACTAATAATTTTTAAAAATCTAAATTGATTTTTAATAGGATTAAACCAAGCAAAACATCAACAAAGCAACCAAAGTAACAATTTTCGAAAACTAAACTAAATGTGAGATCAACGGAATAACCAAACCAATGATTTTGAAAAGAAACTAAACTAAGCATGATTTCAATAAAGAAACCACACTAATACTTTTTAAAAATTAAATTAAGCACGAGATTAACAAAGTAACCAAACTAATGACTTTTAAAAGAATTCAACCAAGCATAATATCAACAAAAGAACCAAACTAATAATTTTTGAAACCTAAACTAAATATGAGATCAACTGAATAACTAAACTAATGGTTTTTAAAAGAATATAAACTAAGCATAATATCTACAAAACAAAGAGTCTAATAATTTTTTAAAACTAAACTACACATGAGATCAACAGAATAACCAAACTAATAATTTTTAATAGAAACTAAACTAAAGGTAATATCCACAAAGCAACCAAACTAATAATATTTAAAAATTAAGCTAAACACAAGATTAACAAAATAATCACACTAATGATTTTCTATTCAATTAAACCAATATCAACAAAACAACCAAATTAATGATTTTTTAAAAACTAAATCAAACATGAGATTAATGGAATAACCATATGACTAATAATTAAAAAAAAAAAAAAAACTAAACTAAGTATAATATCAACAAAGGAACCAAACTAATAATTTTTATAAACTAAACTAAGCATAAAACTAAAGAATAACCAAACTAATGATTTTTAAATAATACTAAACAAAGCATAATATGGAGAAAACAATCAAATTAATAATTTTTTAAAAACTAAACTAAACATGAGATTAACAGAATAACCAAACTCATGATTTTTAATAGAATTGAACCAAACAAAACATCAACGAAGCAACCAAGCTAGTAATTTTCAAAAACTAACCTAACATGAAATCAACAGAATAACCAAACTCATGATTTTCAAAAGAAACTAAACTAAGCATGATTTCAACAAAGAAACTACACTAATAATTTTTAAAAATTAGACTAAGAATGAGATTAATGAAGTAACTGAACTAATGATTTTTTGAAGAATTAAACCAAGCATAATATCAACAAAAGAACCAAACTAATAATTTTTGGAAACTAAACTAAATATCATATCAACCGAATAATTAAACTAATGATTTTTAAAACAAATTAAACTAAGCATAATATCAACAAAGCAACTAAACTAATAATTTTTAAAAACTAAACTAAACATGAGATCAATGGAATAACCAAATTAATGATTTTTAATAGAAACTAAACTAAAGGTGATATCCACAATGCGATCAAACTAATATTGTTTAAAAACTAAACTAAGTACAAGATTAACAAAATAATCAAACTAATGATTTTTTAAGATAATTAAATCAAGCATAATATTAATAGAGCAATCAAACTAAAAATATTTTAAAACTAAACTAAATATGAGATCAACTAAATAACTAAACTAATAACTTATTAAAGAAACTAAACTAAGCATAATATCAACATGATGACCAAACTAATAATTTTTAAAACCAAAACTAAACATGAGATTAATTGAATAACTAAACTAATGATTTTTAAAAGAAACTAAACTAAACATAATATCAACAAAGCAACTAAATTAATAATTTTTTAAAACTAGACCAAACATGAGATCAACAAAATAACCAAAGTAATAATTTTTTTTTTTAGAAAAAAACTAAACTAGGCATAATATCAACAAAACAACCAAACTAATATTTTTTTTGAAACAAAACTAAACATGTGATCAATAGAATAACCAAAATAATGATTTTTGAAAGAAACTTAACTAAGTATAATATTAACAAAGCAATCAAACTAATAATTTTTCAAAGACCAAACTAAACATGAGATTAACAAAATATCCAAACTACTGATTTTCAAAAGAATTAAACGAAGCAGAATATCAACAAAGTAACCAAACTAAATCAAAGTAAACCTAAAACATGAACTTTCAAATATGGGATCAATTTTACCAAAAATAAAAAAAAATAAAAACAAAATTAAAATAAATTTCAGACTTTTTATTTAATATGATGAACCAGAACAAAACTAAACTAAATTCAAACTTTTCAATTTAACAAAAAGAATCTATCTAAAAGAAAGCAAAATTCAAACTTTTTAAATTCAAACAAAGAATCACACCTAATTTAACAAACTCCTGACTTTCCAAATCAAAATTAAAATAAACTAGGATTTAACTTTTTAAACATAAATTAAAAATTTAAACTAAAGTAACAAGATTCTAATTTTTGAAACTAACTAGTAAGAATTCAAACCAAATCAAAACAAAGTTTTAGCTTTTAAAACTAACATTAAAAATCACTAACAAACTAAACAATTAGAACTCAAAACAACAAAATTAATGAACTAAAAAAATTTATATTTCAATCTAATGGTATGAAAACAAAATTAAAGATAACTAACTTACAAACCACAAATTAAGAATATATATATATAAAGGCTAACTTACCTTCCTTGCTCCCAATGTGTGGAATGCATGGCTATGGAGATTTACATGAGTGGATACATTGCCATCTTTGTCACCATAGACTGCGTATGGCTCTTCCTTTTTCCATGTAGCAGCTTGTATGTGAAGATCCTTTTGGTGTGCGTCCTACCCTTATGAAAGTTGCATACGTCTTTTATCTAGGATGTTGTGTGCTTCTCCCAATTCTCACATCTTCTAGCTGCATGTGAGACTCGGTCGGTCTAACAAATGCTTACTTTCCACTTATGTAGGCTTTCCGGAGATCACCCCATGGTTGTGTGTTTTCCTTCTTGGGGTGGCAGGTATAGAGGCTTTTAAGTGTGCGTGGGATGCCCATCTATGGATGCATGTGCTGAAAGTGTTGTGCATGGTGGAGGCCTCCTTTTTCCTTCTCAGAAGCGTTGTGCGTGAATGCTCTCTTTGAAAAAAATGCAATGGTGCGATTGCAACCTCATGTGGTAATGATTTCCTTGGAAAAAATCAGATAGTGTGATCGGATGTTGCGGCCTATTGTAAAAAGACCTCAATGGAATCTGCAACCTCCATGCCCCCCAAGAATGCAGCCTCCTCCAAAACCCTCTCTGATTTTGAACAAAAATATTCGACCTAAACCTACAATGTTCACATGAATTAAATAGTTGCTCAACCTAGTCATGAAATATTAATACACAACATCACTTCCTAGAATATGAGAACAAAAATATGGACAAGTAATTTCATATTCAGTTCCCTACGGGGTTAGTTAATTGGTCTCCTAGACTTCGTAGCAATATCATATAATTCTGGATAAAATAAATACAATGATATTTTCTTTAAACTTTATATAGGAATAGATAAGAACAACATAAAAAGCCAAATTTTTTTCTTTTACCCAAGCACCCATAAGCAAGGAGAAGACAACACTTGCTTCTACAGCATCCTCAACAACCAATTGCTTCAGTAACCTTCTTTGATCAGGATCCATTGTGGTTTCCCAAAGTTGTGTAGCATCATCTCCCCCAAGCTTGGATTGCACCCACAAAAATTAATATGAAAGCCTCAAAACAAAGATTTAACATCATGATATATAGACATGTAATTTCACATTCAATTCCCTACAGGGTTAGTTAATTCATAGCCTTAACTTGGCAGTAATATCAAATAATTTTGGATAAAATAAATACAATGATATTTCATTTAAACTTGTCCTCAAAATAAATACAATGATAAAATGACACTTGAACCTATTTTAAACTTGAGTGCCTACATTGAATGCTAACACAAGTTGGAGGGGGGTTCTCGAGCTTAATTTGATACCAAAGAAAAGACTCAAAATAAGAATCTCTGAGTATATTGAAATCATATCTATAGGCAACAATTAAAATAAATAAAATGATATTTCATTTACTGAATTGTTTGTTTGGTATATGTTTATCTTGGCACTATGAAAACATATAGACATATGTATTTTCCTATCCAACATATGCCATGTGCACCAACATGTCAGCTCATACATATGCCATGCTAATGAAGTCATCTGTGATTTGTGAAGACAAACATGCAAGCAACAAGAACAGTTAAATTTTCCATTTGACTTTTGAACCACCCACTAAATGTTGTATGATGCATTTGGGGGTAAGGAACACTAAAGATGTTTTAAGTTCTACATTAAGACTATAGCAATAATATACCTGTTTTCCCCTCTCAACCTACTCATTTCAGCAAAGAAAGCCCTAACAAGATGCTTATGAGTTGTGTTGCTACCCAGGCTAATGATTTCTAAACCTATCAAAGATGAAGGCTATTCTTAGCCTGCGCCAACATGTTTCTATGATCAAATTTCTACAGCAGTCTTGAATAACTTTACATTTTTTCATAGTCAAGCACACTTGTTGATAAAGGGAAAAAAGCATCGCTTAAACAACCAAAAATTTCTCCATAACATAGGATCTTATGGTAGTTTAATAAATAAATATGGTTGCGGCAACTTTGTTATTGACATGAGCAAGTCGATATGCCAACATGAAAACATAAACTGTATTCTATAAGCCTACAAGAAGCATGGGTTGGAAGTCAACCTAGACTTTTCTCTACTGCTTGTGGATCAACATAATATGATTCTCAAAATCAAAACAAAGACAAAAGACTATATACAACAAATGACCTAATGAATGATAAGTTTATAGAGTGAATTGTGTCAACTATATGAATAAAAAATTCACTGTAATAGAAGGACATAGAAATATCACAAGTATCTCTATGATTTACCAAAATCAATGCATGGGCTTTATGCATGTCTGAAATTTAGCAACATAAAATATCAAGTCAGCTTTCATTTCACTGAAGTAATTAGAAATAAAATTGACCAGGGCTTTGGTTACATTTATAATTATGCGATCTTTTAAACAATTGTAGTTGTATAGTACTTACATCGATATGAAGCCATCACTTGCTTGATTTTTTATAAGATTGGTTCTAGTGTTGCTAACTTGGGGTACCACTTTTGTGCTTGCTTTAGTCTTAACTGAAGCCCACAAACAATTAGAAACGTCACATTCATCAGTGTAGTTCTATACGCTGCATTTTTGAAGAATTTCAAAGCATAAAAGATTGTATCTCACCCAAGAAACTGGATTTTCCTTTACCCTGCTCTGAAGTTTCAACATTTTCCCAAAACCAAACAAGAAGATGAAAATTTTTTTTAAAAAAAAAAATTACAAGATCCAATGGTCATAAGAACCTATATTTAAAGAAAAAAAATGTGAAATTACACTATGTGATCAAAATAAACCTTCTTTTTCTATATTCCATTGAAAAGAGAAGAGGCATTGTAACTATAACAACCTTTAGATCACTTCTATCCACCTTGTTAACCCTCCTTATAATGACTTCCTTCAAGCAAAAAGAAATAATAAAATTGTCATGATTAGTTATTTGTTCTTAACAAATAAACCAAACTATATTCTGCAAACTCACAAACCTTGTCAGTACATGAGAGAGCCTCGCAGTCCTGGCAAAAATTAGAAAAAGGAAAGAAAAAACAACTCATTGATTAACATTTTTGTAGGTATAAGAAAAACCACAAAGTAGGTTGTGTATTTAGTTAACAGCATTAAAAGATTCAAGTACTAAACTAAAATTCTTTAAATATGAGAAAACTAATGAAGAATACCTTCGAGCATTATTAACATATTCATGGCCATGACCTTGGTCATTTGGTTATTAGAAGAGACCTTCAAATTTTTTGCTCTTGCTATTCTCCAGAAAAATAATGCACCATTTAATCTTTTAATGCACCATTTAATCAGAAAAAAATGAAAATAAAATTTCTGAAAAATAGCAAAGTACCTCTCTTTGAAGTATTACAAACACCAACACCTTGACTTATATTTGTTCCCATTTTACCCTATTAAACAACAAGAAAATTGTCAATACTTCATGGATGCAAGCAAAAGATAAAAAAGGATGAGAACGGAGGATGGAAATATTTTGCCCTAATAACACCACTTTGGCATTTTGCTGAACACATAATAGGGTGCAAGCAATATTAGAGAATGGGAAGAAGGGGGGAGGATGTTACGCTATTGCGTGCTCAAATTTATGTCCCTTGAAGTTACCTTTGCTCAAGCTTTGAGAAATAAATGAATTACCAAAACCAACTTGGAATTGTTACTCGGTTACTCTTTGTTAGTTAGCTTCACCCTTTCCAATTGAGTAATTGTTGTCTTTTCCTTTAGCAGATTTCTGCCTCTTATATTTATTCCAATGCATGTTTCTGGCCCTATTAAACACCAATTCCTTCGTTCTTATAACAAATAGTTGTAGGTTATGCTACAAACTTAGGTGGTGTTAGTTTTTTTACTTAATTCGAAATAGAACCTTAATGCTTAATAGTGTTAAACATTAGGTTGTTTGTTTTTGTAGTATTTTATTTCTATTAAATATTAAAAAGTAAAGAAAAATCAATATGTTATTTTTTCTATTTAGAAAAAGCTAAATATTTGGTTTTTTTATTAGTAAAAAGTTTATAATAAGTCATGAAAAAACAGAAAAACAAACAACCTAAATTCTAAAAATAAATTGTTTTCAGTAAAAAGCCAAAAAAACAAACACCCTCTTAGTCTAGTTGGGCCTTACAGGAACTATTTCGCTTGCCTTTATCCTTCTAGAAACCCTTGAGATTCCCCTTTATATCAGAAGGAAAATAAAATGAATAAAGACTTCAAAAGCATCATACTGCAAACCTTACCAAACAACCGCCAAAATCAACGAATGCTAAAGAAGAGGAGCAATTGAAATAACTTTTGAATCACTTGAATTGCTCTAAGCAATCCCTTTGTTGAACTGCATAGATTTCCTCTTACAGATAAAAAAGATAACAGTTAAAAGAACACAAGTTAACAAAAAGGCTCTTCTCTTCCAAGAAAAATAGCCATAATAGGGATACCTAAGGGAGACTTTTGTTCTCTTGGGTACCAGAAAATGTAAAACCTAAGATTCAAGAATTCTAACCCCCATTCTTCACCTACACTATCTTAGAACCCAATCAAATAGACTTTGGAAATTGTCAGTCATAAATGGTTGCTATTTGGGAATTAGAGCCCAAGAATAGCAGAATCTCCACTGGACTGATCTTTATAAAACCAGTTAGGTAAATTGAGGTGGTTTTTTTTTTTCTTTTGTTTTTCCAATTTTCAGTGAACAAAAACATAAAACATGAGACTCAAATTTTCATTTTCCTTTTCATTTCCTCTGTTTTGTCTGAAATCTATACATTACTAATTCAAAAGTTGGTAAAATCACACACCTTGTTGGGATTAAGGTCTCTCTCATGGTTCTACTAAAAAATTTGAAAACATAACATTGAATTCTGAGATAGCCATAAACAAAAACTTATTGTTGAAAACCAAATGATAAACATCAAACCATACTTACGTGCTACTAGGACCAACAGAATCACGGGAACCAATGTTAACCCTCTCATTCTCAGAATAAACCTCGAAACTTAAGCCAACTGTTTCCAATTAATATATGAGAATATAAAATTTCTCGTTATAGAAACAATGTAAAATGTACCACTCTTCAGATTTTTTTGATCTCCTGCAACTCGACTTGAAGCTGCATTCAATTTTCCCTAAATTTATGGAGACAAAAGTTTGATCACGATTCAAAACAGAGGAAAAGAAAAAGAGTTAGATAAGAATAAGAGTTGATATGTACCTTGACAACCACCATTTGGTTTTATACTTTTTCTTTTTCAGAATCTTCTGATGATCCAATACCCTACGAAGCAAAAGCAACATCCAAAGTTCAGGTAGTCAATTTTTGTCTTTCCTTGTCTTTTCTAGGCAACCAAACAGAAATTAGGGTTCCGGGGAAATCGTGACAAAAATTCTTCCTCTTAACTAAACAGTTTCCGTTAATGACCTACTGGGTGAACGATCCTAGTTGCGGAACAGTTTCCATTTATGATCTATTTTGTTACTGAAAAATCAAAGGAAGGGAATGAAAGAAAAAAAAAAAAAAAAAGCGAGTGGGAATCTTGGAAACACCCATTTAGGACAGGAAAATCTGGATTTTCTCGGCAACCAAACGGAAAAAAGAAAAGTTAAAAAGATTGTAGAAAAAAAGGATAACAAGAATGGTGATCTCTCGCAGACAAGATGAGGGTGAAGAATGGTGAGCGTTGATTTGAAATGGTAGAAAAATCTCCTGTGATGTTCGCGGAAACCAGAAAAGAATAATGATGCATGTGTGATCTCTTGTTTCCAATGAAAAATGGATATCCAAGGGAAAATGGCCGTTCCATCCTCGAATATGAAGATCCAGAAACTCCAAAGATGGGTGTCTAATGATCCTTTCTCACTGTCGGTGGACTGCAATGGCTGTGATGAATATTGCTCTCCGATGACAATGAACTCTAATGGCGGTGATGACTCTCTATAAACGAACCAGCAAGCTTCAACGGTAGTGAACTACTCCGGCAGTGATGAACTCCATAGACGAACCAACAAGCTTCAACGGTGGTGAATTACTCCGATAGTTATTAACTTGCCTTTTTCAATGAGAATTTGCGCTCCGCCATAAAACACCCAAAAAGTGACTCCCTATGTCCGTGAAGAACTCTCCTCCAAAAAATGCCCAAAAAGATTCTCTATGTCGGTGATGAAGTCTCCTTTCCAAGAATGCCAGAAAGAGTTTCTCCGTGGGTGATGAAGTCTCTGTTTTTTCAGCCTCAAAAGTCTCTGGAACTATAGCTGTTACTCCATTCCCGGTGTGGTGTGCATGCTCCCTCAACAGAAAGATTCATCTTTTGGAGACTTCCCCAAAAACGGCCTCACGAATGCCTGGCAGTTCAAAAAGGTGACTGGCAATTAGCTTCCTTGCATGGGCTGTGGTGATGCTCCCTCACGTGAGACTCTTCTCGAAACCATCATGATGTCATGTCCCGGAAGAAAATGGATCCTTTTTAAAAGTCTCATCGTCATGCCGAATGCATGTCTCCATCTCACTCAGAGCGCATGTGTGATAGCCATCCAGAATGAACGTGCCTCTAACCTTCTGAGTCTTTTGGATCCCATGCATGAAGGTCAAAATTGCAATAGATTTTCCATCTTGAGTGAAAGAAGTCATTACACACGTATTCATCCTTTATCTCATCCAAGCACTAGAATAATTGCAAAAAGATAGGGCCTGTTTTTTAAATTTGTTTTTAAAATAGAGAACAAAAAATAGGTTTTTAGAATTTTTAAAAAACTAGCAAGATGTTTTAAAAAATAGTATTAAAAAAAAAAAAAACAAGAAGTTTGTTTGGATTAAAGAATTTGTATTATTTTTAAAAACAATATATTACTTTTATTTTATAAAAATTTTATAAAATTAATTTATAATAATATGACATTAAATTCAAGTTAAGTCTTATTAAAAAAATAAAAATTAAATTCATAATTATATATATAAGTTAAAGATAAATGATTTTTAAAAAATTATGAAACAATTTTTTTTTTTTTAATGTAATGAAACAAAAATTTATATAAGATAAAAATAATTTTAATATTCATTTTTAATACAAGTCAATTAAGTATTTTAATTCATTTTTAAAAAATATTGTTTGATCATGATTTTTTATGTTTTTTTTTAGAAACTTTTTTAATGTTAAAGAATCAAAAAAAAGTTTTTTAATGTTTTATAAAATTAAGGATATTTGATAAGTTATTATTATAAAAGGATTTTAAAAATAAAAAACAAAAAGACTTATAACATTTGTATTGGTTCTAGTCTTTATGTTTACAACTCTCTTGACAGATGATGCAGCTGAAACCTTCTTCTCAGCCATCATAGAGGTTGCTCTTTCTTTGCCTAATCGAATTCCAAACAAACTATCAATTCCATCATTCCCAATTGAAGCTGTTCTGAGTATTTTGGGATACAACAAAGAGTTCTTCATAGCCCTCCATGAGCAGATCAACTGAGCTACTGCTGATTTTACTAGTGTTAGAGATTCAAATCAAACAAGGTCTTGCCTGATTTGCATAAAGAAGGCAAATGAGGTTTGTGCTTTGCTTCAGAACAACCAGGAAGAGCCTGCTCCAAATACTCTGCCAAAAACTCGAACTGCTCAGAAATTGAAAGTGCCTGAGTCAGATGATCCGTAATTTCTGGATCCCAATCTATTTCCCAGGAAGCTACCTTCCTCTTTTGGCACATCTCGAATACATTCTTAAATTCCCCAAGAGTTTCATAACCCAATTTCCTTTCCACGTCATCAGGTGAAGACAAGCTAACAAATGCAACTGCAAGCAAGCCTAAAGCAGAGAACTCCACAGGTTCAATGTAACCCATTGACAGACTATAAATTGAAAAGTGCAAGATGATACATTAGGAGGATATTCCCGAATCATAGCCTTAACATTATCTGGGTGAACCTTGTTCAAGGCTATGGGTCCATCAGATGCAGTTCTATCATGGGAAAAAAAAAATAGCACTGTGTTCAAGCATAATTTGGGGTCAATGGGAAGGTTTCCTCTAAATTGACTTCTTTGGCGTCCTTCAACTGCTTCAGCATCATTCATGTTGTTAGCTGAAATCTCCAACTCCAGCATTCGTTCTTTTCTTATTCTCAAAGCAGAACTTCCCCAGAGATAATCCATAGCAGCAATACTTCTAGATTTTAATCTGTCATTAGACTCAATCTCATGCATGAGACTGTAAATTTCAAAATCAACTTCATCAAACATTGCTCCATAAGAAGACCAAAGCAATGAGATTAGTTCTCTGGAATTTATGTCAACATATTTTTTTTTTAAAATCAGAACCACCCCAGTTATTTAATTCCTTTGCTAAAGCCACAGCAGACTCCATATTCAAAGTCTTCCTTCTGCTTCCCCAGGCAAACCTGATTTGGTGGGAAATCGTTTAACTTGCATGGTAGCAAGAACGAGCTTCTGGCTGTTCACCGCATGCAGTGCATTTCTTTCCCTTGAGAACTCCAGTAGCAGCTAAAATTTATTGTCCATGGCAAATGGATGCATCTGGCTTTCCTGTCTCCATGAATTCTTTCACAAAGGCAAAAACTTCCTCATTTAATGCTAAGCATTCTGGTGCTCGGCCTCCAGGGATAACAAAAGCATCATAGCTTGGGATGCTTAGATCTTCAAAAGTGGCTGTGAGAGTGAAATCATGGCCTGGCTTCTAACTGTAAGTTTGACCACCTCATAGTCTTCCATGTAATCCCCACACAAAAATAAAATCAATTTATCTGATATGCTGGTGATTTCCTCCTCGATAGTGGCAAACTTTAATTGCTCAAAAGAATAGGATCTTTCAGTGATTTTTGTTTTCTGATGGAAGGGGCTGCCAAAACCAAAGCAACAGAAGCTCCCAGCAATGTCATCAATTGTCTTTCAACAGAAGCTTGATGGTGGACTGATTCTTCAATCAACTTGGTACACATCCTGGCTTCCTCATCTTGGCTTTCAACTTTGGATCACATAATTCTCAGTGTCTCTCAACCACTTGTCAGATGGCACTTGGTTCCAAAAAATTGGATGGCACCACCCCTGAAATTCTAGAACAAATGATTCACTAGAGAAGTGTGAGTTCTAGAACAAATAATTCACTAGAAAGATAGAGGGAAAATGCTAACAGCCTATGCTTGTGCGTCATCTTCCAGTAATCATCCTGGTCCTGGAAAGAAATTAACCTAAAACATGGGATGCATAACCAGAAAATAAAAATATACAGAAGAGCAACTTTAGCACAAGAAAAGGGACATGTATGATGGTGTTTGCACATTGGAATAAAATTAAAAATAAAAGACTAAAAGATTGTAACGTCTGATGGTTCTAAAGTTGTTGCCCGCATTGAAGGATCAAGCAAAGGAATGAAAATGATTAATTAGGTGAGAAAAACAAGTGTATGGAGAAAACGACAACTCAAGTAAATAGCTGAGCACAATGGAAATGACGGGACTAGAGAATAGTTTTTAAGGAATAACAAGATTTATAACACAAATTTGAGACAAGAATTGCACAAAAAACTAGTAACCAGAATTTATAATATATTCCCTTTCACGTCCCTATAATTAATTTCGTTTGTCACGCTTTATTTATTTTGAAGGCCTGTTTAGCCATGATTTTTCAAACATAAGAATATTTTTTAAAATCGTATTCAAATTAAAGAAGAAAAAAAATAGTTTTTAAAATCTTTTAAAGACAAAAGTGTTTGACATGATGTTTTAAAAAATGATTAATGGATTAAAAGAGACAAAAATATCTCAAATTTGTAAAATTAATCTCTCATATTTGAATTTGAAGAGTAACCTATTTTTAATATAAATATATTTGAATATTTTTATTATTTATATATGTATTTTAAAAGAAATGGTTATTTTGCAAGAAAAAAATAAGGGTATTTTTTGTCCAAAGTGGGGATGATTTCATCCATTTTAATCCATTATCCCTTTAAAAAATAGTTTTTTCAAACAAAAAATGAAAAACTTATTTAGATGAAATAATTTATATTATTTTTAAAAATAATATATTACTTTATTTTATAAATATTTTATCAATTTAATTTATCATAATATGAATTCAAATTCAAGTTAAGTCTAAAGTAATAAATAAATAAATCTACAATTATGCATGAGTTAAAGATAAATAATTTTTTAAATTATGAAACAATTTTTTTATTCCAATGAAACAAAAATTAACTATAAGATAAAAATAATTTTAATATTCATTTTTAATACAAGTAAAATAAGCACTTTAATTTTTTTTTTTTAATTTCTTATTTGACCATGATTTCTTATGCTTATTTTTAAAAATTGTTTTTAAGTTAAAGAACCAAAAAAGTTTTTTAATTTTTTTATAAAAATAAGGATATTTGGCAAGTTGTTTTCATAAAATCATTTTAAAAATAAAGAACAAAAAGACTTGTTTGGATAAATTGTTTTTTTTTGAAAAAAAATATTTTTATTTTGTAAAAACATTTTAAATTTAATTTATATAATATTAATTAATTAAATTTAATTGAAGTCTTATTGAAAATGAAAATAATTTTGTAATTATATTAGTATTCAAATTTTAACATAATATTCTACAATGTTTTGATTTAATCTATAATTAATTGGATCAATTTTTTATTACAAATTATTCTTCAAAATTAAATAATTTATTAGAGAATTTAAATTATTAATTATGACTTACTTGATTTATAATATATTTACATGGTGAAAATTTTTTTTAAAAAAATAATTGTGCATATAAGATAAATAGTAAAGTTATGACTATGATATATTAATTTTTTTTTTTCAATGATTAAATTTATTTTTGAGTTCCAAATTATTTTAAAAAAAAATTAATCTTGATAATAATTAAATAAAAAGTGTCATTTGATTTTGAGTTCATTTGCCTAGTGAAAAAAAATTTAAAAATAATAATTTTTATGTAGAAGAGAAATAATAGAGTTGTTTTAAACTGATTTTTGTTCATAAATTTCTAGTAGTAATGAGTTTATTATTTAAGATTTAATTTTTTTAAAAAAATTAATAGACTTATTATCAAATCTAACACATTAAGTCTTGTTTAATTTGAAATTAATTCGTCTAACAAAAAAAAAATCGAAAAATAATTATTCTACGTAGAAGAGAAATAATAGAGTGTGTTTTTATATTGTTTTTAAAAATTGGTGAAAACAACTTTTACTTGTTCCTATTTCACTTGATTTTAAGTTAACATAACATCTTCATTTTACTTTTTTTTTTTCCCTTATTTATTCTAATTACCTTTACGATTTTTTTTGCTACTTTACAACCTCCACTATTACTCAGCCTTCTTTGCTATAATTATAATTTATGAGGTTATATGTCAATTTGATGATTAAGAATAAGATTTAAGTTAATTTTATCAAATAACTTTAATACTTAAAGTAAGAATTAAATAATAAGTTTTAAGTCAATAACTTAAGTACAATTTAACTTAAAAGTCAACTTAAATTATCAAGTAATAAATATTAAGTTTTACAAAACACTTCGTTAGCTTTCCTTGTCACTTCATCCACTCAATAGTTAGAAGATATTCAATAAATCAATTTAATGATTTAATGATTTAAATTTAAATTTATGAATAAATTAAATGTGTTTGATAAAATAATTTAATAACATAACTTCATATCAAAAATAATTTTTAACTATTAAATCAAAATAATTTACTTATTTTTAATTGCAAATCTCTTTTACCTCATATACTCCCGAAAGAGCATTACACAACCATGAATCTTTCACAACTCATATTTTATAATAAATATTTTTTAATTATCTTATACATCTATGATATATGTCTCATAAATAAATATTTTTAAAATTATCTTATACATTTATGATATATGTCTCATAAATAAATTTATTACTAGGATTAGTCAAAATAAATATTAGCTAAAATTGATAAATTTAGAATGGTGTCCAAATGATAAGAGTCCAATGGAACAAGTAATAAAATTATATTAAACCTAGGACGGTGTCCTAATAATTACAAACAAAATGAACAAATAATAAACTTATATATATCTGATAAGAGTCCAAAGAAACAAAAAATAAACTTAAATAGAATTTAGGATGGTCAATGATGAGAAACCAAAGGAACAAATAATAAATTTAGATAGAACCTAAGATGTCGTCTCAATGATAAGAGTCTAAAGAAACAATGAACTTAGATTTAACCTAGGATGGTGTCCTAATTATTAGAAACCAAATGAACAAATAATATACAAAGAATATAGCCTAGGATGACATCCCAACGATAAGAGTCCAAAAGAACAAATAATGAATTTAGATTGGACCTATGATTTCCCAATGATTAGTAACTAAAGGAACAAAAAATAAACTTAGAACCTAGGATTGTGTCCCAATGATGAGTAACCAAAGGAATATAGAATAAACTAACACAAAACCTAGGATAGGATCCCAATAATAAGAGTCCAAAAGAATAAAGAATAAACTTAGATTCAACCTAGGATGGTGTTCCAATGATAAGAAATGAAAGGAACAAATAATCAACATAGATAGAACTTAGGATGACATCCTAATGAAAAAACTCAAAAAGGAACAAAGAATAAACTTAGATTTAACCTAGGATGGTGTTCCAATGATAAGAAACCAAAGCAACAAATAATAAATTTAGATAGAACCTTGGGTGGCATCCCAATGATAAGAGTTGAAAGGAACAAAGAATAAACTTATATTGAACCTAGGATGGTATCCCAATGATCAGAAAAAAAAAAACAACAACAACAAATAATAAACTTAACTAGAACCTAAGATGACATCCTAATGAAAGAGTCCTAAGGATCAAAGAATAAACTCAAATTGCATCTAGGATGGTTTCCCAATTATTAGAAACCAAAGGGACAAATAAAAGCTTAGATAGAACCTAAGATGACGTCCCAAAGATAAGAGTCCAAAGGAACAAGGAATAAATTTAGATTGAACCTATGACGATATCCCAATGATAGGAAACCAAATGAACAAATAACAAACTTAGATAGGACCTAGGATAATGTCCTAATGATAAGGATCCAAAGGAACGAATAATGAACTTAGATTACACCTAGGATGGTGTCGCAATAATGAGAAGCCAATGAAACATAAAATAAATTTAGATAAGAGTCCAAAGGAAAATTGAATTAAGTTAGATACAATGTACGATAGCACTGCAATGATAAGAGTCTAAAGGAATAAAGAATAAAATTAAACCTAATATGGTGTCTCAATAATTAGAAACCAAATTAACAAATAATTAACTTAGATGCAACCTATGATAGCGTCCTAATGATAAAAGTCCAAAGAAACAAAGAATTAACTTAGAACTTATGATGGTGTCCCAATGATGAATAACCAAAGGAACAAAAAATAAACTTAGATAGATAAACTTAGATGGTGTCCCTTGTAGAATTGAGTAGAAAAACTGATCTTGGTTGATGACGATATCTCTACATCATTCCCAATGAGTAGATTGTTATCTACCTACAAGATCTTAGAGCACTACCACGCTTCCCTTCACTTTCTTGTACATACAAGACCCTTTGTTATGAAAATATATGGTTACATCATATAGATGTTAATATCAAGATAAACGTTTAAGAACACTATCTTGACATCTTATTGCAATATCTCATAAATTAGATACACTGCAATGGATAAGAGTACTCTAATGGATTTGATTATAACTACTGGTGAAAAGGTTTCCTATAATCAAAACAATGTTTCAAACTATAACCTTTAGCTACAACCTAACCACTTAAATCTCAACCTTTCCATCTACTCCTTTGTTCATTTTGTAGACCAACTTCCACTTATGAGTTTTATCCCTTCAGGTGCTTCTACAAGAACCCAAACTACATTAAAATTATAAGGATTCTAACTATCATTCATAGCTCCTTGTCGAGTTATGAGCACCAACACACTCATTGCTCCATCATAATATATGGAGTATAAACCTCCCACTATGATGTACTCATGTATTGGAAGTAATAGGAATGTTATGTCTCTATACCTTTGGATCTATAGTATCTTGTGTATAGTGAAACCATCTTCTAATGTTTTTTTTTAGTCTATATCAATGTTTGCCTTATTACATATCATACAATCTTTATCAAAAAATTAAAAAATTGTTTTTAAAAATTCCTAACACTGTTTGACCGTTGTTCTTAGGAAAACGATTTTTAAAAACAAAGTGAAATAAAGAATAGTTTTTAGAGAATAAGTAGAAATTGTTTTCACTAGTTTTTAAAAATAGTAGTAAAACACATAAAACTTTAGAAAAATAATAAAAACAAATAAAATTGAATATGATCCCACTCTCTTTCTCTTTTCACAATATAATATCGATATAAAAAATTTTAAAATATGATTTTCCTTTAAATTACACGTATTTTTCTTTTTCTTTTATTTTTTTTTAAATTCATTACACAAATAAATTTCAAATCAAATTATACTTAATACATAAAATTTATTAATTTTTAAAAATAATTTAAAACTCAAAAACCAATTTAATTAATATTAAGAAGGAGCTCAATAATATTAATAAGCTATAGACCAAAATTTATTTTAAAAGTATGAGTTAGGTTTTAATAAAACATCATAAAACTCATTCTTGTTATTTAGCTTAAAAACATTTTTTAAAAATTAGAGCCCATTTAGCAGAGTTTTTAAAAACAACTTTCTGTTTTTTAGAAGCATAAAATAATTTTTAAAAATTCATAATACCGTTTAATTATTGTTCTCTGTTTCTAATTTTTAAAATCAAAGTGAAATAGATAATAACTTTTAAATAACAAGTAAAGTTGTTTTCATCAATTTATAAAAATAATAGAAAAACACACATGCTATTATTTCTTCTACATAGAATCATTAATTTTCGATTTTTTTAGGCAAATTAACTTCAAATTAAATAAGACTTAATATGTTAGATTTGTTAACAAATCTATTAATTTTTAAAACTTAAATAATAAACTCATTAATACCATAAATTTATAAATAAAAATTGGTTTTAAAAAACTTTATTGTTTCTCTTCTATATAAAATTATCATTTTCTGATTTTTTTTTTTCCAGTTGGTAAATGAATTTCAAATTAAATAAGACTTCATATATTGGATTCATTAACAACTCTAATAATTTTTTTAAATAATTTAAAACTCAAATAATAAACTTATTAAGACCATAAATTTATGAATAAAAATTGATTTACAATGACTCTATTATTTATTTTATGCACATAATTATTGTTTTATAAATTTTCTCACTAGAAAAATGAACTTCAAATCAAGTGGTATTTTTTATTGAATTTATTAATGAGTTTAAATTTTTTTGAAATAATTTGCAACTCAAAAATAAATATAATCATTAAAAAAAAACACACATATATAAGGAGTCATAACTTTACTATTTATCCTATATACACAACTATTCTTTTGAAAATTTTCTCACTAGGTAAATAGATTATAATAAGACATGATTAATAATTTTAATTCTTTAATAAATCATTTCATTTTTAAGATTAATTTGTAATAAAAAATTGGTCCAATTAATTGTAGATTAAATCAAAATATTGTAGAATATTATGTTCAAAATCGAATACTAAATGTGTGCATATATAATAAAAAACTTGCTCATTTATATGTTAAAAAAGTAAAGCTTTATTCATTATTCATTTTAAATAATATACTATTGAAAAGTAGTATTATTCAGTTTAACAAAAATAAAATAAAAAATATAAAAATGTTAATATCCTTATATTTCTAATATATAATAAAACAATATATTTTCTACTAAAAATATAATTTATGGTTTTATTATAATATTAGTATTTATGTTTTATTAAAAACAATCTATTTTTTTAAAGTAGTATTATTTGGTTTACCAAAAATAAAATAAAAAATATAAAAATGTTAATATTCTTATATTTCTAATATATAATAAAATAGTATATTTTCTACTAAAAATATAATTTATGGTTTTATTATAATATTAGTATTTATGTTTTATTAAAAACAATCTATTTTTTTAATTTATTTAAAATTACAAAATTATTTTCATTTTCAATTAAATTTAATTAATTAATATTATATAAATTGAATTTAATTTATTTTTACAAAATGAAAACAAATTTTTTTAAACCATTTATCCAAACAAGTCTTTTTATTTTTTATTTTTAAAATCCTTTTATAAAAATAACTTGCTAAATACCTTTATTTTTAACTATTTTTTAAAGCATCTAGTAAAATACTTTTATTTTAAAAGAATTTAGTCATGGCTTTTTTTCTCTCTAATTTAGAAACGATTTTAAAAACAAACGAAATTAAAGATTGGGACATGAAAATATTATAAATTCTGGTTAAATGAGGCCAATGAGATACAAATATCATACTCATTCTTTAGTCTTCAGACTTCCTCTCTTTCACCTCTTTTCTTCTCCTTTTCTCTTTTATGTACCTTATTGTCGTCACGATCTCACCTTTTCGTTCCAAACAAATTTTTTCCCCTGGTAGCATAGAAAGTGAAAGAAACTGGAGGTAGAAAGACGAGGCTCTTGTGTCTCATCTATGGTGGCATCTCCCCGGAGTGGAATCTAGGGCGCGGCGGAAGCCATAGGCTTGAAAGAAGGGGAAGTGAAAGGCGGAGGACTTTTGAGTTTCATTGGCCGAGAGGCTAGGGCACTGTTTAATTTGGTTCGATCTCGGTGTGGAACCTCGGGGAATCAACTTTGTGTGTAGTGGTTTTGTGGTTGTGGGATTTTGGAAACCTTAGATTTGGTTCAAGGTTGTGTGGTTGGCTGATTAAGCTAGGGGCGGGGCTGCCCATGCGATTGACTGGGTTTTCATGCCGTCAAAACCATTGCCTTGGGATTGGAAGGACTTCTTCAAGGAGAGGACGCACGAGAGGTCGGAGTCTTTAAGTTTGCTGCAAGATAGAGGACTCGCATCAGGGTTCTTGGGAGTTTGCTCGCCGGGATCGGCAGACTTGCACCGCCCTACAGGTGAGATGAATCCCACCGGGTTCTTGATGATGTCGGTTTTGGTTTAAACCAAGAAAAATAATCGGGTTCTTGGAAAATTTGGTCTTCGAGCCCTTTTGTTTTTTATGATTTGTTCCTTTTTGGTTTTTAATTTTGAATTTATTCTCTCCACAGAAGAAGCACGAGAGGTCGGAGTCTTTAGGTTTGCTGTAAGATAGAGGGACTCGCATCAGGTTCTTGGGAGTTTGCTCGCCAGGATCGGTAGACTTTCGCCCTCTTACAGGTGAGTTATGAATCCGGGTTCTTGATGATTGTGATGAAATTCGTAGGTTTTGGTTTAAACCAAGAATAATAATAGGGTTCTTAGAAAATTTAGCCTAGTCCTTTTGTTTTGTTTTTATTTTTATGATTTGTTCTTTTTTGGTTTTTGATTTTGAATTTATTCTCTCCATGGGTTTGATTCTTTGTTTTAGGGAATTAGTTTTTGATGATGATTCTTTCATGGTTATTGTAGATCTGTTTTTTTTAGTCCATTTGTTTGTTAATGTGCTGTTTAGTTGTGCAGAAATTGTAATTAAAAAAACAGATAGTTTTTTTTTTATCTCTTTTAAGTCAAGTAAAACTACCTGTAATAAGAAAGTTCTAGGTTTTAAAATTTTCAAGTTTCATCGTGTTCTTTGGTATTTTGATTTACTATGAACTCATTTTGTATGAATATAGGCTATAGTTATTACTGTTTCTGGAAAGGCTTGTTTGGTTCATGATTTTTTTTCTTAGCTTACCTTACCTACAACTAAACTATTGAATGTTTAATATCTGAAGTTGTGATGCATAAGCCACATTTCATTTAGGTTTTTTAAATTTACAATATCAGTGACGTTCATTGAAGGCACCACTTTAGGTTAATAGTCAGCTTTTAACAAGTTATTAATTCTATGGAGTTAAGTACTTTTTTCAGTTGAATTTTTGGTTATTAGTATTTTACCTATTAAATTTCTTATTATGAAAATTTGGTTTTATTATTTCTATTTAAATCTAATGAGAAATTTGTTTTGTGAATATTTTTTTTAGCAATCTTGAGTTCGCTTAGAAAGATTTCTTGCTGCAAAATGTTAGAGAATTGTGTCAGTCCAATTGAAATTTTTTCATGAAAACCCATAAAGGTACAAAACAGAGGGAAGAAAAACAAAATTCAAAAATACTGTTGACAAATGACGAATATTTTTTCTTTGTTCATAAAATAGATTTTCTTATAGACTAGGAAATGCATTTATATTTTTTCCTTTTATTATTAACCTTTTTTGGCCAATTATAAATCTATGACATGGATTTTGATTACTACTCAAAAAGTGCTATTTGATAGCTTATAATTAATCCTTTTAAACACTTTTGAGTAGTAGTTTTGGCCTTTTAACTCAATTGGCATGTTAAGGACCCTTGAAAGCAATTTTAATCACTTTGTGTAAGTTTTGGTGTTTTTGTTAGTATTTTGATCACCAAAGCAATTCAAGTTTGAGGAGAATTTTGAGGAATCTTGGGCAAAGCTTGGAAGTCATTTGCCAAGAGTAAATCTGGAATGCAAGGAGAAAAAGTAAAGAGAATCTGCCATGAAGCATATTCTTGATGACAGTCGTAGCAGCCACTTTTGGAGCACTTTCTGGAGTCCAATTGATGCATGTTATATACCATTCAAAGCTCAGGAAGTCAACAATCTAATGCTTCAAACGGTGTGCAATTCGGAGTTGAAATGAAGAAGTTGCAGCCAGTGCAAGCCAATCACTCCAAGCTGAAGGAAGCATTTTGCAAAGTGCTGCGAAATCACCCTTTTGTTGCGAAGTGATTTCGCAGCCTTTTTGTACAGTAGGGTGTATTTCCTTCTGAAGTTGCCCGACATATGCCGCAAGTTGGGAGCTGAGAACCTCAAGGTGGAAGCCAACTTCGCAGCCTTGCGAGAATAGCTTTTTGTTGCGAAGTGATTTCGCAGCCCTTCTTGAGTGTCTGCGAAATCTCGCAGACACCATTTTCTCTTGCGAAATGGTTCCTGGAGCATCCCGATATTTGCTACCGACATTTGGAGATATTTTCTATTAGATTTTTGTTGTCTAAATTCCAAAATACTCCTTGTAAGCCACCAATTACAAGATTCCTTAGCTTTTAAGTTAGTAAAAAGAGAAAATATCTATGTAATAATTAGTTTTATATTATATTCATATAATTACCTCTCGGGAGCCTGTTCTCAGAGAGGAGATCCTTTTGTAAAGTTTTGGGTAAGCAAGTAAAGTTCAGTTCTTTGTATTGCCTTACCTTCTCACTTTGTATTTTTATTTTCTTACTAAGTTATGAACTCTCTGAGGAGTTTTTCCCAGAGAATGAGTAACTAAACCTCTAATTCCTTGGAGCTAAGGTTGCCGGGGAAGGTTCCAAGTGCAAGAATGCAAAGCTTTGTGGTTTCAGCCAGTAATGAAGAGGAAGTGAAATCCTTTAGTGATTTCTATGTTTTTAGTTAACTTAAAACACCTTAGAGTCACCTGGGCCAACACTTGGTAAGGCAAGTGATTTCCAACCATGGAAATGCACTAGTTTACCCCTTGCGAGCCTCTGGGAGGTGACTTTAAGGTAGGATTTTCTGGAATTGCCAACACTTGGTAAGCTTTTGGACTCCAAGGAGACATCCATTAGTTATCTCTTGCGAGCTTGAGAAGGGAAGTCCAAGGTTAAAGATCACCTTGAATGGTTAAGGCTTAGTGAGAGGCTTGAACCATTGCAAGTTGCATCAGTGAGAGAATTAAAGTTGAAATCTAATTAAAGGATGTATCTGTACAAAACCGGTTAGAGAATTGACTATATGTTGAATCTCTAACGCGAGGAAATGAACCATCTGACCAGAGCTATGTCTTTTGCATGAGGAACCACCCTAGTGAACCTAACTCTCCAAGGAATGTTTTTCTTCCTAAGTTATTCCCATTACTTGTTGTGTTAGTTAGTTTAAGTCTAAATCTTTACCAATCAAAGTTTGTGTTTTATTTCTTAAGCTAACCTTGAAATGAAACAAGACCAATTCACTTTGAATTGGTATCATTGATAACTTGTTAATCCTTCCCAGTGAACGATCCTAGAGCCACTATACTATAGTAGCTTTTTCTTTGCTACCCTAGTATATGGTGTTATAGGTTATAAATTTTGTTGATTACTCCCTCAAACAAGGAGCACCAGTTGGACACGAATCAGCTGAGACACCAATTAGGCATGAATCAAATGGCGCCGTTGCCGGGGAAGGTGTCAATTTTATAGTGATACCATTTTTGAGCACTTGTGATTTTCATCACAAGTTGGTAACGTTTCTTTCACTTTACTAATTCTCATTCTTTCTTTATTTATTCATAATCCAAGTTTATCTTTTAAAATTTAGCCTAGTTTAATTTTGTTATTGTAGCCCTGTTTCTGTTGTTGTCCTTTATTTTCATTTAAGTTGCAGATAGATACTAGTTGTGTATGCCAAAGTGGATACGAGACAGTGGAGGAAGGCTTGTTAAGTGTGATACACCTCAGAACAAAGAATTCGAATTGAGCTTGAATATCATGGAAGCTACACCTGAAGATCAGCATAGTCACCAAGGTCGTCAAGACAACCTTAATGAATTCAGATCAATGAGGGACCGCATGCATCCATTTCGTATGAGTGCACCATCATGTATAGTGCCCCTTATAGAGCAGCTAGTGATCAGACCGTATCTTGTTCCACTTCTACTAACTTTCCATGGGATGGAAAGTGAGAATCCGTATGCACACATCAAGGAATTTGAAAGATGTTTGTAATACATTCCAAGAGGGAGGAGCTTCAATTGATTTGATGAGGCTTAAGTTATTTCCTTTTACTTTAAAGGATAAGGCCAAAATTTGGCTTAATTCTTTAAGGCCAAGGAGTATCCATTCTTGGACTGACTTACAAGCTGAATTCCTCAAGAAATTTTTTCCCACTCATAGAACAAATGGCTTGAAAAGGCAAATTTCAAACTTCTCAGCTAAAGAGAATGAGAAATTCTATGAGTGTTTGGAAAGATATATGGAAGCTATAAATGCTTGCCCTCACCATGGCTTTGATACTTGGTTATTGGTGAGCTATTTTTATGATGGTATGTCCTCCTCAATGAAGCAACTCCTCGAGACAATGTGTGGAGGAGATTTCATGAGCAAAAATCCAGAGGAAGCTATGGATTTCTTGAGCTATGTGGCTGAAGTTTCAAGGGGATGGGATGAACCAACCAAAGGAGAAGTGGGTAAGATGAAGTCTCAACGGAATGCTTTCAATGCAAAGGCTGGGATGTATACCTTGAAAGAAGATGATGATGATATGAAAGCAAAGTTGGCAGCTATGACAAGAAGATTGGAGGAGCTGGAGCTGAAAAGAATTCATGAAGTGCAAGCTGTTGCTGAAGCACCAGTGCAAGTGAAGCTGTGTCCTAATTGTCAATCATATGACCATTTGGTGGAGGAATGCCCTGCAATTTCAGCTGAAAGGGAAATGTTTAGAGATCAAGCAAATGTTGTTGGACAATTCAAGCCCAATAACAATGCGCCTTATGGAAATACCTACAACTCAAGTTGGAGGAATCATCCAAATTTCTCATGGAAAGCCAGAGCAACTCAATACCAACAGCCGGATCCACCATCTCAACAATCTTCAAGTCTTGAACAAGCAATGGCTAATCTCAGCAAGGTAGTGGGAGATTTTGTTGGAAACCAAGAAGCCACCAATGCTCAAATCAATCAAAGAATTGACAGAGTGGAGAGTATGTTGAATAAAAGGATGGATGGAATACAAAATGATATGAACCAAAAGTTTGATAACATCCAATATTCAATTTCAAGGCTTACAAATTTGAACACACTACAAGAAAAGGGAAGATTTCCTTCTCAACCCCACCAGAACCCCAAAGGTGTCCATGAAGTGGAAAGCCAAGAGGGAGAATCATCGCAGACGAAAGATGTCAAAGCCTTGATCACTCTAAGGAGTGGTAAAAAAATTGAGAAGCCAACACCCGAGTCACATGTTGAGAAAGAAGAAGAGATAAAGAAAGGAAAGGAAATGGAAGATAAAGAGAGTGAGATCAGTGAAGAAACGAAGGACTCTGATTCAACAATGAATGCAATTCCAGAGAAGGAACTTATGAAGGAAGAAATGCTGAAGAAATCAACTTCTCCACCTTTTCCTCAAGCATTACATGGGAAAAAGGGAATTAGAAATGCAGCTGAAATCCTTGAAGTATTGAGACAAGTGAAAGTCAATATTCCACTGCTGGATATGATTAAACAAGTTCCAACATATGCAAAATTCCTTAAGGACTTATGTACTATCAAAAGAGGGTTGACTGTAAACAAGAAAGCCTTCTTGACTGAGCAAGTAAGTGCAATCTTACAATGTAAGTCTCCTTTGAAGTACAAAGACCCGGGAAGTCCTACCATTTCAATCATGATTGAAGGAAAGATAGTGGAAAAAGCCTTGTTAGATTTGGGAGCAAGTGTGAATTTGCTTCCATATTCCGTCTACAAGCAATTGGGACTTAGGGAATTGAAGCCAACAACAATCACTCTATCTCTAGCAGATAGATCAGTAAAAATCCCAAGGGGGGTAATTGAGGATGTCTTGGTTCAAGTGGATAATTTCTACTATCCAGTAGATTTTATTGTTTTTGATACAGATCTTACTGTAAAGGAAGCAAATTTAGTTCCTATCATCCTTGGAAGGCCATTTCTTGCTACCTCAAATGCAATCATCAATTGCAGGAATGGGCTGATGCAACTCACTTTTGGCAACATGACACTGGATCTCAATATTTTCTATATGTCTAAAAAGCAAATCACTTCGGAAGAAGAAGAAGGTCCAGAAGAGCTGTGCATTATTGATACTTTGGTGGAGGAGCACTGTAATCAAAATATGCAAGGCAAGTTGAATGAAAGTCTTATGGATTTTGAGGAAGGTTTGTCTAAATCTCCTACTGTGCTTGCTACTCTACAAAGTTGGAGAAAGATAGAAGAAATTCTACCTTTGTTCAATAAAGAAGAAGAGACAGCAACTGAAAAAGAAACTCCAAAACTCAATCTGAAGCCTTTACTTGTGGAGCTGAAATATACATATCTTGAAGAAAATAATCAATGTCCTGTTGTGATATCTTCATCTCTGACCAGTCATCAAGAGAATTGTTTAATGGAAGTTCTCAAGAGGTGTAAGAAGGCAATAGGATGGCAAGTATTCGACTTGAAAGGCATTAGTCCTTTAGTTTGTACTCATCATATATATATGGAGGAGGAAGCAAAGCCAATTCATCAACTTCAAAGAAGATTGAATCCTCATCTACAGGAGGTGGTGCGAGCTGAGGTGCTGAAGCTACTTCAAGCAGGAATCATTTACCCTATATCTGATAGCCCTTGGGTGAGTCCTACTCAAGTGGTACCAAAGAAGTCAGGGATCACAGTGGTTCAAAATGAAAAAGGAGAAGAAATTACCACACGCCTCACTTCAGGTTGGAGGGTGTGTATTGATTATAGAAAGTTGAATGCTGTAACCAGGAAAGATCATTTTCCATTGCCATTTATTGACCAAGTGCTGGAGAGAGTCTCTGGACATCCGTTCTATTGCTTCTTGGATGGGTATTCAGGGTATTTTTAGATTGAAATTGATGTGGCAGATCAGGAAAAGACCACTTTTACATGTCCATTTGGAACATATGCTTATAGGAGAATGCCTTTTGGTTTATGCAATGCATCTGCTACATTTCAAAGATGTATGTTGAGTATTTTCAGTGATATGGTTGAGCGAATTATGGAGGTTTTCATGGATGACATCATCGTATATGGAGGTACATTTGAGGAATGCTTAGTTAATTTGGAAGCAGTTCTTCACAGATGCATTGAAAAAGACCTGGTGCTCAACTGGGAGAAATGCCATTTTATGGTACGTCAAGGAATTGTCCTTGGCCATATCATCTCTAAAAAAGGCATTGAAGTTGATAAAGCAAAGGTGGAGCTTATTGTCAAATTGTCATCCCCAACAACTGTAAAAGGAGTAAGGCAGTTCCTTGGCCATGCAGGGTTCTATAGGAGATTTATAAAAGGTTTTTCAAGTCTTTCAAAACCTCTTTGTGAGCTGTTAGCTAAGGATGCTAAATTTATATGGGATGAAAGGTGTCAAAATAGCTTTGATCAACTGAAGAAATTTTTAACAACAACTCCAATAGTGAGAGCCCCTAACTGGCAATTACCTTTTGAACTGATGTGTGATGCCAGTGACTTTGCTATAGGAGCTGTACTTGGCCAAAGTGAAGATGGGAAGCCCTATGTGATTTACTATGCAAGTAAAACACTGAATGAAGCTCAAAGGAACTACACAACTACAGAGAAAGAATTGTTAGCTGTGGTATTTGCTTTGGACAAATTTCGTGCTTATTTAGTGGGGTCTTTCATCATTGTCTTCACTGACCATTCAGCCTTGAAGTATTTATTGACAAAGCAAGATGCAAAAGCAAGGTTGATTAGATGGATTATTTTGTTACAAGAATTCGATCTCCAAATCAAAGATAAGAAAGGAGTGGAGAATGTGGTAGCTGACCACCTTTCGAGGTTAGTTATAGCACATAATTCCCATCCCTTGCCTATTAATGATGATTTTCCTGAAGAATCACTCATGTTCCTAGTGAAAACTCCTTGGTATGCTCATATTGCTAATTATTTAGTAACTGGTGAAATTCCAAGTGAGTGGAATGCACAGGACAGGAAGCACTTCTTTGCCAAAATTCATGCTTATTATTGGGAAGAGCCCTTTCTTTTTAAGTATTATGCAGATCAGATCATAAGGAAGTGTGTCCCTGAAGATGAGCAGCAAGGGATTCTATCTCATTGTCATGAGAATGCATGTGGAGGCCACTTTGCCTCTCAGAAAACAGCTATGAAGGTGTTGCAATCAGGGTTTACCTGGCCATCTCTTTTCAAAGATGCCCACATCATGTGTAGGAGTTGTGATAGATGCCAACGGCTTGGAAAGTTAACAAAAAGAAATCAAATGCCTATGAACCCCATTCTAATAGTTGAGCTATTTGATGTATGGGGCATTGACTTCATGGGACCTTTCCCAATGTCTTTTGGTAATTCTTACATCTTGGTGGGGGTGGATTATGTTTCTAAATGGGTTGAGGCAATCCCCTGTAAACAAAATGATCACAGTGTGGTTCTCAAGTTTCTTAAAGAGAACATTTTCTCAAGATTTGGGGTGCCCAAAGCCATAATCAGTGATGGAGGTGCTCATTTTTGCAACAAACCTTTTGAAGCTCTGTTATCCAAGTATGGAGTGAAGCATAAGGTGGCTACACCTTATCATCCTCAAACTTCCGGGCAAGTTGAGCTAGCTAACAGGGAAATAAAGAATATATTGATGAAAGTAGTGAACTCCAGCAGAAAGGATTGGTCTATTAAGCTTCATGATTCATTGTGGGCATATAAAACAGCTTATAAGACTATTCTTGGCATGTCTCCCTATCGTCTAGTCTATGGCAAAGCATGTCATCTCCCTGTGGAAGTTGAATACAAAGCTTGGTGGGCAATAAAGAAGCTGAACATGGACTTGATCAGAGCCGGAGAAAAGAGATATCTAGACCTTAATGAGATGGAGGAATTAAGAAATAATGCTTATATCAATTCCAAAGTTGCAAAACAGAGGATGAAGAAGTGGCATGATCAACTAATCTCCAACAAGGAATTTCAGGAAGGGCAAAGAGTTTTACTATATGACACAAGACTCCATATCTTTCTTGGGAAGCTCAAGTCAAGGTGGATAGGCCCGTTCATTATTCACCGAGTATATTCCAATGGAGTGGTGGAATTATTGAATTCAAATGGCAAGGACAGCTTTAGAGTCAATGGATATCGTCTCAAGCCATTCATGGAGCCATTTAAACCAGAAAAGGAGGAAATCAACCTCCTTGAGCCTCAAAAAGCCTAAGCAAAGAAGGGTTTGATGGACGTGGTTTTACCACAGTCCAAAATTTTTGTAAATTTTCAAGTTTTTTCCATACTTTTGATCTTAGTTTTTGATCTTAAATCATGTTTTTATACGTGTTTTAATCTTTTTGAATGATCCCAGGTGGAAGAAATTGCAAAGAAATTGAAAAGAAAAAAAATCGGATCGAAATCAGAGCAAAAACAGAGCTCTGCGAGATTTCGCAGCCTAAATAAAACTTCTACGAAATGAGCATTTTGTTGCCAAACCAGTCCGCAACACTTTCGCAGCTGCGAAGGCGAGTTTGGCACATGAGTGCCACTTCGCAGCACAGGAGCCCCCATTTCGCAGATGCGAAACGACTGCGAAGCGGTAAAGCCTAGATTTCGCAACAAAAGTCCCATTCCGCAGGGTATTTCGCAATTACGAAAGCGATTTTGGCACACGTGTGCCACTTTGCAGCACAGTTACATTCATTTCGCAGCTGCGAAACGCATTGCGAAGTGGCTGCGAAAATGGTGTTTTGCTGCGAAATTGGCATTTTTCTGTGAAACTCAAATTGACCCTTAGTATTTCGTTATTACTATATATACCAGTCATTTGAGCTGCGAAAAGGGTTTCAAAATCAGAGCGCGCCATTCTCGCAGGCTGTTCATCTCCTTCCTCAAGCCTCACTGCGCAAGCCTCCAATCATTTTCTCCGACCATCCGTTCCGGCCAAATTTCGGCAACCCGAAATGGCGCGAACCAGAGGGGCCAAGTCTTCCTCTCCTTCAAGCTGCAAGAAAAGCCTGCGAAAGGGCCAGTTCAAGATCCCGTTTTTGAGCCTCCGCGGCCAAGAGCAATTTCTCCTCCGGTGAAGCCCACGCCGCCAAAGCCTCCGGCGAGGCGTTACCTTACCAGGTCAGGGGGTCGGCCGCTGCAGAAGAGACCAAGGGTTGAAAGCTCAGAACCCATTGACTTGACGGAGCAATCTCCAGAGCCATCGCCGGTTCCAACTCCAGTTCCCTCGCCAGTTCTCTCGCCAGTTCCATCTTCGGTGCCATCTCCAGCGCCGTAAGCAAAACCACAAGCCGCCACTTCCCGAGCCCCAAATTCCAGCTGAAATAGCTCCGGAAGAAGTAATCAGGCGGCCAATGCTAACTCAACCCCCAATTGAGGGAAATTTGGATTGTAGAGCTCGACCATTCCACTAAGAGATATGCTTTGACATAGTCACATTCCGATTGCAGTCGGAGCTTGCACAGTCATTCAACCTACTGAGGAGATACCACATGGAGCACCTACTGACTCCGAGAGACTTTTTCTACCCCAGGATAGCCATGGATTTCTATCAATCCATGACAACCAAACAGGTCAGGGATCCAACTTTAATTCATTTCACTATTGATGGGAGGCATGGCATATTGGGAGCACGCCATATAGCTGAAGCCTTGCAAATTCCCTACGAGCCAAGCCAATTCGATAATTTTGAAGCTTGGACCAATCATACTGAGCTGGAGATGGTGCACACCCTGTCCAGAGGAGCTGCCACGCGATCACATCTGTTGAGGGGGGAGCTTCCTCCAATCATGTTTCTGATTGATGTATTTTTGCGTCATAACCTCTACCCATTGTAGCATTGGACTCAAAGAAGAGGAGTCCTCTTAGAAGCCCTGTACAAGATGTCTGAGGGATTTTTCTTTGGGCCTCATCATCTAATTCTGGCAGCCCTTTTCTATTTCGAAGAGAAGGTACACAAAAAGAAGCTTCAGAGGGCTGATACCATTCCCCTCCTCTTTCCAAGGCTGCTTTGCCAAATTTTGGAGCACTTGGGGTATCCTTCTGAGCCTCAGCTGGAGCGCAAACGCATTTGCCATGAGCTATTTACTCTCGACAAATGGAACAACATGACAGCTTATAGAGTTGACCAGCCTGAGCGCCCACAGCCAGCTGCTAAGAGATCATCCCCATGACACATACCTGAGGGTATAACAGTTGCTGCTCCTGCCATTCCCAGAGCTCCACCAGCTGCTCCAGCTTCATCTCAACCATCCACTTCAGCTGAGCCGAGGATGGCCATTCCCATTTCTGAATACAGAGAGTTGTGCCATTCATTGGAGACCCTCACAGCATCTCAGAGCAGTCTTGCTCAAGAGATGGCAGCCATTAGAGCATGCCAAGAGCAGATGTTGGCCACTCAGGCTCAACACATTGCCATCTTAAGGCAGCTCCAGCTTCATTTCGACTTGCCACCAGTTGTTGAGCCCTCCACTTCTACCACAGCAGTGCCACACTCTCATCCAGTAGAGCCTCAGGCCCCATCTGCCTAGCCCCAGCACCACCCACTCATCAGAATATATATATATATTGCTTTTCTTTTATGTATTTCGTTTTTTTTTTAGTTGGAAAGAAATCCCATTATTTTGGTACTATATTTGGGATTGCTTGTATTGCTTTTCTTTTCCATTGTACTCAAATGGATTCAAAGTAATACAAGTTTAATATTTCTTGTTAACCTTTAGCATTAAGTTATCCTTATTTCCTTTTTGAAACATGTGGTTTCTCCAATCAGTATTCGAATGTGATATCACTCAGGAGGTACCACTTCCTCCCTTTAATTACAATCACTCATATCACATTGAGGACAATGCTCAGTTCAGTTGGGGGGGGGGGGGGGTGGTGAGGAAGGAAGTATGCTAAGTTAAAGGAAGTATGCTAAGCCTTTTTAGTAATGCAATTATTTTGGTAAATTAGTTGTAGTTTTTGTTTTTTACTCTTTTTACTCTATTCTCCTTGAATCTTGAGGAAAAATTTTCAAATTAAAACAGGAGAAATTGAACTGTTGTTTTTCACTTGACTTAGAGTATGGATTATGCTCACTAAAGTGGTTCAATTGTTGAAGCTTCTATTGAAATTGAATTCAGTTCTTCCACTTTAAGCTATTCACACACTGTGCACATTAGATTTCGTTTATAAGATGAAAAGCTATTTCCCTCTTGACTTAGGATAATTTTGGGACTTGGTACATTTGACCTCATTTGATAAAGTTGAAACACCCTGCAAAAGGCCAATAAGCCTTTGAAATAAAGAAAGTTGTTTAGCATACTGTAGGTGCTTGGGTATTAAAAATTCATTCTCAAAAGTCCGGGGTGAAATCCGAGGAGTTAGTGGTTGAAAAATCCTTAAAGCTTGATGCCCTAAACCTTGATTGGTTGGGAGTCATCGATGGACCCCCGTTACATGGACAATTTAGAAAAGAATGCCTTTAAGCTTTGCACTCCTACATGAAAAAAAATTGTGAAAGAAAAGAGGTGCGTTCTTAGCCTATTGGAGGTTGATTAGTTTGCTAAGCTTTGAAAAGAACTAGGTTGAGGGGAGAGATTAGTTTGACATACTATATCCGGAAACTAATAAATAACACATAGATTTTTGTGGAAGAGTAAGGATTGGACCTTTGGGAGTGGAAATTATTTTGAAGCTTAAATTTGCATAATGCCTACTCTTTATGAATTGTAACTAGGCAAATTATTTGATAGCTCCTATTGAAGTTTGAGTTTTATTTCTTTCATGTTCCATGTGAGAGTTTGATCAATCATGCCACTCATATCATTTTTTGGAGTGATTTGCATGATCCCTTTTATGTATATTATTATAGTTTACTTAGTTTTTATCTCCTCCATTGCTAAGGGACTAGCAATGAGTCGGTTGGGGGGTGTGATTACTACCAAAAAGTGCTATTTTGTAGACCTAATTATAATGGTTTTAAGCACCTTTGAGTAGTAATCATATTCATTTAACCCAATTAATTCATTAAGGTCCTTAGTAATTGGTTTTAACCATTTTGTGGCAAGTTTACATGTTTATATCAGCTTGTGAATCAATTCAAGCATGCCAAATGATAGAGGAGCTACTTGGACAAGTTATGGCAAAGCTTTTGGAAGCTCAAATTCATGAAGAACCAAGCTTTGGAGCTCCATAGCCCTTTGCCAAATTCGTTCAAAGTATGCAAGGAAAGAACAATGGAGAAGAGGAAAGCAAAGTAAAGAGAAGCAAGGAGGAAAACAGAGGACAGCAGCTTCAGTCTTCTTTGGAACTTTTGGAGCACTTCCCGAAGTCCATTTTTTACATGCTATATACCGTTTCAAAGCTCAGGAAGTCAAGAATCCAACGCTTCAAACCATGTACGATTTGGAGCTGAAATGAGGAAGATATGGCCTTCGGAAGACAACTGCTCCAGGGGTGTGCGAAATTTTCGCACAACACCTTCCAAATTCGCACACCCCCTTGCATGGTGCGAATTTTCCCCTATTTCTGCCGACTCCACACGAGATCTTTTCTTTTGGATATTTTTGTATAAATTTCCATTCTTCTCCTTGTAATCCACCAATCATAAGATTTCTTAGCTAGAAAGGTTGGAAAAACTTCTCTATTTATATCCTCTTGCATCCGTTGTAACAATTATTATGGAGATATTGAAAAATATAGAAATTGATATATTGATATATAGATAGAGAATATTTACAGAGCTCTCCCGTTTCTATTTTCTTAGTAGCCAAACAGCCTCTGAGGGTTTTTCCTCAAAGGATGATTGGCTAAAACTTTTAGTTTCTCAAAGTATGGATGTTATGTGATGGCTTGGATGCAATCCCATGGAAATTTCTTGCACCCAGAAGGTAAGGTAGTCGTTTTTCATTAATGGTTCATTAATGCAAAGTTTGGTTTTTATTTCCTTTTGACAACTTCCAACGGCTAATACTTGATAAGCTTTTGGATTTCTATCCATTAGTTATCTCTTACGAGCTATTGGAAGGTGAGGTTTTCAATTCCAAGTTTTGCATTAATCCGTTAGAACCAATTTCAATGGCCATTGAAAGGTGAGTTTATCACTTGGAATGACTTTGAGTTGCCAATATTTGGTAAGCTTTTGGCTTTAGACCATTAGTTATCTCTTACGAGCCATTCAAAGGAAGTCTAAGGTGAATAACCATTGATGAAATTCACTACCATCTATTTTGCCATTTTAAAGGATTAAAACTTGATTTGCTAAATCCATACCGGTTCGGGAAGCAAGCATCACCATAGTTGCAACCCCAACGCGAGGAGCCTATCCTGAGATTTCCAATTTGCATAAGAGCCAGAGCATAGCTATCCTATCTTTGAGAAACTTGTTTTTACACCCTTTCATTTTAGTCTTTAATGTTAGCTTAGATTAGTTTAAATCTTTCTAAAACATTTACATCTTCTTTTAAAGCTAACATCCATAAGAAAATCACCTATTTTCCTAATTTGAATATCACTTGTGTTTGCGAAAACCCTTCCCAGTGAACGATCCTAGAACCACTATGCTATAGTAGCTTGGCTACTTTAGTAATAGTATTCAAGGTATAAATTTTGTTGATACGCCTTTAAAGCTAAGCTACCATGAGTCGAATCAGTTAGCATGTGGTAGGTGCTTGGGTATTAGAAATTCATTCTCAAAAGTCCGGGGAAAAATCTGAGGAGTTAGTGGTTGAAAGATCCTTAAAACTTGATGCCCTAAGCCTTAATTGGTTGGGAGTCATCGATGGACCCCCATTACATGGACAATTCAGAAAGAGTACCCCATAAAGCCTCTCTAAAAAAAAAAAAACAAAAAAAAAAAAACAAAAAACAAAAAAAAAAGAAAGTGTGTTCTTTCTTTATTGATTTTGGTCAGTTTGCTAAGTGTTGAAAAGAGATAGGTTGGGGGGAGAGATTAGTTTAGCATATTATTTCCGGAAGCTAAGGAACTTATACACATAGATTTTTGAGGAAGAATAAAGTTTGGTTCTTTGAAAGTGGAAATGATTTTAAAACTTCAGTTTGCATAATGCATTCCCTTGATTGACAGTGTTTAGCATAGTTTGTTATAACTCTTGTTGAAATTTGTTTTTATATTTCTTTAATGTTTCATGAGAGAATTAGATCATCATGCCATTTGAAAATTGTTTTTCAGCATGATGTTGTAAATTATAGGTTAGTTTGCTTTTTATTTTCAATCTTTCTCTCCTATATTGCTAAGGGACTAGCAATATGTCGGTTGGGGGGAGTGATTACTACTCAAAAAGTTCTATTTGATAGCTTATAATTAATCCTCTTAAACACTTTTGAGTAGTAGTTTTGGCCTTTTAACTCAATTGGCATGTTAAGGACCCTTGAAAGCAATTTTAATCACTTTGTGTAAGTTTTGGTGTTTTTGTTAGTATTTTGATCACCAAAGCAATTCAAGTTTGAGGAAAATTTTGAGGAATCTTAGGCAAAGCTTGGAAGTCATTTGCCAAGAGTAAATCCGGAATGCAAGGAGAAAAAGTAAAGAGAATCTGCCATGAAGCATATTCTTGATGACAGTCGTAGTAGCCACTTTTGGAGCACTTTCTGGAGTCCAATTGATGCATGTTATATACCATTTCAAACCTCAGGAAGTCAACAATCTAATACTTCAAACGGTGCGCAATTCGGAGTTGAAACGAAGAAGTTGCAACCAGTGCAAGCCAATCACTCCAAGTTGAAGGAAGCATTTTGCAAAGTGCTACGAAATCACTCTTTTGTTGCGAAGTGATTTCGCAGCCTTTTTGTACAGTAGGGTGTATTTCCTTCTGAAGTTGCCCTATATATGCTGCAAGCTGGGAGCTAAGAACCTCAAGGTGGAAGCCAACTTCGCAGCCCTGTGAGAATAGCTTTTTGTTGCGAAGTGATTTCGCAGCCCTTCTTGAGTGTCTGCGAAATCTCGTACACACCATTTTCTCTTGCGAAATGGTTCCTGTAGCATCCCGATATTTGCTACCGACATTTGGAGATATTTTCTATTAGATTTTTGTTGTCTAAATTCCAAAATACTCCTTGTAAGCCACCAATTACAAGATTCCTTAGCTTTTAAGTTAGTAAAAAGAGAAAATATCTATGTAATAATTAGTTTTATATTATGTTCATATAATTACCTCTCGGGAGCCTGTTCTCAGAGAGGAGATCCTTTTGTAAAATTTTGGGTAAGCAAGTAAAGTTCAGTTCTTTGTATTGCCTTACCTTCTCACTTTGTATTTTTATTTTCTTACTAAGTTATGAACTCTCTGAGGAGTTTTTCCCAGAGAATGAGTAACTAAACCTCTAATTCCTTGGAGCTAAGGTTGCCGGGGAAGGTTCCAAGTGCAAGAATGCAAAGCTTTGTGGTTTCAGCCAGTAATGAAGAGGAAGTGAAATCCTTTAGTGATTTCTATGTTTTTAGTTAACTTAAAACACCTTAGAGTCACCTAGGCCAACACTTGGTAAGGCAAGTGATTTCCAACCATGGAAATGCACTAGTTTACCCCTTGCGAGCCTCTGGGAGGTGACTTTAAGGTAGGATTTTCTGGAATTGCCAACACTTGGTAAGCTTTTGGACTCCAAGGAGACATCCATTAGTTATCTCTTGCGAGCTTGAGAAGGGAAGTCCAAGGTTAAAGATCACCTTGAATGGTTAAGGCTTAGTGAGAGGCTTGAACCATTGCAAGTTGCATCAGTGAGAGAATTAAAGTTGAAATCTAATTAAAGGATGTATTTGTATAAAACCGGTTAGAGAATTGACTATATGTTGAATCTCCAACACGAGGAAATGAACCATCTGACCGGAGCTATGTCTTTTGCATGAGGAACCACCCCAGTGAACTTAACTCTCCAAGGAATGTTTTTCTTCCTAAGTTATTCCCATTACTTGTTGTGTTAGTTAGTTTAAGTCTAAATCTTTACCAATCAAAGTTTGTGTTTTATTTCTTAAGCTAACCTTGAAATGAAACAGGACCAATTCACTTTGAATTGGTATCATTGATAGCTTGTTAATCCTTCCCAGTGAACGATCCTAGAGCCACTATACTATAGTAGCTTTTTCTTTGCTACCCTAGTATATGGTGTTATAGGTTATAAATTTTGTTGATTACTCCCTCAAACAAGGAGCACCAGCTGGACACGAATCAGCTGAGACACCAATTAGGCATGAGTCAGATTTTACCAACCAAAGTTCTTAAAAAACCACTGTAAGGGGGCATTTTTATTAGACATTGCCTATATGAATTTAACTGCATTTGGAAAGAAATTGTTAAATTTTGAATTCTGTTGTTAATCAATCCTTGGTCTGTAATAATGTTGTTGTTTGTGATTTTATTGTTTTCAAGAGATGAGTTGGAGTGAAGTCATCAAAAAGCTATAAAAATCTATTCTTTTTTCCTCCTCAACATTGTCCCCATTTGAGTGTCTAATATTGGTGTCAATAACAACTCTAAGGTACTCTTCCTTTTTATGTTATGTGCCTGAGTGTGTCTAATTGGTCACTTCTAATTTAGTAAAGTGTTTTCATCGTGGATTTAAGCAATGATGAGTTGTTGGAAGAAAGAGCCTATACACTCATGGAATTGGGATCCATAGAGGGTTTGCCTACTCAACGTAATAGCTAATTCATTACAGATAACCTTTTGATGCTCTTTGGGTCATCAGACCCAGTTGAAAATTACTTATCTTTCATTGAAAAGTATGTTGTATAGTTAGTTTGATATTTTTAAATTTGATTGTTCATGTGTATATTTGTAAATTGGATTTTGTAGGAATGCATTCTCTAGGTTTGAGAATGCAATATTGTTGAAAAATTCAGGGACAAAAGATACTCTCTGTCGTATAATTAGGACACGTGCCACCAAATTCCACTACATGGCGCACTCATATGCATCAATTTACACAAGATGGACAACTATGACTGTTATAACACCCCCATGGGTGATTCAAAGAACCAACCCAAAAGACCGAGTGAAAGACACTGTTAGTGCCGAAAGTATTAGGCGGTTTCTTGTGTAGTTCATTGACTGGCTTCCAAAGTTGATTTCAACCAATATTGGTATCTTGGTCATAAACTTCTTAGGAGAATCTTAGAAGATGGGGAATGCTCTTGTTGGTGTGTTAGGAAAATTGATTTTGTAGGTCTTTAAGGATGTTGAGGGTAAAGTGAGTTCAAAATCTATTCAACTTTGAACCAAGCAAGCCAAAATGGCCTATTTGATCTTAGGAAAACTCACAAAAAATGAGAGTGTCATTTGCAAACAAGAAATGCGAGACCTCTTGCCCTTTACCACCTTTCCCCCTCACACTAACTCCTATAAGAGATTCACCCTCCCTATCTCTCTTGACAGGGTAGCTAAGGGCTTCCATTGCAACAACAAATAAATAGGGAGACAAAGGGTCCCCTTGCCTTAAGGCCTTGGAGCTTTGGAAGAAACCAAAAGGGATACTATTAGAAATCACAAAAAACCTTGGAGAAGATATGCACTATTTAATACATCCTACCTATTTTCGACCCAAATTCATCTTTTCAAGAACCGAAATCAAGAAATTCTAGTTGGCATGGTCATACAACTTTTTAATGTCTAACTTACACAATACTCCATAAACATTGCTCTTCAACATAGAGTTTATTGCTTCATTTGTTATTAGCACCGCATAAAAAAATTTTCTAACCTCTACAAAAACATTCTAGTTAGCATGGTCATACAACTTTTTAATGTCTAACTTACACAATACTCCATAAACACTGCTCTTCAACATAGAATCTATTGCCTCATTTGTTATTAGCACCACATAAAAAAATTGTCTAGCCTCTACAAAAACATTTTGGGAATTGGAGATCACCTTGGCCACTACCTTCTTTAGCCTCGTTGCTAAAACTTTCACTAGGACTTTATATAAACTGCCTACTAGGCTAATAGGTCTAAAGTCTTTTAAATCCTATTTAGATGTTAATCTATCATGAAAGATAAGATTTGATGATTGATGATGAGGAATTCAAGGTTCATGTGGTTTCTTCTACAAGAGTAAAGGCACTTTTGTTGGATTTATGCATTGCAGACAACAAGAACATGAAAAGTTATTTTCATATTGCATCCAAATAGATTGTTAGGAAATTCATTGATTGGTCATACTTCAGTATTTGAGCAAATCAAACCTTTGGTATTAAAAATCGTCAAGGCTTCATTTGTTGCACCGAAAACTTCCAACTTTTGATACAAGTCACTAGGCTAATTGAATAAGGACAACTTGGTGACTTTAATTGGATTGTTTAAAATTGCATATTGGAAGTACATCCATCCTAGTGTTCAACTTCACTTTAATGGGATAATTCCAAATTGCATGTAGGAAGTACATCAAGTGGTTCGTTGTGAGGTAAGCTCCATTTTAGTCAAGATTGCATTTTCATTAATTAGAATAGGATGTTATGAACATTTGGTTTCGACATTGTGTATTGTTATGTCAAGGCATCCTAGTGTTCAACTTCACTTTAATGGGATAATTCCAAATTGCATGTAGGAAGTACATCAAGTGGTTCGTTGTGAGGTAAGCTCCATTTTAGTCAAGATTGCATTTTCATTAATTAGAATAGGATGTTATGAACATTTGGTTTCGACATTGTGTATTGTTATGTCAAGGCATCTACTATGGGATTTTGATATGTTTTCATTTTCATGCTACCTTATTCATTCATATTGAATTGTAAAACATAAGTGGTGGCTAGACTACTTCTTTGTCTCAGAATCCATAGCTAACAAGGTTCATATCTCAAACATTCTCCCCGACATTGGTGGCAACAGTCATTGTCCAATTGGCCTCATTCTCAAGCTCTAGTTTTGCAAACAACAACATATCCAATTGTTGATGACAATTTGGATTGGGTGTTTCAGTGATCAACGCAAAATCACAACATGAAAATAGATTTTGATGGTGGTGAGGGAAAAAAATATAAAACTGAATTACAGAAGCACAATGACATCAATATAATGATGGAAGGATATTATTTATGGTTTTTGCATCATTTTTTAATTTTTTTTTCAGGAAAATAGTGAAACTTGTGCGGAGGAGAAATCAAAAGGAATCTTGAAGATTTTTTTTTGAAATTTACAAAGTCTCAAAGACCATAAGATCCGAATGGCAGAAAATCTTTGGGATTGGACTCCCTAGCAACTGTTTTTGAGCCCTGCCATGTACTGGATGTTCAAAGTTTAGTAGGTTTGAGGTTTTTGGAGGTTGCAGCTCTTTTTGTCACTTGATTCCTCCTAAATGCTACCATTGAGATGTCTTAACTCTTATGAGTTGTAGCTATAGCTGTGGCGGGAACTGTGAGCACTTAATGAAATCATTTAAGTGTGCATGATTTATGGATGGCTCTCTGTCTCTCCACATATTCACAGACTGACACATACAATTGTTCGGTGCATTTCCAAATGGTATGTTCTTATTAAAAAAATTATAAAACTTCAAGGTTGAATTGGGATATACTTCTCCAAATTCTCAAATCCAAATGCATCCCTCTATTATTCTGATTCTTTTTGTACTAAATTTTTGTTGCCAAATTTAGAATTTCAGCTAGCTTGTGTGAAAAATGATTGAGATCATAAATGATCATAATTTGGGATCAATACATGTCACACCAAAAAATGATTGACCAAATCGCATAGCAATGATAACTGAGTGAATGTAGCACAATGATGATGTTGGGGGAGAGGTGGTTTATCTATCACATAAATGGGGCTTCATACTTTTGCACATCAATGGGTGTAGAAATAAACTCCCTGGAAAGTTCATCATCTTGCAAATTCACTTTCTTTTTTGGTGGTTTCTTTGTACTAAGCTCAGGAGGGAAAAAATAATTATAGTAGAAAATATCATCTTATTTCCTGCTAAACATAAATAAAATTTTATTGGTTATGGCCATTTTTTTAGTATAAGTGTGTTGTGTGACTGTTCTATTTAATTTTACCCTTGTCAATTCTTGTTTTACTTTTTTCTCTTTATTATTTGTGCTTATCACTTCTGCTTCTATTACATATTTGCTAAAATAATATTTTAGTTCTATCTTTTAATTGATCTATAAGTTCAAGTTCATCATCCAAGTACCTTCATGCATGCAATCATTTTTTTTTTTGTTTTGTAATTCCTTAGAACTTCTAAAGAGAAAATTGTGGAAGCCTTACAATGGCATACAAAAATGTAGTAACCCTAGTGTTCCCAAACTACTTTATTGACTTAATTCTCAGGTTTATGAAATACAAAAATGTCACATCTCAAACCATGGGAAAGATGGAAAGTAACATAGAATGCTCCAAAGAGCTTCCTCTTTTCATCTTCATATGAATATCCATGAAAGTACTTTCATCTCTCGTTACTTGTTAGAATAGTGGAGACACATATTTGTAGATGGCAAATATGGGAAATTGGATAGGATGTCAATATATCTTAAGGTAACATGGCCAAAAGTTATATTCTTCCACCTTCAAAATTTTTTGTTTTAGTAAAATTCATATTGTGCATGATATGGCATATATGCCTTCTTTTGCTATTTGATACACCATATATTTTATGTGCCAAAAATTGGCATTGGAAGCTTTGTCTTGAGCTATGTTAGTAAAAGTCCCACCTTCCTATTTGAGGTTGAATAAAGTAATCTTTTTCACACCCACCATATCAGATGCTTGAATTATATTGCTTGCAGCCTTTGGACTAGCCTTCATAGTTTTTTTTCTTTTGGTCTCCCACAACCCCATCTAAACAACTTTATAATAGTTAACACATCCTTTGTTGCATTCTACGTTTTCATTTTTCATATTTTATTGTTATATTTAGAAATTAGTATTGTATTCTATTCTTATATCAAAAATAAAAGTTCATTGAAATTAAGATTTGTCAACAATTGATATTGTAGAGTAAATTTATGTGATGGTACTAATTATAATGGCCTTATCAATAGAATCATTCTAGAATTTCTAGTCATGGTAAATTGTTGTTGGTTAGCATTATTATTAAGGTATTATTAGAATAGTGAAAAGTGCTAGCAATTTGGATATGTATGCTTGCCATTGGGTGGATTCCCTACTGCTTTGATTTCTATCGGCAGTTGCTTGCGGAGTCCTACCTTCCATTAAATTTCTGTAGTCAATGATAATTCTTTCCCTTGAGTACAATGCTTTGTCTAAGCCCTACTTTGGTCAATTGATAATTCACAATGTCTTTTTCTAAAAGATTGGCAGTGATTTATTTGATTGAATGTTTATTGGTTGCTTAATAGGACTTATGTTTCCAAATCCTGTATATAATAATTGAATATGTAACCTGCAATTTGTTTTATTCTAGTAGCTTGTACCTTTTCCTTAGGTTTTCAATATGAATACACTGTAGACAAATCTTTAATTAGTCAAAGATAGATTATTTATACCTCAAGGGCTCATGTCCTATAGGGTGTTAAAAAAGAAGAATGCACATCAAATTATACAAGAAAAAGGGAATTTTTATTACTATTATTATTGAAAAACATCAGCTCGCCTTTTACCACAATGAGATGAGGCAGAAGTTGGTTTGCAGGGGACTCCAAGTCATTTGAAGCTCTATGGATGTGTTTGGGGAGAAGCTTAAGGGGACCATTGTGGAAAGAAGTAGAGGTTTGACGTTGTGGATCAGGTTTGAGGGCCTTAGTTTGTGTTGTTTGCTGGAAGGAGTGGAGACTTGCTATAGGGGTGAGTTTGCTAAGAGGTTTGTTAAAAGTTGAGAGGATGGAGGTAGGAAGTTTAGACTGGAATGTCGTGCAAATGAGACGAGTAGGTCCATTCATGCTCTGTGGTTGACTCGGAAGAAGAAGTATTGTTTAGTGTTCCTGGAGGGGAAAGGCCTTCTGGGAGGTTGGGCCACGTTGGCTGAAAAGCTCCATTCTCTTGGATTAATGACACATGAAGAGCCTAGGGAGTCCTTGATTCCATTAGGACAAAGAGCAGAGTTGGGGCTATTGAGGGGAAGGCAAAAGAGTCCTTTACTGAAGTTGTGAAATCGAGAGTGAGATGGTTAGGGGAAGCAGTGTGGCTACAACTTGGGGAAAATGATGTGCCAAGCAAAAGGGAGTTGTTGGACTGATGTTTGGTTGAAAGATGGGGAGAGCCTTCTGAGTCTGTTCCAGACTTGTCTATTTTGGGGAGTTGGGGAAGACTCACTGGAACCTCAAAGGAGGGGTGAAGTTTGCTAGGCTTGGGGGTCCTTTCATCCTGATCAAGTTTGAGGATAAAGCAGAGGCAAAAAAAGTGTTGTTAAGAGGTTTTCACTGTTATAAGGAGTTGCTACACATAAAAAAGTGGGACCCAGAAGTGAGGTGTTTTCGAAATTGTAAGTGAGTTAAGGAAGCTTGGGTGAGAATAGTGGGTTTACTGTTGCATTTTTAGAGTCGGGAAGTGTTTAGAAAGATTGGGGAAAACTGTGGGGGATTTGTTGCAGTGGATGAAGACATTGTTGTGTTTAAGGAGCTTCATTGACCCAAAATTTTAGTGAAACCAAAGGGCTTAGAGTGGCTAAGCTCCTTGTAGGTGGTAGTTGGCTCTTCTTGCTTTGCTATCTAGCTGTGGTGGGAGGTGTAACCAAGGGCGTCGGAAGTTGCTCCGGTGCTCAGAAGTGGGGTGGGAAAGGAATAGGAGGTTAGGGATGAAGAAGGGGGTGGCTCACGCGCCAGTTGTGATGTGGAGCAGGTGTAGCCTCATTGGCAGTCTGCAGAGGCTGCTATGACATGGGAAGATGGAGAAAATTGCTGTAGAAAAGACTGGGAGACTGCTAACTCTGACATTGTGTTAGCGAGAGGGTCAGAGGAAGAAGGGTGTCCTCTATTTGGGAGGGGGCCTCAACTGAAAGGCCATTAGCCCAAGGCAAGAGCATTGTGGGTCGGGTGATGGAGTTTGAAGTGGATAGGAGGCCCAGTTGTTTTGAGGTGGGCCAAACCAGTGGTGCTTCTAAAGGCCCATGGAAAGTGTGTTGACCCATTGTTGAGGATTTAAAAGGTCCAACGTGTGTGGGCCGATTCTTTGCTAAAGCCTTAAAAGGGGCTAAGGCTCTTGGGGGCCTTTGAGCCGTTGAATGCTAGAGGCCATATGGGGATGATTTTGGCCTCTAGATGGGTTCGCTTCCGCCAATGCCTCATTGTTCATAACTCACCGACGAAGCTCTTATGGAGGAGGCCTCTAGGTATAGAGTTTCTCCCCTTTGTTCTCTTTTTTTCCTTGGGGAAGTGGGATCTTTCTTATTTTTCTACTCTTTCTGGCCTGGATGGGGCAATTGTCACCACTGGCGGGGGATTTGACTGGGGTTGTGTTTCAGAGGTAAACAGGTTAGCAGTTTTGGACCCTTTAAGGGTAATTTTGGCAGATGGGAGGGAGGCGGATGGTTTTGGATTTTTGTGTAAGGATCTAGGGGCCGGTGAGAAGGTGATAGATGATTTATTGGAAAGGGCAATACAAGAGGTTTTGGAGGAGGGGGAGGAAGCGGGTACTATTAGGTGGTCTTCTAGTTGTTTGGCTAAGTTCAGTCGTTGCATAACAATGCCGACGGAGGATGCCGACGGAGGGGTTCGAAGGGGAGATTTTGACCTTGTTGAACAGGATGAAAGAGAGGAAAGATCAGAAGGGGAAGCTAGATGGTAGGAAAAGGAAAAAATTGGAGTTATCAAGATTTGAAAGGGAGTTGAGAAAGTTGGAATGTACTGTGAATTATATTGGAGGAGGAGAAGAGAAGGGGGGCAACATTTTCAAGTCTAGGTGAAGATTCGAATGCTTTCCTAGAATGTAAGAGGGGCTAATGACAATGACAAGAGGAAGGTGATCAAAGCCTTGATAAAAAAGAATAAGGTGGATTTGGTTTGCTTATAGAAAACTAAGATCCAAGAAATGTCAAGGAGTCTTGTTTGCAGCTTAAGAGTGGGGAGATCTGGACTCAAGGGATGCTGTTGGAGGTATAGTGGTTTTTTGGGATAACAGGGTGTTGGTGTTGGTCGATTAGGAAATGGGAGTGTTCTCAATCTCATGCCATTTTAAGAATTGCGAGGATGGCTTCTTTTAGACATTTACAAGGGTTTATGACCCAACTTTGAGGGGAGATGGGGAGGTTTTTGGGGTGAATTGGGGGCCATAAAGGGTCTTTAGAGTGGCCTGTGGTATGTTGTTGGGGATTTTAACTCGATTATTTGCCCTGAAGAGCGCAACAGGGAAGGGAGTTTGAATTTAGACATGAAAAGGTTCTTTAAGGTAATAGAAGACTTAGAGTTAGAGAACATGTCGTTGTTGGGGGTTCCTTTTACCTGGAGTGGAGGGGTGAACAATTAGTCAGTGTCAAGGTTGGATCGTTTTTTAGTGAATGAGGGGTGGGATTGGTGTTTTAGCGAGTCAAGGCAGTGTGTTCTCCTGAGACCTATGTGTGACCATTTCTCGATTCTTTTAGATGGAGGAGGTCTGAGAAGAGGCCCCTCCCCTTTTAGATTTGAGAATATGTGGCTGAAGGTGGAGGGTTTTAAGGATCTTCTGAAGTCGTGGTGGGAGGGGGACAACTTTAGTAGCTCTTTAGGTTTTATTTTGGTAGCAAAATTAAAGGCTTAAAGTCTAAATTGAAGGAGTGGAACAGAGATGTTTTTGGTAGGGTTGAAGCCAGGAAGGATTTGGCTCTGAACAAGGTGGACTGTTGGGATGCTAAGGAAAAGACTAGCACCCTTTCTTTGGAGGAGTTGGAAGCTAGAAAAGAAGTGAGGGAAGAATATTAAAAATGGGTTACGCTAGAAGAGATATCTTGGCGGCAAAAATCTAGGGAAGTATGACTAAAAGAGAGTGACAGAAATACGAGATTCTTTCACAAGATGGCCAATGCTCACAAAAGGAGGAATAACGTGGACATAATTAGGATCAACGGTGTTTGGCTTTCGGAGGAGAATGAAATCAAGGAAGGGTGGTCAGTGCATTTCGGTCTCTACTATCCAATCCGGGGGACTAGTGCCCTTTTTTATCGACTTTGGAGACTTTGGACGTTTTAGCTTTGGAGGTGTCGTTCACAAAAGAGGATGTGTTTGGTGCTCAGTTGGGGTGTAGTGGGGACAAAGCATGAGGGCCTAATGGTTTCTCTATGGCTTTCTGACAATTCTTTTGGGACTTTGTGAAGGATGATGTGATGAGATTTTTCGGGGAATTCTATAAACACGGTAACTTTGTTAAAAGCCCGAATGCAACCTTTTTGATTTTAATCCAAAAAAAAGCAGGGGTTGAAGATTTAAGGGATTTTAGGCCTACAAGTTCGCTGGGGGGTCTATATAAGTGGCTGACCAAGGTTTTAGCCAATAGGCTAAGAAAAGTGGTCTCTAAGGCCCAAGGGGCTTTTGTGGAGGGAAGACAAATCCTAGATGCAGTGCTGATAGCTAATGAAGCCATTGATTCGATCCTCAAAAATAAGGAACTTGGTATTTTGTGCAAACTTGACATAGAGAAGGTATATGATCACGTGGACTGGTCTTTTCTTCTCATAGTTATGCAGAAAATGGGTTTTGGGGAGAAATGGGTTGGGTGGATCAAGTGGTGCATCTCCATTGCAAGTTTCTCTATGTTGGTTAATGACACCTTGTAGACCCCCATTTGGGGTTCACTTTCTGCAGCTAACATTGGACAGGTGTCGCAATCTCAATGAACCACGTGTCACCTCGTAATTGGCTTTCAGTGAATCAGGTAGTGGAGTTGAAGGAGCCAATGAATGGTTGACACCTGGGGGGGATCTTCAGAGAGGAGTGCGTTTCTGTTGAGGTAGCAGGCCAGCTGCAGCTAGAGAGAGGGTGCCTTGGCTGCCGTTGGAAAGGATTTTTGAGTATGGGGTATCTTTTCTGTTAGAGAGGCTGCAGAGATTTTTCTTTGAGGAGGAGAGGGGGATTTTTTGAAAGGAGCTTCAGGGGGAGAATGATTTCTGGAGCGAAAGGAAACCTGAGAGAGTTTTGAGGAAGATTCCTGGAACTTAGGGGATGCAGCTGCATTGAAGGGGGTCTGGAGAAGGTGGTCTTTCTGGAGTAGGGGAGATATTGAGAGAGGAGGTATTCACTGTCGTTTTTTTGAGAGAAGAGAGAGAGAAGCTTGCCGGTGAAGAAAGAAAAGCAGAGGAAAGCCGTGTTGTGGACTTCCCGGTAAGGCCATTTTGAGCTTGGTATGTTCCTGTTTCTTAATATTTTGCTTCACTCTTTGTTGATCTCTGAATGCTGTTTATTGTTTGTCGTGGACGTCAAGGGCCACGGGGTTTGTTTCGATTGAATATGCTTATTCATGTATGATGCTCTGCTTCATCTCTCTCCTATGCTTGATTTTCTTTTCTTCTAAAAATGATTGGATCCTCATTGAGTTTGGCTTGGATGTTCTGATGAGTATATTGTGGATTGTTAACTCATCCCACCAGCTAGCCACTCGTTCATCATTCTTGAAACGAGATGTGGCTTAGTGATTCCTTAATCTATCCATTCTTGCTCTGTTTTCCCTTCTTCATTCTCTATCCTCTGTTTTCTATTTCTTTTAGTGCGGGTATTTTGTTTGAGTTTGAATGTCCGGATTGGGCGTTTTTGAGAAGACTCTGAAAGTTTGAAGAAGAAGCCTACTAAAGAAAAGAAGAGAGTATGGACAGGATTGAGGAAAATCACGTGTACGCCATGTGGGTGTAAGGATGAGGAAGGTGATTTGAGGCAAAGAATCCTCAGTGGAAGGGGTTAGTTTGTGTTAGACTGTTTAGAGCGAGATGCGAGCAGAGAATTCTGTTTTCTATTATGCATTTCAAAATGGCAATCGATCATGGGGCAGTTCCGATGTTTGCGAAACTTCCTGGTTCTCCAAGTGATGATGTTTGCGAGCAGGCCGTGTGGACCCTAAGATATATTGCTAGTGATTCCCCCCAGATGTAGTGACTTTGTCTTTGGCCATGGAGCTTTACTTTCTTTGCTAGCGCAGTGGGAAGGACTCGTCAAGCTACCTATGCATGAATGCGTGGCGTCCAATGTTCTCCATCAGCTACAAAAGTGAACAGAAAGTGGTGATTATGTTCTCGTCTGCAGCTATTGCATACGGTTTGGACAAGAAGGGTGGTGAGAAGAACATCCTTGTTTTTTACTTTGGTGGTGGAATCTTCGATGTTAGCGTCTTGACTATTTGACAATGGTGTTTTTGAGGTTCTTGCTACAAATGGAGACACTCATTTGGGAGTTGTGGAGATGCAACTGCTCAGGTGCTGGAAATGCAAGAAGTTCAAGAAGGGCCTGCAAAGGCTGCTACTCATGTTCTAGATACTGAGAATTTTCAGATACTGGTATTGGAATGACCAAGGAAGAGCTCATTGACTGTCTTGGAACTATAGCTCAGAGTGGTACTTCAAAATCCTTGAAGGCTCTTGAGGAAAATCAGGATCTCGGGGCTGATAATGGGTTGATTGGTCAATTTGGTGTTGGGTCCTATTCTGCATTTCTGGTCGCTGAGAAAATGACAGTGTCAACGAAGAGCCTCAAAGCCTGTTTGACAAAGCTGCTCCAAAATCCCAAGAGTGACTATAATAGCCAAATGTGACCCACGCCATGTCAGGTACGTGGCATGTTGCCTGATGTACCGAGGTGATGTGGTGCCCCAGGACGTGAATGTAGCTGTAGCCACCATCAAGACAAGGCGCATTATTCAGTGTGTTGATTGGTGCCCCATTGGATTCAAGAGCAGCATCAGCTACCAGCCACCAACTGTTGTTCCAGGGGTGGACCTTCCCTTGCATGCGAAAAATACATTAAGTGGCCAAGAATCCTTCTCTTTTGATGGTCACTTATCAGATGAGGTTTTTGGAAAAGTTAGTTCTATTCTAAATGACATGAAGTTTTCTAATGTGGGTCCCGAACAGGAGGCACAGCTGGCATGTGGATGGAAGGGTTCCATGCATGGTGCTAATGGACGAAAAGGTGCGTAATGGCAGTCATCAGCACCCACCTCCAATTAAATATCTGCACTCACCCGAATGTGGCAGTTTTTCTATAGGAATATTCTACATGCCACTTTTCCTCTCTCTTGTTTCTATCACTATTCCCATCTCCATGCATACCTATGTTGCCTAGTCTTCTATATCCCTCACCATCTTTTATCTCTCTATGTTGTATCACCACCATACCCGCTGACCATCTCTTCATACTAATATCATACCTACAGTTACCACTCCAACATATCCAATGCCATGTACCGTTCATCACGCTTCATACCACCATGCCCACACCCATTCTTTTCTTCCTGCTACCTTTCTCTCTCTACACCGCCGCCCAAAGATCCACTCAAAGCCTCCATGAAGGTCCTAGCATCACTCATTCACATGTACGAAATCATGCAAAGCCTGGCCACCATTCCTAATACCCATTTCCCTCTCTTCACACCCACGGCTGTAGCTCACCCCCTATCACCACTCTCATGCATACATTCATGGCTACGTCAAACCCATATTTCAACCCCCCATCTTCCCATGTTCAGCATCTAAAGACAAGCCTACCATTTGACTATCTTTGAGGTTCATCAATCCGCCACCGTGCTCTTCGTTCCTGTTCCACGTTCTGAACAACCTTTTGGTAGTTAAATCCACAGCTATACAATTCAAGGTGATGATCCATGACTCTTTTGTCATCGTGGCAGTCTATGATCCAAAGCTAATGAACAGGGTAGTTGGGAACTTGAGCAACTCGTCAATAGTAAGCTTGACTTGGAAATCTGATTTGCAAGGAATAGTGAAGATCCTGCCATCAGAGTTGATCTCGGGATTTCATGTCTTTGTGTTGGAATATGGCCACTCATCCACGTTACAATCATCACTAATCTTCCCAGCAGGCATCATATGATGCACCCGTGGATATTCATGGGGATTTTTCAGCAAACTCCCAAGTGTCATTATATATAGAACAACTGTAGCTGAAGGAATGGTTGAATCCCACACTCTATGCATTATTCGAACTGGAATCCTCATTTATGAGCTGTCCCACCGATTAATTTGGGATGTAATCATCATGCTCAAGGTCAGAATATCAAGCCAGGGAGGTAATTTTTGTTGGTGATGGAAAGGGTGAAGTTTCATTTTATGGAAATGAGCTTGATGATGGGGATTTCCAATTGAAGCACATTGGTCTGAGGCTTTTGACAATGGGAAGATTTTACTAAATGATGTTCCATTGGCGGAAATATCACATGAACATCCTCACATAAAGAACAGTATAGTAAGCTCAGAGATTGCTATTCCCAAACTGCTTCATGAAAAGGAGCACTGCATACAGATATGAAAACGAAGCCAAAGATCGATATCTTGCCAAATTCAGAATATGACTTTTCTCTTGTGGTTCAGTGGTGATGTCTGTTTATGACCGTGGCCCAGTTTCCTGTCCCGAAGTGTTTGATTTCTTCTGAAAAGGGTCTCATTGAGAAGTTTGCTGTTGGTGCCTCAATGGCATCCGAGGTTTTGAAAAATGAAGAAGATTTTGATGAGTCTGCTTTTGTGGTGGAAGATTCAGTGGATATGGTAAAAGAGGATGTGCTAAAAGTCAATTCATCAGCACATGGAGAGTGAGCAGTGAGCACTTCTCAATGGTTCCTCAACAGCTGCAGGCAGTGAGGGGTGAGCAGGGCCCTGCAACGTCATATTCTGGTCCAGAGACTATTCAAGCACCCATTCTCACTGTAAGGCTACCTTTTGCATGGCCACCTTTTGAGCCACGTGCCACCCCCTCCAAATTCTTTTCCTTTGATTTCAAAAATAATTTCCTATCCCCGTTTTGAAGTGATTTTCCAATTTCTGGTTTTTTTAAATGATTTCAAATCATTACTTTTTCATCCTTCGTTTTTTTAGATACCGAACATCCCATTTTCAATAAAATTTGGTTGCCATTTTCTTTCCGGCAAGCCACTTTTGCATTTTCTTTATTTTAAATGTTTTAAAATAAGCAAGAATCAAATTTTGTAATTCCTAATGATGGAATTTACGGATTTGGTTCATGCAAAATAAACGGGCTTTGGTGGGGGCCCTACATCAAATAAATTTGCTTTAAAATAAAAATGAATTTTGAGTGAAGTGTCATGCGTGCCTTTGATGATTCTGTACTCGTTTTTGTGACATGTGAGTTATGTTTGTGCACTTTATTTTGCACTAACCCTCTCTCTTGATAGCACATAGTGGCTCGCTGCACAGGTACATACTCATTCTCACTCTGATTAGTCTATATGCATTTTCTGACTCTCGTATGTGCATGTTTTGCTTTGAGTATTCATTGGTTTATTCATCCATTTCCATGTCAGCTTCATCTCATTAGTAGAGACCCGACTTTAGGGACTTAGAGGGGTGCTACGGTCTTTACCGTACCTTCCCGATAAGTAACATGACCCCCGAACCCGATCCGGTTTTTCACAGACCATCTTTTCCAAAAATAAGGAGTCACACTTAGGGTTTTTCTTTCTTATTTTGTTTACCCTTTAAAAATAAAACAAAAATAAGTGGCGACTCCAAGTCATTTTTCTTAATCAATAAAAATCAATTTTTCAAATAAAATAAAAATCGAGCTCGCCATCGAGTGAGAAACGCATTGAGCTGAAATGCGGGGTCCACACACCTATACGAGTTTCTTTCAAAGCTCAAGGGGTTTGAGGCAGGGGATCCACTTTCGCCTTATTTATTTGTGATTGCTATGGAGGTGTTTAGTTGTTTCATTAAGAAGGCAGTGAATGGAGGTTTTTTGTTGGGTTGTAGGGTGAAGGGTAGGAGTGAAGAAGGGGTTCAGATTTCCCATTTGTTGTTTGTTGATGATACCTTGGTGTTTTTCCAAGCTTCCCAAGATCAATTGACCTATCTTAGTTAGTTGCTTATGTGGTTTGAGGTTGTGTTGGGTTTGAGAATAAACTTGGAAAAGAGTGAATTAATTTCAGTAGGTAGGGTGGAAAATATTGATGATGTTGCTTTGGATTTTGGTTGTAGAGTGGGTAGTCTACCATCCACTTATTTGGGCCTTCTTTTGGGTGCACCGTTTAAATTAGTGATAGTTTTGGATGGAGTGGAAGAGCAGTTCCTTAGAAGGTTGGCTATGTGGAAGAGACAATACATATCCAAAGGAGGGAAAGGGACCCTAATTCGAAGCACATGGTCGAATTTACCCATTTATTTTATGTCCTTGCTGCGCATGTCAAGCTCAGTTAGACAAAGACTAAAGCAAATTCAAAGGGATTTCCTTTGGGGAGGTGGAAATTTGGAGCGAAAGCCTCATTTAGTAAGATGGGAGTACCAATGCTTAAGTAAGAAGAAAGGGGGTGTGGGGGTCAAATGTCTTTTCAATCTCAATAAGGTTATTCTTTGTAAATCGAATTGGCATTTCGCAAATGAGAGAGAGGCCTTGTGGAATCAAGTGATTAGAGGGAAGTATGGGGAAGAGAGAGGGGGATGGTATTCTCGAGAAGTGAGAGAGGCGCATGGTGTTGGGTTATGGAAAGGGTTAAGGATGGAATGGGACTTTGTGGGTTCTAGGATTTCCTTCCTTGTAGGTAACGGGCGGAGGGTGAGATTTTTTAGGGATAGATGGTGCGGGGATTCTCTTTTGTGTGTGTCCTTCCCTTCTCTGTTTGCTTTAACTGATGATAAGGATGCATGGGTGGCGGATATTTGGGACCCCTTGGCTTAGGGGGGTTTTGAGAAGGGAATGGGGGGTTGGAACCCTTGTTTCTCAAGAGCCTTCAATGATTGGGAGGTGCAGGAGGCGGAAACCTTCTTGGAGCGGCTGCATGGGAAGAGAGTGCGCAGAGATGTGGAAGACATGGTGTTTTGGACCGTATCAAAGTTAATAATTAATAAAAATATGAATAGTAAAGAAATATTAATTGAATCATTCTCTCGTTCAATTTAAATAATGCACATGATGCTACTATTAATTCCATGAGCGGTTAAAGTTAGGGATACTCCATGTCCAAGTTCACTAACATGCTATTGAAATCCTTTTGAATTGGGTCCTATTTGAAGGATTGGACAATTAGACACATACACACCTAACTCCCATGGATGAACCCATGTAGAATAGTGCCTACCATACTTAAATTCCCTTTTTTTTTTTTTTTTTGCTGATTATCTTGCACATGACATCACTTACCACAGTGAACAAGAATGAATACATGGTTCCTCTTGCCTCTTATTTCTATTAGCCTTAAATTCACCTTTTGGCTTCTTAATTGATAAAAATGACAAAAACAACCTAGTCAAGCTACCCTCATCCATGTCTCCATTTGATCTCAAACTTCTCCCCACTAATGACATGATCCAAACAATTCAAATCCACATGGTTATAAAGTATTTTTTAAGTAAACCTTGGAAACTACCCTTTTTCTTTAGTAGTTAATTTTTTTCATTTAAGATTTCAATAGCTACCAAGGAAATTGTCTCTTGTCAAGCCTCTTAAAACCTCTTTCATGAGACCTTAGCAATGATATTATATAAATGAGTAATAAGACTAATGAGTCTTAAATTTCTAATGTGGATGGAGCTTTCTTTTTTGGAGCTATAGCTAAAATGATTAGTTTTAATATTATGATTAATAACTCAATTCGCATGGAGCCTCTAAAAAACTCTTAATCAATCCTCCTTTAAAATCCTCTAAAGATGCTAGAAGAAAAGCATACTTGATGCAATATCACCATTAATATTAAAGACAAACTCTCTAATTTGTTTATAGATGATTGTCCTCTAATGTTAGTTAAGATAAGTATGTGTCGGGAATCTTTGGATCTCTCTATTCCTAGCCCTGAATCGCTTAGGGTGCATGCTACTAGTCCTAAGGCTCTTTACTTCTAATCGTAGTAGAAAAACATGACAATAAAACCATAAATAAAATAAATCTAGAGAGAATGATTTAGATGTTCCCAAATCTATTCCAGTTCAATGAAGTCGTGTAGAGTGAATCGCAAGCCTCTCGCAAACCAAACAACCTTTCGTTCGATTACTCTCTCTCACAGACCCAGGCACTAGAGAAAGGTGGTCTTCTCTCTAGAAGGGAGGGTTAGGGTTTCTCTCTGGAATCGCAAAGTGAAGAGTACAAAACTGAAGCCCTAAACCCCTAAGAGAGGCTTATTTGTGGGCTTTAGTGACTTGAGCCCAATTTGACTTAAATCCTTTAATCCATCTCACTTGAGTCCTAATTAGTTTATTATCCTTATTGAGTTCTAATTAATTAATTATCATCGTCTAGAAAAACCATTCATATGATTGAGTGCAACTTTCTGCCCTCAAAACTGTGTCACCATGAATCAAAAGCTTGAAGGGAGACCATTGAGACTCATAGGAAAATATTGGCTCCTTAGAATTTAATTTTGAAATTGACTCAACATTTTGCTACAAAGAGTCAACTATACTACAATCTCCTATGAAATTACAACGAGATACAACTCGGGTCTATGACCTACTATTTGCTACATGCAAGCTTCCCATGAATTAGTGTTTGTAATCTGAAGAAAATATTCTTCTTTTTTCTGTGCCAAAACTGAATACAAAGTGACCTATATATATACAAGTGTGATTCCTAATCTAAGCTATATAATATGCACAATCACTATCTCTAAGGAAACAATAACTAATTAGGAGAGATTCTCTCATCCATTAAAAATAGAAAATATCCTAACACAATCCCTCTAATCTTGGCACTTAATTACAAATCATAATCCCATATTTCCACACTCCCCTTCAAGTTGGGTAGTAGATGTCTAGCATTCCCAACTTGCTTTTCATGTTTTCGTTGGTGGCCTTTGGAAGTGCCTTTGTTAGAATGTCTGTTGTTTGACGACTTGAAGGAATATACATAAGTCTGATTGTTCCCCCTTCAAGTTTCTCCTTGATGAAGTGACGATCTATCTCCACGTGCTTGGTTCGATCGTGTTGAACTGGATTCTTTGCAATACTTATGGTAGCCTTGTTATCACACAAAACTGTCATAGTGGAGTTTGATATAATTCCAAGTTCCTTGAGTATTCTTTGGAGCCACATTCCTTCATATATCCCATGAGCCATTGCCCTAAATTCTGCCTCTGCACTGCTTCTCGCCACTACGGACTGCTTCTTGCTTCTCCAAGTCACCAAGTTTCCCTACACATAGGAACAATACCCAGTAGTCGACCTCCGATATGTCAAGGATCCTGCCCAATCAGCATCTGTGAATACCTCAACTTCCCTACTTGAGGTTTTCTTGAAGTAGAGTCCTCTACTCTGGCTCTTTTTAAGGTACTGTAAAATTCTGTATACGACTTTCATGTGTCTTTCAGTGGGATTGTTCATGTAGCTCAAAGCTATGGATGATATGAGCAACTCGGGATGTTTTAAGCTCAAGCCTCAAGATGCTATGAACAATTCATGGCTGAGGATGATATTAATGATTCTTGGTCATGAGCCTATGTTTCTAATTGTTATAAATAGCTTAGAGCTATGGATGACATGAATGACTCTAGGTCATGAGCTCAAGGCTCAAGATGTTATGAATAGCTCAGGGCTATGTATGACATGAACAACTCTGGGTTGTGGGCTTAGGGTTCTAGATGCTATGAACAACTCAGGGTTGTTAATGACATGAATGACTCAAGGTCGTCTGCTCAGGGCTCTAAATGTTATGAACAGATCAAGGCTATGGTGGGCATCAATGACTTCGGGTCATGAGCTCAGGGCTCTAGATGTTTTGAACAACTCAAGGTTGTGGATTACGTGAACGACTTCTAGTTGTGAGCTTAGGGCACTAGTTGCTATGAACAACTCAAGGTTGTGAATGACATGAATTACTTCAGGTTTGGAGTTTAGGGCTCTAGATGTTATGAATAGCTCAGGGCTATGGATGACATGAACAACTTTGAGTGGTGTGCTCTGGGCTCTAGATGCTATAACAACTTAGGGTTGTGGTGGACATGACCGAATCTGGGTGAGCTCAAGGCTTCAGATGTTATGAAAAGTCAGGGTTAGGGATGATATGAATGACTTCGGGTCGTGATCTCAAGGCTCTAGATTTTATGAAAAGCTTAGGGCTATAGATGATATGAAAGATTTCGGGTTGTGGGCTTAGAGGTCTAAATGCTATGAACAACTTAGGGCTATTGATGACATGAACGACTTTAGGTCATGTGCTTAGGGCTCTAGATGCTATGAACAACTCAAGGCTATGGATGATATGTGCCACTCTGGATCATGAGTAGGCTATGGTTGCTTTGAATAACTAAGCTTTGTGAATGATATGAATGACTTGATATCCCATAAGCTAAGGCCTCTTAATGCTATGAACAACTTAGGGCTATGGACGATATGAATGATTCTGCATCACGAGCTAAGAGTAGTAGATGACATGAATGACTCTGAGTTGTGGGCTCATGACTTAAGATGCTATAAGCAGCTCAAGGTTGTGGTTGACATGAACGACTTCAAGTTGTGAGCTTAAGGCTCTGGATTCTATGAGTAGCTCAGAGTTGTAAATGATATGAATGACTCGGGATCTCGTGAGCTTAGGCCACAAGATACTATGAACAACTAAGAGCTATGGATAATATGAAAGATTCTTGGTCATGAGCTTATGGCTCTAATTTCTATTAATAGCTGAGGGCTATGGATAACATAACGATTCCGGGTCGTGAGCTCACAACACTAGGTGTTATGAATATCCCAAGGCTTATGATGACATGAACAATTTAGGGTCGTGGGCTTAGGGGTCTAAGTGCTATGAATAGCTGAGGGTTGTGGATGACATGAACAACTCCGAGTAGTGTGCTTAGGGCTCCAAATGCTATGAACAGCTCAAGCCTATGGATGATTGTGCCACTCCAGGTCGTGAGCTCAAGGATATGGATGCTTTGAACAACTCAACATTGTGGATGATATTAACAACTAGGGATCCCATGAGCTTAAGCCTTTAGATGCTATGAGCAGCTCAGGGCTATTGATGATATGAATGACTCTATTTCATGAGTTCAGAGCTATGGATAACATGAACGACTCTGGGTTGTGAGCTCACGGCTCAAGATACTATGAATACCTCAAGGTTGTGGTTGACATGAATGACTTTGGGTCATGAGCTTTGGACTCTAAATGCTATAAGCATCTCTGAGTTGTGGATGATATGAATGACTTAGGATCCCATGAGCTCAATGTTTAAGATACTATGAAAAGCTCAGGGCTATAGATGACATGAAAAACTCTGGGTCGTGAGCTTAGGGCTCTAAATGCTATGAACAACTATGGGTTATGGTTGACATGAATGACTTCGGGTCGTGAGCTCAAGGCCGATGATAGTATGAACAACTTAAAGCTATGGTTGACATGAATGACTTTGGGTCGAGAGCTCAGGGTTCTAAATGCTTTGAGCAGCTCAAGGCTGTGGATGACTTGAGCTACTCTAGGTTGTGAGCTCAAGCTCTGGATGCTATGAATAACTCTCTATTGTGGTTGACATGAACAACTCAAGGTCGTGATCACAGGGCTCTAGATTTTATGAACAACTCAGGGTTGTGGATGACATGAGCTACTCTAGGTCGTGAGCTTAGGGCTCTAGATACTATGTACAACTTAGGGTTGTTGATGACACCAAAGACTCTGGGTCCTGAGCTAAGGGTTCAAGATGCTATGAACAACTAAGGGTTGTGGATGACATGAATGACTCATATTCATGAGAAAAGGGCTCTAGATACTATGAACAACTCAGTGCTATGGTTGACATGAATGACTTCGGGTCATGAGCTCAGGGCTTTAGATGCTATGAATAACTTAAGGTCGTGGATGACATGAGCTACTCTAGGTCATGAGATCAGGAGTCTAGGTGCTATGAACAACTTTGACATATGGTTGACATGAATGACTTTGGGTCATGAGGTCAAGGCTCTTGATACTATGAATAGGGGTTATGGTTCAATTGAATGACTCTAGGTCGTGAGCTGAGGGCCTTAGATGCTATGAACATCTAAGGGTTGTCGATTCCATGAAAGACTTTAGGTCATGAGCTTAGGTGTCTAAATGCTATGAACAAATCAAGGCTATAAATATTATGAACATATCAAGGATGTGGTTGACATAAATTACTCTAGGTCGTTAGCTCAGGTTTTTAGATACTATGAATAGCTCAAGATGATCCAATACATGAGCTTCTATAGGTCGTTGATTAATACTAAAAAAGTGCTATATTATAGCTTGTTATTAACTCTTTTAAACACTTTTGAGTAGTAGTTATTACCTTTAAACTCAATTAGCATGTTAAGGGCCCTTGCAATCGTTTCTAATCAAATTATGTTAAGTTTTGGTGTTTTTGATAGCTTTTTGAACACCAAAGCAATCCAAGAATGAGGGAGATCTTTGTATAGTTCATAGAAAACCAAGTTGAAGCTCAAATTCATAAAGAAACTAAGCTTTGGAGCTTCATAACCCTTTGCCAAAACCAAACGAGGATGTAAGGAGGAAAAATAGAGAGAGGAATCTAACATGAACCAAGGAGAGCAGCTGTAGGACACATTTAGAGCATTTCTTGGAGTCCATTTTATACATACTATATATCTTTTCGAAGCTCGGGAAGTCAGGAGTCCAAAACTTCAAACGGTGTGCAAATCAGAGCTGAAACAAAGAAGTTATGGCCATTGGAAGACAGCTGCACCGAGCTGAAGAACAATTTCGCAACTTACGAAATTTTCGCAAGTCATGTTTTCAACTTGCGAAATCCATCTGTGTAATCTCAGATATTTGCGACAGACTCTGTTAGATTTTTTATCTTCAGATATTTTTGTATAAATCCCTATTTTCTCCTTGTAATCCACCAATCAAAGGTTTTCTTGGTTAGGAAGTTAGAAGGAGGGGTAAACAGCCTCTCTAGAAATATCTTTTTGTAATATATAAAGGCTCATGAGTTTTTCTGAGAGACGACACTTTGTATAGTTTTTTTCAAAAAGTAATACACAGAGCTTTGCTCTACCTTACCTACTCATTTTGTTTTCTCTTTTATATTATTTCTAGCCAATCAAACTCTGAAGATGTTTTCCCAGAGGATAAGTGGCTAGGCTTTTTGTTTCTTGGAGTGAAGGAAGCTAGGTAAGGTTCCTGATGGAAAATTGGAAGTTTCGTTGTCTCAGTTTTTAATGAAAAGAAAGTGTGACCCGTTAATGGTTTTTATCTTTTTAGTTAACTTAAAATTCCTTAAAATCACCTAGGCCAACACTTGGTAAGGCAAGTGGTCTCCGTTCATTGAGATACACTAGTTTATCTCTTGCGAGCCTCTAAGAGGTGGTTTAAAGGTAGGATTATCTAGAATAGTCAACACTTGATAAGCTTTTGGATTCCCAGGAGACATCCATTAGTTATCTCTTACGAGTTTTTGACAGGTAATCCAAGGTTAAGGATCACCTTAAATGGAAAATGCTAGGCGAGAGGTATGAGCCCTTGCAAGATGATTCAGTGATAGGGATTTAGTGTTTGAACCCATTAAGGGGAAGCATCTGTACCACACCGGTTCGGGAAATAACTATATGTTAAATCCCCAATGCGAGGAAAAAATCCAAGTGACCGAAATCTTCCTTTTTCTATGACGAACCTGAGCTTAGTGATCTAAAACTCTAAGAAGCACTTTTCTTTGTAAGTAATTTCCATTACTTTATTATTGGTTTCACTTAAAACCAACCTTTTCAAACATATTTATGTTTTCTTTGAAAGCTAACCTTGAAAAGAAAAAGCACCAATTCAGTTTTTGAACTAATATCAGTTATAATTTGAAAACCGATCCCTGTGGACGATCCTAAAGCCACTATGCTATGCTAGCTAATGCTACCCTAGTATATGGTGAAATAGGTTTATAAATTTTTTTTATTACTCCCGTCTGAGGACTGAAATCAGAGTACACCAGTTGATTGAACACCAATCAACAGGGCATACACCAGCTAGGCACGAATCAGTTGTGAGTTTAGGGCTCTATATTCTATGAACAACTTAGGGTTGTTGATCACATGAACAACTCTGGCTCATGAGGATAGGGCTCTAGATGCGATGAATAACTCTAGGTTGTGGTTGACATGAATGACCCCGAATCGTGAGCTCAGGGCTTTAGATGCTAAGAACAACTCAGGGCTATTGATAACACGGGTTACTCTAGGTGAAAGGTAGAATCCAGGCGAGTACCGAAAAAGGGTCCGAACGAGTACTGGGAAAGGTAGAATCTAAGCGAGTACCGGAGAAAGGTAGAATCTAGGCGAGTACTGAAAAATGATCCGGGCGAGTACCGGGAAAGGTAGAATCCAGGTGAGTACCGAAGAAGGGTAGAATTTGGGCGAGTATCGAAAAAAAGGTAGAATCCGGGCGAGTACCAGAGAAGGGTCCAAGCGAGTATCGGAGAAAAGTAGAATCCAGGCGAGTACTGAAAAAGGGTCCGAGCGAGTACTGGAAAAAGGTAGAATCCGGGCGAGTATCGGAAAAGGGTAGAATTCGAGCAAGTACTGAAAAAGGGTAGAATCCAAGCGAGTATTGGAGAAGGTTTGAATCAGAGCGAGTACCGAAAAAGGGTTCGGGTGAATATCGAAAAAGGGTAGAATCCGGGCGAGTACCGGGAAAGGTAGAATCCAAGCGAGTATCGGAGAAGGGTAGAATCCGGGTGAGTACCGAAAAACGGTCCGAGCGAGTACCGGAGAAAGGTAGAATCCGAGCGAGTACCAAAAAAGGGTCCGGGCGAGTACTGGAAAAAGGTAGAATCCGGGCGAGTACCGAAAAAAGGTTCGACAGAGTACTGGGAAAGGTAGAAACCAGGCGATTACAGAAAAAGGGTAGAATCCGGGCGAGTACCGAAAAAGGGTCCGGACGAGTACTAGGAAAGGTAGAATCTAGGCGACTACTAGAGAAAGGTAGAATCTAGGTGAGTACCTAAAAAGGATTCGGGCGAGTACCTGGAAAAGTAGAATCCAAGCAAGTACCGAAGAAGAGTAGAATTTGGGTGAGTATTGAAAAAGGGTAGAATCTGGGCGAGTTTCGAAAAATGGTAGAATCCGGGCGAGTACTGGCGAATGGTAGAATTCGGGCGAGTATCGAAAAAGGGTCCGATCGAGTATCGGGAAAGATAGAATCCGGGCGGGTACCGAAAAAGAGTCCGGACAAGTACTGGGAAAGGTAGAATCTAAGCAAGTACCGGAGAAAGGTGGAATCTAGGCGAGTACCGAAAAAGGATCCGAGCGACTACCGGGAAAGGTAGAATCAAAGCGAGTACCGAAGAAGGGTAGAATTTGGGCGAGTATCGAAAAATGGTAGAATCCGGGCGAGTACTGAAGAAAAGTAGAATCCAGGCGAGTATCGAAAAAGGGTTTGGGCGAGTATTGGAAAAGGGTAGAATCCGGGCGAGTACCAGAAAAGGGTAGAATCCAGGCGAGTACCAGAGAAGGGTTGAATCCGAGCGAGTACCGAAAAAGGGTCCGGGCGAGTATCGAAAGAGGGTAGAATCCGGGCGAGCACCGAGAAAGGTAGAATCAAGGTGAGTACCAGAGAAGGGTAGAATCCGGGTGAGTACCAACAAAGGGTCCGGGCGAGTACTGGAAAAGGGTAGAATCCGGGCGAGTACCGGAGAAGGGAAGAATTCGGGCGAATACCGAAAAAAGGTTCAGGCGAGTACTAGAAAAAGGAAGAAACCAGGCGAGTACCGAAGAAGGCTAGAATCCGGGTGAGTATTGAAAAAGGGTAGAATCCGGGTGAGTACCAGGAAAGGTAGAATCCAGGCGAGTACCAGAGAAGGGTAGAATCCGGGCGAGTACCGAAAAAGGGTACGGGCAAGTACTGGAAAAGGGTAAAATCCGGGCGAGCACTAGAGAAGGGAAGAATTCGGGCGAGTACCGAAAAAAAGTTCGAGTGAGTACTGGGAAAGGTATAAACCAGGCGAGCACAGAAAAAGGGTAAAATCCGGGCGAGTACTAAAGAAAGGAAGAATTCGGGCGAGTACTGAAAAAAGGTTCAAGCAAGTACTAGGAAAGGTAGAAACCAAGCAAGTATCGAAGAAGGGTAGAATCCGGGTGAGTATTGAAAAAGGGTAGAATCCGGGCGAGCACCGGGCGAGTACTGAGAAAGGTATAATTCAGGCGAGTACCAGAGAAGGGTAGAATCCCGGTGAGTACCGAAAAACGGTTTGGACGAGTACCGGAGAAGGGTACAATCTGGGCAAGTACCGAAAAAGGGTCCAGGCGAGTACTAGAAAAGGGTAGAATCCGGGCGAGCACTAGAGAAGGGAAGAATTCGGGCAAGTACCGAAAAAATGTTCGAGCTAGTACTGGGAAAGGTAGAAACTAGGCAAGTACCGGAAAAGGGAAGAATTCGGGTGAGTACCAAAAAAGGGTCCGGGCGAGTATAGGGAAAGGTGGAATCTAGGCGAGTATCGGAGAAGGGTAGAACTCAGGCGAGTACACGAAAATCGTAGAATCCGGGCGAGTACCGAAAAAGGGTCCAGGCAAGTACGGGGAAAGGTGGAATCCAGGCGAGTATCGGAGAAGTGTAGAATCCTGACAAGAATCGAAAAGGTAGAATCTGGGCGAGTACTAGAGAATGGTAGAATTTGGGAGAGTACCAGAGAAGGGTAGAATCCGGGCGAGTATCGAAAAAGGGTCTGGGCGATTACCGGGAAAGGTAGTATCCAGGCGAGTACCAGAGAAAGGTAGAATTCGGGTTAGTACCGGATAAGGGTAGAATCCGGGAGACTACTGAAAAAGGGTCCGGGCGAGTACGAGGAAAGGTAGAATCCAACCGAGTACCGTAGAAGGGTAGAATCCAGGCGAGAATAAAAAAAGGTAGCATCCGGGTGAGTACATGAGAATGGTATATTCCGGGCGAGTATCGAAAAAGGGTTCAAGCGAGTACTAGGAAAGGTAGAATCCAGGCGAGTACCGAAGCAGGGTAGAATCTGGATGAGAATTGAAAAAGGTAGAATCCGGGCGAGTAGCAGAGAAAAGTAGAATTCGGGCGAGTACCGAAAAAGGATCCGGGCGAGTATTGGAAAATGGAAGAATCCAGGCTAGTATCGAAAAAGGGTAAAATCTAGGCGAGTACCGAAAAAGAGTCCGAGCGAGTACGGGGAAAGGTAAAGTCCGGGCGAGTACCGGAGAATGGTATATTCTGAGTGAGTACTGGAGAATGGTAGAATCTGGGCGAGTAAGAGAGAATGGTAGAATCCTGGCGAGTACCGAAAAAGGGTCCGAACGAGTACAGGGAAAGGTAAAATCAGATCGAGTACCGAAGAAGGGTATAGTCCGAGCGAGTACCGGAGAAGGGTAGAATCTGGGTTGGTATTGGGAAAGGTAGAATCCAAGCGAGTACCAAAGAATGGTAGAATTTCGGTGAGTATCGGAGAAGGGTAGAATCCGGTCTAATACCGAAAAAGGGTTTAGCGAGTACGGGGAAAGGTATAATCCAGGCGAGTACCGAAGAAGTGTAGAATCCGGGTAAGGCTCCAAAAAGGTAGAATCCGAGCGAGTACCGAAGAAGGGTAGAATTCGGGCGAGAATTGAAAAAGGTAGAATTTGGGCGAGTACCAGACAAAGGTAGAATTCGAGCGAGTACCATAGAAGGGTAGAATCCGGGTGAGTACCAAAAAAGGGTCCTGGCGAGTACGGGGAAAGGCAGAATGGAGACGAGTACCGGAAAAGGGTAGAATCCAGGCGAGAATCGAAAAAGGTAGAATCCGGGCGAGAACCAGAGAAGGGTAGAATTCGGGAGAGTACAAAAGAAGGGTAGAATCTGAGCGAGTACCGAAAAAACGTCCGAGCGACTACTGGGAATGGTAGAATCCAGGCAAGTACCGGGGAAGGGTAGAATCCGGGCGAGTACCGGAGAAGGGTAGAACTTAGGCGAGTACACGAGAATCGTAGAATCCGGGCGAGTACCGAAAAAGGATCCAAGCAAGTACCGAAAAAAGGTCCAGGCGAGTACGGGGAAAGGTAGAATCCGGGCGAGAATCGACAAAGGTAGAATCCGGGTGAGTACCGAAAACAGGTCCGGTTGAGTACCGAGAAAGGTAGAATCCAAGTGAGTACCAGAGAAGGGTATATTCCGGGCGACTACCGGAGAAGGGTACAATCCGGGTGAGTACGAGGAAAGATAGAATCTAGGCGAGTACCGAATAAGGGTAGAATCTGGGCAAGGTTCCAAAAAGGTAGAATCCAAGCGAGCACGGGAGAAGTGTATATTCCGGGCAAGTACCAAAGAAGGGTAGAATTTGGGCGAGAATCGAAAAAGGTAGAATCCGGGCGAGTACCGGAGAAGGGTAGAATACGGACGAGTACTGAAAAAGGGTCCGGGTGAGTACGGGAAAAGGTAAAATTCGGGCGAGTACGACATAAGTGTATATTCCGGGCAAGTATCGAAGAAGGGTACAATCCAGGTGAGTATCGGAGAAGGGTAGAATCCGGGCGACTATCGAAAAAGGGTCCGGGTGAGTACTAGAGAAGGCTAGAATCTGGACGAGTACTAGAGAAGGATAGAATCGGGGCGAGTACCTGAGAAGGGTAAAATCCCGACGAGTACCGAAGAAGGGTAGAATCTGGACGAGTACCGGAGAAGGATAGAATCGGGGCGAGTACCGGAGAAGGTAGAATACAGGCGAGTATCGGAGAAGGGTAGAATCCGGGTGAGTACTGGATAATGGTAGAATCCGAGCGACTACCGAAAAAGGGTCCGGGCGAGTATCGAGAAAGTTAGAATCCAGGCAATTACCGGAGAAGGGTAGAATCCGGGCGACTATCGTAGAAGGGTAAAATCTGGGCGACTAGCGTAGAAGGTTAGAATTGGGCCAGTACCGGAGAAGGGTAGAATCCGGGCAAGTACCGAAAAAGGGTCCGGGCGAGTACCGAGAAAGGTAGAATCCAGGCGAGTACCGGAGAAGGGTAGAACCCGGGCGAGTACTAGGGAAAAGTAGAATCCAGGCGAATACCCAAAAAGGGTCCAAGCGAGTACCGGGAAAAGGTAGAATCCAGGAGAGTACCGGAGAAGGGTAGAATCCGGGCAAGTACCAAAAAAGGGTCTGGGTGAGTAACGGGAAAGGTAGAATCCAGGAGAGTACCGAAGAAGGGTAGAATCCGACCGAGTACCGGAGAAGGGGAGAACCGGGGTGAATACCGGAGAAGGGTAGAATCCGGACGAGTACCGGAGAAGAGGAGAACCGGGGTGAGTACCGGAGAAGGGTTGAATACAGACGAGTACCGAAGAAGGGTAGAATCCGGGCGAGTACTGGAGAATGGTATAATCCGGGCGAGTATCAAGGAAAGGTAGAATCCGGGCGAGTACCGGGAAAGGTAGAATCCAGGAGAGTACCGAAGAAGGGTAGAATCCAATCGACTACCGAAATAGGGTCCGGACGAGTACCGGGAAAAGATAGAATCGAGGGGAGTACAGAAGAAGGGTAGAATCCGGGAGAGTACCAGAGAAGGGTAGAATCCAGGAGAGTATTGGGGAACAGTAGAATCCGGGCGAATACCAAAAAAGGGTTCAGGCGAAAACCGAAAAATATAGAATCCAGGGGAGTACTGTAGAAGGGTAGAATCCGGGCAAGTACCGGAGAAAGGTAGAATCCAAGCGACTACCGACAAAGGGTCCGGGCGAGTACCGAGAAAGTTAGAATCCAGGCAAGTATCGGAGAAGGGTAGAATCCGGGCGAGAACTGGAGAAGGGTAGAATCCAGGCGAGTACCGATGAAGGGTAGAATCCGGGCAAGTACCGGAGAAGGGGAGAATCCGGGGGGTACCGAAAAAGGGTCCGGGCGAGTACCGGGAAAGGTAGAATCCAGGCGAGTAGTAGAGAAGGGTAGATTTCGGGCGAGTATCAGAGAAATGTAGAATCAGAGAAAGTAGCAAAAAAGGGTCGGGATGAGTACGGGGAAAAGATAGAATCCAGGGGAGTACCGGAGAAGGGTAGAATCCGAGCGAGTACAGGAGAAGAGTAGAATCCGGTCGAGTACCGACAAAGGGTCCGGGTGAGCGTTGGGAGAAGGGTAGAATTCGGGCGAGTATCGGAGAAGGGCAGAATTGTGGTGAGTACCGGAGAAAGGTAGAATACAGGCGAGTATCGGAGAAGGGTAGAATCCGGGCGAGTACCGAGGAAAGGTAGAATCGGGGCGAGTATCGTAGAAGGGTAGAATCCAGGCGAGTACCGAAAAAGGGTCCGAGCAAGCGCTGGGAGAAGGGTAGAATCTGGGCGAGTATCGGAGAAGGGCAGAATCGCTGTGAGTACTGGAGAAAGGTAGAATACAAGCGAGTATCGGAAAAGGGTAGAATTCGGACGAGTACCGGAGAAAGGTAGAATCAGGGCGAGTATCGGAGAAGGGTAGAATACAGGCAAGTACCGGAGAAGGTTAGAATCCGGACGAGTACCGGAGAAGGGTAGAATTGCGGTGAGTACTAGAGAAAGTTAGAATACAGGCGAGTATCGGAGAAGGGTAGAATCCGGGCGAGTACCGGGGAAAGGTGCAATCGGGGCGAGTACCGTAGAAGGGTAGAATCCAGGCAAGTACCGGAGAAGGGTAGAATCCGGACGAGTACCAGAGAAAGGTAGAATCAGGGCGAGTACTAGAGAATGGTAGAATACAGGCCAGTACCGGAGAAGGCTAGAAGCCGGATGAGCACCGGAGAAGGGCAGAATTGGGGCGAGTACCGGAGAAGGGTAGAATACAGGCGAGTAGAGGAGAAAGGTAGAATTCGAACGAGTACCCGAGAAGGTAGAATCCAAACGAGTCCTGAAGAAGGGTCCGGACGAGTATCGGGAATAGTAAAATCTAGGTGAGTATCGGGTGAGTACCGGAGAACAGTAGAATCCGGGCGAGTGCCAGAGAATGGTAGAATCAATGTGAGCACCGGAGAAGGGCAGAATCCGGGCGAGTACCGTAGAATTGTAGAATCCGGGCGAGTGCCAGAGAATGGTAGAATCAGTGTGAGCACCGGAGAAGGGCAGAATCCAGGCGAGTACCGTAGAATTGTAGAATCCGGGCGAGTACCGGTGAAGGGTAGAATCTGAGTGAGTACCAAAACAGGGTTCGAGTGAGTATCGGGAAAGGTAGAATCCAGGCGAGTACTGGAGAGAAGTATAATCCGGGCAAGTGCCAATGAAAGGTAGAATACGGGCGAGTACCATAGAAAGGTAGAATCTGGGCGAGTACCGAAGAAGGGTAAAATTCGGGCGAGTACCCAAAAATGGTAGAATCCAAGCTAGTACCGGGAAAAGGGTCTAGGCAAGTACTGGGAAAGTTAGAATCCAGGCGAGTACCGGAGAAGGGTAGAATCCGGGCAAGTATCAGAGAATGGTAGAATTCGAGCGAGTATGGTTGATGGGTAGAATCGGAGTGAGTACTGGGAAAGGTAGAATCCAAACGAGTGTTAGAGAAGGGTAGAATCTGGGCGAGTATCGGAGAATGGTAGAATCCGGGCAAGTATCAGAGAAAGGGAGAATTCGGGCGAGTACCGGAGAAGGGTAGAATCCGGGCGAGTACCGGAGAAGGGTAGAATCTGGGAGAGTACCGGTGAAGAGTAGAATCGGGGCAAGGGCGAGTACCGAGAAAGGTAGAATCTAGGCCAGTACCGGAGAAATGTAGAATTAGGGTGACAACCAGAAAAGGGTTCAGACGAGTACCGGGAAAGGTAGAATCCAGGCGAGTACCGGAGAAAGGTAGAATCCGAGGGAGTATCGGAGAAGGGTAGAATCCGGGCGAGTACCGATGAAGGGTAGAATCGGGGCGAGTACCGTAGAAGGGTAGAATCCAAGTGAGTACCGGAGAAGGGCAGAATGGCGGTGAGTACCGGAGAAAGGTAGAATACAGGCCAGTATCAGAGAAGCATAGAATCTGGGCGAGTACAGGGGAAAGGTAGAATCGGGGCGAGTACCGTAGAAGGGTAGAATCCAGGCGAGTATCGGAGAAGGGTAGAATCCGGACAAGTACTGGAGAAAGGTAGAATCAGGGCGAGTACCAGAGAAGGGTAGAATACAGGCCGGTACCGGAGAAGGCTAGAAGTCGGATGAGCACCAGAGAAGGGCAAAATCAGGGCGAGTACCGGAGAAGGGTAGGATATAGGCGAGTACAGAAGAATGGTAGAATCCGAAAGAGTACCGGAGAAGGTAGAATCCGAACGAGTCCCAAAGAAGGGTAGAATCTAGGTGAGTACCGGAGAAGGGCAGAATTGCGGTGAGTACCGGATAAAGGTAGAATACAGGCGAGTATCAGAGAAGGATAGAATCCAGGCGAGTACCGGGGAAAGGTAGAATCGGGGCGAGTACCGTAGAAGGGTAGAATCGAGGCGAGTACCGGAGAAGGGTAGAATCCGGACGAGTACCGGAGAAAGGTAGAATCAGGGCGATTACTAGAGAAGGGTAGAATACAGGCCAGTACCGGAGAAGGCTAGAAGCTAGATAGGCACAAGAGAAGGGCAAAATCGGGGCGAGTACCAGAGAAGGGTAGGATACAGGCGAGTACAGGAGAATGGTAGAATCCAGAAGAGTACCGGAGAAGGTAGAATCCGGACGAGTCCCGAAGAAGAGTAGAATCCAGGTGAGTACCGAAGAAGGGCAGAATTGCTGTGAGTACCGGATAAAGGTAGAATACAGGCGAGTATAAGAGAATGATAGAATCTGGGCGAGTACCGGGGAAAGGTAGAATCGGGGCGAGTACCGGAGAAGGGTAGAATCCGGACGAGTACTGGAGAAAGGTAGAATCAGGGCGAGTACCAGAGAAGGGTAGAATAGAGGCCAGTACTGGAGAAGGCTAGAAGCCGGATGAGCACCGGAGAAGGGCAAAATCGGGGCGAGTACCGAAGAAGGGTAGGATACAGGCGAGTACAGGAGAATGGTACAATCCGAAAGAGTACCGGAGAAGGTAGAATCCAGATGAGTCCCGAAGAAGGGTAGAATCCAGGTGAGTACCAAAGAAGGGCAGAATTGCGGTGAGTACCGGATAAAGGTAGAATACAGGCGAGTATTAGAGAAGGATAGAATCCGGGCGAGTACCGGGGAAAGGTAGAATTGGGGCGAGTACCATAGAAGGGTAGAATCGAGGCGAGTACCGGAGAATGGTAGAATCCGGACGAGTACCGGAGAAAGGTAGAATCAGGGCGAGTACCAGAGAAGGGTAGAATATAGGCCAGTACCGGAGAAGGCTAGAAGCCGAATGAGCACCGGAGAAGGCAAAATCGGGGCGAGTACCGGAGAAGGGTAGGATACAGGCGAGTACAGGAGAATGATAGAATCCAGAAGAGTACCGGAGCAGGTAGAATCCGGACGAGTCCCGAAGAAGGCTCCGGACGAGTACCAAGAATGGTAAAATCTAGGTGAGTATCGGGTAAGAACCGAAGGATAGTAGAATCCGGGCGAGTACTAGAGAATGGTAGAATCAGTGCGAGCACCGGAGAATGGTAGAATCCGGGCGAGTACTGCAGAATTGTAGAATCCGGGCGAGTACCGGTGAAGGGTAGAATCTGAGTGAGTGAACAAGGTCCAGGCGAGTACCAGGAAAGGTAGAATCCAAGCGAGTATCGGAGAGAAGTATAATCCGGGCGAGTGCCGATGAAGGGTGGAATACGGGCAAGTACCATAGAAAGGTAGAATCTGGGCGAGTACTGAAGAAGGGTAGAATTCGGGCGAGTACCCAAAAATGGTAGAATCCAAGCGAGTACCGGGAAAAGGGTCTGGGCGAGTACTAGGAAAGTTAGAATCCAGGCGAGTACTGGAGAATGGTAGAATCCGGGCGAGTACCGGAGAATTGTAGAATCCGAGCGAGTATCGGAGAAGGGTAGAATCCGGGCGAGTATGGTTGATGGGTAGAATTGGGGTGAGTACCAGGAAAGGTAGAATCCAAACGAGTATTGAAGAAGGGTAGAATTTGGGCGACTATCGAAGAATGGTAGAATCCGGGCAAGTATCGAAGAATGGGAGAATTCAGGCGAGTACCGGAGAAGGGTAGAATCCGGAAGAGTACCGGTGAAGGGTAGATTCGGGGCGAGGACGAGTACCAAGAAAGGTAGAATCTAGGCCAGTACCGGAGAAATGTAGAATTCGGGTAAGTACCAGAAAAGAGTTCAGACGAGTACCGGGAAATGTAGAATCCAAGGGAGTACCGGAGAAGGGTAAAATTCGAGGGAGTATCTGAGAAGGGTAGAATTTGGGGCGAGTACCAATGAAGGGTAGAATCGGGGCCAGTACCGTAGAAGGGTAGAATCCAAGCGAGTACCGGAGAAGGGTAGAATCTCGGTGAGTACAGGAGAAGGGCAGAATCGGAGTGAGTACCGGAGAAGGGTAGAATACAGGTGAGTACAGGAGAATGGTAGAATCCGGACGAGTACCGGAGAAGGTAGAATCCGGACGAGTCCCGAAGAAGGGTCCGGGCGAGTACCAAGAATGGTAAAATCTAGGTGACTATCGGGCGAGTACCGAAGAACAGTAGAATCCAGGCGAGTACCATAGAAGGGTAGAATCAGTGCGAGTACCGGAGAAGGGCACAATCCGGGCGAGTGCCGTAGAATTGTAGAATCCGCGCGAGTACCGGTGAAGGGTAGAATCTAAGCGAGTACCATAACAGGGTCCGGGCGAGTACCAGGAATGGTAGAATCCAAGCGAGTACCGGAGAAGCGTAGAATCCGAGCGAGTACCGAAAAAAGGTTCTGGCAAGTATCGGGAAATGGTAGAATCCAGGAGAGTACCGGAGAAGTGCAGAATCCAGGCGAGTACCCAAAAAGGGTCTGGACGAGTACCGGGAAAGTTAGAATCCAGGCAAGTACCGGATAAGGGTAGAATCCGGGCAACTACCGTAGAAGGGTAGAATTCGGGTGAGTACCAGCGAAGGGTAGAATCTGGGCGAGTACCAGAAAACGGTCCGGGAGAGTACCGGGAAAGGAAGACTCCAGGTGAGCTTCAGAGAAAAGTAGAATTCGGGCGAGTACCAGAAAAGGGTAGAATCCCTGCGAGTACCGGAGAATGGTAGAATCCGGGCGAGTACTGGTGAAGGGCAAAATATGGTCGAGTACCAGAAGAGGGTAGAATCTGGGCAAATATGGTAGAATCTGTGCGAGTACCGGAGAATGGTAGAATCCGGGTGAGTACCGAAAAAGGGTGGAATCCGAGCGAGTATCGGGGAAAAGTAGAATCCATGCGAATACCAAAAAAGGGTTCCGACGAGTACTGGGAAAGGGTAGAATCCAGGGGAGTATCGGAGAAGGGTAGAATTCGGGCGAGTATTGGAGAAGGGTAAAATCTAAGCGAGTACTGGGGAAAGGTAGAATCCAGGCGAGTACCGAAGAAGGGTGGAATCTGGGCGAGTACTAGAAAAGGGTAGAATCCGGGCGGCTACCAGGAAATGTAGAATCTAGGAGAGTACCGGAAAAAGTGGAATCCAGGCGAGTATCGGAGAAGGGTAGACTCCGGGCGAGTACCGGAGAATGGTAGAATCCGGGCGAGTACCGGTGCAGGGTGGAATCAGGGCGAGTAAAGGAAAAGGATCCGAGTGAGTACCGAGAAAGGTAGAATCCAGGTGAGTACCGGAGAAGGGTAGAATCCGGAGGAGTACCGGAAAAAGGTAGAGCCTAGGCGAGTACCGGAAAAAAGTAGAATCCGGGCAACTACCAGAGAATGGTAGAATTCAAGCGAGTACCGAAGAAGGGTAGAATCCGGGTGAGTAGAGGAGAAGGGTAGAATCTGGGCGAGTACTAGAGAATGGTGGAATCCGGGCGAGTGCTGAAGAAGGGTAGAATTTGGGCGAGTACCAGAAAAGGGTCTGGGCAAGTACCGGGAAAGGTAGAATCCAGGTGAGTACCGGAGAAAAGTAGAATACGGGCGAGTACCAAACAAAAGTAGAATCCGGGCGAGTGTCGAAGAAGGGTAGAATTTGGGCGAGTAGAGGAGAATGGTAGAATTCGGACGAGTACCGGGAAAGGTACAATCCGGGCGAGTACCAGAAAAGGGTAGAATCCGGGCGAGTACTAAAGAATGGTAGAATCCGAGCGACTACCGGTGAGGGGTAGAATCTAAGCGACTACCAGAAAAGGGTCTGGGAGAGTACCAGAGAAGGGTAGAATCCGAACGAGTACCGAAAAAGCGTCCGGGCAAGTACCGGGAAATGTAGAATCCAGATGAGTACCGGAGAAGGGTAGAATCCGGGGAAGTACTGGAGAATGGTAGAATCTGGGCGAGTACTGAACAATGATCTGGGCAAGTACCGGGAAAGGTAGAATCCAGGCGAGGTCCGGAGAAAAGTAGAATTCCGACGAGTACCGGAGAAGGGTAGAATCCCGGCGAGTACCGGAGAATGGTAGAATCCGGGCGAGTACCGGTGAAGGGCAGCATCTGGTCGAGTACCAGAAAAGGGTCCGAGAGACTACCGAGAAAGGTAGAATCTAGGCGAGTACCGAAAAAAAGTAGAATCCGGGCAACTACCAAAGAAGGGTAGAATCCTAGCGAGTACCGGAGACGGTTAGGATCCAGGCGAGTAGAGGAGAAGGGTAGAATCCGGGCGAGTGCTGGTGAAGGGTAGAATCTGGGCGAGTACCAAAAAAGGATCCGGGCGAGTATCGGGGAAGGTAGAATCCAGGTGAGTACTGGAGAAAAGTAGAATCCAGGCGAGTACCAAAGAAGGGTAGAATCCGGGTGAGTGCCGAAGAAGGGTAGAATTCGGGCGAGTAGAGGAGAAGGGTAGAATCCGGGCGAGTACCGGGAAAGGTACAATCCAGGTGAGTACCGGAGAAGGGTAGAATCCAGGCGAGTACCGAAGAATGGTAGAATTCGGGCGACTACCGGTGAGGGTTAGAATCTGGGCGAGTACCAGAAAAGGGTCCGAGTGAGTACCGGAGAAGGGTAGAATCCGGATGAGTACCGAAAAAGCGTCCAGGCAAGTACCGGGAAATGTGGAATCCAAATGAGTACCGGAGAAGGGTAGAATCCGGGGAAGTACTAGAAAATGGTAGAATCTGGGCGAGTACTCAACAATGATCTGGGCAAGTACTAGGAAAGGTAGAATCCAGGCGAGGTCCAGAGAAAAGTAGAATTTGGGCGAGTACCGAAGAAGGGTAGAATCCCGCGAGTACCGGAGAATGGTAGAATTCGGGCGAGTACCGATGAAGGGCAGCATCTGGCTAAGTACCAAAAAAGGGTCCAAGCGAATACCGGGAAAGGTAGAATCTAGGATAGTACAGGAAAAAAGTAGAATCCGGGCAACTATCGAAGAAGGGTAGAATCGGGGCGAGTAGAGGAGAAGGGTAGAATCCGGGCGAGTACCGGTGAAGGGTAGAATCTGGGCGAGTACCAAAAAAGGGTCCAGGCGAGTACCGGGAAAGGTAGAATTCAAGTGAGTACCGGAGAAAAGTAGAATCTGGGCGAGTACCAAAGAAGGGTAGAATCCGAGTGAGTGCCGGATAATGGTAGAATTCGGGCGAGTAGCGGAGAAGGGTAGAATCCAGGGGAGTACTGGGAAAGGTAAAATTCGGGCGAGTACCAGTGAAGGGTAGAATCTGGGCGTGTACCAGAAAAGGGTCCGGGCGAGTACCTGAGAAGGATAGAGTCCGAACGAGTACCGAAAAAGCGTCCGGGGGAGTACCGGGAAATGTAGAATCTAGATGAGTACCGGAGAATGGTAGAATCCGGGGAAGTAGTGGAGAAGGGTAGAATCTGTGCGAGTACCGACAACAATCCGGGCAAGTACCGGGAAAGGTAGAATTCAGGCGAATACCGGAGAATGGTAGAATCCGGGCGAGTACTGGAGAAGAGTAGAATCCAGGTGAGTACCAAACAAGGGTCCGTGCGAGTACCAAAAAAGGGTCCGGGCGAGTACTGGAAAATGGTAGAATATGAGCAAGTACCAGGAAAGGTAGAATCCAGATGAGTACCAGAGAATGGTAGAATCCGAACGAGAACCGGTGAATGGTAGAATCGGGGCGAGTACCAAAAAAGGGTTCATGCAAGTACCGGGAAAGGTAAACTCTAGGTGAGTACTGGAGAAGGGTACAATGCGGACGAGCACCAAAGAAGGGTAGAATCAGGGCGAGTAAAGGAAAACGGTTTGGGCGAGTACTAGGAAAGGTGGAATCCAGGTGAGTATCGGAGAAGGGTAGAATTCGGATGAGTACCGAAGAATGGTAGAATCCGGACGAGTACCGAAGAAAGGTCCGAGCGAGTACCAGGAAAGGTAAAATCCAGGTGAGTATCGGAGAAGGACAGAATCCGGGCGAGTGCCAGAGAACGGTACAATCCGAACAAGTATCGGAGAATGGTAGAATCTAGGCGAGTACCAGAGAAGAGTAGAATAAGGGCTAGTACCGAAAAAGGGTTCGGGCGAGTAATGAGAAAGGTAGAATCCAGGCGAGCACCGACAAAGGGTCCAGGCGAGTATTGGAAAATTGTAGAATCCGCGCGAGTTCCGAAAAAGGGTAGAGTAAGGGCGAGTACCGGAGAAGGGTAGAATCTGGGCGGGTATCGAAAAAGGGTTCGGGCAAGTACCGAGAAAGATAGAATCCAGGCGAGTACCGGAGAAAGATAGAATCGGGGCGAGTATAAGAAAAAAGTCTGGGCGAGTACAGGGAAAAGTGAATCCAGGAGAGTACCGGAGAAAAGTAGAATCCGGGAGATTACCGAAGAAAGGTAGAATCCGGGCGAGTACCGAAAAAGAGTCCGGGCGAATACCAGGAAATGTAGAATCCAGGCGAGTACCGAAAAATGGTACAATCTGGGCGAGTACTGGAGAAAGGTAGAATCTGGACGAGTACCAAAAAAGGGTCCCGGGGGAGTATCGAAAATGGTAGAATCCGAGCGAGTACCAAAGAAGGGTAGAATCCGGGTGAGTACCCGAGAAGGGTACAATCCGGGCGACTACCGAAAAAAAGTCCGGGCAAGTACTTGAATATGGTAGAATCCGAGCAAGTACTAAAAAAGGGTAGAATCCGGGCGAGTATCGAAAAAAGCTAGAATCCGGGCGAGTACAAAGAAAGGGTCCAAGCGAGTACTTGAAAATGGTAGAATCTGGACGAGTACCGAAAAAGGGTACAATACGGGCGAGCACCGAAGAAGGGTAGAATCCGAGCGAGTACCGAAAAAGGGTCCGGGCGAGTACTAGGAAAGGGTAGAATCCGGACGAGTACCGCAGAAAGGTAGAATTCGGGCGAGTATTGAAAAAAGCTAGAATCCGAGCAAGTACCGGAGAAGGGTAGAATCCGGGTGAGTATTGAAAAAAGCTAGAATCCAAGCGAGTACCAGAGAAAGGTAGAATTCGGGTGAGTATTGAAAAAAACTAGAATCCGAGCGAGTACCGGAGAAGGGTAGAATCCAGGCGAGTACCGAAGAAGGGCTGAATCCAAGTGAGTACTGGAGAAGGGTAGAATCCAGGTGAGTACCGAAGAAGGGCTGTATCCGACCGAGTACCGGAGAAGGGTAGAATTCGAGAGAGTACCAAGAAAGGTAGAATCCAGGTGAGTACCGAAGAAGGGTGGAATCCGGGCGAGTACCGGAGAAGGGTGGAATCCAGGCGAGTACCGGAGAAGGGTGGAATCCGGGCGAGTACCGGAGAAGGGTAGAATCCAAGCGAGTACCAAAAAATAGTCCAAGCGAGTATTAGAAAAGGGTAAAATCCGGGCGAGTACCAGAGAAAGGTAAAATTCGGGAGTATATCGAAAAAAACTAGAATTTGGGCGAGTACCGGAGAAGGGTAGAATCCAGGCGAGTACCGAAGAAGGGCTGAATCCGGGTGAGTACCAGAGAAGGGTAGAATCCAGGCGAATACCGAAGAAGGGCTGACTTCGATCGAGTACTGGAGAAGGGTAGAATCTGGGCGAGTACCGAGAAAAGTAGAATCCAAGTCAGTACCGGAGAATGTTGAAATCCGGGCGAGTATCGGAGAAATGTGGAATCCGAGCGAGTGCTGGAGAAGGGTAAAATCCGGCGAGTATCGAAAAAAGGGTCTGGGGGAGTATCGAAAAATGGTAGAATCCGGGCGAGTACCGAAGAATGGTAGAATTCGGGCGAGTACCGGAGAAGTGTAAAATCCTAGCGAGTACCGAAAAAGGGTTGGAGCGAGTATTGAGAAAGGTAGAATCCAGGCGAGTACCAGAGAAGGATAGAATCCGAGCGAGTACCAAAAAAGAGTAGAATCGGGGCGAGTACTGGAGAAGGGCAAAATTCGGGCGAGTGCCGAAAAAGGATCCGGGCAGTACCAGGAAATGTAGAATCCAAGTGAGTATCGGAAAATGGTACAATCTGGGCGAGTACCAGAGAAAGGTAGAATTTGGACGAGTACAAAAAAAAGGTCCCGTAGAGTATCGAAAAAGGGTAGAATCCAAGCGAGTACCGAAGAAGGGTAGAATCCAGGCAAGTACCAGAGAAGGGTAGAATATGGTCGACTACAGAAAAAATGTCCGGGAGAGTACTTGAAAAGGGTAGAATCGGAGCAAGTACTGAAGAAGGTTGAATCCGGCCAAGTACCAGAGAATGGTAGAATCCGGGCGAGTACCAAGAAAGGCAGAATCTGGGTGAGTACCGGAGAAGGGTGGAATCCGGGCAAGTACCGAAGAAGGGTAGAATCCGAGCGAGTACCGAAAAAGGGTCCAGGCGAATACTAGAAAAGGGTAGAATCCGGGAGAGGATCGGAGAAAGGTAGAATTCGGGCGACTATCGAAAAAAGCTAGAATCCGGGCGAGTACCGGAGAAGGGTAGAATCCAAGTGAGTACCAAAGAAGGGCTGAATCCGACCGACTACCAGAGAAGGGTAGAATCCGGGCGAGTACCGAGAAAGGTAGAATCCAGGTGAGTACCGGAGAAAGTTGAAATCCGGGCGAGTACAAGAGAAATGTGGAATCCGGGCGAGTACTGGAGAATGGAAGAATCCGACGAGTATCAAAAAAGGGTTCGAGGGAGTATCGAAAAAGCGTAGAATCCGAACGATTACCGAAAAATGGTAGAATCCAGGCGAGTACCGGAGAATGGTTGAATTCGGTCGAGTACCGGAGAAGTGTAGAATCTTAGTGAGTACCGAAAAAGGGCTCGGGCGAGTACCGAGAAAGGTAGAATCTCGGCGAGTACCGGAGAAGGATAGAATTCGAGCGAGTACCCAAAAAGAGTAGAATCCGGGTGACTACCGGAGAAGGGTAAAATCCGAGCGAGTGTCGAAAAAGGGTCCGGGCGAGTACCGGGAAAGGTAAAATAAGGGTGAGTACCGGAGAAAAGTAGAATCCGGGCGAGTATTGGAGAAGGGTAGAATCCGGGCGAGTACCGAAGAAGGGCAGAATCCAATCAAGTACTGAAAAAGGGTTCGGGCGAGTACTAGGAAAGGTAGAATCCAGGCGAATACCGGAGAACGGTAGAATCTGAGCGAGTACCGAAAAAGGGTACAATCTAGGCGAGTACCGAAGAATGGTAGAATCTGGGCGAGTACCGAATAATGGTAGAATCCGGGCGAGTATCGAAAAAGGCTCCGGGCGGGTACTGGGAAAGGTAGAATCCAGGCTAGTACTGGAGAAGGGTAGAATCCGGGCGAGTACCAGGAAAGATAATATCCAGGCGAGCACTAAAGAAGGGTACAATCCAAGGGAGTATCGAAAAAGGGTAGAATCCGGGCGAGTACCTAAGAAAAATTCGGGTGAGTACCCAAGAAAAGTAGAATCCGGACAAGTACCGAAAAAAGGTCCTGGCGAGTACTGGAAAAGGGTAGAATCCGGGCAAGTACCGGAAAAGGATAGAAATCGGTCGAGTAGTGGAGAGGGGTAGAATCCGGATGAGAATCGAAAAAGGTAGAATCTGTGCGAGTACCAAAAATGGGTAGAATCCGGGTGAGTACCGGAGAAGGATCCGGGCTAGTACCGGAGAAAAGTAGAATCCGGACGAGAATCGAAAAAGGTAGAATCCATGTGAGTACCAAAAATGGGTAGAATCCGGGTGAGTACCGGAGAAGGATCTAGGCTAGTACCGGAGAAAAGTAGAATCCGGGCGAGTACCCAAAAAAGATCTGGGCGAGTACTAGAAAATGGTATAATCCGATCCAGTACCGGAAAGGTAGAATCTAGGTGAGTACCGGAGAAGGGTAAAATCCGGGCGAGTACCGAAAAAGGGTTCGGGCAAGTACCAGGAAAGATAGAATCCAAGAGAGTACCAGAGAAGCGTAGAATCCAGGCGAGTACCGGAGAATGGTAGAATCCAGGCGAGTACCGATAAAGGGTCCGGCCGAGTACCAGGAAAGGTAGAATCCAGGCGAGTATTGGAGAAAGGTAGAATAGGGGACAGTACAGGAAAAGCGTCCTGGCGAGTACTAGGAAAGGTAGAATCCAGGCGAGTACCAGAGAATGGTAGAATCTGGGTGAGTACCGGTGAAGGGTAGAATCTGGGGTCGTACTGAAGAAGGGTAGAATCGGGGCGAGTAAAGGAAAAGGATCTCGGTGAGTACCGGGAAAGGTACAATCCAGGCGGGTACGGGAGAAGGGTAGAATCCGAACGAGAATCGAAAAAGGTAGAATCCATGCGAGTAGCGGAAATGGTAGAATCCGGGTGAGTACCGGAGAAGGATCCGGGCTAGTACCCAAAAAGGGTCTGGGCGAGTACTAGAAAACTGTAGAATCTGGACGAGTATCAGAGAAGGGTAGAATCTAGGCGAATACCGAAAAAAGGACCAGGTGATTACCGGGAAAGGTAGTATCTAGGCGAGTATCGAAGTAAGGCAGAATCCGGGTGAGTAACGAAAAAGGGTAGAATCCGGGCAAGTACCGGAGAAGAGTAGAATTCGGGCGAGTACCGAAAAATGGTCCGGGCAAGTACCGGGAAAAGTAGAATCTAGGAGAGTGCCAAAGAAGGGTAGAATCCAGGCTAGTACCGGAGAATGGTAGAATCCAGGCGAGTACCGATAAAGGGTCATGCCGAGTACCAGGAAAAGTAGAATCCAAGCGAGTATTGGAGAAGGGTAGAATAAGGGACAGTACCGGAAAAGGGTCCGGGCGAGTACCGGGAAAGGTAGATTCCAGGCGAGTACCAGAGAATGGTAGAATCCGGGCGAGTACCGGTGAAGGGTAGAATCCGGGTGAGTACGAAAGAAGGGTAGAATCGAGGCGAGTAGAGAAAAAGGATCCCGATGAGTATCGGGAAATGTAGAATCTAGGCGAGTACCAAGAAGGGTAGAATCCGGGAGAGAATCGAAAAAGGTAGAATCCGTGCGAGTACCGAAAATGGTAGAATCCAGGAAAGTATCGGAGAAGGATCCGGGCTAGTACCCAAAAAGGGTTTGGGCGAGTACTAGAAAATGGTAGAATCCGGACGAGTACCGGAGAAGGGTAGAATCCGGGCGAGTACCGGAGAAGGGTAGAATCCGGGCGAGTACCGAAAAAAGGTCCAGGCGATTACCTGGAAAGGTAGTATCCAGGTGAGTACCGAAGTAAGGCAAAATCTGGGTGAGTATCGAAAAAGGGTAGAATCCAGGCGAGTACCGGAGAAAGGTCCGGGCGAGTACTCGAAAAAAGTAGAATCCAGGCGAGTAGCGAAAAAGGGTCCAGGCGAGTATTGGAAAAGGGTACAATTCGGGCGTGTACTAAAAAAGGATAGAATCCGGGTGAGTACCGGGAAAGGGTCCATCCAAGCGAGTACGAGAAAATGATAGAATCTGGGCGAGTACCGAAAAATGGTCCGTGCGAGTACCGGAAAGGGTTAGAATCCGGGCGAGTACTGAAGAGGGGTCGAATTCGGGTGAGTACCAAAAAAGGTAGAATCCAGGAGAGTACACGGAAAGGTAGAATCCGGGCGAGTACCGGAGAAGGGTAGAATCCAGGTGAGTACCGGTGAAAGGTAGATTCCGAGCGAGCATCGAAAAAGGGTCCGGGCGAGTACCGAAAAAGGGTAGAATCCCATTGAGTACCGGATAAGGGTAGATTCCTGGAGTTTAGCGTGAAAAGTAGAATCCAGGCGAGTATTGGAAAAGGGTACAATTCGGGCGAGTACCAAAAAATGATAGAATCCGGGCAAGTACTGGAGAAGGGTAGAATCCGGGCGAGTACCAAAAAAGGGTCCAAGCGAGTACGAGAAAAGGGGAGAATCTGGGCGAGTACCGAAAAAGGGTCCGAGCGAGTACCGGAAAGGGTTAGAATCCGAGCGAGTACTGGAGAGGGGCCAAATTTGGGTAAGTACAGGAAAAGGTAGAATCCGGGCGAATACACAGAAAGGTAGAATCCGGGCGAGTACACGGAAAGGTAGAATCCGGGCGAGTACACGGAAAGGTAGAATCCGGGAGAGTATCGAAGAAAGGTAGAATCCGGGTGAGTACTGGTGAACAGTAGATTCCGGGCGAGTACCGAGAAAGGTAGAATCCAGGCGAGTACCGGAGAAGGGTAGAATCCAGGCGAGTATCGGAGAAGGGTAGAATCCCATTGAGTACCGGATAAGGGTAGATTCGAGGCGTTTAGCAAGAAAATTAGAATCCAGGTGAGTACCAGAGAAAAGTAGAATCCGAGCGAGTACCGAAAAAGGTCCGGGCAAGTACCGAAAAAGGTAGAATCCATGAAAGTACCAGAAAAGGGTAGAATCCAGGCGAGTACCGGAGAATGGTAGAATCCAGGCGAGTACCGGAGAATGGTAGAATCCAAGCGAGTATTGGAGAAGGGTACAATAGGGGACAGTATCGGAAAAGGGTCCGGACGAGTACCGAGAAATGTAGAATCCAGGCGAGTACCAAAGAATGGTAGAATCCGGGCGAGTACCGGTGAAGGGTAGAATCCAGGCGAGTACAGGAGAAGGGTAGAATCCGAGCGAGTACCGGAGAAGGGTAGAATCGGGGTGAGTAAACGAAAAGGATCCCGGTGAGTACTAGGAAAAGTAGAATCCAGACGAGTACCGGAGAAGGGTAGAATCCGTGCTAGTACCGGAAATGGTAGAATCCGGGTGAGTACCGAAGAAGGATCTAGGCTAGTACCCAAAAAAGGTTTGGGCGAGTACTAGAAAACGGTAGAATCAGGAAGAGTACCGAAAAAGGGTCCAGGCGATTACCAGGAAAGGTAGTATCTAGGTGATTCATGCCCAGCCGGGTCTTTTAATAAAAAATATTTATAAATCCTACGACCTTATACTGGCGTAGCAAAGCTACTATAGTATAGCAGTTCTAGGGTCGAAGTCAGGGATGGGTTTTCACTCTATCAGTGACAAACTCTAAATTAGAAATTGATTCTGATGATTTCCTTTAGCACAAACTTGAAATTTAAAAGAAAATAAAATTGTTTTGAAAGTGGTGATTGAAACTAAACTCACATAGAACTAAGTAAAAATAGAAGAAAGAAAGTCTCCCAGAGCTAAAGGTTGCTAGGTTCAAGTTCATGATGCAAAGTGGAAAATTCCGGATTTTTCTCCTCGCATTGGGGATTTAACCTATAGTTATTTCCCGAACCGGTATAGGTTTGACAATGAAGATTTAATCCTTAAAAAGTCAATAGAGATGGTAGTCAAGGTCCATTAATGGCTTAAGACACTATGGGTTATCACCTTGAATCACTTTCTACTGGCTCGTACATGATAACTAATGGACTGATATGGATCTAGCAATAAGCATCCACAGAGACCTGAAGCTTACCATGTATTGGCCAGTCAAAGTGATTCTAAGGGATTTAAAGCAAAACTTTGAATTTAGAAACCATTCATGGACTCCAACTACCTGAATTTAATGCACGGAAACGTTCCACCTTTTAATCTGGACTTTTCACCTAGCTTCCTTCACTCCAAGAAACTATAAGTTTAGCCTCTCATCCTTTGGGAAAACATCCTCAGAGGCTGTTTGGCATCCAAGAAAATAGAAAATAGTAGAGAGAAAAAGAAAGCAAAAGAAATCTCTGTATTGCACTAAGTGTAGAATTTACATCAGTTGGTCTCCTGGAGAAAGTCCCCGAGAGTGTATTTTCAGTGTTTACAAGAGAATTTATATAGGAAGGTAATTTTACCCTTCCTTGGATACTTCCTAGCTAAGGAATTACATGAGTGGCTGAATACAAGGAGAAAATGGAAATTTAGACACAAAAATATCAGAAGAAAAAGAGTCGGAAAAAATATCCAATTTTCGCACGTTGGAGTTCCAATTTCGCACTTTGGTTTGAGGTGTGCGAAATTCCCACACTTTGGACTGAGGAATTCGCACCTTGAAATGCATCGTGCGAAATTGTCCCTCAGCTTGATGCAGTTGTCTTCCGAAGGCCATATCTTCCTCATTTCAGCTCCAAATCGTACATGGTTTGAATCGTTGGATTCTTGACTTTCTGAGCTTTGAAATGGTATATAGAATGTAGAAAATGGACTTCGGAAAGTGCGAAGGAAGACTGCAGCTGTGTCCTCTGTTTTCCTTACCCTATTTTTCTTCTTCTCCATTGTTCTTTCCTTGCATACTTTGAACTACTAAGGCAAAGGATTATGAGACTCCAAAGCTTGGTTTCTTCATAAATTTGAGCTTTCCAAAAGCTTTGCCATGAACTATACATAGCTCTCCCTCATTCTTAAATTGCTTTGGTGAGCATAAAGCTATCAAAAAGCACCAAAACTTAACACAATTGTTAGAAACGATTGCAAGGGTCCCTAACATGTTAATTGAGTTAAAAGGTAATAATTACTACTCAAGGGTGTTTAAAAGAGATAATTACAAGCTACAAAATAGTATGTTTTGAGTAGTAATCACTCCCCCCAACCGACATATTGCTAGTCCCTTAGCAATTAAGGAGAGAAAAACTAAGCAAACGTAATAATATACATAAAAGAGGTCATGCAAATCATTCCAAAAAATAATTGAGTGGCATGACTGATATCAAAACACATCTCACATGGTGAACTAAAGATATGAAGATTCAAAATGCAATAGGAGTTGTCAAAGCTAAAACTTAAACAAAAAGTATAAAGAGTGGAGATTATGCAATTAAGTATCAAAGAATCTCTACTCTCAAGGTTCCAAATCAAACTCTTCCATAATAAGCTAAGTGTTAATGAGATTAGCTTCCGGATATAGTATGTACAACTATCCTCTCCTCCCAACCTAAGCTTTTCTTGAACATTGGCAAAATTATCCATCTCTTAATAGGTTAGGAACGCACCTTCTTATTCACAATTCTTTTTACTCACTAAACTTAACCAATTCACCTATGTAGCAAGCAGAGGATCGATGACTCCCAACCAACCAAGGCTTAGGGCACCAGGCTTTAAAGGCTTTCGCCACCCCTTCGGATCATGCTTAGGTTTCAAGGAAAGAATAGAAGCTTATTCTCCTTTTTTTTTTTTTTTTTTTTCAAAGACTTATTGGTCTTTATGAGGTGTCCCAACACTATTAAAGAGAGGTTAAGTAATGAACCAAGTCAAAATTTTCCTAAGCTTAGAAAGTGAGAAAGTTTTACATCATATATCCGAGATCTAATGTGCACAGTGTGTGTAAAGCTTGAAATGGAAGAAGAAAGTTCGAAATCAAAGAGGCTTCAATAGATTATCAACTTTGAAAGCATAAAACAAACTCTAAGACTTAAATAATTAAGTTAAAACTTGACTTATCCTATTTTATTTTTGAGAAATTATCTTTAACAACCATAGAGAATGATTCAAAAAACTTTTTTTAAAAAAAAATTTAAACTTTAAGCAGAATTAACTAAATTACCAAAATAACTTAGTATTAATAACAAAACTTCCTTTCTCAACTCTCCCCCCAACCAAGCTGAACATTGTCCTCAATGTTTGAATAGCGATGAAAAATAAAGGGAGGAAGTGGTACCTCCTGAGTGAGACAAAATCTAAGTGTATAGGAGGTATGGAATACCTTAAACCACATGTTCCAAAGACAAAAGAGTAATGAGAAAAGGGAATATAATAAAAAAGGATATATATATATATATATATATATATATATATATATATATTACTTGGAAAAGAAATATACAATGCATGATGGTCAAGTAATACATCCAATCCCATTTTATAAAACATGAAAAAGATGGGATTTACAAGTCTAATATAAAAAGCAAGTAAAAATATAAAAAGATCAGCTAGTAGTGGGATCATGTGATGGCTCTGCTCTGATCTCCTCAGCTGATATGGGTTGCTCAGCTGGTAAACTCTCCTCATCTAGGACTAGAGGCTCGGATGGTGCAGACCTATCATGCCCAAGAGGTGTCTGCATACTCAGATGCTGCTGGATCTGATGAAGGATCGTGGTATGCTGGGCCTGAGTAGCAATGATCTGATCCTGGTGCGCACGAATAGTGGCCATATGGTAGATAATAGAATCCTGAGCAGTGCTCAGTATCTGCAATGAATGCACTAAGCCTCTGAATTCTGTAAGAGAAACGGTGAGAGTGGGCTCAGATGAAGGAGGAGGTGCTGGGGTAGCTGGGACTACTGGTGGAGCACCCTGAGTGAGAGGAGAAGTAGGATGTATAGCCTCAGGCATATGCACTGAGGTGTGTGCTGCAGGGGCAGGAGGTGTAGTGTCAGTGAGAATCTCATCCTGCTGGGCTTGAGGTAGCTGCTGATCTCGGGGTAGCTTTGGAGGTGGGGGCATAACTGGGGGTCCGTGAGGTGCAAGCTCAGCTGGAGCTCCCGGAGGTGCAAAGTAGGCTGTCAAGTGATGCCATTTGTCGAGAGAGAAGTCCTCTCGGCAATGGCCGCGCCTCTCAAGGCGGGGCTCTTCAGGATAGCCCAGGTGCTCTAAAATCTGGCAGAGGAGCCTCAGAAATAATAATGGGATGCCATCTGCCCTCTGAAGCTTCTTCTGATGGACTTTTTCTTCAAAATGAAGAAGAGAAGTCATAATCAAATGATGAGGGTCGAAGTAATAGCCCTCAGAAATCCTAAATAATGCCTCAAGTATAGCTCCTCTCCTCTGAACTTTATGCTGAAGTGGGAAGATGTTGGCACGCAGGAGCACATCAATAAGGAGCATCCCAGATGGAAGCTCTCTCCTAGTCAACACTGAGACTGTAGAAGTCCCCCTGGACAAGATACGAACCATGTCGCTCTGAGAGAATGAGGACCACTCCCTGAAGTCTGCCTGAATCACAGGCTCATAAGGTATACGGAGGGCCTCAGCAATGTGGCGAGCTCCAATGGCACCCTAGCGTCCATCTATGGTGAATTGGATGAGAGTAGGATTGCGGAGGCCGCGAGTAGTCATAGATTGATAAAAATCTAGAACTACTCTGGGATAATAGAATTGCCTAGGAGTGAGAAGATGCTCCATGTGATACCTCTGCAGCAGTCGGAATGAATCTCTGAGCTCTGGCTGCTGTCTGAGGGCCTCTATATCAAAGTAGGTCTCGGAGTGGAAGGATCGATCTCGGCAATCCAGGTTGCCCTCTATCGGTGGTCCGGCTATCATGGGACACCTGATAACGGTCTCGGGAGGAATACCCACAGGAATCTGAGAGTCCTCTGTAGGCGGCTCTGCTTGAGGCGCATGGGATGGCTCTCCAGTACCCGAGAACTTGGTTCTCTTTGCAGGGGGCCGAGAAGCAGGCCTCTTAGCTTGGTCTGCAGGTGGCATAGGTTCAGTGGGTGGCCTCCTGGTGGGGTATCGGCACTGAGAAGGGGTTCCCCCCTCAGATGGGGGAATGGCCGGGTCCTGAACAGGTGGCGAAGCGGCACCTCCCATGGTGGATTGATGTGGTCGAGGTGTCGGTGATGATGGGGAGGCGGAAAGGCCTCCTCTAGTCTTTGGCATGGCCGAAATGGAGTGAGATGGCTGTTCGGGAATTTCCAGAAGCTCTCAGCTGGTGTGCGGGTAGTCTTTTCAGTTTCTAGGCTTCAATGGTTTATATAGGGATGGGGTTTGGGGGGGTTTTGATGTTTAAAAATTTTCCAAGGCAACCGAAAAGTCGTTTTTGGACGTTAGGCACAATTTTGGGGGTAAAATTTGAGTTTAAAAGTCAGTTTAAAATTTTTGGAACTTAAAATTTTACCGTGCGAAATTTTCGCACCTTGGATTGAGGTGTGCGAAAATGGCACCCTTTGGACTGAGGAATTCGCACCTTGGATAGCATTTCGCACTCAATTTCGCACTGTGCGAAAATTTCGCACCTTATTTCGCACGGTGCGAAATTTGGCTTGAGGTGTGCGAAAATGGCACTCGTGTGCCAGGAGGGAATTTCGCACGATGCGAAAATTTTCGCACCTTGAACAGCGGTGTGCAAAAATGGCATTTAGGGATTTCGCACTTTGAACAGTGGATTTCGCACCTTGAAATCAATTTCGCACCTTGTTTTGAGGTGTGCGAAATTGCCACCCTTTGGACTAAGGAATTCGCACCTTGAAATGCAGTGCTCTGTTCCCTTGGTTTTGCTCCCCTGTCTTGCTTTTGAAGAGTTCTCCACCTTTTTCTTGATTTTTTTTCTGAAATTTAACATCAAAATTGACTTGAATTAAGACAAAATAAACTAAGTTTGAGCAAGAATTATAATCAAAAGAAATAAAAATAATGATATAACTATAAAACTAAAACAAAAAATTCATGGACTTATATAGTCCATGAGACCCTGCTTTCCCTCAGAGTTGCTGTGGTTCAAGGAGGTTGATCTCCTCCTTGTCTGTACTGTAAGGCACTATGAATGGCTTGAGACGATGGCCATTGACTTTGAAGGTTTGATTGCCTGTGGGATTGAATACTTCCACCACTCCGTTGGGATGCACTTCATGAATTATGAAAGGACCCGTCCACCTGGATTTCAATTTTCCTGGAAAGAAATGAAGTTTAGAGTCATAAAGCAAAACTCTTTGTCCCTTGGTCAAATTCTTCTGATTTACCAATTGATCATGCCATTTTTTCAATCTTGCTTTTGCAATTTTTGAATTTAGGTATGCATCATTCCTTATTTCCTCCAATTCATTGAGATCCAAACATCTCTTTAACCCGGCTCTTGTCAAATCCATGTTGAGCTTTTTGATTGCCCACCATGCTTTATATTCAATCTCCACTGGAAGATGACACGCTTTGCCATAAACAAGGCGATAAGGAGACATTCCAAGAATGGTCTTGTAAGCGGTCCTATAAGCCCATAAGGAATCCAGGAGCTTAATAAACCAATCCTTCCTATTCACATTCACCACCTTCATCAATATATTCTTGATCTCACGGTTGGCTAACTCAACTTGGCCACTTGTTTGAGGGTGATAAGGTGTAGCTACCTTGTGCTTAACCCCATACTTGGCTAGAAGAGTCTCAAAAGGTTTATTGCAAAAGTGGGTTCCTCCATCACTTATAATGGCCTTTGGGACTCCAAATCTTGCAAAGATGTTGTCCTTAAGGAATTTAAGAACCACCTTATGATCATTGCTCCTACATGGGATTGCTTCTACCCACTTAGAGACATAATCCACTCCCACCAAAATGTAGGAATGTCCAAATGACATTGGAAATGGTCTCATGAAGTCTATCCCCCAAACATCAAAGATATCCACTATTAGGATGGGGTTCAAGGGCATCATATTTCGGCGTGTTAGCTTACCAAGCCTTTGACACCGATCACATCCCTTGCACATAGAGTGGGCATCCTTGAAAAGAGAGGGCCACCAGAAGCCTGATTGGATCACTTTCATAGCTGTTTTCTGGGAGGCAAAATGACCTCCACATGCACTATCATGGCAATGGGAAAGAATTCCTGATTGCTCTTGCTCAGGAACACATTTCCTTATAATTTGATCCGCACAATATTTGAAGAGAAAAGGCTTCTCCTAATAATAGGCATGGATCTTGGCAAAGAAATGCCTCTTATCTTGGGCACTCCACTCACTTGGTACTTCTCCAGTAACCAAAAAGTTTGCAATGTGAGAATACCATGGAGTTACATCTATTGACATGAGAGACTCCTCAGGGAAGTCATCATTGATAGGCAGACCATGTGAGTCATGTGCTATCACAAGTCTGGACAAGTGGTCAGCTACCACATTTTCTACCCCCTTTTTATCCCGGATTTGGAGATTGAATTCTTGGAGCAAAAGAACCCATCTTATCAATCTTGCCTTGGCATCCTGCTTGGTTAACAAGTATTTCAAAGCAGAATGGTCAGTGAACACCACTATAGAGGACCCTACCAAATAAGCACGAAACTTATCCAAGGCAAAAACTACTGCCAACAACTCCTTCTCAGTAGTTGTGTAGTTCCTTTGAGCCTCATTCAAAGTTTTTCTTGCGTAATAAATCACATAGGGCTTTCCATATTCTCTTTGCCCCAAAACAGCCCCCATAGCAAGATCACTTGAATCACACATTACCTCAAAAGGTAATTTCCAATTTGGGGCTCTAACTATTGGTGCAGTTGTGAGGAATTGTTTCAATTCCTCAAAACTCCTCTGACACTTCTCATCCCACACAAACTTGGCATCCTTTACCAAGAGTTCACAAAGAGGTTTTGAGATTTTTGAGAAATCCTTAATGAACCTCCTATAGAACCCAGCATGTCCTAGGAATTGCCTAATTCCTTTAACATTTGTGGGAGGTGGCAACTTAACAATTAGCTCCACCTTCGCTTTATCTACCTCAATGCCATTTTTGGAGATGATATGTCCTAAGACAATTCCTTTTTGTACCATAAAATGGCACTTCTCCCAATTTAGCACTAGGTCTTTCTCAATACATCTATGGAGAACAACTTCTAAATGCAATAAACACTCCTCATAAGAACTTCCATATACAGTGATATCATCCATGAAAACTTCCATGATGCGTTCCACCATATCACTGAAGATGCTTAGCATACATCTTTGGAAAGTTGTAGGAGCATTACATAGACCAAAGGGCATTCTCCTATATGCAAAAGTACCAAAGGGGCAAGTGAAGGTTGTCTTTTCTTGATCTTCCAAATCAATTTCTATTTGGAAGTACCCTGAATAACCATCTAGAAAACAATAGAAAGGATGTCCTGAGACTCTCTCAAGGACTTGGTCCATGAAAGGCAATGGAAAATGGTCCTTCCTAGTCACTGAATTCAACCTCCTATAGTCAATACATACCCTCCATCCTGAGGTAGGACGTGTAGAGACTTCCTCCCCTTTCTCATTCTGGATCACAATAATTCCAGATTTCTTTGGGACTACTTGGGTGGGGCTCACCCACAAGATGTCTGAGATGGGATATATGATCCCAGCTTGAAGTAGCTTAAGAACTTCACTCCTCACCACCTCTTGCATGTGAGGATTCAGCCTCCTCTGGGGTTGCCTCACTGGTTTTGCATCCTCTTCCATATAGATATGGTGGGTGCACACCAAAGGGCTAATCCCTTTCAGATCAGAAATTTGCCATCCAATGGCTTTCTTACATTTTTTTAGGACTCCTAAAAGACTATCCTCTTGATCACTAGTGAGAGTTGAGGAAACCACCACTGGACATTTCTCATCATCCTCCAAGTATGCATACTTCAAATCCACAGGAAGTGGCTTTAAAATAAGCTTTGGAGGGTCTTCCACAGCAACTCCTTGTGAGTCTTCCTGGTTGAACAGTGGTAAGATCTCTTCCCGTCTCCTCCAAGGAGACATAATGGCTAGCACATCAGAGGGTTCAGGGAACCCATCTTCAAGCACTTCCAGGCTTTCATTCAAGCTCTCCTCTAAATTCTTGTCACAGTACTCTTCAACCAAAGTGTTGATCAAGCACACCTCCTTAAATCCTTCCTCCTCTTCAGGGTGAAGATGCCTCTTACATAGGTGGAATATGTTTAATTCCAATGTTATGTTTCCAAATGTGAGCTGCATCACCCCATTCCTACAATTAATGATAGCATTGGAGGTAGCTAGGAAAGGCCTCCCTAGGATAATTGGCACATAATTTTCTTCCTTGGCAGTGGAATCAGTGTCAAGTACCACAAAATCCACAGGATAGTAGAATTTGTCCACTTGAACTAGAACATCCTCTATCACCCCTCTTGGGTTTTTGACCGACCTATCAGCTAAGGAGAGGGTCATGGTTGTGGGCTTCAATCCTCCAAGTCCCAGTTGCTTATACACAGAGTATGGGAGCAAATTCACACTTGCCCCCAAGTCTAATAAAGCTTTCTCCACATGTGTCCCTCCAATGTTAACTGATATGGTGGGACATCCCGGATCTTTATACTTAACTGGGGACTTACTCTGAATGATAGCACTCACTTGCTCAGTGAGGAATGCATTCTTTGTCACCTGTAACCCTCTCTTGACTGTGCACAAGTCCTTTAGAAACTTTGCATATGTGGGGACTTGCTTGATCATATCAAGTAAGGGTATATTCACCTTCACTTGTCTCAAAACCTCAAGAATTTCTTATGAATTCTTGATTTCTTTCTTTCCATGTAAAGCTTGAGGAAAAGGGGGAGGCATATGTTTCTTCATCATATCCTCCTTAATCACTATCCTTGGTTCTTCTTCAATGCTTGATTTGGATGCACTTTTCTTCCCACTCTACTCTTCTTGGTTATTGCTCTCTTTAATCAAAGGTCTCTTCGACATGAGTTCTTCATCTTGCCTCACCTTAGGCAAGGGTTGATCAACCTCCTTTCCACTCTTCAAGGTGATCACAGCTTTGACCTCCCTCAACTTTGAAAAATCCCCCTCTTGGGTTTCAACTTCATGAACACCCTTAGGATTTTGGCTTGGTTGAGAGGGGAACTTTCCTTTCTCATTCACTGTGTTGAGGTTGGTAAGCCTAGAGATGGAGTATTGAATATTATCTATCTTATGATATAGATCATTTTGCATCCCATCCATTCTCTTATTTAGAGAACTCTCAACATTCTCAATCTTTTGGTGCAATTGGGAGTTGATTGCCCTTTGTTCACCCACAAAGTCATTCATGACTTTACTTAGGTTTGCAATGGCTTGCTCCACTGAAGAGGTTTGTTGAGGTGCTTGAGTTTGGGCTTGCAGTTGGTATGGAGGTGGTCTTGGTTTCCAAGAAAAATTTGGATGGTTTCTCCAGCTTGAATTATAGGTGTTTCCATAAGGTGCATTGGTGTTAGACCTAAATTGCCCCACAACATTGGCTTGATCACCTAACATTTCTCTCACGGCTGGCATGGTTGGGCACTCATCTACCACATGATCACATGATTGGCAAATGGTGCATGGCATGGCATGGGCTTGAGTCTCGAAAATGGCTTGGACTTCATGCATCTTTTTCAACTCAAGTTCTTCCAACCTCCTTGCTATTGTTGCCACCTTAGCTTTCATGTCCATGTCTTCATTCAACATGTACATTCCAGCCTTTGAATTTTGGGTTTGTTGAGAGGGAAACTTTCCTTTCTCTCTTGAGTTGGGCTCATCCCAGCCTCTTGACACCTCAGCCACATAACTTAAAAAGTCCATGGCTTCTTCAGGATTCTTACTCATAAAATCTCCCCCCACACATGGTTTCAAGAATTTGCTTCATGGAAGAAGACATTCCATCATAAAAATAGCTCACTAAGAGCCATGTATCAAAACCATGATGAGGACAAGCATTGATGGCCTCCATATACCTTTCCCAACATTCATGGAACTTCTGATTTTCTTTTGCAGAAAAGTTTGAGATCTGTCTCTTCAACCCATTGGTCCTATGGGTGGGGAAAATTTTTTTCAAAAACTCGGCCTGAAGATCAACCCAATTCCTTATGCTCCTTGGCCTTAAAGAATTAAGCCATATTTTTGCCTTGTCCTTCAAAGTAAAAGGGAATAGCTTGAGTCTCATCAAGTCTATTGAAGCTCCTCCCTCTCTAAAGGTATTACACACCTCCTCAAACTCCTTGATGTGAGCATATGGATTCTCACTCTCCATTCCATGGAAATTTGGTAGGAGAGGCACAATATGAGGCCTTATAACCAACTGCTCAAGAGGGGGTAGGATGCATGAGAGTGTACTCATCCTTGGTGGATGCATTCTATCCCTCATGGATAGATATGCATTGGGATTACCCCCTTGACCTTGTTGAGAATTCTGATCCTCTAGTGGAGGGTCCATGATGTTTACACAGATATCCAACTCTGTGTCTTGAGGATTCTCAATCCTTACTAATCTTCCCTCTTGGTCCCTAATCCAGTAGGGCATGCACAAGTTACTACTTACCTGAAATAAAACAAAAACAACAAAAACAAAAGAAACCTAGAAAAAAGTTAAGGTTAGAAAGAAAATGAAAATAAACCTAAAAAAAAAAAAAAATTAAATGAAAGGAAATGAAGTTAATGAAAAAGGAATTCACCAAACATGTGATGGATTCACAAGTAGCCTCTAAAAGGTTGCATCACTGTATTGTGGCACCATCCCCGGCAACAACGCCATTTTAATTCATGCCCAGCCGGGTCTTTTAATCAAAAATATTTATAAATCCTATGACCTTATACTGGCGTAGCAAAGCTACTATAGTATAGCAGTTCTAGGGTCGAACTCAGGGATGGGTTTTCACTCTATCAGTGACAGACTCTAAATTAGAAATTGATTCTGATGATTTCCTTTAGCACACAAACTTGAAATTTAAAAGAAAATAAAATTGTTTTGAAAGTGGTGATTGAAACTAAACTCACATAGAACTAAGTAAAAATAGAAGAAAGAAAGTCTCCCAGAGCTAAAGGTTGCTAGGTTCAACTTCAGGATGCAAAGTGGAAAATTCCGGATTTTTCTCCTCGCATTGGGGATTTAACCTATAGTTATTTCCCGAACCGGTATAGGTTTGACAATGAAGATTTAATCCTTAAAAAGTCAATAGAGATGGTAGTCAAGGTCCATTAATGGCTTAAGACACTATGGGTTATCACCTTGAATCACTTTCCACTGGCTCGTACATGATAACTAATGGACTGATATGGATCTAGCAATAAGCATCCACAGAGACCTGAAGCTTACCATGTATTGGCCAGTCAAAGTGATTCTAAGGGATTTAAAGCAAAACTTTGAATTTAGAAACCATTCATGGACTCCAACTACCTGAATTTAATGCACGGAAACGTTCCACCTTTTAATCTGGACTTTTCACCTAGCTTCCTTCACTCCAAGAAACTATAAGTTTAGCCTCTCATCCTCTGGGAAAACATCCTCAGAGGCTGTTTGGCATCCAAGAAAATAGAAAATAGTAGAGAGAAAAAGAAAGCAAAAGAAATCTCTGTATTGCACTAAGTGTAGAATTTACATCAGTTGGTCTCCTGGAGAAAGTCCCCGAGAGTGTATTTTCAGTGTTTACAAGAGAATTTATATAGGAAGGTAATTTTACCCTTCCTTGGATACTTCCTAGCTAAGGAATTACATGAGTGGCTGAATACAAGGAGAAAATGGAAATTTAGATACAAAAATATCAGAAGAAAAAGAGTCGGCAAAAATATCCAATTTTCGCACGTTGGAGTTCCAATTTCGCACTTTGGTTTGAGGTGTGCGAAATTCCCACACTTTGGACTGAGGAATTCGCACCTTGAAATGCATCGTGCGAAATTGTCCCTCAACTTGATGCAGTTGTCGTCCGAAGGCCATATCTTCCTCATTTCAGCTCCAAATCGTACATGGTTTGAATCGTTGAATTCTTGACTTTCTGAGCTTTGAAATGGTATATAGAATGTAGAAAATGGACTTCGGGAAGTGCTCCAAAAGTGCGAAGGAAGAATGCAGCTATGTCCTCTGTTTTCCTTACCCTGTTTTTCTTCTTCTCCATTGTTCTTTCCTTGCATACTTTGAACTACTAAGGCAAAGGATTATGAGACTCCAAAGCTTGGTTTCTTCATAAATTTGAGCTTTCCAAAAGCTTTGCCATGAACTATTCATAGCTCTCCCTCATTCTTAAATTACTTTGGTGAGCATAAAGCTATCAAAAAGCACCAAAACTTAACACAATTGTTAGAAATGATTGCAAGGGTCCCTAACATGTTAATTGAGTTAAAAGGTAATAATTACTACTCAAGGGTGTTTAAAAGAGATAATTACAAGCTACAAAATAGCATGTTTTGAGTAGTAATCACTAGGTCAGTATCGAAGTAAGGTAGAATCTGGGTAAGTATCGGAAAAGGGTAGACTCCGTGGGAGTACCGGAGAAAGCTCCGGGCAAGTACTCGAAACAAGTAGAATTCAGGCGAGTAGCGAAAAAGGGTCCGAGCGAGTACTGGAAAAGGGTACAATTCGGGCGAGTACTGAAAAGGGATAGAATCTAGGCAAGTACCAAAGAAGGGTAGAATCCGGGCGAGTACCGGGAAAGGGTCCAAGCGAGTACGAGAAAAGAGTAGAATGTGGGCAAGTACCGAAAAAGGGTCCGGGCGAGTACCGGAAAGGGTTAGAATCCGGGCGAGTACTGGAGAGGGGTCAAATCCGGGCGAGTACCAAAAAAGGTAGAATTCGGGCGAGTACACGAAAAGGTAGAATCCGGGCGAGTATCGAAGAAGGGTAGAATCCGAGTGAGTACTGGTGAAAGGTAGATTCCAGGCAAGCACCGAAAAAGGGTCCAGGCGAGTACTGGAGCAGGGTAGAATCTGGGCGAGTACCGGAGAAGGGTAGAATCCCGTTGAGTACCGGATAAGGGTAGATTTCGGGAGTTTAATGGGAAAAATAAAATCCAGGTGAGTACCGGAGAAAAGTAGAATCCGGCCGACTACCGGAGAAGGGAAGAATCTGGGTGAGTACCGGTGAAAGGTAGATTTCAGGCGAGTACCGAAAAAGGGTAGAATCCGGGCGAGTACCGGAGAAGGGTAGAATCCCGTTGAGTATCGGATAAGGGTAGATTTCAGGCGATTAGCGGGAAAAGTAGAATCCGGGGGACTACCGAAGAAGGGTAGAATCTGGGCAAGTAGTGAAAAAGGGCCAGGGCGAGTACCGAGAAAGGTAGAATCTAGGCAAGTATTGGAGAAGGGTAGAATCAGGGCAAGTACCGGACAAGGGTAGAATACGGGCGAGTACGGGTAAAGGATAGAATCTGCGCAAGTTCCGGCCAAGAGTAGAATCTGCGCGAGTTCTGGTGAAGGGTAGAATTGGGGCGAGTATCGGAAAAGGGTCCGAGCGAGTATTGGGAAAGGTAGAATCCAGACGAGTATCGGAGAAGGGTAGAATCCGGGCGAGTACAGGAAATGGGTAGAATCTAGGTCAGTACCGGTGAAGGGTAGAATCGGTGAGAGTACCGGAGAATTGTAGAATCCAGCTGAGTATCAGTGAAGGGTAGAATAAGGGCGAGCACCGAAAAAAGGTCTGGGCGAGTACCGGGAGAGGTAGAATTCGGGCGAGTACCGGAGAAGGTTAGAATTCAGGCGAGTATCGGAGAATGGTAGAATCCGGGCGAGTTGCAGAGAAAGGTAGAATCCAGGCGAGTACCAGTAAAGGGTAGAATCGGGGTGAGTACCGGAAAAGGGTCCGGGCGAGTACCAGGAAAGGTAGAATCCAAGCGAGCGTTGGAGAATGGTAGAATCCGGGAGAGTTCTAGAGAAGGGTAGAATCCCGGCGAGTACCGAAGAAGGGAAGAATTCGGATGAGTACCGGAGCAAGGTAGAATCCGGGCCAGTTCTGGAGAAGAGTAGACTCCCGGCGAGTTGCGTAGAAGGGCAAAATCCGGGCGAGTACCGGTGAAGGGTAGAATCAGGGTGAGTACCGAAAAAGGATCTGGGCGTGTACCGGGAAAGGTAGAATCCGAGCAAGTATAGGAGAATTGTAGAATTCGGGCGAGTATCGGAGAATGGTGGAATCCGGGCAAGTTCCCGAGAAAGGTAGAATCCCGACGAGTACCGGAGAAAGGTAGAATTCGGATGAGTATCGGAGAAGGGTAGAATCCAGGCGAGTTCCGAAGAAGGGTAGACTCCCGACGAGTTGCGTAGAAGGGCAGAATCCGGGCAAGTACCCGTGAATCGTAAAATCAGGGTGAGTACAGAAAAATGATCCGAGCGAGTACCGGGAAAGGTAGAATCCGAGCGAGTATCAGAGAATTGTAGAATCCGGACGAGTACCGGAGAAGGGTGGAATCCGGGCGAGTTTCCGAGAATGGTAGAATTCGGACGAGTACCGGAGAAGGGTGCAATTCAGACGAGTACTGGAGAAGGGTAAAATCCGGGCGAGTTCCGGAGAAGGGTAGAATCTGGGCGAGTACCGGTGAAGGGTAGAATCCGGGGGAGTACCGGTGAAGGGTAGAATCGAGGCGAGTATCGGAAAAGGGTCCGGGCCAGTATTGGGAAAGGTAGAATCCAGGCGAGAAATGGAGAAGGCTAGAATCCCGGCGAGTACCGGAGAAGGGTAGAATTCGGACGAGTACTGGAGAAGAGTAGAATCCTAGCGAGTTCCAAAGAAAGGTAGAATCCGGGCGAGTTGCATGGAAGGGCAGAATCGAGGCGAGTACCGGTGAAGGGTAGAATCGGGGTGAGTATCGGAAATGGGTAGAATCGGGGTGAGTACCGGGAAAGGTAGAATCCAAGTGAGTTTTGGAGAAGGGTAGAATTCGGGCGAGTATCAGAGAAGGGTAGAATCCAGGCGAGTTACGGAGAATGGTAGAATCCGTCTAAGTACCGCAATAGGGTCCGGGCGAGTACCGGGAGAGGTAGAATGCAAGTGAGTACCGAAGAAGGGTAGAATTCAGGCGAGTTCCGGAGAAGGGTAGAATCCGAGCGAGTTCCGGAGAAGGGCAAAATCCGAGCGAGTACCGGTAAAGGGTAGAATCAAAGTCAATACCGGAAAAGGGTTCGAGCGAGTACCGAGAATGGTAGAATCCAAGCGAGTGTCGGAGAATAGTAGAATCCGGGCGAGTTCCGGAGAAGGGTAGAATCCGAGCGAGTATCGAAGAAGGGTAGAATTCGGGCGAGTACTGGAGAAGGGTAGAATCCGGGCGATTTTCGTAGAATGGTAGAATCCGAGCGAGTACCGGTGAAGGAAAGAATCGGGGCGAGTAGCGGAAAAGGGTTCGCACTAGTACCGGGAAAGGTAGAATCCAGCCGTGTACCGAAGAAGGATAGAATCCAAGCTAGTGCCGGAGAAGGGTAGAATCCGGGCGAGTACCGAAAAAGGGTCCGGGCCAGTACCGGGAAAGGTAGAATCCAAGCGAGTACCGGAGAAGGCTAGAAGTCGGACGAGTACCGAGGAAGGGTAGAATCCGGGCGAGTAACGGTGAAGGGTAGAATCGGGATGAGTACCTGAAAAGGGTCCGAGCAAGTACCAGGAAATGTAGAATCTAAGCGAATGTCGGAGAATAGTAGAATCTGGGCGAGTACGGGAGAAGGGTAGAATTCGGGCAAGTATCGGTGAATGGTAGAATGGGGTGAGTACCGGAAAAGGATAGAATCGGGGTGAGTACTGGAAAAGGGTCCGGGCGAGTACCGGGAAAGGTAGAATCCAAGCGAGTATCGGAGAAGGGTAGAATTTGGGCGACTATCGGAGAAGGGTAGAATCCTGGCGAGTTCTAGAGAAGGGTAGAATCCGAGCGAGTACCAGAAAAGGGTTTGGGCGAGTACCGGTGAAGGGTAGAATGGGGTGAGTACCGGTGAAGGGTAGAATCAGGGTGAGTACCGGAAAAGGGTCCGGGCGAGTACCGAGAAAGGTAGAATCCAAGAGAGTGTTGAAGAGTAGTAGAATCCGGGCGAGTTCCAAAGAAGGGTAGAATCCGAGCGAATACCAAAAAAGGTAGAATTCAGGCGAGTACTCTAAAATGTAGAATCTGGGCAAGTATCGGAGAAGGGTAGAATCCGTGCGAGTACCAAAAAACTGCCCGGACGAGTACCGAAAAATGTCAGAATCGGTTTAAGTACCACGAAAAGGTAGAATCCGCGCTAGTACCGAAAAACTGTCCGAACCAGTACCGAAAAATGGTAGAATCGATGTAAGTACCGGAAAATGGTAGAATCAGGGCGAGTACTGGGAAAAGCTAGAATCCGTGTGAGTACCGAAAAATTGTTCGGACGAGTACCGAAAAATGGTAGAATCAGTGTGAGTATCGAAAAATGGTAGAATCCGGGCGAGTACAGGGAAAAGGTAGAATCGGTGCAAGTACCGAAAAATAGTAGAATTAGTGCAAGTACTGAAAATGGTAGAATCCGGGCGATTATCGCGCAAAGGTAGAATAAGTGCGAGTACTGAAAAACATTCCGGACGAGTACCGAAAATGGTAGAATCAGTGTGAGTATTGGAGAATGGTAGAATTCGGGCGATTACCGCGAAAAGGTAGAATTCGTGCGAGTACCAAAAAACTGTCCGGACGAGTACCGAAAAATGGTACAATCAGTGTGAGTATTGGAAAATGATAAAATCCGGGCGAGTATAAGGAAAAGGTAGATTCCGTGCAAGTACCGAAAAATGGTAGAATTAGTGTGAGTACCCAAAAATGGTAGAATCCGGGCGAGTACAGGAAAAAGGTAGAATCGGTGCGAGTACGGAAAAATGGTAGAATCAGTGCAAGTATCGAAAAATGGTAGAATCCGGGCGATTACCGTGAAAAGGTAGAATAAGTGCGAGTACCGAAAAACTGTCCGGACGAGTACCGAAAAATGGTAGAATCAGTAGGACTTCCGAAAAATGGTAGAATCCGAGTGAGTATAGGGAAAAGGTAGAATCCATGCAAGTACCGAAAAACTGTCCGGACGAGTACCCAAAAAATGGTAGAATCAGTGTGAGTACCGAAAAATGGTAGAATCCGGGCGAGTACAGGGAAAAGGTAGAATCCGTGCTAGTACCGAAAAACTGTCCGAATAAGAATCGAAAAATGGTAGAACCAGTGCCAGTACCGAAAAAAGGTACAATCCGGGTGAGTATAGGGAAAAGGTAGAATCCGTGCGAGTACCGAAAAACATTCCCGACGAGTACCCAAAAATGGTAGAATCAGTGTGAGTATCGGAAAAAGGTAGAATCCGGGCGAGTACCGGGAAAAGGTTGAATCCGTGCGAGTACTGAAAAATTGTCCCCATGAGTACCCAAAAATGGTAGAATCAGTGTGAGTATCGGAAAAATGTAGAATCCGGGCGAGTACCATGAAATGGTTGCATCCATGCAAGTACCGAAAAACTGTCCCGACGAGTACCCAAAAATGGTAGGATCGGTGTGAGTATCAAAAAAATGTAGAATCCGGGCGAGTACGAGGAAAAGGTAGAATCCATTCGAGTACCGAAAAACTGTCCGGACGAGAATCGAAAAATTGTAGAATTAGGGTGAGTACTTGAAAATGGTATAATCCGGGCGAGTATTGGGAAAAGCTAGAATCCGTGCTAGTATCAAAAAATGGTAGAATCAGTGTCAGTACGGAAAATGGTAGAATCAGTGCGAGTACCGAAAAACTGTCCGGACAAGTACCGAAAAATGGTAGAATCAGTGTGAGTATCGGAAAATGGTTGAATCCGAACAATTACCGTGAAAATGTAGAATCCGTGAGAGTACCAAAAAACTTTCCTGACGAGTACCAAGAAATGGCAGATTCAGTGTGAGTACGGGAAAATTGTAGAATCCGGGCAAGTACAGGGAAAATGTAGAATCAGTGCGAGAACCGAAAAATGGTAGAATCCGAGCGATTACCGCAAAAAGGTAGAATCCGTGCGAGTACTAAAATATCTCTAGACGAGTACCGATGAATGGTAGAATCAATGTGAGTACTGGAAAATGGTACAATCCGGGCGAGTACAGGGAAAAGGTAGAATCCATGCGAGTACCGAAAAACTGTCTAGACGAGTACAGAAAAATGCAAGAATCAGTATGAGTATGGGAAAATGGTAGAATCCGGGCAAATACACGGAAAAGGTCGAATCCGGGCGAGTACCGGGAAAAGGTTGAATCCCTACGAGTACCGAAAAACTGTCCGGACGAGAACCGAAAAATTGTAGAATTAGGGTGAGTAATCGAAAATGGTATAATCCGGGCGAGTAGTGGGAAAAACTAGAATCCATGCGAGTACCGAAAAATGGTAGAATAAGTGTCAGTACCGGAAAATGGTAGAATCAGTGCGAGTACCGAAAACTGTCCGGACGAGTACCGAAAAATGGTAGAATCAGTGTGAGTACCGGAAAATGGTAGAATCCGTGTCAGTATCGGAAAAATGGTAGAATCAGTGCGAGTACCGAAAAACTGTCCAGACGACTACCCAAAAATGGTAGAATCAGTGTGAGTACCGGAAAATGGTAGAATCCGGGCGAGTACAAGGAAAAGGTAGAATCCGTGCCAGTACATAAAAACAGTTCGGACAAGTACCCAAAAATGGTAGAATCAGTGCCAATAGCGGAAAATGGTACATCCCGGCGAGTACAGGGAAAAGGTAGAATCCGTGCCAGTACCAAAAAACATTCCGGAAGAGAACCGAAAAATTGTAGAATTAGGGTGAGTACTTGGAAATGGTACAATCCGGGCGAGTACTAGAAAATGCTAGAATCCGTGTGAGTATCGAAAAATGGTAGAATCAGTGTCAGTATCGGAAAATGGTAGAATTAGTGCGAGTACCGAAAAACTGTCTGGACGACTACCCAAAAATGGTAGAATCAGTGTGAGTAACGGAAAATGGTAGAATCCGGGCGAGTACAGGGAAAAGGTAGAATCCGTGCCAGTACCGAAAAACTGACTGGACAAGTACCCAAAAATGGTAGAATCAGTGCCAATACCGGACAAAGGTACATTCCGGACGACTACAAGGAAAAGGTAGAATCCGTGCGAGTATCGAAAAACTGTCTGGACGAGAATCGAAAGATTGTAGAATTAGGGTGAGTACTGGAAAATGGTACAATCCGGGCGAGTACTGGGAAAAGCTAGAATCCGTGCGAGTACCGAAAAATGGTAGAATCAGTGCGAGTACCGAAAAACTGTCTGGACGAGTACCGAAAAATGGTAGAATCAGTGCGAGTACTAGGAAAAGCTAGAATCCGTGCGAGTACCGAAAAATGGTAGAATCAGTGTCAGTATCGGAAAAATGGTAGAATCAGTACGAGTACCAAAAAACTGTCCGGACGACTGCCGAAAAATGGTAGAATCAGTGTGAGTACCGGAAAATGGTAGAATCAGTGCCAATAGCGGAAAATGGTACATTCTGGACGAGTACAGGGAAAAGGTAGAATCCGTGCGAGTACCGAAAAATTGTCCGGACGAGAACCGAATGATTGTAGAATTAGGGTGAGTACTGGAAAATGGTACAATCCAGGCGAGTACTAGGAAAAGCTAGAATCCGTGCGAGTACCGAAAAATGGTAGAATCAGTGTCAGTATCGGAAAAATGGTAGAATCAGTGCGAGTACCGAAAAACTGTCCAGACGACTACCCAAAAATGGTAGAATCAGTGTGAGTACCGGAAAATGGTAGAATCCGGCAGAGTACAAGGAAAAGGTAGAATCCGTGCCAGTACATAAAAACAATTCGGACAAGTACCCAAAAATGGTAGAATCAGTGCCAATAGCGGAAAATGGTACATCCCGGCGAGTACAGGGAAAAGGTAGAATCCGTGCCAGTACCGAAAAACATTCCGGAAGAGAACCGAAAAATTGTAGAATTAGGGTGAGTACTTGGAAATGGTACAATCCGGGCGAGTACTAGAAAATGCTAGAATCCGTGTGAGTATCGAAAAATGGTAGAATCAGTGTCAGTATCGGAAAATGGTAGAATTAGTGAGAGTATCGAAAAACTGTCTGGACGACTACCCAAAAATGGTAGAATCCGGGCGAGTACAGGGAAAAGGTAGAATCCGTGCCAGTACCGAAAAACTGTCTGGACAAGTACCCAAAAATGGTAGAATCAGTGCCAATACCGGACAAAGGTACATTCCGGACGACTACAAGGAAAAGGTAGAATCCGTGCGAGTATCGAAAAACTGTCTGGACGAGAATCGAAAGATTGTAGAATTAGGGTGAGTACTGGAAAATGGTACAATCCGGGCGAGTACTGGGAAAAGCTAGAATCCGTGCGAGTACCGAAAAATGGTAGAATCAGTGCGAGTACCGAAAAACTGTCTGGACGAGTACCGAAAAATGGTAGAATCAGTGCGAGTACTAGGAAAAGCTAGAATCCGTGCGAGTACCGAAAAATGGTAGAATCAGTGTCAGTATCGGAAAAATGGTAGAATCAGTGCGAGTACCAAAAAACTGTCCGGACGACTGCCCAAAAATGGTAGAATCAGTGTGAGTACCGGAAAATGGTAGAATCAGTGCCAATAGCGGAAAATGGTACATTCTGGACGAGTACAGGGAAAAGGTAGAATCCGTGCAAGTACCGAAAAATTGTCCGGACGAGAACCGAATGATTGTAGAATTAGGGTGAGTACTGGAAAATGGTACAATCCAGGCGAGTACTAGGAAAAGCTAGAATCCGTGCGAGTACCGAAAAATGGTAGAATCAGTGTCAGTATCGGAAAAATGGTAGAATCAGTGCGAGTACCGAAAAACTGTCCAGACGACTACCCAAAAATGGTAGAATCGGTGTGAGTACATAAAAACAGTTCGGAGAAGTACCCAAAAATGGTAGATCAGTGCCAATAGCGGAAAATGGTACATTCCGGACGAGTACAGGGAAAAAGTAGAATCCGTGCGAGTACCAAAAAACTGTCCGGACAAGAACCGAAAGATTGTACAATTAGGGTGAGTACTGGAAAATGGTACAATCCGGGCGAGTACTAGGAAAAGCTAGAATCCGTGCGAGTACCAAAAAATGGTAGAATCAGTGTCAGTACCGAAAAATGGTAGAATCAGTGGGAGTACAGAAATATGGTAGAATCCGGGCGAGTATTGGGAAAAGGTATAATCCGTGCGAGTACCGAAAAACTATCCGGACGAGTACCAAAAAATGGTAGAATCAGTGTGAGTACCGGAAAATGGTAGAATCCGGGCGAGTACAGGGAAAAGGTAGAATCCGTGCCAATACCAAAAAACTGTCCGGACAAGTACCCAAAAATGGTAGAATCAGTGCCAGTACCGGAAAAATGTACATTCCGGACGAGTACAGGGAAAAGGTAGAATCCGTGCGACTACCGAAAAACAGTCCGGACGAGAACCGAAAGATTGTAGAATTAGGGTGATTACTGGAAAATGGTATAATCCAGGCGAGTACTAGGAAAAGCTAGAATCCGTGCGAGTACCGAAAAATGGTAGAATCAGTGTCAGTATCGGAAAAATGGTAGAATCGGTGCGAGTACCGGAAAACTGTCCAGACGACTACCCAAAAATGGTAGAATCAGTGTGAGTACCGGAAAATGGTAGAATCCGGGCGAGTACAAGGAAAAGGTAGAATCTGTGCCAGTACATAAAAACAGTTCGGACAAGTACCCAAAAATGGTAGAATCAGTGCCAATAGCGGAAAATGGTACATTCCGGACGAGTACAGGGAAAAGGTAGAATCCGTGCGAGTACCGAAAAACTGTCCGGACGAGAACCGAAAGATTGTAGAATTAGGGTGAGTACTGGAAAATGGTACAATCCGGGCAAGTACTAGGAAAAGCTAGAATCCGTGCGAGTACCGAAAAACGGTAGAATCAGTGTCAGTACCGAAAAATGGTAGAATCAGTGGGAGTACAGAAATATGGTAGAATCCGGGCGAGTACAGGGAAAAGGTTTAATCCATGCGAGTACCGAAAAACTATCCGGACGAGTACCAAAAAATGGTAGAATCAGTGTGAGTACCGGAAAATGCTAGAATCCGGGCGAGTAGAGGGAAAAGGTAGAATCCGTGCCAATACCAAAAAACTGTCCGGACAAGTACCCAAAATTGGTAGAATCAGTGCCAGTACCGGAAAATCGTACATTCCGGACGAGTACAGGGAAAAGGTAGAATCCGTGCGAGTACCGAAAAACTGTCCGGACGAGAACCGAAAGATTGTACAATTAGGGTGAGTACTGGAAAATGGTACAATCCGGGCGAGTACTAGGAAAAGCTAGAATCCGTGCGAGTACCAAAAAATGGTAGAATCAGTGTCAGTACCGAAAAATGGTAGAATCAGTGGGAGTACAGAAATATGGTAGAATCCGGGCGAGTATTGGGAAAAGGTATAATCCGTGCGAGTACCGAAAAACTATCCGGACGAGTACCAAAAAATGGTAGAATCAGTGTGAGTACCGGAAAATGGTAGAATCCGGGCGAGTACAGGGAAAAGGTAGAATCCGTGCCAATACCAAAAAACTGTCCGGACAAGTACCCAAAAATGGTAGAATCAGTGCCAGTACCGGAAAAATGTACATTCCGGACGAGTACAGGGAAAAGGTAGAATCCGTGCGACTACCGAAAAACAGTCCGGACGAGAACCGAAAGATTGTAGAATTAGGGTGATTACTGGAAAATGGTATAATCCAGGCGAGTACTAGGAAAAGCTAGAATCCGTGCGAGTACCGAAAAATGGTAGAATCAGTGTCAGTATCGGAAAAATGGTAGAATCGGTGCGAGTACCGGAAAACTGTCCAGACGACTACCCAAAAATGGTAGAATCAGTGTGAGTACCGGAAAATGGTAGAATCCGGGCGAGTACAAGGAAAAGGTAGAATCTGTGCCAGTACATAAAAACAGTTCGGACAAGTACCCAAAAATGGTAGAATCAGTGCCAATAGCGGAAAATGGTACATTCCGGACGAGTACAGGGAAAAGGTAGAATCCGTGCGAGTACCGAAAAACTGTCCGGACGAGAACCGAAAGATTGTAGAATTAGGGTGAGTACTGGAAAATGGTACAATCCGGGCAAGTACTAGGAAAAGCTAGAATCCGTGCGAGTACCGAAAAACGGTAGAATCAGTGTCAGTACCGAAAAATGGTAGAATCAGTGGGAGTACAGAAATATGGTAGAATCCGGGCGAGTACAGGGAAAAGGTTTAATCCATGCGAGTACCAAAAACTATCCGGACGAGTACCAAAAAATGGTAGAATCAGTGTGAGTACCGGAAAATGCTAGAATCCGGGCGAGTAGAGGGAAAAGGTAGAATCCGTGCCAATACCAAAAAACTGTCCGGACAAGTACCCAAAATTGGTAGAATCAGTGCCAGTACCGGAAAATCGTACATTCCGGACGACTACAGGGAAAAGGTAGAATCCGTGCGAGTACCGAAAAACTGTCCGGACGAGAACCGAAAGATTGTAGAATTAGGGTGAGTACTGGAAAATGGTACAATCCAGGCGAGTACGAGGAAAAGCTAGAATCCGTGCGAGTACCGAAAAATGGTAGAATCAGTGTCAGTACCGAAAAATGGTAGAATCAGTGGGAGTACAGAAATATGGTAGAATCCGGGCGAGTACTGGGAAAAGGTATAATCCGTGCGAGTACCGAAAAACTATCCGGATGAGTACCAAAAAATGGTAGAATCAGTGTGAGTACCGGAAAATGGTAGAATCCGGGCGAGTACAGGGAAAAGGTAGAATCCGTGCCAATACCAAAAAACTGTCTGGACAAGTACCCAAAAATGGTAGAATCAGTGCCAGTACCGGAAAATGGTACATTCCGGACAAGTACAGGGAAAAGGTAGAATCCGTGCGAGTACCGAAAAACTGTCTGGACGAGAACCGAAAGATTGTAGAATTAGGGTGAGTACTGGAAAATGGTACAATCCAGACGAGTACTAGGAAAAGTTAGAATCCGTGCGAGTACCGGAAAACTGTCCAGACGACTACCCCAAAATGGTAGAATCAGTGTGAGTACCGGAAAATGGTAGAATCCGGGAGAGTAGAAGGAAAAGGTAGAATCCGTGCCAGTACATAAAAACAGTTCGGACAAGTACCCAAAAATGGTAGAATCAGTGCCAATAGCGGAAAATGATACATTCCGGACGAGTACAGGGAAAAGGTAGAATCCGTGCGATTACCGAAAAACTGTCCGGACGAGAACCGAAAGATTGTAGAATTAGGGTGAGTACTGGAAAATGGTACAATCCGGGCGAGTACTAGGAAAAGCTAGAATCCGTGCGAGTACCGAAAAATGGTAGAATCAGTGTCAGTACGGGAAAATGGTAGAATCAGTGGGAGTACAGAAATATGGTAGAATCCGGGCGAGTACTGGGAAAAGGTATAATCCGTGCGAGTACCGAAAAACTATCCGGACGAGTACCAAAAAATGGTAGAATCAGTGTGAGTACCGGAAAATGGTAGAATCCGGGCGAGTACAGGGAAAAGGTAGAATCCGTGCCAATACCAAAAAACTGTCCGGACAAGTACCCAAAAATGGTAGAATCAGTGCCAGTACCGGAAAATGGTACATTCCGGACGAGTACAGGGAAAAGGTATAATCCGTGCGAGTACCGAAAAACTGTCCGGACGAGAACCGAAAGATTGTAGAATTAGGGTGAGTACTGGAAAATGGTACAATCCGGGCGAGTACTAGGAAAAGCTAGAATCCGTGCGAGTACCGAAAAATGGTAGAATCAGTGTCAGTATCGGAAAAATGGTAGAATCAGTGCGATTACCGGAAAACTGTCCAGACGACTACCCAAAAATGGTAGAATCAGGGTGAGTACCGGAAAATGGTAGAATCCGGGCGAGTATAAGGAAAAGGTAGAATCCGTGCCAGTACATAAAAACAGTCCGGACAAGTACCCAAAAATGGTAGAATCAGTGCCAATAACGGAAAATGGTACATTCCGGACGAGTACAGGGAAAAGGTAGAATCCGTGCGAGTACCGAAAAACTGTCCGGACGAGAACCGAAAGATTGTAGAATTAGGGTGAGTACTGGAAAATGGTACAATCCGGGCGAGTACTAGGAAAAGCTAGAATCCGTGCGAGTACCAAAAAATGGTAGAATCAGTGTCTGTACCGGAAAATGGTAGAATCAGTGGGAGTACAGAAATTTGGTAGAATCCGGGTGAGTACTGGGAAAAGGTATAATCCGTGCGAGTACCGAAAAACTATCCGAACGAGTACCAAAAAATTGTAGAATCAGTGTGAGTACCGAAAAATGGTAGAATCCGGGCGAGTACAGGGAAAAGGTAGAATCCGTGCCAATACCAAAAAACTGTCCGGACAAGTACCCAAAAATGGTAGAATCAGTGCCAGTACCGGAAAATGGTACATTCCGGACGAGTACAGGGAAAAGGTAGAATCCGTGCGAGTACCGAAAAACTGTCCGGACGAGAACCGAAAGATTGTAGAATTAGGGTGAGTACTGGAAAATGGTACAATCCGGGCGAGTAATAGAAAAAGCTAGAATCAGTGCGAGGACCGAAAAATGGTAGAATCAGTGTCAGTATCGGAAAAATGGTAGAATCAGTGCGAGTGAAAAACTGTCCGGACGAGTACCGAAAAATGGTAGAATAAGTGTGAGTACCGAAAAATTGTAGAATCCGGGCGAGTACAGGGAAAGGGTAGAATCCGTGCGAGTAACGAGAAACTGTCCGGACAAGTACCGAAAAATGGTTGAATCCGAGCGATTACCGCGAAAAGGTAGAATCCGTGTGAGTACCGAAAAACTGTCCGGATGAGTACCAAGAAATGGCAGATTCATAGTGAGTACGGAAAAATTGTAGAATCCGGGCGAGTACAGGGAAAAGGTAGAATCTATGCGAGAACCGAAAAATGGTAGAATCAAAGTAAGTACCGAAAAATGGTAGAATCCGAGCGATTACACGAAAAGGTTGAATCCGTGTGAGTACAAAAATATGTCTGGACGAGTACCGATGAATAGTAGAATCAATGTGAGTATTGGAAAATGGTAGAATCCGGGCGAGTATAGGGAAAAGGTAGAATCCGTGCGAGTACTGAAAAACTGTCTAGACGAGTATAGAAAAATGCAAGAATCAGTGTGAGTACCGAAAAATGGTAGAATCAGGGCAAATACATGGAAAAGGTAGAATCCGTGCGAGTATCGGAAAAACGTAGAATCCGGGCGAGTACCGGGAAAAGGTTGAATCGCTGCGAGTACCGAAAAACTGTCCGAACGAGAACAGAAAAATTGTAGAATTAGGGTGAGTACTGGAAAATGGTACAATCCAGGCGAGTACTGGGAAAAGCTAAAATCCGTGCGAGTACCAAAAAATGGTAGAATAAGTGTCAGTACCGAAAAATGGTAGAATCAGTTCGAGTACCGAAAAATGGTAGAATCAGTGTGAGTACAGGAAAATGGTAGAATTCGGGCAAGTATCGGGCGAAGGTAGAATCCATGCGAGTACCGAAAAACTGTCCCGACGAGTACCCAAAAATGATAGAACCAGTGTGAGTACCGGAAAATGGTAGAATCCAGGCGAGTACAAGGAAAATGTAGAATCCGTGCCAGTACTGAAAAACTGTCTGGACAAGTACCCAAAAATAGTAAAATTAGTGCCAGTACCAGACAACGGTACATTCCTGACGAGTACAGGGAAAAGGTAGAATCCGTGCGAGTATTGAAAAACTGTCCGGACGAGAACCGAAAGATTGTAGAATTAGGGTGAATACTGGAAAATGGTACAATCCGGACAAGTACTGGGAAAAGCTAGAATCCGTGCGAGTACCGAAAAATGGTAGAATCAGTGTCAACACCGAAAAATGGTAGAATCTGTGCGAGTATCGAAAAACATTCTGGACGAGTACCGAAAAATGGTAGAATCAGTGGGAGTACCGAAAAATGGTAGCGTCCCGACGAGTACAGGGAAAAGGTAGAATTCGTGCCAGTACCGAAAAACTGTCCGAAAAGTACCGAAAAATGGTAGAATTAGTGTCAGTAGCGGAAAATGGTATAATCCGGGCGAGTACAGGGAAAAAGTAGAATCCGTGCGAGTATCGAAAAAAACTGTCCGGACGAGTACCAAAAAATGGTAGAATGAGTATTAGTACCAGAAAATGGTAAAATCCGGGCAAGTAGAGGGAAAAGGTAAAATCCATGCGAGTACCGAAAAACTGTCCAGACGAGTACCCAAAAATGGTAGAATCTGTGTGAGTATCGGCAAAGTGTAGAATCCGTGCGAGTATCAGGAAAAGGTTGAATCCATGCGAGTACCGAAAAACTGTCCCAACGAGTACCCAAAAATGATAGAATCGGAAAAAGGTAGAATCCGAGCGAGTACCGGGAAACGGTTGAATCCATCCGAGTACCGAAAAACTTTCCCGACGAGTACCCGAAATAGGTAGAATCAGTGTGAGTATCGGAAAAACGTAGAATCCGGGCGAGTATCGGGAAAAGGTTGAATCCGTGCGAGTACCAAAAAACTGTCCGGACAAGTACCGAAAAATGGTAGAATCAATGGGACTACCGAAAAATGCTAGAATCCGAGCGAGTACAAGGAAAAGGTAGAATCCGTGCCAGTACCGAAAAATTGTCCGGACAAGTACCGAAAAAATGGTAGAATCAGTGCCAATACTGGAAAATGGTAGAATCCGGTCGAGTACCGGGAAAAGGTAGAATCCGTGCGAGTACCGAAAAAAACCTGTCCGGACGAGCACCCAAAAAATGGTAGAATCAGTGTGAGTACCGAAAAATGGTAGAATCCGGGCGAGTACACGGAAAAGGTAGAATTCGTGCCAGTACCGAAAAACTGTCCTAACAAGAATCGAAAAATGGTAGAATCAGTGCCAGTACCGGAAAAAGGTATAATCTGTGCAAGTACCAAAAAACTTTCCCGACGAGTGCCCAAAAATGGTAGAATTAGTGAGTATCGGAAAAAGGTAGAATTCGGGCGAGTACCGAAAAAAGTTTGAATCCATGCGAGTACCAAAAAACTGTCCCGACGAGTACCCAAAAAATGGTAGAATCAGTGTGAGTACCGAAAAATGGTAGAATCCGGGCGAGTACACGGAAAAGGTAGAATTCGTGCTAGTACCGAAAAACTGTCCGAACAAGAATCGAAAAATGGTAGAATCAGTGCCAGTACCGGAAAACGGTACAATCCGGGCGAGTATAGAGAAAAGGTAGAATCCGTGCGAGTACCAAAAAACTTTCCCGACGAGTACCCAAAAATGGTAGAATTAGTGTGAGTATCGGAAAAAGGTAGAATTCGGGCGAGTACCGAAAAAAGGTTGAATCCATGCGAGTACCAAAAAACTGTCCCGACGAGTACCCAGAAATGGTAGAATCGGTGTGAGTATCGGAAATACGTAGAACCCGTGCGAGTACCGGGAAAAGGTTGAATCCATGCGAGTACCGAAAAACTGTCCCGACGAGTACCCAAAAATGTAGAATCCGGGCGAGTACCGAGAAAATGTTGAATCCGTGCGAGTACCGAAAAACTGTTCGGACGAGAACCGAAAAATTGTAGAATTAGGGCGAGTACCGTGAAAAGGTTGAATCCATGCGAGTACCAAAAAACTGTCTCGACGAGTACCCAAAAAATGGTATAATCAGTGTGAGTATCGGAAAAATGTAGAATCCGGGCGAGTACCGAGAAAAGGTTGAATCCATGCGAGTACCAAAAAGCTGTCCCGACGAGTACCCAAAAATGGTAGAATCAGTGTGAGTGTCGGAAAAATGTAGAATCCGGGCGAGTACCAGGAAAAGGTAGAATCCATTCGAGTACCGAAAAACTGTCCGAACGAGAATCGAAAAATTGTAGAATTAGGGTGAGTACTTGAAAATGGTATAATCCGGGCGAGTACTGGGAAAAGTAAGAACCCGTGCGAGTATCGAAAAATGGTAGAACCAGTGTCAGTACGGAAAATGGTAGAACCAGTGCGAGTACCGAAAAACTGTCCGGACGACTACCCAAAAATGGTAGAATCAGTACGAGTACCGGAAAATGGTAGAATCCGGGCAAGTACAGGGAAAAGGTAGAATCCGTGCCAGTACCGAAAAACTGTCTGGACAAGTACCCAAAAATGGTAGAATCAGTGGTAGTACCGGAAAATGGTACATTCCGGACGAGTACAGGGAAAAGGTACAATCCGGGCGAGTATTGGGAAAAGCTAGAATCCGTGCGAGTACCGAAAAATGGTAGAATCAGTGTCAGTAGCGAAAAGTTGTCCGGACGAGTACCGAAAAATGGTAGAATAAGTGGAAGTACCGAAAAATGGTAGAATCCGGGCGAGTACAGGGAAAAGGTAGAATCCGTGCTAGTACCGAAAAACTGTCCGGACAAGTACCGAAAAATGGTAGAATCAATGCTAGTACCGAAAAATGCTACAATCCGGGTGAGTACAGGGAAAAGGTAGAATCCGTGGGAGCACCGAAAAACTGTCCGGACGAGTACCAAAAAATGGTAGAATGAGTGTTAGTACCGGAAAATGGTAGAATCCGGGCAAGTACCGGGAAAAAGTAGAATGCATGCGAGTACTGAAAAATTGTCCCGACGAGTACCTAAAAATGGTAGAATCAGTGAGTATTGGAAAAACGTAGAATCCAGGCGAGTACATGAAAAAGGTTGAATCCGTTCGAGTACCGAAAAACTGTCCGGACGAGAACCAAAAAATTGTAGAATTAGGGTGAGTATTGGAAAATGGTACAATCCGAGCTAGAATCCGTGCGAGTACCGAAAAATGGTAGAATCAGTGTTAGTACCGGAAAATGGTAGAATCAGTGCGAGTACCGAAAACTGTCCGGAGGAGTACCCAAAAAATGGTAGAATCAGTGTGAGTACCGGAAAATAGTAGAATCCAAGCAAGTACCGAGAAAAGGTAGAATCCATGTGAGTGCCGAAAAACTTTCCCGACGAGTACCCAAAAATGGTAGATCCAGTGTGAGTATCGGAAAAATGCAGAATCCGAGCAAGTACCGGGAAAAGATTGAATCCATACGAGTGCCGAGAAATTGTACCGACGAATACCCAAAAATGGTAGAATCAGTGTGAGTATCGGAAAAATGTAGAATCCGTGCAAGTACTGGGAAGAGCTAGAATCCTTAAGAGTATCGAAAAATGGTAGAATCAGTGTCTGTACCTGAAAAATGGTAGAATCAGTGTGAGCACTGAAAAACTGTCCGGACGAGTACCGAAAAATTGTAAAATAAGTGTGAGTACCGGAAAATGGTAGAATCCGGGCGAGTACAGGGAAAAGGTAGAATCCATGTTAGTACCGAAAAACTGTCCGAACGAGTACAGAAAAATGGTAGAATCAGTGTGAGTACCGGAAAATGGTAGAATCCGGGCGAGTATAGGGAAAATGAAGAATCCGTGCGAGTACCGAAAAATTGTCCAGACGAGAACCGAAAGATTGTAGAATTAGGGTGAGTACTGGAAAATGGTACAATCCGGGCAAGTACTGGGAAAAGCTAGAATCCGTGAGAGTACCGAAAAATGGAAGAATCAGTGTCAGTACCGAAAAAATGGTAGAATCAGTGCGAGCACTGAAAAACATTTCGGACGAGTACCGAAAAATGGTAGAATAAGTGTGAGTACCAGAAAATGGTAGAATCCGGGCGAGTACAGGGAAAAGGTAGAATCCATACCAGTACCGAAAAACTGTCCGGACGAGTACCGAAAAATGGTAGAATCAGTGTGAGTACCGAAAAATGGTAGAATCCGGGCAAGTACCGAGAAATGGTAGAAACCATGCGAGTACCGAAAATTTGTCCGGACAAGCACCGAAAAATGGCAGAATCAGTTTGAGTATCGAAAAAATGTAGAATCCGGGCGATTACCGGGATAAGGTTGAATCCTTGCGAGTACCGAAAAACTTTTCCGACGAGTACCCAAAAATGATAGAATCAGTGAGTATCGGAAAAAGGTAGAATCCGGGCGAGTACCGAGAAAAGGTTGAATCCATGCGAGTACCGAAAAACTGTCTCGACGAGTACCCAAAAATGGTAGAATCTGTGTGAGTATCGGAAAAACGTAGAATTAGGGCGAGTACAGGCAAAAGGTTGAATCCGTGCGAGTACCGAAAAACTATCCGGACGAGAACCGTAAATTGTAGAATTAGGGTGAGTACTTGAAAATGGTACAATCCGGGCGAGTACTGGGAAAAACTAGAATCCGTACGAGTACTGAAAAATGGTAGAATCCGGGTGAGTACCGAGAAAAGGTAGAATCCGTGCGAGGACCGAAAAACTGTCCGGGTGAGTACCGAAAAGTGGTAGATTCAGTGTGAGTACCGAAAAATGGTATAATCCGGGCGAGTACCGGGAAGAGCTAGAATCCGTGCGAGTACCGAAAAATCGTCCGGATGAGTACCTAAAAATGGTGAATCAGTGTGAGTACCGAAAAATGGTAGAATCCGGACAAGTACCGGGGCAAGGTAGAATCCATGCGAGTGCCGAAAAACTTTCCCGACGAGTACCCAAAAATGGTAGAACCAGTATGAGTATCGAAAAAATGCAGAATCCGGGCGAGTACCGAGAAAATATTGAATCCATGCGAGTGCCGAAAAACTGTACCGACGAATACCCAAAAATGGTAGAATCAGTGTGAGTATCGGAAAAATGTAGAATCCGTGCGAGTACTTGGAAGAGCTAGAATCCGTGCGAGTACCGAAAAATGTTAGAATCAGTGTTAGTACCGGAAAATGGTAGAATCAGTGCAAATACCGAAAAATTGTCCGAACGAGTACCAAAAAATGGTAGAATCAGTCTGAGTGCCGGAAAATGGTAGAATTCGGGCGATTATAGGGAAAAGGTAGAATCCGTGCCAGTACCAAAAAACTGTCCGAACAAGTACCGAAAAATGGTAGAATCAGTGCCAGTACCGGAAAATGGTACAATCCGGGCAAGTACAGGGAAAAGGTAGAATCCGTGCGAGTATCGAAAAACTTTCTGAAGGAGTACCGAAAAATGGTAGAATCAGTGTGAGTACTGGAAAATGGTAGAATCCGGGCAAGTACTGCAAAAAGGTAGAATCCGTACGAGTATCGAAAAATGGCACAATCGGTATGAGTACCGGAAAATGGTAGAATCCGGGCGAGTATCGAGAAATGGTAGGATCCGTGCGAGCACCCAAAAAACTGTCCTCACGAGTACCAAAAAATGGTAGAACCAGGGTAAGTACTGGAAAATGGTACAATCCGGGCGAGTACCGAGAAAAGGTAGAATCTATGCGAGTACCGAAAAATTGTCCGGACGAGTACCGAAAAATGGTAGAATCAGTGTGAGTATAGGAAAATGGCATAATACGGGCAAGTACCGAGAAAAGGTAAAATCCATGAGAGTACCAAAAAACTGTCCCGACGAGTACCCAAAAATGGTAGAATCAGTGTGAGTATCGGAAAAATGTAGAATCCGGGCGAGTACCGGGAAAAGGTAGAATCCGTGCGAGTACTGAAAAACTGTACGGACGAGAACCGAAAGATTGTAGAATTAGGGTGAGTACTGGAAAATGGTACAATCCGGGCGAGTATTGGGAAAAGCTAAAATCGGTGTGAGTACCGAAAAATGGTAGAATTAGTGTCAGTACCGAAAAATGGTAGAATCAGTGTGAGTACCCAAAAATGGTAGAATCCGGGCAAGTACCGGGAAAAGGTTGAATCCATGCGAGTACCGAAAAACTGTCTCGACGAGTACCAAAAAATGGTAAAATCAATGTGAGTATCGGAAAAATGTAGAATGCGGGTGAGTACCGGGAAAAGGTTGAATCCGTGCAAGTACTGATAAACTGTCCGAACAAGAATTGAAAAATTGTAGAATTAAGGTGAGTACTGGAAATTGGTACAATCCGGGTGAGCACTGGGGAAAGCTAGAATCCGTGCAAGTACCGAAAAATGGTAGAATCAGTGTCAGTACCGAAAAATGGTAGAATCAGTGCGAGTACCGAAAAACTGTCCGGACGAGTACCAAAAAATTGTAGAATCAGTGTGAGTACCGGAAAATGGTAGAATCCGGGCGAGTACAGGGAAAAGGTAGAATCCGTGCCAGTATCGAAAAACTGTCCAGACAAGTACTGAAAAATGGTAGAATCAATGTCAGTACCGGAAAATAATACAATTCGGGCGAGTACAGGGAAAAGGTATAATCCGTGCGAGTACCGAAAAACTGTCCGGATGAGTACCGAAAAATGGTAAAATGAGTGTGAGTACCGGAAAATGGTAGAATCTGGGCGAGTACCGGGAAATGGTAGATACCGTGCGAGTACCGAAAAACTGTCCGGACGAGTACCAAAAAATGGTAGAATCAGTTTGAGTATCGGAAAATGGTAGAATCCGGGCGAGTACCCAAAAATGGTAGAATCAGTGTGAGTACCAAAAACTGTCTGGACAAGTACCGAAAAATGGTCGAATCAGTGTGAGTACCGGAAAATGGTAGAATCCGGGCGACTACAGGGAAAAGGTAGAATCTGTGCCAATACCGAAAAATGGTAGAATCAGTGCCAGTACCGAAAAATGGTAAAATCCGGGCGAGTACAGGGAGAAGGTAGAATCTGTGCGAGTACCGAAAAACTGTCGGACGAGTATCGAAAAATGGTAGAATCAGTGTCAGTACCGGAAAAATGTAGAATCCAGGGGAGTACCGGGAAAATGTTGAATCTGTGCGAGTACCGAAAAACTGTCCGGACGAGAACCAAAAAATTGTAGAATTAGGGTGAGTACTGGAAAATGGTACAATCTGGGCGAGTACTGGGAAAAGCTAGAATCCGTCCGAGTACCGAAAAATGGTAGAATCACTGTCAATACTGGAAAATGGTAGAATCAGTGCGAATACCGAAAAACTATCCGGACGAGTACCGAAAAATGGTAGAATCAGTGTGAGTACCGGAAAATGGTAGAATCCGGGCGACTACAGGGAAAAAGTAGAATCCGTGCTAGTACATAAAAACTGTCCGGACAAGTACCGAAAAATGGTAGAATTAGTGCCAGTACCGCAAAATGGTACAATCCGGGCGAGTACAGGGAAAAGGTAGAATCCGTGCGAGTATCGAAAAAATGTCCGGAGGAGTACCCAAAAATGGTGGAATCAGTGTGAGTACCGAAAAATGGTAGAATCCGGGCGAGTACTGCAAAAAGGTAGAATCCGTGCGAGTACCGAAAAACTGTTCGGACTAGTACCCAAAAATGGTAGAATCAGTGTGAGTACCGAAAAATGGTAGAATCTGGGCGAGTACCGGGAAAAGGTAGAATCAATGCGTGTACCAAAAAACTGTCCGGACGAGTACCGAAAAATGGTAGAATCAGTGTGAGTACCGGAAAATGGTAGAATCCGGGCGAGTATCGGGAAAAGGTAGAATCGGTGCGAGTACCGAAAAACTCTCTAGACGAGTACCGAAAAATGGTAGAATCAGTGTAAGTACCAAAAAATGGTAGAATCCGGGCGATTACAAGGAAAAGGTAGAATCCATGCGAGTACTGAGACACTGTCTGGACGAGCACCGAAAAGTTGTATAATCAGTGTGAGTACCGAAAAATGGTAGAATTTGGGGGAGTACCGGGAAAAGGTAAAATTCGTGCGAGTACCGGAAAACTGTCCAGACGAGTACCCAAAAATTGTAGAATCAGTGTCAGTACCGGATTATGGTAGAATCCGGGCGAGTACCGGCAAAGGGTAGAATCCGTGCGAGTACCGAAAAATGGTAGAATCAGTGTTAGTACCGAAAAATGATAGAATCCAAGCGAGTAACGGGAAAATGTAAAATTCGTGCGAGGACCGAAAAACTATCCGGGCGAGTGCCGAAAAATGGTAGATTTAGTGTGAGTACCGAAAAATGGTATAATCCGGGTGAGTACCGGGAAAAGCTAGAATCCGTGCGAGTACCGAAAAACTGTCCGAACGAGTACCTAAAAATGGTAGAATCAGTGTCAGTACCGAAAAATGGTAGAATCCGGGCGAGTACCGGGAAAAGGTAGAATCCGTGCGAGTATTGAAAAACTGTCCCGACGAGCACCGAAAAATTGTACAATCAATGTGAGTATCGGAAAATGGTAGAATCCGGCCGAGTACCGGGAAAAGGTAGAATCTGTGCTAGGACCGAAAAACTGTCCGGGCAAGTACCGAAAAATGGTAGATTCAGTGAGTACCGAAAAATGGTATAATCCGGGCGAGTACCGAGAAGAGCTAGAATCTGTGCGAGTACCGAAAAACCGTCCGGACGAGTACCTAAAAAAGGTTGAATCAGTGTCAGTACCGAAAAATGGTAGAATTCGGGCGAGTACAAAGAAAAGGTAGAATCCGGGCGAGTACAAGGAAAAGGTAGAATTCGTGCGAGTACGGAAAAACTGTCTCGACGAGCACCGAAAAATGGTAGAATCAATGTGAGTACCGGAAAATGGTAGAATCAGTGTGAGTACCGAAAAATGGTAGAATCTGGGCGAGTACCGGGAAAAGGTTGAATCCATGCGAGTACAAAAAAACTGTCCGCACGAGTACCGAAAAATGGTAGAATTAGGGTGAGTACCGGAAAATGGTAGAATTAGGGTGAGTACCGGAAAATGGTACAATCCGGGCGAGTACTGGGAAAAGGTAGATTCCATGAGAGGACAGAAAAACTGTCCGGATGAGTATTGAAAAATGGTAGAATCAGTATCAGTACCGAAAAATGGTAGAATCCGGTCGAGTACAGGAAAAAGGTAGAATTCGTGCAAGGACCGAAAAACTGTCCGTCGAGTACATAAAAATTGTGGAATCAGTGTGATTACCGAAAAATGGTAGAATCTGGTCGAGTACCGGGAAAAGGTAGAATCCGTGCAAGTACTGAAAAACTGTTCGGACGAGTACCGAAAAATGGTAGAATCAGTGTGAGTACCGAAAAATGGTAGAATCCTGGCGAGTACCGAGAAAAGGTAGAATCCGTGCGAGTACCGAAAAACTGTCAGGACGAGTGCCGAAAAATGGTAGAATCAGTGTCAGTACCAAAAAATGGTACCATCCAGGTGAGTACCGGAAAAAGGTAGAATCCGTGCGAGGACCGAAAAACTGTCAGGACGGGTTCCGAAAAATTGTACAATTAGTGTGAGTAGCAGAAAAGGGTAGTATCTGGGCGAGTACCGGAAAAAGGTAGAATCAATGCGAGTACCGAAAAACTGTCTAGACGAGTACCGAAAAATGATAGAATCAGTGTGAGTATCGGAAAATGGTAGAATCTAGGCGAGTACTGGGAAAAGGTAGAATCCGTGCGGGGACCGAAAAACTGTTCGGGCAAGTACCGAAAAATTGTACAATCAGTATGAGTATCGAAAAATGGTAGAATCCGGCCGAGTATCGGGAAAAGGTAGAATCCATGCGAGTACCGGGAAATGGTAGAATCCGTGCGAGTAACGAAAAACTGTTCGCACGAGTACCGAAGAATGGTAGAATCAAGGTGAGTACCGGAAAATGGTACAATCCAGGCGAGTACCGGGAAAAGATAGAATCCGTGCGAGGACCTAAAAAACTGTCTGGACGAGTACCGAAAAATGATAGAATCAGTGTCAGTACCGGAAAATGGTAGATTCTTGTGAAGGTGAGTTTCTTTACTTGGGAGACTCGTTGGGGAAATGTTCTAACATTTGATCAGCAAAGGATGGAAGTTGGCTAATAGGTGTACTTTGTGTAAAGAGGAGGTAGAGTCTATTGATCATATCCTCTTTCATTGTGGCAAGGCGAGAATTTTATATCAATTGGTGTTCTCCATTTTTTGTGTACGATGGGTTTTATCTGAGTCGATTAAGGAGACTCTCCTAGGGTGGCATGGCTCTTTTGTAGATAAAAGGCGTATTAAGGCTTGAAGTGCCGCTCCTTGCATTTTCTGGACAATCTAGAAGGAAGAAAATAGGAGATTCTTTTATTGTGAAGAAGTGTCTGATTAGAGGCTAAAGAATTTGTTCCTTAACAATTTCTCATTGTGGGTTAGGGTGTATATAGGTAGAGAGCATAAGAATATGGTTGATTTCATAGATTGGTTAGAGCCAAGATGAGGGAGGGAGTGTTTTTTGTGTTTTCCTTTTTTTTTTTTTTTCTAAGTGTGCTTTGTATACATCATGTGAACTCTTGTACACTTTTAGCACCTATTAATACACTCTTACTCAAAAAAAAAAAAAAAACACTCAAGTAAAGTGTCAATGTGATATCCAACAATAAAATGTTCAAATAGCTCAATGTTCTCATTCTACAAGTCACTAATCAAGGCATGATAAATGTGGATTTGAGATAATACATCTCTATCATAAGTCATCTAGAAATTCTTGAAATTCCTTTGGTATAATTTTAGGTTTTATCATCTTCTAATTTTTTATTCAATTTGCCTCTTTTTTTCTTCACATTTTTCACAAAGCAATAATTATCAAACAACTCATTAGAAAAGATACTAAAGATCATATAGCAAACTTGTTTGTTCCATTTTTCCACCATAATGATCCAAGTTTTTATCAAGTTCTGGCAAAGTCAAAAAATGCCCTAGGTTTAAGTGTATCAATAGCAGATAATACGTGTTCATGCCATCTCTTAAAATGAAAGCCACTAGATAGGACCATCTTAGAGGGGTCCAATCTAACCACTAAAATGAAAGTACAAAAAACTAAATATGAATAGTATAAGAGAACTCATCCACATTGTTTTGGGTTTTGTAATATGATGATCATTCTTCTGTTTCTATAGAAATTGAATTATCCATCCTAATTTTTTTCTCTAACAAATCCCTATAAGCTCCACAATAACATGTTGATTTTATAACAGGTACATATAAATTAACTTGAACCATGGTGTGGGAATTACACAAGCTGATTTTGTTATGGATATATACAAACATATTAACTTAAAACCCGGTCCGGGCAAAAAGGGCCTCAACATGTGCAATACACCTACATACATGATTTTATATAAGACCTCAAAATTTTATTGGATGAACTTGGCTTCTTCCCCACAAACCCATAAACCTGAGACAACAACATCCTATATAACCCAGTTTTTTTTCTCTCGTCCACTAATAAAGAAATTGAAGCAATCTACATATGGTTGAATGAGCAAGGAAATATATTAATAATTGAGGTTGATGCCTTGCTAAAGTGATGAGTCAAGGCAAAATTTGTATGAAGCATAGAAGACTAATGATTTCAGATTCAGATCATTCATTGAACCAAAAAAGTTATCGATTCTGATAAGTCCCAATCAAAGCCAGAATATAATTCTTTTAGGGTGAGAATAAACCATAGAATTTAGATCAAATATTTGCTCCCTTCCTATTGAATCTGATAGAATTTAAATACATAACTTTTAACCACTTCTCCAAAACTTAAGATCACATTCGTTGCAAATAAGAAAACAACTACTTAACATGTTGCAAATAAATAGCTATAACTGCATGACCCACTCCTTCCACTCCTTTGCAAATATGTGAACATGACCCACTTCTTTGCAAATATGTGAACGTTGGAGAACAATTTGGACTAAGTCTTTGACATCACATCCATCTTTCCATGCACAGTATGTCCTCCTTACACGTACCATGGATTTTTAATAGGCACACGTTGAGAACGTCTTGGCTTATCAATACTTCCCCCACTGAGTGGACTCTTGTCCGCAAGGTCCACATCCATAAATTGCTCAAGCAATGACTGGTGCGTCTCCCACGTAGCCTCTTCAGCTGGCAAATGTCTCCATTGAACCAAGTGTTCTTCTTCAAACTTATTGCCCCATTTGATCTAGCAAGTATCTAGAATGTGTTGGGGCTCAAGTATGATTGCTCATTCATCAATTACGGGCAACAACTCAATAGAGGGCATTGTACGCTAGCCAATAAACTGGGTGAATGCGGGCTCTCGTTGGCAGCTGAAGTTTGTAAGCAACCGCGCCAATTTTTTGGATCACAAGATATGGCCCATAAAATCAATTGGCAAGCTTTTGGTGGGCACGTCTAAAAACTAATTATTGCTGATAGGGATGCAACTTGAGAAACACCATTTCTCCTACTTCGAATGTGACATCCCTCCTCTTTTGGTCAGCCCTTTGCTTCATGCAATTGATGGAGGCTTCTAGATTGGTTTTGAGTTGTCGTATTACCTCATCTCTAGTTATCAGTTACTCATCCACTTCATTGACAGAAGAAAAATCGTGATGATAAAATGGAAATGAGAAGCAAGGATGCCCGTATAATGCCTAAAATTAAGTCATTCCTATTGAGGCATGGTACATTGTATTATACCATAACTCAACCCAAGGAAGATAGGTACTCCACTTGCGCAGCCATTGATGCACAAAGCACCAAAGATACTACTCCACACAGTGGTTGACTACTTCCATTTGGCCGTCGGTTTGCAAATGATAAGCGGAGATAAGTTGTAACTTGGTGCCTAACATTTGAAAAAATTCTTGCCAAAACTTGCTAATAAAGACTGGATCGTGTTCACTGATGATAGATTTTGGTAGGCCATGCAACTTGATAATTCCTTCCACAAATTTTTCAACTACACTCTTGGCAGTAAATGGATGAGTTAAGGTTAGGAAATGGGTAGATTTACTTAATATGTCCACTACTACCAATATTGTTTCCTTGCCATGGGAAAAGGGCAGTCCTTCAATGAAGTCGAGAGTGATATCATCCCATACTTGGCACGGAATAGGTAACGCCTGGAGAAGTCCTATAGGTGAGAGTGTTTCGGATTTCACATTTTGGCATACCTCATAGCACTGGACATAGTCGTGGACTTGTCGATACATTTTAGGCCAATAAAACTATTGAGCCAACTGCTTGAATGTCTGCAACACTCTTGAATGCCCCCTAATTTTTATGTCGTGAGCCTCATATAGCAACCTTTTTCATAACTCTCCTTGGGAAGGAATGAGTACCCTACCTCTAAAGTAGAATAACCCATGTCATTGTGTATATGGCCTTTCAGTTTGAGTTTTGGCCAACTGAGCGATTGACTGAATGTATGGATCTTCTTCGTATGCCTTTCGGATTTCATCCCACATGGATACAATGGGTACATGGAGGTGATTAAGGACTTGACTGTTGAGCTTGCATGAGAGGTCGTCCACAACTGAATTTTCATGGCCTGGGCGATAAGTGATCTCATAATCGTAGCCTAGCAATTTGGCTACCCATTTTTGCTACTTCAGCGTTGCCAAACGTTGTTCCAAAAAATATTTTAAGTTGCGTTGATCGGTTTAGATGAAGAACTTGCTCCCCAATAAATATGGTCGCCATACACGTATAACCTCCACAATTGCGAGCATTTCTTTGGCATGGGTTGACCAAGATTTTTTTGTAACTCCCAATGCATGACTCATAAAAGCGACAGGTTTGCCTTGTTAAGTTAAGACTGCGCCTATTCCTTCCCCTGCAGTGTCCATTTCTATGGTGAAGGACTCATTGAAATTGGTCATCGCCAAAACAAGTGTGGTGGTCATCGTTTGCTTAAGAGTCACGAAGGCTGCTCCAAGTTCCTCATTCCATCCGAACTGCCCTTTCTTGAGGAGGCTGGTAAGGGGTCGAGCAACAATGCCATAATTCTGAACAAATTTCTTGTAATATCCTGTCAAGCTTAAAAAAAACACGTAATTCAGAAATATTAGTTGGTTGTGGCCACGCCATCATGGCAGCAATTTTGTGATTATCGACCTTCACTCCTTGAGGTTTAACAATGTGTCCCAAATATTCTAACTCCTATTGGCCGAATGCACACTTGTTGGCCTTGGCAAAAAATTGATGCCGCCTTAAAATCTCCAAGGTTTGTTTAACATGCACCACATGCCTATCCCAAGTAGGACTATATACGAGATTATCATCAAAGAAAACCAAAATAAACTTTCGAAGAGAATGTCGGAATATAGAGTTCATAATGGCTTGGAATGTAGAGGGTGCATTACATAGGTCAAACGGCATCACTAAATATTCATAATGACCGTGTGAGTACGAAAAGCAGTTTTGAGTATGTCAGAAGGATTTACTCTTACTTAGTGATGTTCGGCCTTTAGGTCGAGCTTGGTAAAGTATGATGCACCATGTAATTCATCCAACATGTCGTCTACTGTCAGAATGGGAAATCGGTCCTTAATGGTGGCTGTATTGAGTGCTCGGTAGTCTGTGCAAAATTGCCAACTTCTGTCCTTTTTCTTCACCAATAATACGGGTGATGATAATGGACTGGTGCTCAGTCGAATGAGACCGGAGTTCAGCATCTCTTGAACTTGTTTTTTGATTTCTTCCTTCTAGAAATGGGCATATCAATATGAGCGTACATTAATTGGTTGGGTACCCTCTTTGAGCGTAATGCAATGCTCTATGTCACACACAAGTGGCAGACTTAAGGGCTCCTGGAACATGTCTGCATAGTCTTTCAACAACCTCTGCATATCTTGTTGCTTATCATCAGGTGACACACCATTAAATGTTGTTTCCAAGGTTGGTTGAAAGCATACTGCAAATATCGCATGGCCTTGGTGAAGCTCCTTCGATAAATTGTTTGGTGAAGCAACCTGAATTGCTTGCACATCAACACCTTGTAGGCTCTAGTTTGATTTTCCCAAATAAAATCCATGGTCAATTGTTTCCAGTTACAGACCATAGAGCCAAGCATTTCAAGCCATTGCACACCAAGTACAAGGTCAAGACCTGTTAAAGGCAAAGAAAAAAGGGTGAGGTAAAACTTGATGCCCTACAACTCCACTCATACCATGTCGTATCACCCCTGACACCTTAGTTTTTCTCCATTGGCAACCCGGACATAAAATGCTTCTGTAGGAACAATTGGCAACCTAAGCATTTTTTCCAGACAATCACTGATGAAATTATGTGTCGACCTGCTGTCAACCAAAACCACTACTTCATGAGGGCCCATTCTTGTTGTTATATGCATGGTTCTTGGACCCGTCCATCTCATTAATGCATGCAACGTAATTTCAGGTTCCAATTCAGGTTCTTGTACTTCCCCTGTATCTCCACCTTAGTCTTCCTCCAACGTTGGCTGATCAGTAATGTCTTCACATACCATGGTACCCGCGTGCCCCTCCAAGAGTAAGAGCTGCAGTTTTTGACATCTATGCCCAATTGTGAAGCGTTCATTATAGTTAAAACAGAGACCTTGAGCCCTTCTCCTTTGCATTTCATCCCATGTTAAGTGCCTGATTAGAACAATGGGAGCTACACGCGTAGTTTGTGGAAGAGCTAGGGGAAACTCTTGTGGGTGGTGGTTGCATGACCCATTGTTGTTGTGTAAGTTGCTCGTCTCGCATTTATGCCAAAGTAATGGCCTCCTTGAGGGATTGCGGCTTAAACATTTGTATCCCATCAGAAATCTCAACTTTCAAGTCTCCCATGAATGTCCCTACCAACGCCCTTTGCGTCCATCCATGTACCTTGTTACCGAGCTTCTCAAACTCCCATTGATAGTCTCTCAACGTTCCCAGCTGCCTGATCCTTGAGAGGGCTTATCAAAATCTTCGCAGCCTGATGGTCCAAAGCGAACCCATAATTCTTCTTCAAATTTTTCCCATGAAATCATTTGTCTTTCTTCCTATAGCATCCTACGAAGCCACTACCACCACTAGTTGGCCTCCCTTTCAAGATGGTAAGTAGCCATGGAAACTTTTTGGTTCTCTGTAGTGCCCTGGTATTCAAAGAATTGTTCCACCTAATTGAACTACTCCGTTGGATCATCTCCAGAGAAGCGTGGAAATTCTAGCTTGGCTAATTTTGACGAGATGATCTGCCGACCTCCATCGTTGCCTTCTTGGTGAGAGTTGTCGTGGTTGGGGTTCTCCTAATTTGTGATCAACACACTCGAAATTCGATGGAGAGCTTCCTCCGTCCACTATAGACTTTCCAGAACTGTACCGAGTCCTAACTCCAAGTGCTCAATACCCTCCTTGTTAGTTCCCATAGGTAACTTGGCTCTGATACCAATGATAGGTCTCAGTCAAAGCCAGAATATAATTCTCTTAGGGTGAGAATAAACCATAGAATTTGGATCAAATATTTGCTCCCTTCCTATTGAATCTGATAGAATTTAAATACATAAAATTTAACCACTTCTCCAAAACTTAAGATCACAATCGCTACAAATAAGGAAACAACTACTTAACATGTTGCAGATAAATAGCTATAACTGCATGACCTACTCCTTCCACTCCTTTGCAAATATGTGAACATGACCCACTTCTTTGCAAATATGAGAATGTTGGAGAACAACTTAGACTAAATCTTTGACAGCACATCCATCTTCCCATGCACAATATGTCCTTCTTACACGTACCATGGATTTCTAATAGGCACATGTTGAGAACGTCTTAGCTTATCAGATTCACGATTCAGTGCTCTAACCGATAGTCGAACTGCAATCAAATCGGTGACATCATAAATATATAATTTATATATTATTAAAATTAAAAATGATAAAAATTAAAATATGTATAAATAAATTAAAAATTAATATTTTGAATTTTATTAAATGAAATATGTATAACATTTAAATATAAATATATTCAAAATGAAAGAAAATTTGATTAACAAATTTTAACTAATTTTATAATTTTAGAAAATATTATATAATTTTTATTTAATATTATAAATATTTTTAGAAACACATTTTTTTCATTTGCCTTTTGAAGCAACAAAGTGCATGTAGCCAAGTGGTAGTCCATGTCTTTTATTCAGCTTGAGGCCTAGAGTTCAAATCCTCAAGTGAGTTTTCCTTCATTCATTTTTGTGGATAAGAAAAAAAAAGGCCCTATATACATGACTTACCCATTCAATGGTGTTGGTGTTTTGCCTCTTCGAATTAAAAAAGAGGGGAATTCTGGGTTTTAAATTGGGGCCCATTTAATGAGAGAAGAGGAGGGGAACCAAACCATTCAATTCATGTGGAACCACCCAGTCCAGGCGGTTCATCAGTTCTACTTTCAACTGCCGGTTGGGGCAGCTTGTGACCAGTTCAATTGCCTAGAAAAACGGATTTCTGATCCCAAGAATTCTACACCAAAGCATTATTCCTCAGTGACTATCTCCCCATTCGAATTCCAGCTCCGAGTACTGTTATGTTAGCCTATGTTACCACATGCGGATATAGTGTACAGAGTTCAAATGCGGTAGAGTATTCCAAGAGCATTTGAAAAAGCGACCTCTCAGAACTATCAGTAGAAAAAAAGTTAAAGACCAAAAACAAAGCATAATCAATGTAATAATGATATAAAACATTTTTCTCAACAATAGGTGAATAAATGAAAATAGACTGGGTTGGCAAGACTTTTTTGTACGAATTTCCCAAAATAGTAATTACTATTAGTGGTCAAAAATGGTATCTTGAAAACAGTAAACAATTGGCGTAAAAAAGATGCCCAAATCCTTCCGAGCATGTTTACCGATTTTGTGATCATCTTTACAGCAATCTAATACCCGAGTAAACCAGAGTTCGGAGTAGAACGAAATGGCACCGATTGCCCTGCAAACATGATAATAAATAATGTACCTAAAAATAGGATATTTGTGTCTTAAAAATTTAATCGATCTCAAAACCCTCAGTTTCATAATCAAGTAAATAAAACCTGATGGCTTCACCAAATTCAACAACTTTTACTCCTCTTGACACACCAGATTCTGACACTATTAATATGAAATACAAGACTCTGAAAGCAGATCCAGGGAAAAGCAATCCCTCACCCGAGTTTTTGTGGGTGGGTGGGGGGGGAGTGGGGGGTTGGGTAACCCAGCACCATAAACTCATGGAGATGGAAATAAATTAAAGAAGCAAAAGGAAATATGAATGGAACAGATAATAAAAATTAAGTTCATACTACGGTCCCTGAGATTATACCAAAAATTCTGCAGGTGTCTGATGTAACAGATAATAAAAAAAACTCAGAAACCAGTGTCCAACCAAAAATCTGAGTATTGCCTAGCTGTAAACTGAAGAACTGGCTATTATTCATAATTTCATACCCACTATTTCTTCTCTTCCTTCTCTGCCTCAGCTGCCTTCTTCATCCTTACACCCACATGACGCTGATTCATCCGCTCAACACGCAGCTTGCCATAGGCCTTGAATGATTTCATCTCATCTGTAACCTTCACAAGCTCCACAGTTGGCTTCTCCCTGACAATAGGCATGTAAAGACCTTGAACCTGTGTTGCAGTTGCAAGCTCCTCCACACTAGAATCGCCAGCCTGTAACATTGAAAATTTATACAGAGGTTTTAAAATAAGCATGGAAAGTGTAACAAGAAAGTAGTTGTTAAAATTACAATTTAAAATTATTCAACTTAGACTTACCTTGAATTTTCGTGTACGTCTTGGGAACACAACCAACTTAGCTTTATATGTCTTCAACCTTTGGACATTAGCTTGGAGACTTTCTAGTGATCGGTTCCTGCGACGATGATCAACAGCAATACCAATGGTCGGAGCAAGTTTTTTTGGAATACCTGCCACCTGGAATGTACAGAGGAGCATGTAAAATTTTGGAGATTTGTATAGAATAAACCATGGGATTCCATAACAATAGGTTGTCAAAAAGCAATGAGACCAAAAAAATAATATATATATATATATAAAATAATAACAATTTATCTAAATTGGAAGGGAATGTTTACTGTCACAAATTTTTGCCACTTGTGCCCAACTTGACATGTTCCATCAGAAATTTTGGATAGTCATGGAAGCTATAAATTTTTCTAGCAATACCACTGCACAAATTTATTTATTTTTTGATAGGAAACGACAAATAGATATATCGAAAGAAATAAAAAGTACAAGAGAAGGATGAGGAATCCTCTCACCAAAGAAAAGCTAAACTACAAGAGTACAAAAACAAGAAACTACAATGTAAAAACAAACAATCTCTCTAGGCTAGACCAACCCGTTGGAACTACACACTGCTAGCCAATCTAGTTATAACACATTAAGGGGAATCCCCTTAAAAACCATGGAACAAAAAGCCCAAAGAAAAGCAAGGAAGTGAATAGAATCCCAAAGATTTTCTGAATTCCTTACTTTATCCTCAAATATCCTCGCATTTCTTTCCCGCCACACAACCCAAATTAAAACAATGCACAAAACTATTCCTCTCTTGGATAATCCAAAACCCTTATAATTGATGGACATCATGTTGGATATGCTCCTCGGGGGAACCCAATCCATCTTGGTTAACTGAAATAATTTGTGTCACAACCCCATCGTCAAAGAACAGTGTAGGAAAAGATAATATGCTGATTCACCATGCTTCATGCATAGCTTACAAATGTCAAGACTAAGAGCTTTGTAGGGTCTTCTCAATTATAGCAAGTCATTAGTATTTACCTTCTTGTGTGCCACTAACCAAACAAAGGACTTGCCCTTGAAAGGGACTTGAGAATTCCAAACGAAATTAATAGGGAAAACTGGAGAAAAACCAGAAAATTAGGACAAAGCTAGAAAGAAAGACTTGACTGTAAAAAACCCTGAAGAAGATAAAGACCAGGATCTTGCATCTGCATCTGAAACCAATAGTGATAAATGCAAACAATCAAGTGACTGCATGAGGCATTCTAAATCTTCTTATCTCATAATCGGAAAGGTTGCGACGGAAATTAAAGTTCCAAGAGAAAGGGTGAGTAGAACTGAGAATTGAAGATATAGGAATATTTTTATCCGTGACTACTCTAAATGGTCTTGGATATTGGGAACCCAAAGGTTGGTCCCCCACCATAAGTCTTCCCAGAACCGAATTCCTTCCCCATCTACCACAAACCAAGTATACTTGGAAAAATCTTGAAAGACTTGTGCAATAGTCTTCCAAGGACAACAATGTGACCATTTGACTATAGTGTTAGCATCCCAACCATTGGAATGTGTCCCATAAATGCTTAAGATGACCTGATGCCACAGAGCTAAACCCTCCCTAGAATACCTCCACAACCATTTCCCTAAGAGAGCAAGATTCCTTAGAGAAATCTTCCCAAATCCTAATCCCCCTTTTACATTCGGATTACACACTACATCCCAACTAACAAGATGATCTCTTTTACCTTCCCCAACCCCTAACCATAAGAAATCCCTTTGCAATCTCTCAATTTTTGCAGCCACTAAAGCAGGATTCTTAAACAAGGAGAGAAAGTAGCTAGGAATACCACTGCACAAATTGGACTCACATTTTCTCCATATTCTTAGAAACCATGCGGGGCATAAGAGAATATCTGACTACAATGTTTTGAATTCCATAGGTACATTAGGAACAACATTTACAAAAACAAAATAAAATCCAAGGGCAATTAAATTTCTGCTAATCTAGTTATTTCAGAAGAGAACATAACACGACACAACTTGGCCTACAATTGAAAAATAAATTTTCTAGAGAACAAAAAGTTAAATGGGAAAATAATATAAACACAGTGACCAAATGAAACTATCATTCCAAAATTTCCAAAACATAAGACAGCACATCACACCTTTAGCTCTTCAAGAGAAAATCCTCTGCCAGCCCTAACTTTCATATTGTACTTCAGAGTTTGCCCATGGACAATAGGTCGAAGTGGTCCAGACGTGGGCCGTGGGAAGATCTTCACAGCCTTCTTTTGCCTAGCTGGAGATGGTATAACAGACATGTCAAGAAAATGCGAGCACAGAATAAGCAAGCTTGATAATGAAACAGAATCATTATGACCAACTAATTAGCAAGACAGGAAAAACACCATTTCCATTTTAAAATGGTTAAGTAGCTACCTATACGTCTTCTTGTTTTGCGAGCAGGTTGGTTAAACCAAGTTTTGACATAATTCTGCCAATGTTTCTTGAAGTGCCCATTAGGCACAACATTGTTATGCTTAACCATGGCTTACCTGTAAATGGCAGCACAAACAAAATACCATCACAAATTTTGCGATTTAGCTCCGTCACAAAATAACTCAAAAGAAACACAAAAATCTGAATGAAAAAAGAACATCTCATTTTATAGCCGTGAACCATATCCAATTCAAGCTACAAATTTAGAAGTAAAACAAATTAAATTACTCAAATGCCTTGAATAAACATAGCAACAATGATGCCAACATTAGCTACTACTACAGTTCTATTAATTACAAACACCAATTATTACAGTAACCCTAATTTAAAACATGTGCTCAATCATCAAAGGAGTCACGTTTAAGTTGGCTTGTGACCATCACAGGTACAACCATGACCGAATCAAAAGGTTTGGGATTGAATTAGACAGCTACAATCATGACCTAATTTAAAACAAATTAAGTTGGCTAATGACCAAACAGGTACAGCCAGTTTGGTATTGAATTAGACAGAGTGTGACTCCCAAATATCACACTTTATCCCCAAGGTTTAAGTCTTTTAGCATACTTTGAAAAGGGAAGAAGTAACTTTGTCAAGAATCCTTGGGGAAAGTCCCTTTTTTCTTTTTTCTTTTGTTTATTTATTTATTGGGATTTAACTAGTGACTACGGAACGGAACTAAGAGTTGAACATTCAAATACATGCAATGTTGTATCTAATGCACAGAATATCTAACTTTTAGATATATCGCAAGAATCAAATGCAAGGGAATTGTTAATGGCCTGCAAAAGAGATGGGAACCAAAGAACTTTACTACTAGAGCTTAACAAGGCACAAGTCCTCTTTGAAAGATGGCACCTTCAAGAATGATTACATATCCACTGATTCAAGAAATCTAGATTGACCAGGAACTCAATAGTGAGTTATGTGAATCTTCCATCTTTTCCAGCAATTATGTGGGAACTTCTTAATTAAATCTTAATTTGTTGGGATTAATCATGGGTCAGGCTTGTGAGGAAAAACATAAAACAAAAGAAAATTCTTCTTCTAACAAGGAAATGAAGAATTTTGGAAATGTATGAGCTCTTAAATAGTTTTTATTTGTATCTTCATTTTTCAGTGACATCCCATTAGCTTCGAAATTTGATCATCCAAGCCAAGTGTGCAAAAAACCCCACTAAATGCAAATTTTATAATCCTCGACTAATTTTGATGTTAAAACACAGCAATACACAATTTCAAAATGCAATATACACTCTTGACACAAAGGCCTAACCCGCATTCAAAATACAATCAACCAATAACCAATAACACAAGCCACGAAAAAAGCAAGGTCACCAATAATTCCAAAGCCAGACCGACATCGAACCAAAGTTTTTCCTGGGGCAAGGGATGAGGCTCTGTTTGGATCTCGAAGGACCTTAAAAAAATTAGGAAAATAGGTAAACAAACGACCCTTTGTAAGTAGTTTTTAAAATTTTCCTTCCATTTTACCGCCTTTTTTGAGATCCAGACCGGAGCTCATACGCCCATTTCACAAACGGAAAAAGCCAGAGAGAAAAAAACAAAAACACAGAAAAATGAAGAAGACACATCTAAGAAAAGAACAGGAAAAACAAAATCTACAAGGGCGAATCCAAAGGATGAAAGCAGAGACGAGAGAAATGCAAGCATACCTTAAAGACTGATACCCCCTAGCACTGCCTCTGTCGACGAGATTTCGGTTAGGGTTTCTTACGCCTTTTAAAGCAGGACTGAACGGCTCAGATTTCTCGATCTCAAAACTTTAAATACTGAAAGCTCTCTACATTTTTCAATAATTACACTGATTGCCCTTTCCTTAACTTTAGGGCCCGTCCGGGTTCAGGCTAAGCCCGGCCCATCCTTTGTCTTAGAAAAGAAAAAAAAAAAGTCTTTTTAGGTGAAAATAAATTGAGAGCATCTTTTTAATCAATAAAAACGATGGCTAGGTATGTTTGAAAACTATTTTTTAGAATAGTTTTTTACTCTCAAAGCAAAAAAAATAAGAGAACACTTTTAATTCTATTTTCTCTAATTTTTTTTAGAAACTGTTTATTCTCTAATTTATAGAAACTTTTTCTATTTTTTGTTTTTAGGCGTTTTTATAAAAAATATATATATTTTTTAGTTGTTTTCTATTATTTTCACTTATTTTATGAATCCTAAAAATAATTATATAAGTATATAAAATGATTAAAAATAAAGTACTAGATATAAAAATTATTTTTAAAACGTATTTAAAAATATTAAAAATAAATTAAAAATATTTAGATTCCCAAACAGACTTTTTTTTATAAAATATCATATAATAATTTTTAAAAATTATTTTTTAAAACAATTACCAAATAGGGTCTTAGTTTTTCAAAAAATTACCACCATTAAAACTGAGTTTATTTTTTTTATATAGAAATATTATCATGATATTAAACTTAAGTTTTATACTAGAATTGCATATTCATCTTATTTATGATAATAATAAATATCAAATACTTTATTTAATATGTATGAATATAGGGCACGATGCTTTGCATTCATCATATATGCAAATAATTTTGCATACAAAAGTTTTTGTATGCTCAATATATCTATCAAAAACTTTTTAATAAATATTAAAAACATTTATTCTGACAATGTTTTGCATATTCATCTTATTTATAATAAATGCCAAAAACATAAATTTTATTTAGTATATTGAGCATATAAAAACTTTAAAATGTTGTTTTCCTTGGAATTTGTATACATATTGATTTTGATCACAAAATAATAATCTTGAATAGCTAAATCCAAAATAAAATTTGATGATACAACTTTTAGGAAACACACATCACTTTTTTTTCCTAACCTTGAATCCAGTAAGGTGCACGAAATCCATTCCTAAACTTCTCTAAATCTAACATAGCAAAAATAAAAAAACAAAAAAAACAAAAATAAAAACAAAAACAAAAACAAAAACAAAAAAAGATATTATACCTGTGATCTAGATGTCTTTAGATTGATTCTAATATGATGAAGTAAATCATAGGCATCATAGATCTCATATGCCCAAAGATCTTCCATTTGATCTCTCGTTTTAAGGATCTCTAGCATAGGTGAAAAGTGGTCTTCTCTAGAGGAAGGCTAAGGTTTTTCTTTTTTTGGAGTCTAGAAAACAAGGATGCAAAAGCAAAGCCTTAAACCCTTAAGGGGGTTTATATGAATTTCCCTAAGACTTGAGCCCAACTTAGGTTTAGATCACTTAATACAACCCACTTGAATCCTACTTTATCAATTAGCCTTATTGGGTTCTAATGATTACCTCAATTCAAAAAGATCATTCATAAGATTTAGTGCAACCTTATGTTATTACCAAAATGTCTTTATGCATACTTATGAACTATAAACTCATAATTTCCACAAAAAAAAAAAAAAAAAAAACGTGCCACCATGAATCAGGAGCTCAAATAGTGACTATTGGGACACATAGGAAAATATCAACTTCCTTATAATCCAATTCTGAAGTTGACTCAATATCCCACAAAAAAAACTCAATTGTACTTTTGATTTCCTATGATATTACTATGAGACAAAGTTCAGGTTCATGACCTAATCCACTACATGTAAACTATCCATGAATTGGTGTCTGTAATCTAACAAGGTATTTACTACATCCTTTCAAGATTGTCGCTGCAATCTTTGAGTTATAAATTCTTCTATTATATTTCAACTAATATACCCTAATTCACGAAGAACATATGTCAAATTGCACTTAAGGAATTACTACGACCATAGTTTTCATTATCACATGCCCTTAGGATCACCTAATGGGACATATTGTCTCAGTACCATGACATATCATGGTACCTCTATTAATAATATTTGTTACCACCAGTCTTCATTAATAGAGACCCACCAATCCATAGGGAATATATGACTACCTCAAAGTCCACCTTATACGTCAAAGCCTCCTATTCATTTCAACATAGACTCAACATCCTCTCAAGGTTGAGAGTTAATGTAATATAGTAGCTTAATGAATCAAAATTACTCAATAGTTAATGTAGAAAATCATCGTAGATCTTATTCGACGTGTAACCATAAACACTAGTGCTCTCACCATAGGAAACTCATCCTTATAAATAGAGTGCACTATGGCATCTGATACATTGCCCAAATCCATGAGTCGATTGTGAACTACTTATCATCTTTAATGTTTGTCTCAAATTCAAACACCACCAACTTTTTGGTGATACCTTTTGAAATGTATGGCAGGTGGACAGAACCAAGAGTGTCTTTCGTATCTTCTTGTTTATTGCTCAGTAAAGAATATCTAAAAGCGAATTCTGGTTAATAGAGTTGTCCAATGATATTCTACCAGCACCTTAACCGCTATCAGTTAAAGAACAATTTGCATTTTTGGTTGTTTCACTTGAGCAGAAGGGATATTACGAAGTTACTGATTCAATGATTTTACAAAGATGGTATGTTACATCCTCCATGTAACCTGACAGACTTGATGCCTCAGAAGGTGGACCAAGGTCATAATATAGCTCAACAAGAAAAAGACTACATTTAGGTGCTCTATCCAAGCCCCCAAGCCCCGTTTATTCTTCTTCAAAGATGCTTGCACAAGTTCCAACCTACCCTATTCAGAAATGCCAAAACCTGTCCATTCTTTCCATCCATGCTTCTTTAGAAGCTTGAAGCCAAAATTAGAAGGGTCGATGGAAGCTGTTGTTATCATTGAGTCTTCTCCCATGTGTTCTTTGATTTTCCTTAACAGGTATCCCCATACATTGGCAATAAACATCCCCACAACTGCGATAATCTCGTTGTGTGACTAGTCCAATGTTCACATTTTTAAAAGCATTAATAAGCTTTAGACGTAAGAATCAAAATTTGCACCATGTCTAAGTCTACCTTCTGATTTCTCTGCCTGAGAGAAAATTTCACCTAAGGCATCATCATCATCGTGACCAGAACCTTGACTTGTTGAGCTTACAGCATTTGACAAACACACCCATGACGTCTAGCTACTATTATTCATGTGTTAAGCAACCTTCTTCCATCATCTAGAATGGCCTAGTTCTTAACTCCTCCACAGTAGGTTTCTGTAGAAGATTCTCGACTATACTAACATAAGAACTTTTATTCAAAATCTCAGTTTTAGATGACACAATTACACCATGGTTAGAAGCAATGTCAAGGGTTATAGGAACAGTGATGATACAGGATATGTCTTCTGGAAGAACCATAATTGAAGCACTAAAACATGGAAAAACATCCCTAGTCATAATGAATATCCCACCTTCATTTTTAAAAGCTTATCTTGCACAATAAGAAATTTCAAGTATATGGTTAGAAAGCAGTGGAATTGGCCCATAAGGGTAATCTGCTGCCAAATATGGAAGTGGCAGGGGTAAAAGCATTCCTGTTGAAATCATCACAGGCCCTAAGAGTTGAATCCATGTTTCTAATGACGGTGCCCATTACTATCTTTCTGAGTATCAGGTTGGCTATGAGCATGGTCGTTAAGTCACCAATGAGACGAGAGGTGAAAAACACGATGACAGGACAAGGATGATGAGCCAGTGATATAATTCCCTAGGAGGTAGGTGATTGTAGACCCCCATTTGGGGCTCATTTTCTGCAGCTTGATTTTTGCCAAGTGTCACGATCTCAAGGAGCCACGTGTCCATGCATGGTTGGTTGGTGGGGAATCAGGTTAGTGGTTTGGAGGACCAACGAGAGGTTGACACGTGGCAATGAGATTCCAAAGAAAAGCTGCAGGCCGTTGCAAGGGAGTAGGGAGTTGTAGGAGAGAGGTGTGCCTTTTTCTGAAAAAAAAAAAAAAGAAGATTCTAGAGGGGCGGTTTTGGCTGCAGAAACGGTGGTTGCTTTTAGAGGGGGGGGGCTTCCAGGAGCTTTTGGGGTGAGATTTTCTGTAGCATTGTAATTTTAGGACGTGAGATTTGGAGAGAGAAGCAGACTGAGTTTTTCTGGGTGAACTGGAGAGAGCTGAAGAGAGCAGGAGGAGGATAGCTGGAGCTAGAGAAGGAGGAGGGCAGAGCACAGAGAAAACCAGAGAGAAATTAAAAGAAAATAGAGGGAAGAAAAGGAGCATCCTCAGGTACGTTTGCTGAACCCCATTTTGCTTGCCATTGATATCTTTTGGGGTTGTTGTGACTATGTGATAATGTATCCATGCTTTGTTCTTCATAGAAAATTTGTTTTAGAATAATCTGTTTCCTTCATAACTCTTGTTTGGATATTTGAGTCATATCTTTGAGATCTTAGTTCCCTTTGTTTTTTTTCCACCCTTGTATAAGCCCATTGACTCCAGCATGAAATGGAGCTTGGGTCAGTGTTTTCTTTGGTTCAGTTGCTATTTTGTTTTTGTGCTTGCTCTGTTTTCCTCTGTTCTTGGTGCTCTGCCATGGTGAGTATCAGATTTCTCATCTCTACCTAAAAGAGTAAAGCATTGTCAGAGAAAATCTGGTTTGAGGTGCTTCTGAAGAAGCTCAGCATCAGAGTCTCTGGTAGATATCTGGACAAGGAAAACAGATGGGATTGCTCAGACGGTTTAAGTTGATGAATTTGTTGAAGTTGCAGATTCTGCCTTGTGTGGATCAGTAGCAGTATTTGGGTGTCCTTGATGCAATCTGTTCACTAGCTGCTAATTGACTTGCCTCTGGTCCATTGTCCCTCCTTTGGATAACTGATTGAGGAGTTTGTGATCCATGACCAGAGTGCTCCTGGAGAAAATGAATTCCATGAGATTAGCAGCCCTAGGTGTGTATAAAAAAATTCCAGGTTGATGATGGCTGCAAACTTGTTCATGCAAAATCATGTGTATATATTGATCCTTATGGCTCCCGATATGTCAAATATATTGACCTCTCCAGTAAGATTTGTTCACCCAGATCTTTCAGAGAGAATTTGCACAGAATAAAGCAAGCAAAGCTGTCCTCAAGCTGCCGGCGGCGAAACGCCTCTGCCATCATCGAAGCGCCAGTCCAACCATATCCGTCAAGATCTCTTGATATGGCACACTACTCCAAATGTCTTGTATCATGGACTGCTTATGATGGAGTATAACTGATGGAAATTGACTGAGTTTTGCGTCCTGGTGGCTACTGGGTATTGTCTGGGCCATCAATAAGTTGGAAATTCAGACCTCTTTTCTAGCTCCGGAAACAGTGTGGGAGAATCTGGGTCCGGGCTGTTGGTTTTTACTCTGGAGATGAGGGCTTCTTTGTTACAGTTACAAGCATTTCGTTGGGATAGTTGGAGCTGTGTCAACTGCAATGACTGCCCTCCAAGAGATTGCATGATTCAGATTGACCAGAAGAATGAGGCCATCCTCTTGCCTATCTATGGGTAACACAGACGCTCTTCAATCATAGGGTTGTTGTAAGACGAAAATCACAGCATTGGGCTCACAACGTCCACTCCCTTTCTTTGCGGCTGAGATGCTACCTTTGTAATAACGGGTAGTAGCAGAATAATAATGTAGAGGTTGAGAAGTTGGGCAAAACGTCCTCACAGCAAACTTTCGGAGGTCACGTTCATGGGCCTGATCATCTTCCATAAACAGCAAGCAGCATAACAGCAATGGGAGATAGTGGCTCAAGAAGGTTCAACCCAATTTTGAGTATTCTTCAAGTCCCAAGTCCATTCCAGAGATCAGTGCACGTTATTTTGGTGGTTTCAGAGTTTCTTCCAGGATGAACCCTAGCCAATTCAAGGGTGCAACCTGAATGCAGTTTGACTTTGAAACCTTCAAGACCTTCAAGTTTGATAGGTCATTCTGCCTCCTTGGTTGCCAGTGGTCCCAACCTTTCTGATACAAATAAATTGGTGGTGTCAAGTGCAGCATCTCGGTTGCCATTCCCTCTGCAAGCTGCCCTGGATTAGATTGATGGACTGAGAAGAGCAAATTGCTCAAAGGCTCAACCAGAAGTGGACTGTTACCAGCCCAACAAAATGATGAACCAGACCCAAGAAGCTGTAAACAATGGCCACCTATTACACCCAACATGCCCGCTGTCGTCATACCTACTACCACATCCCTTCAATCTCTCTCTCATACAAATCCAGTTCTCCAATCCCATTTTCCTTCCCCAAAAGTCATCCATAGCCTCCATTAAAGTTTCCAAATTCACCCATCCACGTGCATGGGAATCGTGAAAACCTGACCATCATTCCTATATTCATTTCTCACTAACCTCCACTACCCATTCCACTAATCAAACCCATAAACCCATATTCCCTCTATACCCATATCTCACCCCCCACGCATGTCATCACCCTTCAATACCCAACCTACCCATTTTCTTCTTGCCACCCTTCTTTCTCTACACCACGTTCTTTTCATGCTCCTCATACAAGCTTCTCCACCGTCCACTCCGTATTGCTTCATCAATTATCTTGCTCAACAATCACATCTCTCTCTCTCTCTCTCTCTTTCTTTCTCTCTCTAGCCATGAGCCCAACACCATCAGAAGAATCTATCGAACAAGAAATTTCTCAGCAGAATGTGAAGAAGGTATCATGTACCCTTGTTCTCACATGGGCTTATCAAAGTCTTGGGGTGGTTTATGGTGACTTCAGTACCTCCCCTCTCTATGTCTACAAGATGACCTTCTACGGGAAGTCGAGCCTTCATGGGAATGATGAAGGGATTTATGGGGTGCATACATTTTGAAGAGAAATGTCATAGCTATGTCAGAAGCATCCTAAGGACATCTAAAAAAAAATAAGCATCAATCTGGAATAGAAGAGATTAATGGCAGTGTGCTAGAAATCAAGCAAGAAAGAGGAGCTATGGGTGTGTCCCAGGGGGAAGATGCCAAGGTTTCGAAGAGGACACAAGCATCTTGGAATCATGGTCCTGATGTAGAGGGAAATATAGATTCTTCTGTCAGAGTCTATGATGATATGACTGATCTGCGATGGCCTAGAATCTGGATGAAAATTGGTTCAAATGCAGGCAGCTGACATTGTCATTGAATCCTCCAAAATGTGTCATGACAGGAATATTACAACTTTGAACAAATCATTAGGTCCCAAATTCAACAAGCTGGCTAATCCTCCGGAAAATGGGTCCTGCTCATTGCAACACATGGAAGAATATAAAGGGCCTCTACGTGAAGATGAAGCATCATGCCGTTTAACTGATCCAAGTCTAGAAGATGAGCAGGGGATGTTTTGTCTGGGTGAAAGGTCTTTGGCTGATATGGATTTGGCACTGGTGCAACTGAAGAGGAATGGAGGAAAATTATACATGATCATGGAAATTTCTGTCTTCGATCAGATATACAAAGAGCGTCTCGGTGGCATGCGCCCAGGTGGTGATAAAATTTACTATGTCCTTGATAACCAACTTCCTACTGCACTGAAAAGGTTGCAATTCGATAAAGCAACCATTCTTTCTGATATAATTCAATCGCTCAAGGACTTGACAGCTCAAGTTGAGAAACTGAGAGCTGAGAATGCATCACTAAATGAAGAATCCCATGAGTTAACTCAGGAGGAGAATTATCTCGGAGAAGAGAAGGCATCCCTCAAATCGGCTACTAAGAACCTTAATGTTCAATATTAGCAGAGACTTAGAGCTATGTTCCCATGGTCTGCCATTGATCCCTCAGTTGTTGTAAGACCACCTTCTTACCTATTTCCAGTGCCAGTCCTAGTGCCTATTCCTACAGGTTCGATTCCCATGCATCCATCTATGCAACTTCAGTGGCCATCTGGTCGCATTGCTACAAAGGATGAAGATTCTTGTTTGAAGTTTGATTCATCTGTGTCTTCCTCGAAGAAGAAGCCACTGGCTTTCTCAGCTACTCTCAGTTTTCAATTCAGAAATCAGCCTCAGTCACATGATACCCAAAACCAGATCCACAAATGCAAGCATCTGTTCCTGCCCAGCAGCCCAAGTGGCATCTTTGAGGCGCCCTTTTAGCTATGACAACTCCGGTGATTCATGGGCTGTGGCGACATCAATCTCATCATTTTCCCAACCATACTATATATCTCGCTTTTGGTCCATTTCATCCCCCTCTACACCATACCACACCACATTTTGAGAAGAAAACTAACCCAGAATGGAACCATGTGTTTGCTTTCTCAAAAGATTGGATGCAGGCTTCAATGCTGGGGGTTATAGTGGAAGATAAGGATTTAACGAAGAATGACTACATAGGTCAGGTTGTATTTGATCTCAATGAGGTTTCAAACGGGTGTCCCCGTACAGTCCTCTAGTACCTCAGTAGAATAGGTTGGAGGATAGAAAGGGGGGACAAAGTCAAAGAAGAGCTGATGCTGATAGAAGCAGTGGTATGGATATAAGGCGTAGGAATGAAGAAAATGCTATCGGGTTTGGTTTGAGCAGAGGTTTCAGGCATGTCAATTTTGTCAACGGGGAAGATGCTGAGAAAGCTATTAACAAGCTCAGTGGATTTGGTTATGACAGTCTCATCCTGTAAGTGGAGTGGTCCCCACCAAAACCATTAGTTGACTGGGATCCCAATGGTAATCGAGGCCCCACAGTGCCAGAGCCTGATCAAGTGGCTAGTCAAGCATCCAAACTCACAGCATGGTCTGCACGGCTACCTTCAAGCCACGCGTCCTCTTTTCCTTTTGTTTATTTATTTATTTATTTATTTTATTTCTTCATCTTTTATTTCTTTTTTTAAATACTTTCCTAAACTCTAGTTTGTAAATTTTTTATTTTTTATTTTTTATTTTTTTATTTATTTTTTATTTTTTATTTTTTCAAATTCCTTTTCTTTTTCTTTTTTTAATAATTTCATCTCTTTTAATTTCTCATCCTTAGTTTTTTTGTTTAGGTTCCAAGAATTAGCTTTTCAATAAAATTTGGCCACCATTTTCTTTTTGGCGAGCCACTTTCGAATTTTTCATGATTTTAAAACGTTTTAAAATAAACATGAATTTATTCTCGTAATTCCTAGCGATGGAATTTATGAAATCAATTCATGCAAAAATAAACGGGCTTTGGTGGGGGCCCTACATATGTGATTTCATGATTGATTTACTGATTAGCTTATTGGCTTTCTAGGCATGATTGATTTGCTCTATTCTTGATATGCGCTTAATTATATCTATTTATTGTTCACTAACCATGTTTCATGATAGCGCATTCGTGATTACCGCCCAGGTATGCATCTATTCTTATATTGCTCATTCTTTATATATGCTTTGCCTCTCATATTATGCATGATCGATTTGAGTATTCATCGATTTTCTTGTTGATGGCCATGTCAGCTTCACTTTATTAGTAGAGACCCGACTTTAGGGACTTAGAGGGGTGCTACGGTCTTTACCGTACCTTCCCGATAAGTAACATGACCCCCGAACCTGATCCGGTTTTTCATAGACCGCCTTTTCCAAAATAAGGAGTCGTACTTAGGGTTTTCTTTCTTATTTTGTTTACCCTTTTAAAACAAAACAAAAATAAGTGGCGACTCCAAGTCATTTAATAATCAATAAAATTAATTTTTCAAATAAAAATTCGAGCTCGCCATCGAGTGGGAAACGCATTCCAGCAATCGAAATGCGGGGTCCACAGTGATATATACCTAAGTTGACCAAACTAGAAGAGAGGAGGTTGTGCTGGATGTATATGGCCAATGGCAGAATGCACATCATCTACGATTTCAACTATGCAAGCCATGAAGACAATGTGCAACCAGTTCCAACCTGATTACTACCAAAAAGTGCTATTTTGTAGATCTAATTATAATGGTTTTAAGCACCTTTGTGTAGTAATCATATTCATTTAACCCAATTAATTCATTAAGGTCCTTAGTAATTGGTTTTAACCATTTTGTGGCAAGTTTACATGTTTTTATCAGCTTATGAATCAATTCAAGCATGCCAAATGATGGAGGAGCTACTTGGACAAGTTATGGCAAAGCTTTTGGAAGCTCAAATTCATGAAGAACCAAGCTTTGGAGCTCCATAGCCCTTTGCCTTAGTCGTTCAAAGTAGGCAAGGAAAGAACGATGGAGAAGAGGAAAACAGGGCAAGGAAAATAGGGGACACAGCTGCAGTCTTCCTTCGCACTTTTGGAGCACTTACCGAAGTCCATTTTCTACATGCTATATACCATTTCAAAGCTCAGGAAGTCAAAAATCCAACGCTTCAAACCGTGTACGATTTGGAGCTGAAATGAGGAAGATATGGCCTTTGGAAGACAACTGCTCTAGGCTTGTGCGAAAATTTCGCACAACACCTTCCAAATTCGCACACCCCCTTGCGTGGTGCGAATTTTCCCCTGTTTCTGCCGACTCCACACGAGATCTTTTCTTTTGGATATTTTTGTATAAATTTCCATTCTTCTCCTTGTAATCCACCAATCATAAGATTTCTTAGCTAGGAAGGTTGGAAAAACTTCTCTATTTATATCCCCTTGCATCCGTTGTAACATATATTGATATATAGATATAGAATACATATTACGTTTGACACTTAGAATATTTACAGAGCTCTCCCGTTTCTATTTTCTTAGTAGCCAAACAACCTCTAAGGGCTTTTCCTCAGAGGATGATTGGCTAAAACTTTTAGTTTCTCAAAGTATGGATGTTATGTGATGACTTGGATGCAATCCCATGGAAATTTCTCGCACTTGGAAGGTAAGGTAGTCGTTTTTCATTAATGGTTCATTAATGCAAAGTTTGATTTTTATTTCCTTTGGACAACTTCCAACGGCCAATACTTGATAAGCTTTTGGATTTCTATTCATTAGTTATCTCTTACGAGCTATTGGAAGGTGAGGTTTTCAATTCCAAGTTTTGCATTAATCCGTTAGAACCAATTTCAATGGCCATTGAAAGGTGAGTTTATCACCTGGAATGACTTTGAGTTGCCAATATTTGGTAAGCTTTTGGCTTTAGACCATTAGTTATCTCTTACGAGCCATTCAAAGGAAGTCTAAGGTGAATAACCATTGATGAAATTCACTACCATCTGTTTTGCCATTTTAAAGGATTAAAACTTGATTTGCTAAATCCATACCGGTTCGGGAAGCAAGCATCACCATAGTTGCAACCCCAACGCGAGGAGCCTATCCTAAGATTTCCAATTTGCATAAGAGCCAGAGCATAACTATCCTATCTTTGAGAAACTTGTTTTTACACCCTTTCATTTTAGTCTTTAATGTTAGCTTAGATTAGTTTAAATCTTTCTAAAACATTTACATCTTCTTTTAAAGCTAACATCCATAAGAAAATCACCTATTTTCCTAATTTGAATATCACTTGTGTTTGCGAAAACCCTTCCCAGTGAACGATCCTAGAACCACTATGCTATAGTAGCTTGGCTACTTTAGTAATAGTATTTAAGGTATAAATTTTGTTGATACGCCTTTAAAGCTAAGCTACCATGAGTCGAATCACAACCCTAAGGGAGCAACCTGCTGACTCAATCAAGGGCACAGTTGCATGTTTACTGGTCTGCTTATGGAACTTGAGCATGTTTCTAGAAAACTTCTTCTGGAGCTTGTGTTGATGATTGGATCATAAAAAAAAAAATTTAAAAAAAAATCATAGTTGCTAATGATCCTGCCAGAAGAATTTGTCTCAAGTTCCTCACAAAAGCCTCTCAATGAGGCAGTATTGTTCTGACCCTTATTGTAGTGTGGTCCAAAGGTAAAATGCTTGAATCTTCTTTTCCATACTGCTCAACCTATGATAAAAAAATTTCCATTCCCCTTGTCATAGCAATGAGTTCCAAGATACCCTTCTCCACATTCTCTAACTCGACATGCAGTTTTTTTACTCTCATGAAGGATGACACTCCACTTAGTTGAAAGCAAAAGGAATACAAGCAATCTCCAACAGGTCCCTCGGTTTCTTTGTGGAGAAATTGCTTACGCCAACGGCTTAAGACTTGCCAAAATCATAAGTACTTCCATTACATTCCATGCACTTGGTATATCTGATTGGGTGAGGTTTTCAGATTTGAAGACAACAAAACCCTTTTTCATCTGGACTGACCAATGGATAAGATACAAATCAACACAGTCGAGCTACGAGCCCTGCAAAATTTTGTTTAGTGTCTCAGGCACATTGTCTGGTGCACCCCACTTCGGACCAGCAAGAGTTGGTCGCAATCCTTTAGACGTCACAACTGCTGTAAGTTGCTGCTTAGTGTAGTTCATTTCGAGCATAGTGTGAGTTGTGTAGTAGCCTGATCAGAGGAGGGTGGAATCTTAGAGCTTCCTTGTTGCAAAACTAAGTTCACTGATTCTCCCATGCATAATTCGTTATCCACCAAAACACCTGAAGGCTCAATTTTAAGTTCTAAATCCTCTCTTTTTATAAGAATATGAGCCTCTTTGATGTCATCAGATTCCACTGGACAATTTTTATTGGATGTTCCAAGAAGTCCCAGAGGTTCATGTTCAATGTTCTCAATTTCGTCAGTGACCCACATAATTGGTAAGGGCAATCCCAATAAAAAACAGCAAGGAGTGCCAACCACTGTTGCAGTGTTAGTTAGGTATTGTAAGCCAAAGATAATTAGATTTTTTTACTAAGAGTTAGAAAGTCAACTTGGTATTGATCTCTAATTTGAGGAAGTTCCTTTGTATTTCCAAAGGCGTCACATATACCAGTGGGTTCTGAAGACAGTAACTGAGCATTAGATTCATCTTCAGTGCCATCTCCATTGTGATTTATTTGAACTAAATACATCTCCTCCACTCAACAGCCCAAACCCTTTGAAACCCATGTGTAGAAGCCAACCTTAGAAAACAGGTCTGGTCGAAGAGGACTGAGCTTTCATGGTGAAGAAGGTTGAATTGGTGGAGGCTTCTTTACTATGATAAACTACTTTTTCCAACATCCAAGAATTTATGAAACTTTTCCACCAGAAGCATAGCAGTAGCTCCCATCTAAGTGCATCAACTGAGTTCATCTATTGCAAAACCACCATCTGCATTCTATAATGGAAGGATAACATTTACATCATCAAATAACTGCTCCATATTTAATGATTCCTCAACTATTTCCAATGGAAGTTTAGATAATAATAAAACAACCTTCAATCCTTCTAAAGTACAATCAAAGATTGGCCATCCTTGAAGTACAGCAATCGAGACATTCAAAGCAAGAAGATGCATAGCAGACAAAGGGTAGTTCACAGGAAATGCATTCTTTTGACAACAAATTAGCAGTCTTCAAACACATTGCTGCAAGTTATGTCACTGTCCAAGTTAGCATACATCTCTATCATGAAAGTTTTCTGCCTGCAAAAGTCAACTAGAGCCTTCATAGCAACTACTTGCTGTTGGGATAAGCATCATATCTGCTTTGAGCAAGTCATAGGATCACAAAGGAAAAGAAAGCCTCAAGTTGTAGTTTAAGCTCAATCCATAAATGCTAATACATATTGAGAACAATACTACAAACCATAGAAAGAATTAGTGGACTCATCGATAAGCCAAACTGCATCAGATTACAAAATAGTTCATCTTGTATCAGACTTAGTAACCTGGGGTGTTTAAGAATAGAAAGCCCACCAAGTTCAATAACAGAATTGATTAAGTGTAGGGCAAAAAAAAAAAAAAGGCATAGCTTTAGCAAATGTTATAGTATTTGATCTGGAACCCATTCTTATATGCTTAACAACATTCTATAAGGATCACAAGAAGTGAAATGTCTCCACCATGCAGAGGATCTCATGTGGCTCTGTCATGAGATACAAATCATATGGAGCAGCCTCCTTCCCATTACCAACACCGAATTGTTGTATTTTCATCCAACACACTAGCTACCAAACCAACAACAAATGTCTGCTCCATTTGAAACTGCAAAATATTAACAAGCAAAACGGCTTCATGTTCCCATCAAGAAAACAATCTGTATGCCAACCTTCGACCTACATTTGGGATAAAAAGGTAGAGAAAACACTATTCATCTTATCGTAAGCCTATTGCAAGATAGTCATACTTGGCTCATGACCAATTTTCTCCAGGTTTGCAGCATATGCAGCAACTAGCCAACCCCTCAATGCATCTTCACCTGCAGCATCATGCTACAGTACTAACACTCTCTTTCACTGTAGAATCAAAGAACAGGGCATCATTCCAACTTCTTAGACTCTTGATTGTCTTTGTCAGTGATCATTGCTTGAGGTTCATTCTAGCTCACTAAATTAGAAATCTCCATCATTGGCAAAGATGGATCAATTGCCTTAGAAGGCTCCTATCCAATAGTGTCACAACATGCATCTTTTTCATCAAAAGCTGAAACCATCTTACTTCCCACCTGAGAATACTCAATCCCCAGCCAACAAACTTACATCCACAGAACTTCCATTTGCCACTTCTTCCTTTCAAGCCTTATACAATCCAACAAGTGACTCACTAGTTTAAAATAATGTGTATGGAAGAACAAATAGCAGAGGTAAAAACAAAGTAAATCCCAAGGAAGAAACAAACAGAAAAGACCAAATAGCAAATATATTGAGCCTCATTTCAGGTGCATGGGCTATGAACAGGGGAAATGACAGAGAACATGAACATGATTCAGATGAACTCATATACAAGATATCCTCAAACGAATTCAAAGAAAATGAGAAAATAGGAGAGTACTCACATCCAAACAACGAATGAAAGCCAAAAACAACAGGAAAAATGCATGAAGAACAATGTAATGAGAAATATGAACAGAAAATCTGCAATGCTCGTACCTGAGAGTGTTCCTTTAGCAAATATCAACAAGAAAACTCATGAATTCCCCCTCTTCTCTGCTCTGCTTTTCCCCTCCTATTTCTTTCCCTTTTTTCTTCCTTTTATGTTGGTTTCCTCTTCTCTCTGTAAAAATCAAAACAACCTTCAAAAGTTAAATAGAGAAAATCTCAACTCTCCACCTTTCTTGCTACTCAAGCTTCCTCTTCTCTCCTAAAACCCACAACTCTCTCGGAATCTCTTCAAATTTATTTATTTTAGCTCAAGACACTCACTTGCTCTCTCTCTCTCTCTAAAACCCAAAAACAATGCAAGAGAATCCTTCCTAGAATCTCCCTCCTCTCACCTTGCTACTTGAGACAACTACCCTTCTTTCTCCAAAAATGTGTCTTCCTTCACACAATCCTTAGTTTTCAATTCTAGAATAGAGAGCAAATTTTGAAGGCTAGAAATGGAGCTGATTGGGATGTGAACCAAAAATAGAGGAAAATAACAAAAACAAAGCACAAAATGTGGAAACAAAATGAACAAACAAAAGCCACATTTCATGTTTCAATCCATGGGCTTAAACGAGCAAGGAGAACTCGGGGTGGAATAAAAGAAAATGAAAATGATATCAATGTTCACATATGCCACATAGTGAAAAAGAAACAGAAATAAGTTGAATCCCAACAATACCAAACAAAACAGAGAATGTATCAACAGCAGCATGCAATCAAACAAGAAATCAGCAAAGCTTAAGATGGTCAACCATAACTAAATCAACAAAAGTAGCTCAACTGCAGGAAGAAAAGATGAAAAACAATGATAATGAAGAAAACTCCGGAAAATAAAGCATCCTTACCTGAAGATGCTCTTCCTTAGTAGGATTTTCTAGGCTCTTAGCTCATTTTTTTCTTCCCAAAGTTCATTCCCACCAAATCACTCCCTCAAAATCAGCAAAATCAATGAGCTCCTCAATCTTTCCTTTGTTCTCTCTCTAACACTCTCCCATTAAAACCAACTCTACTGCCTCATCCCTTCCTAAAAAAAACCCTTTCGGCAGCTTGATTCGTCCCCAATTGGTGTACTATTTGATTCAGTCCTCAGACGGGAGATATCAACAAAATTTATAAACCTAATTCACCATACACTAGGGTAGCATAGCTAGCATAGTATAATGGTTCTAAGATCGTCCATAGGGATGGGTTTTCATATTACAAGTGATATTAATTAAAGTACTGAAATGGTGTTTTTTCTTTTATGAGTTAGCTTTAAAAGAAAACATAATTTTGGTTGAAAATGGTTGGTTTTAAGTTAGCTAAAAATGGTAAATGAGATTAATTACAAAGAAAAGGTTTCTTGGAGTTTTAGGTCACTAGGTTCAGGTTCCTTAGACAAAAGGAGGAGATTCCAGATATTTTCCTCGCGTTGAGGATAATAACATAAAGAATGGTTATCTCCCAGACTGGTGTGTATTTAGCAACTAAGATTTGATCCCACTAGTCCATGAAAAACTGCAGTTGCTTCCCATTAATGGTTTCAAACACTAAAGACCTCTCACTGTGAATCATTTTTCAATGGCTTGTGCATGATAACTAATAGACATCTATGGATTCCATGGAGCCCAAAAAGCTTACCAAGTATTGGCCATTCAAGGTGATCCTAACCTTGGATTATCCTTCAAAGGCTCGTAAGAGATAACTAATGGATCTCTAGGGAGTCCGAAAAGCTTACCAAGTATTGGCCATTCTAGGTAATCCTACCTTTAAACCACCTCCCAGAGGCTCATAAGAGATAACTAATGAATCTCCAAGGAGTCCAAAAAGCTTACCAAGTATTGGCCCAGACGATTTTAAGTTAAACCTTAAAATAAAAACCATTAATGGGTAACAACTCTCCTCATTTAAAGCAAGGAAAACTCCCACCTTTGTAGCCGGATCCCTTACCTAGCTTCCTTCAGTCCAAAAAACGAAAAACCTAGCCACTCATCCTCTGAGAAAACATCCTCAGAGGTTGTTCGGCTAGAAAGAAAATAAAAACAAAATGAGAAGGTAAGGCAGAGCAAAGCTCTGTGTATTTCTTACTAAAAGAATTTACAAGTGTTCTCTGGAATTTTTTTCGAGATATTACAAAGAGATATTTTAAGACATATAGAGAGAGATATTTTTAACTCCTCATTTAGATATCCTAAATATCTAAAAATATATTTAGCTGATTACAAGGAGAAAATAGGTAATTACAAAAATATCTCGAGATAAAAATCTAACGAAGTTGATGCAAAAATATCTGAAAATTACACAGGAGGATTTTCACAAGGCTTGCGAAATTTCGCACATGGTGCAAAATTCATTTTCCTCAGTCTTTGGTTTCGCAAAGCTTGCGAAATTTCGCATAGGGTGGGAAATTCATTTTTCACGGTCTTGCTCTCTATCTTGCAGCTTGTACTCCTTTTGGCATTTCGCATGCTATGCGAAATTGCTGGATGTTAGATTTCTTCTCTGATTCTCTTCCTTGCATACTTGATTGATTTGGCAAAGGCTACGAAGCTCTCCCAAAACTTGGATTCTTCATGTGTTTGAGCTTCAACTTGCTTTTCCATGGACTACAAAATTCTCCCTCATTCTTGGCTCGTTTTAATGATAAAAAAGCTATCAAAAACACCAAAACTTGCCAAAAACTGATTAAAAACATTTGCAGGGGTCTTTAATGTGTCAATTGAGTTAAAAGGTAATAAATACTACTCAAAAGTATTTTAAAGATTTTATGATAAGCTATAAAAGAACACTTTTTGAGTAGTAATCACTCCCCCCAACCGACACATTGCTAGTCCCTTAGCAATGAAGGAGAGAAAAAAAAAATTAGACAGTAAAATAATTTACAAAATCATGCTGATCACTCCAAAAAATTTTCAAGTGGTATGATGTAGAGCATACTCTCTCATGGGACATTAAAAAAGCAAAACTCAACCTTCAATAAGAGTTTATCAAATATCTTGCCTGATCACAATTCATAAAGAGTAGGCATTATGCATATTTAAGTATTAAAAGGATTTCCACTCTCATAGGCTCAATCATTAGTCTTCCACAAAAATCTATGTGTTAAGCTTATTTGTTTCCAAATATAGTATGTTGAACTAATCTTCCCCCCCCCCCCCCCCCCCTAAACCTATTTTTTTTCTCAAACTTTAGCAAACTAACCAACCTCTAATAAGCTAAGAACGCACCTCTTTTATTTCACAATTTTTATTTTTTTATTTTTTTTAGGAGTGCAATGCTTAAGGTGTTGTTTTCTAAAGTGTCCATGTAACGGGGATCCATCGATGACTCCTAACCAATCAAGGTTTAGGGCATCAAGCTTTAAGGATCTTTCGACCACTAACTCTTCAAATTTTACCCCAGACTTTTGATACTGAAATTTAATACCCAAGCACCTACAATATGTTAAACTCCACCTATTCACCCTTGTAACGTGCATTGAGGTCGGTGACTCCCAACCAATAAGGGCTTAGGGCATTGGGTTTTAAAGACTTTCACCATATACCCCCAAGACTTTACTCGGGTTTCAAGGCAAGTGTAACACTTTGTTCTTTCTCTTTTTTTTTTTTTTGAAGGCTCATTGGCCTTTATTAAGGTGTCCCAACACTATTAAAACGAGGTCGAAGGTACCAAGTCTAATTTTCCTAAGTTCAGGGGGTGAGATAGTTTTTCATCTTATAATCGGAACCTAATGTGCACAGTGTGTGGTAAGATTAAAGTGGAAGAAATAAGGTTGAAATCAATAGGAGTTTCAATCATTCATCAACCTCAATAAGCATAATACAAACTCTAATATTTAAGTAAAAAGGTAAGACTTCAATTTCTCCCATTTCATTTTGAGAATTTTTCCTTTATAATCATGGAGAGTAGAGTAAAAACTTTAAAAATTATTAAAAATTTAAGCAAAAACAACTAAATCAACTTAACAAGTTAACCTAGCATTACTAACAGAACTTCCTTCCTCAACTCTCCCCCCAACCAAGATCAACATTGCCCTCAATGTGGCAAGAGCGATTGAAAATAAAGGGAGGAAGTGGTACCTCCTGAGTGACATGGAGTCTAAGTCGTATAGGAGAAACTACATGATTCAAAAAACAAAAGAGTAATGAGTAGAGGAAATAGAAGAATGGAAAATATAATAAAAAATGATGTGTATATATTACTCTGAGAAAGTACAATGTGAGATATGATCATGCAATACATTCAATCCCAGAATATAAAACATCAAAACAAGTAATTATGTCTACTAATATAATAAGTAAATACAAGATAAAGAGATGATCAAGTAGTGGTAGGATCATGTGAAGATGATGTCTCTATAGTGGCCTTCTGAGTGGGCTGGATCGGGACATCGGCTCTGGTGGTCTCCTCAGTTGAAATAGTCTCCTCAACTGGAGCTATGGGCTCTGATGGTCCAGGAATGTCAGGTTGAGGTGGTGGCATAAGTCCCAGATGCTGTTGAATCTGACGAAGGATAGCAGTATGCTAGTCCTGCTAAGCACGCATGGCGGCCATCTGCCAGAATAAAGCAATGTGTGTAGTGGTCAGTGTCTAGAATGTATGTACCATGGCACAAAACTCTGTGGCAGAAATGGTGATGGAGGCCTCAGATTGATTTTCGTGCCCAAGTGGTGTATGTCCTATTGATTGGTGCTCAATCAACTGGTGTACCTTGATTTCGGTCCTCAGACGGGAGTAATCAACAAAATTTATAACCAATTTTCACCATGTACTAGGATAGCCTCAGCTAGCATAGCATAGTGGCTCTAAGATCGTTCCCTGGGATGGGTTTTCACTTCACAATTGATATTAGTTAAAGAACTGAATTGGTGCTTTTTCATTTCAAGGTTAGCTTTAAAAGAAAACATAAAGATGTTTGAAAAAGTTGGTTTTTAAGTGAAACCAATAAAGTAACGGGAATTACTTACAAAGAAAAGTGTTTCTTGGAGTTTTTGGATCACTGGGCTCAAGTTCCGATTACAAAAATAGAGTTCCGGTCACTTGAATCTTTTCCTCGCATTGGGGATTTAACATATAGTTATTTCCCGAACCGGTGTGGTATAGATGCTTCCCTTTTATGGATTTAAACACTAAATCCCTCTCACTGATTCATCTTGCAATGGCTCGTGCCTCTTACTTAGCATTTTCCATTCAAGGTGATCCTTAACCTTGGATTACCCTTCAAAAGCTCGCAAGAGATAACTAATGGATGTCTCCTTAGAGTCCAAAAGCTTACCAAGTGTTGGTTATTCTAGAAAATCCTACCTTTAAAGCACCTTCCAAAGGCTCGCAAGAGATAAACTAGTGTATCTCAATAGACGGAGACCACTTGTAGTACCAAGTGTTGGCCCAGGTGATTTTAAGGTGTTTTAAGTTAACTAAAAAGATAAAAACCATTAACGGGTCACACTTTCTCTTCATTAAAAGATAAAACAACAAAACTTCCAATTTTTGCATTCGGAACCTTACCCAGCTTCCTTCACTCCAAGAAACAAAAAGCCTAGCCACTCATCCTCTGAGGAAACATCCTTAGAGTTTGATTTGATAGAAATAAAAATAACGAGAAAACAAAAATGTAAAGGAAAAGCAAAGCAAGTGCTCTATAGATATATTTCTTACTATGATCCTCCTCTCGTCGGATTACATCTATTCTTTTACATTGGTTCAGAGATATATATAGAAGATATTTTCTAAGAAATATCCCAATAATATCTTTAGTTGATTACAAGGAGAAAATAGAAATTTACATAAAATATCTTGAGAAAAAATCTAACTGAGTCGGTCGCAAATATCTAAGATTACACAGGTGGATTTCGCAAGTTGGAAGTGTCCATTTCGCAAGAAAATGTTGATTTTGCAAGGTGATTCGCACGGTGCGAAAATGGAATTTGAATTGCGAAGTGGCACACGTGTGCTTGCAGGTGGTTTCGCAGCTACGAAACACCTTGCAAAATTTTCGCAAGTTGATTTCGTAGCTACGAAATTTTCGCAAGCTGATTTCGCAGCTGCGAAATTTTCGCTTAGCTTGGTGCGGTTGTCTTCAAATGGCCATAATTTCTTCGTTTCAGCTTCGATTCATGCACCATTTGAAGCGTTGGACTCCTGACTTCCCGAGCTTCGAAAAAAAATATAATATACATAAAATGGACTCCATAAAGTTCTCGAAATGTGTCCTATAGTTTCTGTCCTCTTGGATTTCATGTTAGATTCCTCTATTTTTCCTCCTTGCATTCTTGATTGGCTTTGGCAAAGAACTACGAAGCTCCAAAGCTTGAATTCTTCATGTAAATGAGCTTCCATTTGCTTTGCCATGGACTATACAAAGATCTCCCTCATTCTTGGATTGCTTTGGTGATAAAAAATCTATCAAAAACACCAAAACTTAACACAATTGCAAGAGTCCTTAACATGCCAATTGAGTTAAAAGGTAATAACTACTACTCAAAAGTGTTTAAAAGAGTTAATTACAAGCTATAAAATAACACTTTTTAAGTAGTAATCACAGATGTAGAAGGTGCATCCGATGGAACAACAGGAGTGGTAGGAGGAGTAGTATAAGTGGCCTCAGGCATAGGTGCTACAGGGGCAGGTGGTACAAACTCCGTGGAAATCTCATCCTGCTATGCCTGCTCAGCTTGTGGTGGCACTAGATGTGCTAGCCTAGGTGGGGCTCCTAGAGGTGCTGAATAGACTACCAACTGTGTCCATTTGTCGAGAGTGAATCGCTCTCGACAATGGTAGCGACGCTCAAGGTGGGGCTTAGTAGGATAGCCCATATACTCCAATATGTGATAGAGCAACCTCGGAAACAGTAATGGAATAGTGTCAGCCCTCTTGAGCTTCTTCTTGTCAACCTTCTCCTCAAAGTGGAGGAGAGAGGCCATAATCAAGTGATGTGGCCCGAAATAGAAGCCCTCTGATATCAGGAATAAAGCATCCAGGATAGCTCCTCGCCTGTACACTAAATGTTGTAGAGGAAAAAGGTTAGACCGTAGCAACACATCTACTAGGAGCATCCCAGGTGGAAGCTCTTTACGTAGAAGGACTGAACCTACAGAGGTCCCCCTGGATAAAATGTGGACCATGTCCCGCTGAGATACAGGGGACCACTCCCGAAAATCTGCTGGATCCATTGGCTCGTATGAAATATGTAGAGCCTTTGCAACGTGTTTAACCTCAAGGATACCCTGGCGCCCATCAATGCTGAAGTGAATGGCAATAGAACTCCGAGGACCATGAGTAGTCATAGACTGATAGAAGTCTAGTGCCACTCTGGGGTAAAAGAACTCCCTGGGAGTCATAAGGTGCTCGAGATGGTACCTCTAGAGCAGTCCAAATGAACCCCGAAGCTCCTGATGACCTCGAGGTCAAAATATAGCTCGTAATGGAATGGTCTGGCTCTACAATATGAATTTCCCTCAATGGGCGGCGCGGTGACCATATGTCGTTTGATGATGGCTTCCGGTGACATGCCAGAAGGACGCTGAGAATTGGCAGGCGCCCGAGGATCAGGCTGTGAAGGTCTAGACGACTCTCCAAGGCTTAAAGTCCTAGCCCTCTTAGTTGGAGTGCGACGTACTGAGCTCTCAAGGCGCGAAGAAGTTGCCCCGGGTGTAGTCGGTGGTCTCCGCATCTTGTATCTGCGCTGAGGAGGATTAGAGGGCACTCCACCCTTAGAAGATGGAATGGTCGGGGCCTCGGGGGCCTAAGATGTCGAATCCTGCGGAGATGAGGCTCTTGGCCTCGGATTGTGAGACAGTGAAGAGTCAATATGGCCTCCTCTAATCCACGCCATGTCAGAAATGGAGTAAGAGGCTCGGGTCTGTGTTCCACAGGTTCGGTGTGGGTCGCCTTTTCAAATGGGTGGGCACGAGGCGTCCAATGAAGAAAAAACTATGGAAGCTGGGGCGTCGCAAGGTGATGGAGGCTTTCGCAATGGGCAGATGGGGTGTGCGAAATGAAAACAAAGCCTGAAGGGGTTTAAATAGACTTTTCAATGACCGTTGGTTTTCGCACAAGCTGTTGGAATTCGCACAGGGTTTGCGAAATTTATCTAAGGTTGCAAAATGGGTTCGCACACCCTCTCTAATTTCGCACAGCTTTTCACAAAGCATTTTCGCAAAGCTGGGTGTGCGATTTTTTCGCATGCCCTACGAAATTTTCACAAGGTGTGCGAATTGGCTTTCGTAGGGTGTGCAAATTTTTGCACCCTTTGCGAAATGATATTTGGGATTTTCGCAAGCCTTGCAAAATTTTCGTAGGGTGTGTGAAATGCTGTGTTTTTCTGGTTTTTCCTCTGCCATAAAATTTTTAAGGTTTTTCCCATTTGTTTTGAAATCCACTTGCAACTAATCATCAAAAATTAAATTAAATCACAACAAACTAAAATTAAAGCAAGAATTACAATTAAAACAAATACTAAATCAATAAAAATTTAAATCAACATTAAAACAAAAAAATATGGACTTATTAATGTCTTCTGACATACTAAGTCCGTCTAACCACTTGTCTTGTTAAGCTTAATGTGGCTTAAGGAGGATGATTTCCTCCTTGTCTAGAGAAAAAGGCTCCACGAATGGCTTAAGACGATGGCCATTGACTTTAAAACTCTCGGTGCTGTTGGAATTGAGTAGTTCCACTACTCCATTTGAATGCACTTGTTGAATAGTAAAATGACCTATCCACCTTGACTTCAGCTTTCCCGAGAAGATGTGGAGCTTAGAGTCATACAACAAGATTCTTTGTCCCTTCTGGAATTCTTTGTGGGAGACTAACTGATCATGCCACCTCTTCCATCTTTGTTTTGCAATGTTTGAATTATTGTAGGCGTCATTTCTCAGTTCCTCCATCTCATTAAGGTCTAAGAACCTCTTCACGCCGGCTCTACTCAAATCCATGTTGAGCTTCTTGATTGCCCACCAAGCTTTGTATTCCACTTCCACGAGGAGATGACACGTTTTACCGTAGACTAGGCGATAAGGAGACATTCCAAGAATGGTCTTGTAAGTTGTTCTGTACGCCCATAGTGAATCATGAAGCTTAACAGACCAATCTCTTCTGCTTGTATTCACCACCTTCATCAGTATGTTTTTTATCTCCCGATTTGCTAACTCAACTTGCCCAGAAGTCTGAGGGTGGTAAGGTGCAGCTAGCTTATGCTTCACCTCGTACTTGGCTAAGAGACTTTTGAAAGGCTTGTTACAAAAATGAGTACCCCCATCACTGATTATGGCCTTGGGTACTCCAAATCTAGAGAAGATGTTCTCTTTGAGAAATTTGAGAACAACTCTGTGATCATTGCATTTGCATGGGATCGCTGCAACCCATTTAGAAACATAATCTACTCCCACCAAGATGTAGGAGTAGCCAAAGGACATAGGAAAAGGTCCCATGAAGTCAATGCCCCAGACATAAAAAAGATCAACTATTAAAATGGGGTTTAAAGGCATCATGTTCATGTGTGTTAACTTCCCAAGCCTTTGGCATCTATCATAGCTCCTGCACATGGTGTGGGCATCTTTGAAAAGTGATGGCCAATAGAAACCCGATTGCAATACCTTCATAGATGTCTTTTGAGAAGCAAAGTGGCCTCTACATGTGCTTTCGTGGCAATGACTGAGGATCCCCTGTTGCTCTTGTTCAGGGATGCACTTCCGTATTATCTGATCCGCACAATATTTGAATAGAAATGGCTCTTCCCAATAGTAGGCATGAATTTTTGCAAAGAAGTGCTTCTAATCTTGTGCTTTCCACTCACTTGGAACTTCTCCGGTAACTAGATAGTTAGCAATATGAGTATACCAAGGAGCGACTTCCATCAACATGAGTGACTCCTCTGGAAAATCATCATTAATGGGCAAATTATGGGAATTATGTGTGATGGCTAGCCTTGATAGATGGTCGGCTACCATATTCTTCACTCCTTTCTTGTCTTTGATCTGAAGATTGAACTCTTGAAGCAAGAGAATCCATCTAATCAGCCTCGTTTTTGCATCCTGCTTAGTCAGCAAATATTTCAAGGCCGAGTGATCAGTGAAAACCACAATGAAAGACCCCACCAAGTAAGCGCGAAATTTGTCTAAGGCAAAAACTACGACCAACAATTCTTTCTCTATGGTTATGTAGTTTCTTTGCGCTTCATTCAACGTTTGTCTTGCATAGTAGATCACATAGGGCTTTCCATCTTTTCTTTGCCCAAGAACAGCTCCTATAGCAAAGTCACTGGCATCGCACATCACTTAAAAGACAATTACCAGTTGGGAGCTCTCACTATTGGAGCGATCATCAGAAATAGCTTCAGTTCTTCAAAACTCCGTTGACATCGATCATCCCATACGAATTTAGAATCCTTTACCAATAGTTCACAAAGAGGTCTTGCAAGTTTAGAGATAAACCTCCTATAGAACCCAGCATAGCCAGGGAGTTGCCTTACTCCTTTAACAGTTGTTGGCGATGGCAACTTGACAATAAGTTCAACCTTTGCTTTTTCCACTTCAATGCCTTGCTTTGAGATAATATGCCCAAGAACAATCCCTTGGTGTACCATGAAATGACATTTCTCCCAGTTAAGCACCAAGTCTTTCTCAATGCATCGGTTCAAAACAGCTTCCAAGTTGACTAAGCATTTGTCAAACGC